>NC_087469.1:1257272-1885909 GCF_036321535.1 Camelus dromedarius
ATTTACCTGTATCTAGTATTTTAAAATGGAAACACAAAATGAAAACTGTTCTTAAAGTTACCTACAGGTCAGGAGAGAGAAAAAGTAAGAGGTATATTATGTCTGAATACGTCTCGTTTTATAGATTTATCTTACATAATTATAAAACAAAAATGAAATTTAAAAAAAGCTACCTGTAAACCTAACAACAAAATTTTAAATGAACATAAGGATGTTTTAAGTTGATGGCAAAACCAAAGAGAAAGGAATTATTTCAAGTGACTTTAAAACACACTAACTTGACAGTACATTCCTAGCAGAACATACCATAGGAACAGTGAGAATTGTAAAATGTCTTAAACTATTTGGAGGTGGTGTTGCTGTTATTTTGAGATTGCGTGTGCAAACTGTGGATCAAAGCAAACAAGAAACTGTATTAATGTACTGATTTTCGGTACAGGAAAGAGGAGATGAAGATGTTAAGACTGAAGAAGTTATGTGAAAAATTCTAGGGCTCTGAACTTTTAATAAAGTTAGGATTAACTCAAAGGGCATTTTATATTTTTTAATATATTTCCTATGACTGTCCACTGAAAAACTCTGAAGCTATAACCAATCAGCAATCATGAACACCCCAGTATGCCTCGAACGGGGCGACAGAACACTATTTCCCACTAAAAAGAACTCGGGCTCCTTGGACAACGGCTGACTTCAGACTTGGGGCAAGAAATGTACAAATAAGCCTGGACCATTTTGTCACAAGTGGCGAGAAAGCTATGAAAGACTTAGTGGGGTTGTAACAAAAAGACTTTCTAGGCATCAGTAAGAACAACTACATGGATTGAAATGCCTCCAATGTGTTTAAATCCATGAAATAATAGCAATACTTACAATTAAAAAGAAATAAAACTCAGTGGGGGGGAGGGTATAGCTCAAGCAGTAGAGCGCATGCTTAGCATGCATGAAGTCCTAGGTTCAATCCCCAGTACCTCCTCTAAATATAAATAAACAGATAAACCTAATTACCTCCCCCACCAAGAAAAAAAAAAAAGAGTATTAAAAAAAAGAAATAAAACTCATTGGCCATCCTTGGAGGATGCCAATGAACCAACCCACTATTTTGAAAACTGGTAAACAGAGGGGAAGAAGCAAACATTTATCCTGCCCTTTCTATATAAATTACACTGAGCTGATGGCAGGGAGTTTGTCCTTGTAGAAATACATGTACAAGAAATAAAAATGGAATGACAGAAATAGAATGTCATTTTACAACCCCTAATAAAATAATGAATCTAGGCAATAAACCTCAAGAGCTCCTAATATAACAAAAGGGGGGACAAGCAAACATCATACACCTCCCGAAGGGAGTACACAATATCTATGAAAGAGTCTTGCCAAAAATGTAGGACCACACGATTTTTAACGGGGGTCCATGGATCAGGTCCATGAAAATATTCTGGGAAACTTGGATGGAAAAAAAATACATCCTGATCTTCAGTAACATTAAACTGAATTTTAACATTCCCTTCAATGGTGAATGCAGGTAACAAATTATAGTAGTAACCTGTGACTTTGCTGCCAAAGAATATAGGTATTTTCATATCATATAACAACCATTACTGGAATTTCAAGATATCATTACTATTCTAAAATTATGGTAGTTAAAGACCCATTGTGAGATCTTGTTATTTACTGTGTGTTTTTTTAAGAAAAGAAGCACATATATTAACATCACCATGTGTTTTTAATAGTTTAATATCTAAATAGATGTAAGTGGTTTCCATTACAAGCCTATGTATTTTATCTTATGCATTTAAAAACATTATTCTGGGAAGGAAATACTGTAAACCTATCAGAATGATACAATCAGCAAAACCCAGAATGTGGAAAGCTCTCTATAACAAATGAACTGTTTCTTCAAAAATAAACTTCGAGAGAAAAATGCAAGACAAAACTACAACAAGGTATCACCTCACACGAGTCAGAATGGCCATCACTAAAAAGTCCACAAATGACAAATGCTGGAGAGGGTGTGGAGAAAAAGGAACCCTCCTACACTGCTGGTGGAATGTAAATTGGTACAGCCACTGTGGAAAACAGTATGGAAGTTCCTTAAAAAACTAAAAATAGAGTTACCATATAACCCATTCCTGGACATATATTCAGAGAAAACTATAATTCGAAAAGATGCATGTACCTCAATGTTCATAGCAGCACTATTTACAGTACCCAAGACGTGGAAGCAACCTACATAAATGTCCATCAACAGATGAATGTATAAAGAAGATGTGGTATAAAAATACAATGGAATACTACTCAGCCATAAAAAAGAATGAAATAATGCCATTTGCAGCAACATGGATGGACCAAGAGATTGTTATACTAAGTGAAGTAAGTCAAAGACAAATATCAGATGATATCACTTATATGTGGAATCTAAAATATGATACAAATGAACTTATTTGCAAAACAGAAACAGACTCAGATATAGGAAACAAACTATGGTTGCCAAAGGGGAAAGGTGGATGGGAAGGGATAAATTAGGAGTTTGGGATTAGCAGAAACAAACTACTATGTATAAAATAGATAAACAGCTAGGTCCTACTGTACAGCACAGGGAACTATATTCAATATGCTGTAATAACTGATAACGGAAAAGAATATATATATATGTATGAATCACTTTGCTGTACACCAGAAACTAACACAATATTATAAACCTACTATACTTCAATTAAAAAAATAAATAAATAAACTGCAAGAAAAAAGAGCAGGAGGAAGAGGAAACGTATAGAAGAAAGAAATGTAGACAAAACAACCTGTTGAACTGTATGGGCCTTATGTGCATCTTAGTTTAAACAAACTATTTTAAAAATTATAATTGGGGAAATTTGAACATGGACAAGAGATGTGATAGTAAGGAATTATTGTTAATGTTTTGGTGGAATAATGGTATTATGACTATGTTTCTTAAGTCCTTATAGAGATTAATATTTGAAATACTTATGCATGAAATTATAATGATGTTTAAAATTTACTTTAAGGTAATCCAGAAGCAGTGAACTGGAGAAATATGAATGAAATAAGATGAGTTGATAGTTTTCGAAACTGGACAAAAAGTACATCACAGTAGGTCACAGTCTCTACTTTTATTTAAACGTTCCCATAAGTTTTGGGTTTTTTTTTTAAGCCTAGCAGAAAGCCTACATTTACCCGTGATAAGCCTGTTCAGACAAACCAAAACATCCCATTTACTTACTTGCAGCTATAATTATACCACCCAAGTGTGGTACCACTCATTTCCTCTTGCTAATCAGAAGCTTTAGTGTCTGATTAGCTAAAAAAGAGAGAGAAAACGAAATGTGTTATTACTTAGCAAATGCAATTTAGAGGAGTTTCTAAATACGTAATTCCTGGTAGAGAAGTAATGAAAGGGGTGTATAAAGAAGGAAAACCCTAAAGATTGCTGATCTAATGCAATGTCTCGCACTGTGCTCAGGATGTGTCTGGCTCCCCAGGCAGGTTAGAAGCTCCTGAAAGTCAGAAACAAGGTCCTATTCATCTTTATTTATCCAGTACATGAATCATCATGAGCTGGCTGAATTGTTGCAAAGGTGAAACTGCCACAAGAGGAAGAGTCCTTTCTGAAGCCTGCCTGCAGCAGAGGGAACAATTTATGGGCTACAGAAAGAAATCATTCTGCGGTGTAACTCGGAAACGTGTCAGCCCAAACACCACCAGAAAGCGTTCAGCTTCAAAATGAAAATGTGAACTAAGTTGCAATGGATATTGAAATGGGACAGAGTGATCATGGTCTGCTCTGCCGGGTAACAGAAATTCTAGAAAAAGGAAACTTGCCAAGTTATTACAGTTTCTTTAGTCCTATACAGGGGCAAGAGTCCATTCAGGAGTCGATCTTCACCGCTCAGGAGCCAGCTACTAAGAGCAGAAGAAGGGACTTCGTGAAGTCAGGGAAGACGCACTTTCTTCTGTCCTCTGTTCTAGAGTCACCAAACAATGCCAGGTCTTGTAACTCCCAGGAGAATTTTTCAGTTGGGATGATCTTACTGTAGCCAGCTGTCAAATTTAACAGTGGCAGTTCTCATTATTAATGAATACATTTGAAATCTAAGTCTCAACAGCAAGAGCCACTTTATCTACAGCCGGATCACCCCCAAATGAACTGGGATGTTCCAGATACAACAGAGGTGGAAAATTTCACCAAGGAACAGGAACCTAGAAGCTCAGATATCAGCGTTCTTATCTACAGCGCTAGAAGCCGGTTCATAAAGTTTTGCCAAAACCAGAGTCTGTTATTTAATGAAGTAATGAAGCAAGCCTGTCTAAAAATTGCCCCCCAAAATGATAACATCCATTATATTTTCTTGTATGTATAACTACTATACAGAATAATGGAATAGAACACTTTGAAATTGACAAAACATTTTCCTCTACTCATCTTCACTCTATGTCATCTTGAACTTCTCAGACTAGCAGGGGAGGGGGGAGTTAACCAATCTGGTGGCATTCTATGACGATTACAACAGAAGTTTGGAGAAGGACAAGCTTAGCATGGGTCTAGATCCAAGAAGTAACCCACCGGATTACATCCAGTCACCTTAGTCGTAACTCAGGATGTTTTCAACCAGAATGAACTTCAGCCTCTGGGCCTTTACAACTCTGTTAGTTCCTGAAAACTGTCTCATTCTAGTCTGACTCTGCAGAAACAAGAGAGGGCCTAGAGCCAAAGGAAATGCTATTGGAAGACATAAGAAGTCAGTGACTAGGTTGGTCAGTGGATCAAATTACCTGACTGAGGCTTAAAATTGATGGACAATCTGGGTGAGATAATAGGACTTTTGTTGTTTTCTTCTTTATCCATTTGGCACATACCAAGTTTTTCTAACAATGGGAAATCTATCTTTTGAAAAAAAAATCTATGTTCTTTCTTTAAAAACCTGGAAAGTGAAGGGACCAAAAAGGGAGCATGCAGGATAACATTAGAAGATTTGTTTGAAGCCTCCCTTTAATCCTGTGCTAATTTGGACTCACAGCTTGCCTTCTGTCCTCTGTTCTTCCCCCAGCCTCCTTATGACCTTCGATTCTCAGCTGACGAATCAAGGTTCCGAACTGCTGGCTTCAAGCTCCCTGGATTCACAGTGGGGCATCCATCATCGTCACGTTTTATTTATTTATTTATTACATTCATGCTAATGGACCCCATCAGAGTACCTTACTTTATGTTTTTTATAGTGCCTCACAATTTACAAAATCTTCTCTATACCCTCTCTTATTTGATTTTTTTATCCATAGGACAGTGCTGTAGAGTTACAGACGAAAAAACCGAGACTGAGAGAGCTGACAAGGGTCACCTAACTGCTGCTGTTCAAAAGTGGCAGAACTGGGTACAAAATACAAACCCCTACAGTAAGTGGAGTGCTTCTGCTAAGCCCTGAGGTTCCCTCCTGCCTGATTCTGTTCAAATAACTTCAAAATAGAGGAGCCAACTCTTCTTTTTTCCCCTCTAACCAAATATTTGATGAAAACGGATGAAGCTGCAAAAATACGGGTTGGATAATTCTAATGCCATCTCTTCCTACACATGCTTGACTTCTTACCTGGTCATTGACTATGACTTCAATATTATATTTTCCCATATATTTTTCTAATAGATAAAATATTCCATAATAACTGCGGACTTGGTTTGCATAGAATTAAATCGTTCATAGAATTGTAATTATTTTACATTTTACTGGGGAATTTCGTGTGCAAATATAACCTAACACATGCCAAATCCATTTAATAAATCCTGGGCACACTACTGAAGTATACAACCTTCTACAGTACCTGGCAGCTCCCCACCACCACCCCGGAAAGCACGAACGCAGTCCCCCGTTACCACAAATTACACAATCGAGTTTTCCACATTTGGGGAAATCACAGGTGTCAGTCAGCACATCCGGGGTGCAAATTACCTGGCAGCTTTGATCATCACAGTATCACTCCGCAGAGCCAATAAAAGAGGAGGTTACCAATATCAAATCCTCTAGAAAGTTAGAGTTAAGCAGAAACACACACACACGCACACGCACACACACACATATCCTCCCACAAGGAGAGAAGTGTAGGGAGAGAATAGCCCCTTGAGGGGCATCATTTCCGAGGAAGCCGATCTCTCTCGGGGATGATCAAATCAAGCTTGTACCTGTGTCTCTTTCCAGGAGAGGGGTGGCCTTTGCAGTGGTACACCACTCCTGCCTGGAGGCTGCTTAGTGGAAATCGTCCAATCTGGCCGCCAATTCCAACAGCCCACAGTGACCTTTATTACCATCTTCTTAATGATACCCTTTTCAATTCACTAAATATTTTTTTTTTAGTTCCTGACACTGTGCCAGGCTCTGCGAATATAGAAAAACAGTAGATAGAAGACCCTGCCCTCGTGGAATTCACAACAGAGCAGCGAAGAAAACAGTAAAGAAACACCTGGGATGGGACCTGGCCTAACCCGAGATTTCATGCAAGGCCTTCCTCATGAAGTGACATTTCATCGGACACTTGAAGAATGAAGTCAAGTTGTTCAGGTTAAGAGAAAGGCAATAGGAACTCCTGTCCTTTTAGCCAATAACTGGGTTCACCTCTTAGTGGGTGTCAAGCCAAAACACACAACCGAGCCAAAGAGCTGGAGAAGGAAGAATTTATTACTTGCAGCGAGTAAGGAGAACATCAGGTATCTTTCCCAAAGCAGTGTCTTCCCAACAGCAAAACTGGGGAAGTGGGAAGCTAAGGAAACATGCATATTCATGAAGGGGCTGAGAAGAGGCAAATTCAGCACAGAACTGGGACAAAGACTGACAGAGTCCAATCTTCAGCTGACCGAAATCACGAGGGTCAGAAAAGGTGACCATCACCATTCCTTAAGTTCCAGTTGAGCTGGTGGTTGAAGCGGGGGGCGGGGTTTGAGTTTTTGCAAAACAGCCCAAGAATGCACTTCAGGCTAATCATTACCGCTGAAACAGAATTGGGATTCTTTGTAACTGATTGATTCTTTGCTACTGTTATTTCTTTTGCCCATAACAGTCATTTGTTCTTTTGTTCCCTTAAGATCACTAAGTATTGAGACCTGTTCAAGGGCACTGTGGCCAGGCTTAGATCACAAAATGGCTTAGGCCTCAAATGGACTTCTCTTGTGTCAAGAAAGCCATGCCTACTTCTCCCTCTTCCAGGGACCCCCCTACCCTATCTGCTTACAGTCCCAGCAGAGGGAACGGTTATGTGAACTCTCCAGCATGACTGGAGCCCAGAGATGCAGCTCATCCAAAGAAATTAGCAGCTCCCAAGTCTCCTTCAAACCTGTGGCACAATTTGGAAAGAGTCTAGCAAGTCCTGATTGATTATTTCAAACACTGACTATGTGCAAAAAGTGGGTTAGATGAGTTGAGAAAAGGTTCCCTTGACATTTTACGAATTACTGCTTACATTACTACCAGCATCCAGGTGGTCTTTGGGCTCTACAGCTGTTTTTCTTATTGGAACCAAATTTAGATTCCATCACCAAATGTAGCAGACAGAATAACGTCTCTCCCAAAATGCTGTTCATGCCGTAGTACCCTGGAACCTGTGAACAGGTCACTTAGCATGGTGTTATCTTGACATAAGAAATACATACTTTAGTCTTGGTTTCTGATTAGATCCTAAAAAACCCTTGTAAGTTCCTAAATGATAAGAGTGAAAGGAGCACCTTTTGCTATTTTTTTAAATGTTATTTCCTTATTTTTTTTTTTGTACTTTTTTTTTTATTGAGTTATTGTCAGTTTACAATGTTATATCAATTTCTGGTGTACAGCACAATGCTTCAGTCATACATGAATATACATATATTCATTTTCATATTCTTTTTCACTGTGAGCTACTACAGGATCTTGGATATATTTCCCTGTGCTATATAGTATAAACATTTTTATCTATTTTTATATACGGCAGTCAGTATCTGCAAATCTCTAACTCTCGGTCTATCCCTTCCCAACATTACAGAGCTACAGTCATCAAGACAGCATGGTATTGGTACAGAAACAGACATATGGATCAATGCAACAGAATAGAGAGCCCAGAAATGAACCCACAAACTTTTGGTCAATTAATCTTCGACAAGAGGCAAAAACATACAGTGGAATAAAGACAGTCTCTTCAGCAAATGGTATTGGGAAAACTGGACAGCTGTATGTAAATCAATGCAGTTAGAACATTCCCTCACACCTTACAGAAAAATAAATTCAAAATGGCTTAAAGACTTAAACAAAAGACCAGACACAATAAATCTCCTAGAAGAAAACATAGGCAAAACATTATCTCACATACATCTCAGCAATGTTCTCCTTGAGCAGTCTACCCAGGCAATGAATGAAATGAAAGCAAAAGTTAAAATAGGACCTAATTAAATTAACAAGCTTCTGCACAGCAAAGGAAACCATAAACAAAACAAAACGACAGCCTACGGGAAGGGAGAAAATATTTGCAAAAGATAAAACTGACAAAGACTTGATCTTCAGAACATATAAACAGCTCATAAAACTTAACAAGGAAAAAAACAATCTTTTCCTATTTTTGACTAGAGGACTAGAACCTTCAGCTCCACCGTTGGGGAGGTGAGAGGAGCTGGGGATGAGTTAATCACTCATGAGTACATAACAAAGCATTCATTAAAAACCCTAACCAAGGGATTCAGCGATCTTCCAGGCTGGTGAACACACTGAGGTGCTGGGGGGGTGAGTTGCTTGCAGAGGACATGGAACATCCACGTGCCCTCCTCCATAGCTTCTACCCAGCTGTCCCTGAGTTGTATCTTTTTATAATAAACTGGTAATCTAATAAGTAAACTTTTCCTGAGTTCTGTGAGATGCTCTAGCAAATTATCAAACCCAAGGAGGAGGTCATGGAAACCTCTGATTTTATAGCTGGTCAATCAGAAGTACCAGGTGACAACCTAGGACTCTCGACTGTTGTCTGAAATTGGGGGGGGGGGGTCGTTGGCAGGGGGAGCCAATCTTGTGGGATTGAGCCCTTAATCTGCAGGGTCTGCACTAACCCCAGGTAGTTGGTGCCGTAACTAAGTTGTTGGACCCCCAATCGTGTCTGGAGAGTTGAAGAATTGGTTGATGTGAGAAAACCCCACACACATTTGATGTCAGAAGTATTGAGTTTAGGAAAAAACAGCTTTTTCCTTTTCCATGGCAAAAGGGACTTTGCAGATGTGATTACAGCTAAGCGCCTTGTCTTTCATTTTCTCCCTGATATTGGAAAGATCTAATTGAAACATGATTTAGTAGGAACATTATATCAACTTAAAACTTTGATTTAGTAAAACCTCAACATTTAGATCCTTTGTCCAGTGGTAATATTTACCAAGAAATGCATTCAGCTTACTCAATAAACCAAAAGGGCATTTAAAATCACAAAAATAAAGGAGAACTTATGTTTAGATCTTGTTTGAGTTAGAAATTTTAAATTGAATTGTAGGCGTTTCCATTAGTGAACCACATTCTCTAACACCCTGCCCCTGGACTGGCTTGGATTCATAACATGGATGGTACTTGAGGATGTGAGGTTACAGTGATGCTCCTTGTAACAGCTAAGTGCTTAAGTTCAGTGTAAGATGCATAACACTTCTTTGAACTGAGCCCCGCAACCAGTTCTTGAACAGATTGCTTGAATTTTGTGTAAATGATTTATTGGGAATGGTTTTCCCACATAATTTCAAAACCGTGACGTACCAGGGGAACGCCGTAACGTGTGTGCTTCAGCACAATAAGACTGATCCTGGGATGCTGTTTAGTTTGTATTTTGTTTAACATTTTTCTCATCTGAAGACAAACCTGACTTCTGTACTAAATCATTTATTATACATTAAAAAGCTACTCTTTCTGATTAAAAAAAAAAAAAAAAAGGACCTGGGAAAGGTTCTTCCTTGAAAAGAAAGAAAGGAAGAACCTTTCCCAGCTGTTTTTGAGGGAGGTATGCCTACAGCAGACAAGCCAGATGCAAGGTTGCTTTGAAGATAGGGGAAGGGGCCATAAGCCAAGGAGTGCAGGCACCTTCTAGCAACTGAAAAAGTCAGAGAAATCCACTCTCCCTAGAGCCTCCAGGAAAGAACACAACCCTGCTGACAACTTGCTTCTGGCCCAGGGAGTCCTGGGTCGGATTCCTCCCTGCAGCACTGAAAGATAATAAATCTGTGTTGTTTTCAGTCCCTAAATGTGTGGTAATTTGTTATGACAGCAATAGAAAACTAACACAACAAGTCATCTTAGCTGCATAGGACACTTTCAAACAATACTTGAGGTGGTGGATATAGCACAGTAGTACATGCACAAGGTCCTAGGTTCAATCCCCAGCACCTCCAGTAACAAATATAAACAAACAAACAGACAAACAAACCGAATTACCTGCCCTGCCAAAAAAAATCTTTAAATAAAATTAAAAAATAAAGCAATACTTGAATCATAATGTTATAACTATTTACATTCATCTCAATAAATGGCCTTAGTTCAAGATAATCACATCAAATAAAAAGCCTATTAAACAAAAGGACCTACTATATTAACACAGGGAACTATAGTCAGTATCTTGTAACAGCCTATAATGGAAAAGAATATGAAAAATAATACATATAAATACACACACATATATACACATATATATAACTGAAACACTGCTGCACCCCTGAAACTAATAACATTGTAAATTAACTACACTTCAATTTAAAAAAAGGATGAATACCAAAAAAAAAAAAAAAAAATAGGCCTATTAAGTAACTGCAGGCAAAGCTGATCAGGAGCCATCCTGGGTTAAAACAATTTCATGATTTGCTAGGAAGAACACAAAACCACGCCATCAAGCCAGAAACCATCAAACTAGCTTTATGCAAACCAAAAAAAAGTAAAACTTGTAAATCCTCTCACATATCATGTCCTGCATGACTCACAGATAGTCAAGAATACAGGGGAAACACGTTAATACATGTTTTAATACATGTCATCCTCTATGCAATAAAAGGGAGACAAGAGCCAGTCCCTGTACCAAGCTTCTACAGATAGTCACTTACTGGATTTTCACACAACCTTAAAATGTGGGTATCATTTTGCCGAAGCTCAAAGTCCTTGAACCAAGTTCATATGGCAAATAAACAGTAATAGTGGATGAAAATCCAAATAAGATTCTAAAGCCTGTGTTCTTTCTATTCTGCTCTGCTATGAGAAGGAAATAATTGTGGGAAGAAAGTAAGAAAGGTCCCTGGTTCCAGAATGATGACCTTCCCATTTCTGCGGCATCTGCACCGTGAGCCCCCTTCCCGTCGTCTACATTCTGTCTGGGGCATACGTGTCTGTTTCATTTGCATCACTAGATTACAAACCCGGAAACTGTGCCATGGGTATTTTTGTGCCTCCTCCTTTTATATATATATCCACACAATATCTACTACTGTTATTATCATTGTTACTGTTACTACTACTATTACTACTGTTACCCTGTTATTGTTTACAGTAACAATAATGACAATATCTAACACTTACTGAGTGCACACTATATACCAAGCACAGTTCTAACAATTTCACAATGTCATAGTCCTAATTTCTTTAATCCTCCCAACAGCTCTATGATTGGTAGGTACTATTTTTATTGCTATTTATAGATAAAGAAACTGAGGCACAAGATGTTAAACAACTTGTCCAATATTGCAAAACCCGAAGGGCAGCCCAAGCCCACTGGTGCACTGGAAGTACAGTAACCACTGCAATCACAGGGGTCCGTTCTAAGAACCCCAGTGGAAGCCTGAAAACGCAGGTCATACCCAACCCTATGTATACTATGTTTTTTCCTATACATACATGCCTAGGATAAAGTTTCATTTATAAATGAGGCACAGTTAAGAGGTTAGCAACAGTAATAATAAAATAAAACAATTATAACAACATACTACAATAAAAGTTACGTGAATGTGATCTCTCGCTCTCAAAATACCTTAGGGTGCAAAGATGGAAACATCTTAACTAAGCACTTAACATGCACTGCGGCCATAACTTCTGCAGTTTGAGGTGTGACAGCAACACCAGCATATTTCTTTTTCCTTCTTCACAATTTCACGGATAAAAGATTCATTCTTACTGTAGATCTTAGCAATCTCAGCAGTCTTTTTTTTTTTTTTTTAAGTAGAGAACTTTCACCTTTTCAATTCAAGGAAGCACTTTATGGCTTCTCTGCAGTGTATCCAAATTGCCAACATCACTACTCTTGCACTTGGGGGTCATTTTTAAGTAAAATAAGGGTGACTTGGATGAACACAAGCACCGTCGATCTGATAACCAAGATGGCTACTAAGTGACGAACGGGCAGGACTCGCTGGACAAAGGGACAATTCAAGCCCCAGGTCGGATGGAGCAGAGGGCACAGGACTTCATCACGCTACTCAGAACTGCACGCAATTTAGAACTTATGAGTTGTTTATTTCTGGAATTTTCCTTTAATATTTTCAGACCTCAGTTGTCCACGTGTAACTGAAACCATGGTTGGGGGTGACAGTACCAGCATCCATTAGGGACTCAAAAAAATCCTTATTATCCTAACAAAAGTGAGGTGGCTTAATAAAAATAACTGTGCCAGGAGCCATACTAAGTGCTTACATATGTCATTTCTTTTAAATCTCACAAAACCTCTTGTGAGAAGGGGATCACAAGTACAATCCAACAGGTGAGAAACTGGGTTTTAGCTGCTCAGAAGAGTTAAGTAACTTGCCTCAGGTCAGACAACTAGTAAGTTTGTATTTTTCCCATCCTATACACTGCCTCCCTGATAAGAACAAGAATAAAATATATAATTGAGGATTATGAAATGTTACAAGGAGATCAATTGATACAAATTACCCAGAATCTCTGACAAGGGGCATTAACATACCCATTTGATTATATGTTCTACAATTAATTATTTTAACAAGGAGTGTTCTAATGAAAATAAGAAAGAGGACATAAAATCTATTTATGATATCCTTCCTCTGTCTTCCAATTTATATATATATATAAATTTGTGGGGAAGGAGGAAATTAGGTTGGTTTGTTTGTTTTAATGTAGGTACTGGGGAGTGAACCCAGGACCTTGTGCATGCGAAGCATGTGCTCTACCACTTGAGCTATACCCTCCCCCGTCCTCCAAGTTTTGATTGACTGCAGTGAGAAAGTATGAAACACATATTCATTCAACTCACCTCTTCTTTTTGGACTCAGGTCAAAGAAGCGAGTCCTACAGCCTACCGGGGGTGGGGGTGGGGTGGTGGCGGACAGCACTGAAATGTGGGCAGTATGCAGAGGATGTGACGTCTACCTTCAGGGTCCTCCCCCCACCAGAACTTGCGTGAGAATTCTAAGAAGGGCACCAATGGGAACACACCCCAAAGGCCAGGAAGAGGAGCTCCAGGAGGACCAACAAGTTGGGTGCAGGGATGGGAGAAGGGCAGATTCAGAAGGATGGGACTGGTATTGGGTAATGGGGCGCTGCTGTTTCCAGAGTCTGGATGACTAGAGTTTATGACCCTGGGACAGACGTACAAACCCTGTCTCTGCTGGGCCCAGTCAGGCAAAGGCATGAAAGAAAACAGACCAACCCTGTTCTCAACAGGCAGCCAAGAAGCCACGCCCATAAAACTTTAAATTCCTTACACTGCCTGCCCACTGAGGCCGAGGCTGAATAGGAAGATTTGAAGAACTTTCTTTTTTTAACCATTGGAAAATCTAAATGTACATCCCTTGTGGGTCATCAAAACGAAAATACAGATTTCAAAACCTGAGGGTTTGTTTTGCTTTGTTTCGTGTGATCTGAACTGTAAAATGTAATCCTCAAATGAAGACAACTGGTCTGCAGTTAGAAGGATGAAACTGACAGCACACAAGTGAAATAAAACAACGCACAAATAAAGGGACGGGCAGGGAACCCCGCTGTGGTTTGGGTTCCTGGCTCCAGCTGCGTCTCTGCTGTCTGTGGCTTGGCATTTTAACCCTCCTTGAATTCTGTGAAGTCATAAATCCTCTTTTTCACATACAGCAGTGGTGAGCTGGATTTCTCTGTAACGATCAAACCAATATTCTATTCCAACACCAACCAGGCACCAAAAGAAAAGAGGAGTCTAAGCCTGAATTAGGAAGTTCCCTGGGCCTGGGCCGGGGAGGGAAACGGAGGCGTAAGGGAGATTTCCTGTGAGTCATGTTAGCCTTTCAACACTCCACAGGCCTCAAACCAGAAAAGCTCACTCCCCGCCTTAATCTGCTTCATTTGCTCCCAATTTACACCTGCCAACTCTCAACGACTCTCAACCTAAAAGTAATCACATAAGATGAGTATTTCACAGGAAATACGGGTATGTCTCAAAAGTGGAAACCAGTAAGGCCAATAAACACACACAGAGACATAACTCCATTCGTGATCACAGATATGCAAATTAAGAGATACTTTTCTACATTTATTTGACTGTCAAAAATGTTAAAGTCTTATAATACCAAGTGTTTAAAAGGATACTTGTTTCACAGGATTTCTCATACTCGGCTGGTGGGAGTGAAAACTGATACAACTGCTTTGGAAGAAGTCTGACATTATTTTATGACGCTGAACAACCGCACACCCTATAATCCAGCTCCTAGACTTATGTATATGTGCCTGTGTGCACAAAAGCTCTTCCCCGTGATCAACAGGAGACATGGAAAAAATGTTCCTGGAAGTCCTGTTCACCTGTACTGCAGAACACATGGGGAAAAGCCCAAATGACTACAAGCAGAATGAATGGATAAAGTGTGATATGATCACAGAAAAGAATATTTTACAGAGCAAAAGGGAGTGTTTCGCAGCACCAGGCAACAATATGGGTGAATCCTAGCAATGGGATAAAGAGGGGTAAATAAATCCCAGCAGATTATAAACAGCATGATATCCTTTTTTAAAAGGTAAAATAATAAAAATAATAATAATAATAAACTTTTTTTAAGGAATATATAGAAGTACAAAACTACATAAAAATGAGAGCAAGGGGCCACTGGCAACGAACCTTCACCTGAGGGGCCTCTGAGCCTTTTCTCTCCCTTTCCTGTTTCTGACCCAGCCCTTGACTTTTGCAGACACTTTTAATCGTGTTCCTTGCTGCTGCCACAATCAGCATGATTCTATAAGGTTCAGTTAGATCATTTATAAACCAAGAGTTACATTTAAGCAGAATGCACAAGTGAACATGTCATAATTTTTGTTTAAAAAAAAAAGAGAGCAGGGAAATGGTGAAAGGATGGTTCAGGATGGTGATCATCTTTGGTTGGAGAAGAAAGGAGATGGAATAGGGGATGACCAACAGATAGATGAAAATTACCACCACGACTCCAGCTCTAGGGCTGGGGGTGTATGGGAACTTACTGCATCAAAAAAACAAAAACTAACTTATTCACGGGCCAACGGTGAAAAGGTGGCATGAGCCAGGAATGACGATTAATCCACTTCCATGCAACTGGAATCTAAAATAAATGATGCTCCAGGAAGAGCATTACATTTATCCTGTGAATTTATATACTCTCTGGAACCCCTGGGGATACAAACAGTACAAAACAAAAACCTCAGGGGGTAAACTGTCCAAGGCCTGTTTTTTCTGTTTGCTGCCCGGCTCACAAGAGGCAGGAGCCCAGGCTCTGGGGCCAGACTGACTTGGGGGAGGAGTGAGACCTGGCTGCCTTCCTTACTACTGTGTGACTAATCCTGCCCGGGAAGAAGACTTAAGCTCTCAGCTTCCAAATGTGCCCAGTGTGGCCGGCGGTGATAGTAATACTTACTGCAGAGTTTTATTGTCAGGATTACAATAAATTCACATGACGTCCTGGAATACTGAGGTTGCCCTCGGTATACTAAGTAAAGTTTGCTCAACAAAAATTGGCTTATTATTAATTTTTTTAATCTCTGGCTTGATTCCACTGTGAAAAGCTTAAGAAATATATTCTTCTAAACTCTTTTGCACAGTCCTACTCTGGGGAGCTCTAAATCACACGGCCTCAAGCTCTCAGTAGGATTTGTTGGGACCAAAGAAACTGCGTAGACACATCTTGTAAATACTCTGGTTTCCAAGGAATGACTAGAGAGAAGTTTGGGGCTCAAAGGTGGTTTTTTATAGAATCTTTCTCTGCATCATTAACATAAATAACCAAGTTTTTGTGACATATCACTTATCTGATGACTTTAATTAACACAGATTCCTGTAACCATTCCACTCCCCGCAAGTCTCCAAAATCTGTGGGCTTCAAATTTTTATAATTTATTAAAATAAAAAAACATTTAAATCTTTCCACAGGGACTATTTATACTTTAACCACAAGCAATTCTGAGAAACTGAGTTACCTGGCATCTACAGTGTTAAGAGTTTAGACGTTATAATTTAGAAAGAATGCAGACTTTCAGAGATATGCCCAGTAACACAGAAAAAATCATGTGTGACAACTGTGAGAAAAAAGTCAGAAAAAAATAAGACAAAAAGTTAACTTAAATAGTCTCTGAGCAGCCTACTAGTCAGCAAAATAATTAAAGTTCATAATAATGATCCTCAATGATGAAGAAAAGGTGATAAAAGGGTTGAATGCACTTTATTGATTCAAAGGTGAGCAGTCTCATATACCTGTGTTAAATATGCCATGAAGACTTCTAAATAATAGGGGCTTTTTTCCTGGTAAAATCTCCAGGATTATTTGCAAATGGACCCACTAAGTAATTCAGTGAGTTAGCCTACCTTAGAAAGTTGTTTGACATAAACCAAATAAATGTTGAAGAACTGTTGCCCCAAATTATGAATAAATTAATTAACAGAAGTAACCCATTGCATAAACAGTGCCATTTAATTGGATTTAAAAGTAAATTTTAATACTTTCAATGAGTGAGTCGTAAGTTATCTGTGAAATTCACCTGCGTGAAATGATTCATTTTCTCTGAAGCTCCTCAGTAAGCAATAATATAAGGAAGTTTTATAGCTTTTTTTATAAACTTACCCAAACTTATAAGCAAGCTTGGCTAGTGAAAACGACCTTTTACATCACAGTATGGTGAATGCAATGAGCCAGGAAACAGGAACTTGAAGGGTGTAGAGGAAGGGCACCCAACAGAGAGACGGCAAGGAGCCAGGCAAGAAGACAGCCTGACTCGGTGATGCCTATAGGAGTCTTCCAGCAGCCAAGAGAAGAGGTCAGACAGGAGAGAATTCAAGGAGGGAGCTCCAGGTGGAAAGACGCTGACTATGGTGTGTGACAGCAAGGGACTCAGAGGCACGCCAGGCTGACACTTGAGAGATGGGCACTCTGCGGCATGAGCCTGGGGAGGGAAGTGGGCCAGTGACAGAGGGCCTTATAGTTGATGTCAAGAACCTTGAGGAGTCGGGGAGGGCATAGCTCAGTGGTAGAGCACATGCTTAGCATGCACAAGGTCCTGGGTTCAATCCCCAGTACCTCCATCCAAAAAAAAGAAAAAAAAGAAAGAAAGAAACCTGAGCTCTCACAAAAGGACAAATATTGCATGATTCTACTTATATAAGGGATCAAATACATAGGGACGGAAAGCAGAATGGTGGTTATAGGTGCTGCGGGGATGGGGGATGCAGAGTTTGTGTTTAACAGGTTCAGAGTTTCTGTTTGGGATAAATAAACAAGTTCTGGAAATGAGAGAGGTGATTAGACAGGCTGACTGGCCCTGACTGCCCTCCAACAAGGGGAAGAAAGTGTCAGGCTGATGAAAGGCAGGACATTTCTCTTATCCCACAAGTGGCTCCTTAATCCCGAGGACCCAGTCCTACAACAGGGTGATTTATGACCCACAGCTGCTGCATTCACTCCAAGGACATAGCCCGGCATCCTTCTTTGTTCCTGCTGAAGTTCCTGCTTTAGGGCTGAGCTCCATGGGAGGAAAGAGCCAGTAACAGATGACTGAAGCCACCAGAAGGAAGATGATGATGGCAAAGCCTTCCAGTTAAAGACCCCACAGCCCATCAGGGGCTGGAGCTGTCTCAACCCGCTAACTGGCTGACGGCTCCCCACTCGACGGTTTTCTTTCCCTCTCTCTCTGAGCAATTAAAAGCAGCTCTTTTTTTCTCTTTGCCCCTCTTCCTCTATTGAGAATTCTTTCTCAGTCAGCGGTCAAGGACCCACACATTTGGAGGGGGCGTGCGCACACGTTTGGTGGGCTTTCCAGTTTGGGGATGTCTCTATCCACTGACAGAAATAGAAGAGTGGTGATGGCTGCACAACACTGTGAACACAATGTCACTGAATTATACACTTTAAAATGGTTAAAATGATAGATTTTATGTATATTTTACCACAATAAAGACCACTAAAAATGTAATAATTGTGTTTCAGTCCAGAGGAAGAAGAGGGGAGGGGAGGGGAGGGGGAGGAGAGAGGGAAAGAGTAGCCAGAAGCTGAAGCAACAGCTCCAGCTCGAGCTCCATCCAGTAACCAGTGGCTCTTCAGTCCTGTTTTAGCTGCAAGACCCTTTCTTCAAATATCTTACACAAAAGCCCGTCTATAAAACAGGCAAAGTGACAGACTTGGTGGGGGCCAGAGGCCAGCCCAGAAGCACACCAGCTTCTGTTTCCCAACTTGCCCCCATAATGGCCCCTCAGGAACCCCCAGGGAACCCCAAGAGCTCCCCCAGTTGGCAAACAGCTGCTGGGGAGGAAGCCGTAAGGTTTCAGCCTGACCATGGTACACTGAGACTTCTGAGATAGCAAAGTGGTCTGGTTCAGAATCAAATGAAAAGAAAAAAAAAAAAAATCAAATGAAATTATCTCAGCTCAGCCTCTCACCAGCCATGTGCCCCAAAGGCAAGTTACTTATCTGCTGTCAAAGGGACTTAAACAACTTTCTGTAAACACTGATGAAATGTTAGGAGGATGCCTTGACACAGGGTCAATCCCCACTTAGCGGCAGCTACTGGTACCCTGCAGTTTTCTTTGGCATCCTTCTGGCTCTTGTGTAGTGAGACCATTTAGGGTAGATGGAGGCACGGATGGAAGCCATGACAAGAGTCCAAGTGATGATAAAGGCCTGAACTGAAGCAGTGACAATACGGATTGGAAGGGGAGGTGGACTCCAGAAATATCCTGGAAATGCTGTAAAGATGAGAAATATGCACTGGCAGCCATCTCATATTCCTCCAAATCAACCTAAAGAAAGGGGCAGAGATAAGCAGGAATAGCCTAAAGGTAGTCTAGACTGGTCTGGGGGCAGGGAGAGGACTATACACACCACACCCTGGGGCAGAGAACAGCCCAAGGCCAAGTGAAAGGTTTTTCAAGCCCACCCTTACCGCTCCCCTACATTGCATCTGCCTATCCCTTTAACAACTCCCTGCAGCACTGAGAAGTTAATAAAAAGGTTCAGGCTTGCTAGCCAGGAGCCATTCCTCCACCCACCCCCTCCATGCTTCTAGTGTTTTTGGACTACAACCTGGAGAGTCTGCCTGCTCCGTCTCCCAGAGCAGCTGCTGATAAAGCCATGGTCACTGAACCACCTGGAAAAGGGGTGCCGAACCACAGCAATCAACAGGGGTTCTGTAATGCCCAAGGATTCTCCACTCTGGGATTCATAGCCTCCCTTCTGCTTAAAGTCCCCTGGAGGGACTTGGACCCGGGCCTAGCCATTGGGTCTCCTTGTGCACAAGGGGACATGCATGGGAATGCTCATCGTAGTGTTGTTTGTGGCTGGGAGCTGGAAACCAGCTGAGTGTCCGTCACTGGAGGACCTTGGAACCACAGAATGCTCTGCAGCAGACAGTTAGAGGCAATAGGCTAGATCAGTGGTTCTCAAGCAGGGGTGATTTTGTCGCCAGGAGACACCTGACAATGTCTGGGAAGATTATTGATGGTCAACGCACAGGTAAGGGGTTGGGGGTAGTGCTATACTGGCCTCTGGAGGGCAGAGGTCAGGGGTACTGCTACACCCTAGGGCACACAGGCCAGCCCCAGAACAAAGAATTATTTGATCCAAAATGTCAATAACCTGAGACTGAGAAACACTGGTCTAGATGAACCAAACAACATGACTGGGTCACAAACATACAGTGCTGAATGGAAATTTAAAAAAAAAAAAAAAGAGATGTAATCTATTATAAAATTCCTCTTTGGAATTAAGGATTCATTTAGTCAATCATCTGATGTTCACTGTGTATCTATTTACAAGGTAGGTGCTATGCCTGGCAGAGAACACAACAGTGACCAAAACTAGACTGGATTCCTTACCTCCTGAAGTCTAGTAGAAGAGGCAGATATTAATTAAATTATCCCACAAATAAAAGGGGGAGGGAAGGAGATATTTTGGGGACTGGCAGGATCTACAATTCCCTAATCCCCCACTTGCAAAGGCCACAGAAAGGTCCTTCAACTTACATGTTTGATTGAATTAGCACTACAGAACACTACTCTTCAGCAGGGCTACATCCTAGCTCAGGGATGTATTGTGTACATGGTGAGTACTCAGTAGATGTTTGTTGAGTGAAGAGATGAAGGCCATACAGTTAAGTGTCACTAAACGACTCCTTCAAAAGTTTCCAGGCCTTGGCAGGGGTGGGTGGGTGTGTATAGCTCAGTGGCAGAGCACATGCTTAGCATACACAGGGTCCTGGGTTCAATCCCCAGTACCTCCATTTAAAAAAAAAAAAAAAGTTTCTGGGATTTAACCTTTGAAATGAGGAAAACGAGCAGAAAGGAGGATGCAAAGGGCCAGGCCCCCTGTACTAGTCAATAACAAGGAGCACACGTGCAGACCGACCAACTACGGTTGTTCATTCCTCCTTCATGCCCCCTCACACTAAACTACTTGCAGGTCCTTGAGCAAAGCACTCTCTGGCATCTCTACACCTTCACTGTCCATCCTCACCTAGTCCACCTGGAAGGCTCCCACTCCTGCTTCAAATTCCTGATCACCTTCTCTAGCAAGCTCGTCAACCCTACCTCGCCCTGGTGGACTTGCTCTCCGGCCTCCTTTGTGCCACCTGCACTTTGTGCTCATCTCTATAGCACTTATCATAACTCCTTACTATAATGAGATTATGAGCTCTCTTGAGAACAGGAACAATATCCTATCTATCTTAAAAGCCCAGAGACTAGTCTAGAACCTAGAACATCACAGAGGGTCAAGGTTTGTCAAATAAAAGAATGAATGAATGAATGAATACATGTCCTGCACTGTGCTAAATCTATGCCCTCAAAAAGCTTACCATCTATTTGATGGGAAAGGATAAAACTGTGAAATAATAATTAATTTTTGCTAGAGATATAAACTTGACAGTCATGATAAGAAACATCTATTTTTCCCATATTTGAATTGGAGCATATGTGTTAGGATATAATCTGCTAGATGGTATACATACAATTAAATAAATGTCCTCAGGTACTCCTGGAAACCCATCTCCTGCTATCATAGTATTTGTCATTTGAGTTGACAGTAATAAATGACAAAAGCCCTAATTACAAGCAGAGTCCACTTGGAAACACCGAGAGCTCATTATCATGAGTGCCTGGCATGTAGTAGGTCCTCAATAAACTTTTATGGATGGAGTGAACATATATTCTTAATCACAGAGAAAAGTTATCAATCCATTACTGAGGCAGGTACATCAGGAGTTTGAGTTACCTGGAATATAGCCCTTCAATAATGAAAGCAGAACCAGGTCAAGGCCCTAAACCTTTCCCCTGCTATTTAGTACCCAACTGCCAAAAGAACTATTATGGACCTCTTTTGGTAAAAGGAGTAAAAAACAGTTGTGTGGTCACAAAGTATCCCTTTACATCCTATCCATATGGGGACAGCATATCTTCTCACCACCCCTCTCCAGCCCCTGTGGTCCCCTGGCCACGGTCGGGGACTCATGGAGCTAAAGTCAAATTTAGGGGATGAGCTGTAATACTGAGGGTTTAAAATGCTGACTGTAAGGAGTACCGGACATCTGGTAAACTGCATTTTTCTGATTGCTGGGTCAGACAAGCAGAACCTGCTAACCAGAATTTGTGTCTGGACAGTTGCCAGAGGTGGGACTGAAAATCTTAATGAAAAAAAGAGCCCTGTCAACCAAAAAAATAGAAAAAGTCCAGCCCAAGACCCTCACAATAAAGATCAGTACAGGGAGGAATGTAAGGAAGGCAGAAAGGAAAGGGAGCCTCAAGAACCTTTGTCCTCCCTCATTCACTCATTCATTTAAGGCATTCATTCATTATGGGGGGGGGGTTGTGGGAAATACAAAAATTTAAAAGACTTGATTCTTGCTCTTAAGGACTCCACCTATCAGAAATGTCACATGCCCACAAACTGCTATACCACAGGGAAGAAAGTGAAAATCTACACAGGAAGTACAAAAAAAGGGGTGTCCAGAGACAGAAGAAATCTCGTATTTAGGAAGCTATTAGATATTCCTGACTGGGATTCCTGGTAAAAACATTACCAGGTTTTGAAAATATTAGAGCATTCAGAGAAAAAAAAAATTCATTGCTAATCCTTGTCATGTCTTGCTAAACTGAACTGCCATATTTTCTGCCCCATCAGCAAGGTTGCTACCACCTCCTGGACCAACAAACACATCTTTCTATCACCCAGGAATGGGGCCAGATGGTGGGGGACAACTGACCTGAGCAGAGTAGTAGCATGAGCCTGGCTGTCTGCCACTCCTGTGTAGTCAGCCACTTAATCCTCACAACATCCTTGACAAATAGGTACTGTTATCCCCATTCTACAAGTAGAAAAACTGGGGCACAGAGAAGTTAAGTGACTTGCCCAACGTCACCCAGTAAGAGGCACACAAGCAAGCTGTGAGTCCAGAATCTGTACCCTTAGCCTTCACACCACACTGCCTCCCAGTTGAGAACTTATGACTAACTTTATCAGGACATACTGTAAGGCAAGGAGGGATATATAGCTCAGGGGGTAGAGCATTTGACTGCAGGACATACTGTATATAGCTGGATGATACAAGGTGATTTTTGACCAAATTTCCCCTTTAAACCACACGCATCTGTTTAAAACTATGCTTATTTACATGACAGAAATACATACACCATTACTGTTCTAGTTTTGGAAATGGTATGACTTCTTAAGACATGGTTTTCACAACCTTTAACAGAAAATTCTCTTTGTAATGTAAAAAGAATTCTATATATTCTATATAAATTATATGCATATAATTGGACATCTGGTAAACTGCATTTTTTCTGATTGCTGGGTTAGACAAGGAGAAACTGCAAACCAGAATTTGTGTCTGGACAGTTGCCAGAGGGGGGACTGAAAATCTTAATGAAAAAAAGAGCTCATATATGTAATTTTCATGGGGTGTTTCATGGGGTGCCAGCGGCCAGGAGTAATAAAGGCCAGTTTCGACTGGGGCTGGCAGGCGCCACCCCTTACCGGCCTTGGGGAAATTGTCCAGCCTTCTTTGTTTCTCCACCTGCAAAGTAGGGGTAACAATTGTGCCATCTCCTGAAGTGCTCAGGGTTAAATGATGTTGTCCATACAAACTGCTAAGCACAGTACCCGCCACAGTGAATGCTCAATAAAGGTTGGCTTTCATTATTTATAGGTCCTGAGTTATCTGAATTTCCAGAATGCAAGTCGTCCAGTAACCTCAGAAATGCTCTCCCCGTCCCAGGGCCGCTGCCAATCCCTGGAGCACTTCTCCGCTTCCCGCAGAGCACAGTGACAACAGAAGCAGGCTTCCCTGGATCCCAGCCCCAAAGGCGGCTACATCGCTTAGCGGGGCCCGGGAAGGAGGCGAGCTCTGGACTACCCCGGGGCGGCACCACAAAACTCAGCCCAGATTTCTTACTTGGGATGAACCCAACTGTTAGTGAGGATCGCCCGCCGGGTCTGACGGGCTCGGCAGCGGAGGAAGGTGGGCGCCGGCGCCAGGAAGGGGAGCCCTCCCCGCTCCCAAGCCCAAGGGTGGATACCCCTCCTTCACAGCATCCCAGGGCAGTTCGTCCCCTCTCGGCTGGGAGGCCCCCGGGGATCGACCCAACAATGCGAACAGGGTGAATGTCCCCCAGATCTTCGGAAATGCATTCCCAAGATTTCTAAGAGGGGGGGGGGGGGTCCGGGAAGGCGCACCGAGCGCTTCCTAAAGCTAGGAAAGAGCACCATCCCTGACGCACGTGTCGAGCCGCCCGGACCAGCTCCCCGCCCGCGCGGCCGCCACGTGCGAGCCCCCGCGCGCCCCGCCGGCCCCTACGCACCAGGTGCAGAGTTTGCCCTTGACCCGGCGCAGCAGGCCGACCGATGCGCGCGCCGCTCCCTGCTCCTGCGGCGGCGGCGGGGCGCCGGGTCCCCCCGGCGAGGCGGCCTCCATGGGAGCCCCGCGGTCTCCGGCGCCCGGAACCCCTCGAAGTGTCGGGTCCGGAAGACGGGAGGCGGCGCCTGTGCGGCCGGTGGAGGCTCGGCTCGCCCCGGCGCCCGCGCTCCCGCGCTCGCTCGCGCCCCTCTCTCTCCTCTGCCCCGCGGGCTTGGTCTGCGGCAAATCATTAACTGTCAAGCCCCTGGGGCCAGACAATACATTTGCAGATTACAGCCTGGCACCTCCGGGAGCCAGGACCAGGAGGAGAAAGGGCGCTGGTTTTTTTTTCCTTTTTTTTTCCGCCTTGGCAGTGGACCTTCAAGGCTTGGGTGACACCCAATGTGCATTTCAAATTCTTACGGCTCCTTATTTAAAATCAGTAAATGAGGTGACTCGGGGTTATGCCAGCGTGTCTTAAACCAACATTTAGCTACTGCCTGAACCTTGCTAACTGGGGAGGATCGGCTGACCCCCTCCCGTGACCTAGAATCTCCCTCCCTTCGACTAACTTATAAAAGGTATTTCCCATCTAAGGACAAGGCGCTTTAGTTCTGTTTCTTTTTTCCCAAAAAACATAGGTAAAATCCTATTGTTTCTTATCCTTAAAAGGATCCTGGAAACATGTCTTTGTGGTATGTCTCGTTCCTTACAGATGTGTTCGGTTTGCCTTTCAATATTCAGAGTTGTTTTTGAAGTGCTAGCGTAGGAGATGATGCCGACCCCTGGCGCTCCCCTAGGGCCCCCTTCCGATGATGTTTCTGCGGACCAAGGAGGGACGAGGAACTGGAGTTAAAAGTTCCCGACTCCCACTGACAGAAGAACGTGGGTGGGTCTGGTAGACTTCTGCTTCCGGAAAGGAGCTCGACCGGGAAGACAAAAGGAAAGGTGTCGCGAACATTCTCTTTCCTGACCGCCTCTTTCCCAGAGTAGGCTCGGGGTGGGGGGCAGGTTGTGAGAAGAGTCTAAGAAAAAAAATATATTTTGCAAAATTAAATGTAGCTTTAGGAACCCCAAGTTTAGCAGCTACAGAAACTCCCAAATTTAACTGAAATGTTTTTTTCTTTTTAACTGTTTGTGAGATGATGGGAAAAAAACAAGAGGACATTAAAAAGAACGGAAAAGAGCTGTACCAGAACTTGGAAGGATTTTCTTTCTCTAGGTATTTTTGAGTTAAAAAAAAAATGTAGAAAAGTACATTTAGTATGACGTCATTTTTGTAAAGCCCATTAAACCTCCTACACTGATAATGTTGAATTTTACCTGAGCCCTGTGCTCCTGGAAAGTAGTAGTGGTTAAGAAACCGCCCACCCTTCTGTCTTCTTTGAAGTGGCATACTGCAAAAAACACTCCGTATGACTAGGTAAGACCCAGAGATGCCGTCTTTTTCACCTAGGACAAGGCCAGACACAGACCTTCCAAGTTCCCATCCTTTGCCTCAAAATGATTGGCTGAACTGCTTGTCCCCACTGACCAATCAGAGCAAAATGCTGGTTAACCAGACTGGTTAAACTCCTATCTTCTTCCAGGCCTGGAAATGCTCACCCACCTCTGCCTGAGCCAGCGGTTTAACCCCTCCTTAACAGGCCCCGCCTCAGGGAAAACATTCTCTAGTCTACTGTCCAATCAAGCCACCTTTTTATTCCACTTCCCCTCCCCCCACCCCCACCCCCGCAGGAGAGAGTTTCCCTCCTCTTGCTGCAATAATCCTCAAGTCTCCACTAAATCAGATTCACTTCTTATTCACAATATGTGTATGGTTATGTGGGCATGGAGCATTTTTTTTCTGTTAAACAAACAGCTTTATTAATACAAATATTAATACATACCGACAAACTATAAAGTGCTAAGAAATTTAAATGTCTAAGTCATAGGAAACAGGTTGGGGGAGAGGTGTAGGGGTTGGTGGGGGTATAGGAGGAAGGGGAGGGTATGGCTCAGTGGTAGAGTGCATGCTCAGCATGCTTGAGATCCTGGGTTCAATCCCCAGTACCTCCATTAAAAAATCAATCAATCAATCAATCTACTTACTTACCCCCCACCAAAATTTTTTTAAAATAAAATATTTTTTTAAAAAGTGGCAGTTCATCCAGGGTCATCAAAAGTAATCCTTAAAAAGTTAAGGGATGCAGAAATAAGAAAAAAGAAAACTTCACTTAAAAAAAAATCCTCCAGCATGTGTGATACAAAAGTGTGTGATTGTATAAATACATGAGGTTAAAAGATGAGCTTAGGTGTTGTGGCAGACTGAATAATGCCACCCCCAAAATATCCAGTCCCTAATCCCTAAAAGTTGAGAATGTCGCCTTATATAGAAGGAGTTTACAGATGTGACTAAATTACACACATGTGATTAAATGGGAAGAGTATCCTGAATTATCTGGTGGGCTATCGCGTAATCACAAACGTCCTTATTAGAGGGAAGCAGAGGGAGATTTACAACAGAAGAGAAGGTGATCCGGTGATGGAAGCCCAGATCAGAGTGATACGCGTTGAAGATAGAGGAGGCTTTACCAGCCAAGGAATAGGAGCAGCAGAAGCTTAGAGCATTGAGAGGGAAGCAGCCCTGCTGACTTCAGCCTTAGCTATAGTCCAGTAAAACTGATGTCGGACTTTTGACCTCTAGAACTGTAAGAGAATAGATTTGTTTTGTTTTCAGCCACTAAATTGGTGGTAATTTGCTACAGCAGCCATAAGAAACAAATGCAGATGTACAAACACTAACTTTAGAGATCATGACCACTGTCAAGTGCAAAAAGTTGCAGAGTTATAGAATAATTGTCTGGTATGATTCCATTTTAGTAAAAACCACCAACAAAGTAACTTAATATCTTTATAGAAACACAGATGTTTATATCCATATCTTTATACTCTCATGTTTATATGAGCAAGGAGAAGTGTGTAAAAGAATACACACCAGGCTATGATACTGGTTTTAGTCATGAGGGTGGTGGGAGTAGGGGTGTTTGCGGAGGGAAATAAGATAGGATTGTCTTATACATCTTTACTATGGGCATATATTACTGTTACAATTTGAAAAATACTCAATTAAGACATTTTTGGGGGGAGGGTATAGCTCAAGTGGCAGAGCGCATGCTTGGCATGCACAAGGTCCTGGATTCAATCCCCAGTACCTCCATTAAAAACAAACAAACAAACAAACCTAATTACCTCCCCGTGCCAAAAAAAAAAAAAAAAAAAAAAAAGGCATTTCTCAATAAGTCTGCTTGACTCAACATATTCAACATATTACCCCCACAGGAAAATGGGGCCAGGAAATAGCCAACCATTGACGTGGATTCTAAAGTTATGGACAAAGTTATATGTATTTTCTAAACAGGAAATCCTCAAAAAGTAGCAATAGGAATATTGCTCTGGCTTTGCTCCAGACTGAGCTCACGTCCTTACTGAGGATTATTGATCAGTCCACAGTATTTAGGTATCAGGATTAAAATGCATCGAGTGGATCTGTGGGCAACAATCCACAAGTTTTCTGTCAAAGGAAATTTACTGGAAAAAATTGTTTAAGTGTTGGAGATTTTTGCACATAATAATCTTACTTCTCACAGGTACCCAAAAAAGAGCTACCACGTATTGAGCACCTACTCGTCAACCATGAGCCAAATACTTGATGTAATTTTCAACTACATTCAATCACATCAATTCAATTACATTACTGTCCCAGCTATCTATTATTATGCATCAAATCACCCCAAATCTTAGTGGCTTCAAAAAATTGGTTAATCATTTTATATCTCCTGTGGTTTCTGTGGATCAGAAATTTTGGAAGGTCTGAGCCAGGCGGTTCTGGCTCAAAGCCTTTCATGCAGTTGTAGTCGGAAGGCAGCTGCAGCTAGACGGCAAAGGAGTGGACATGGGGGAGCATTAAGCTTGCAGCATCTTTCTCTCCACTTAGTTTCATGCAATCTCTTACCGCGTGCTGACAACCCCACAGCTGTCTTCCTCACCACCTGGTGCCATTAGGGTAGTTAGTCTGCTAACATGGCAGCTAGTTTCCCTTCCAAGCAAGTGTCCTAAGAGAAAAAAGCCAAACCATTGTTGGTGTCCTCTAGCCAAAGACTACCATGAGTATACATGTAGGTAAGCAAGTTGAATTTATTACTCTATGCCATGAGGAAGAACAAACCTATGGGAGAATTACTGGATGTCTCAGGAAAAGGACGTTAGAGAGAACCTATTCTAGGATTTGGACTTCGGTTCACTGGTGTCGTTTGCAAATATTTTTTCTATCCTGTAAGTTGTCCTTTTGTTTTATTGATTTCCTTTGCTTTGAAAAAGCTTTTAAGTTTGATTAAGTTCCATTTGTTTATTTTTGCTTTTATTTCTTTTGCCTTGGAAGGCTGACCTAGGATAACACTGCTTGATTTATGTCAGAGAATGTTTTGCCTGTGTTCTCTTCTAGGAGTTTTATGGTGTCATGTCTTATACTTAGGTCTTTAAACTATGTTCAGCTTTTTTTGTATATGGTGTTAGAAGGAGCTGTAATTTCATCGATTTGCATGTAGCTGTCCAGCTTTCTCAACATCACTTGTTGAAGAGACTGTCCTCTCCATTGTGAATTCTTGCCTCCTTATTCGGAGATTAATTGACAGTAGGTGCTTGGGTTTATTTCTGGACTCTCTGTTCTGCTTCATTGATCTGTAAGTCTATTTTTGTGTCGATACCATGCTGTTCTGATTACTGATTATACCAACCCATCATGGCGGAGAGTTGCTCCCAAGTAGTAACTTCTTTTCACTTCTAGGTGGCCCTTTGCGTGGGATGAGCACACTCCCACAACCTCAGAGAAAGCCCTGAGCAGGAAAACAGAGAAGCCTCTGAAGTAAGACACGGTCAGCATTCAAACAAATAGTCCCCAGGGGAACTGCTGACAATAACGGCAGCTAAAATCAGATCCAGCGCCGAGGCTGCCTGCTGTGATACATGACACAGACGGGAAGGAATCTGGGCTGCTACTGCAGGTCTCATTTCTGTGACTGGTCATAAAACCATGTTGATATTTACGATAATCCTTCTTTATTACACGATCTATGCTCCCTTCACCCTCAGTTAGCACCTCAACTGGTTTGGGTCTGATTTGGGTCTTACCTGTAGGATAATCCAAACCAAGACTGAGTAAAATACAGTTATTAAGGGCATGGCTCTGGAATTACGTGATCTGGGTTTGAAGCCCAGCTCTGCCACTTATTAACTCTGTGAACTTTCGTCAAGTTATTTTAATCTCTCTGTGTCTCAGTATGCTCATCTGTAAAATAGAGATAATGAAAGTATCCACATCATAAGATTATTGTGAGAATTAGCTGAGTTGATACATGTGAGATGCTTAGAACAGCATGTGACACATAGTAGATACCATGTAGTTATAAGCTGTTGTTTACTTCCTGAGAAGTCCTGCCTGTATTGGGTAGCTCAGTCTTCCATTAATTTTTTCACTGGGTTGGCACATAAGAGGCAACCCAGAGGGTCCACTAGATTCCAGAAAAACTTTTTTTTTTTTTTGTCCCCCGTATTGCAACAATCCTATTTCTCCTCGATGATCAAGATCAATCATTCCAAGTGTAGTGACCCTTTATTTGCCAACAGTGAGGATTCTGGAGCACTGTTGAAAAACCCGAAGTCTTCACTACTCATGCTTAACACCAGACATAACAGACAGATGGCCTCTGCTTCACCCTCTACCTTTCAAATCTTGACCACACACATCTTGCAAGAACCTCGCTGCTGCTGGTATTTTTTTTTTTAATGTGCTTATCAGTTAGTGATGCCTTCTGAAATGTTTACAGGTACAAAGATATGATATCCTAGTTTTTTTTTTTTTAATTTCAACAATAAAAAAAAAGTGGAGGGGAATAGGTGAAACAAGATTGGCAAAATGTTGGTGATTGTTGAAGCTGAATGATGGATGTGTCACATGGGTCACTCTACTAGTCTCTCTACTTTTGTAAATGTTTGAAAATGTCCATACTGAAAAGATTTATTTTAAACACATGGCCACCAAAAAAAGCCTGAGAAGTCTAATGTTTGCCTTTCCAGCCTTTGCACACCAGGAAGGTGCACTGGGAGAGAATCAAGTGCTAAGGAAGAAAGGAGATCAAATGGGGAGCCATCATGTTACCGCATAAATGAAACTCAAAAGAGTCGATACATAAATTATAAAGCTCTTGTCCCGCAGTGCATTCCATCTATCCAGTAACTGGAGTAATTATATCTGTGAGATATCTACCTTGGATACTGCTTAAAGGTTACAACTTTATCAGCGCTAACACAGTGTTGATTAGCAATTAAAACAGGTGGTGCCCATTGAGGGATTTAAATAATGCATTGATTGCTCTTGGTTTTGCTCTCAAAACCAGCAAACTTTGGGGACTGACTTACAATAGTCCTCCTTATACTAACCTCACTCTCACTGAGGGATAATAAGGAGCCTGTATTGAAAATGTGAAAGGGAAAAAAAGTTAAGCAGAAAAAATGCATAAGGAAGATAGGTTCATTACCTACTGTTGTTCCATGTAAAATCATTGTAGATTATTGCATTTTCAAATGCTGAAGTGCTTTGAAAATTTTCCAAGCAGAAGTAGAAAGAGGTTTGGACATTTAGGATGTAATGGGACATCATTTAAAAGTGCTGCTGTTAAAAAGTAAGGAGGTAAGCACTTGAGAAATGTGGGCATATGGCACTGAGTGAATATAAAAGTGGTATTTTAAGCTCGAGAATCAACTAAAGATCTTACTGAACTGCTGACAGTTTTGAACAATATTGAAAAGCTATCGTAGCACAAAGAACTAAAAAGGCAAGTACAGTATCATCCTGTATCAAACTGCATAAGCACTGGACCCTAATGTGTCTTACAATTATCCTCACAGGCTCAACCCACTTGTCAGCAAAAATTAAATGGCAGAGTTACAGTCATACTATTACCGAGATGCTGTTTAGTTTTACAAAACACTCTTCAAGACATTTACTAATGCGCTACAGCATGTTTCTATAAATAATTAAAATCAAATAAATTCGGAAGAGCTAAATAATTTAAACACTTGTCAAAATAAATCAGCTAAGAATATCCTGAGGTTTAATATATTTGACTTGCATGCTTTGATTTACTTATTTTCTCATTAAATCAGATAAAATAAAATTAAAAAACAGTTAGATGTTCAATTCCTATGTGCCAAATAATATTGCCTTCACTGTCCTGCAAAATGCATTTTTTGGAAAACCAACTGAAATGCATCCAAAAAAAGGACTTATAAAATTTGAAATTTGGATGGATTTGCCACAAGTCATAAGTGCCCCAAATTCAAATAGCAGTCCTATCTCCCCACACAGTACTGTCACATTTTCACAGACTATATATGTCCTAATTTTTGGTTTAATGTGTATGGTCCTTGGGATCAAGATATTAACATATGTATTAATAAGTATATGTATCCTTGGCATCAAGAAATTTGCAATTTATTAGAGAAACAAATCACATAGATTAAAAGCTTAGCTCCAGGCTCAATTAGGTAAGACTTCCTGAAAAAAAAAAACCTCTTTTTCTAGGCTTTACATTATGGTTAGGACCTTGAATAGGCAATGAGTAAGAGAGAATTTGGAATCAAGGTAAAAAGTAGAGTATTATATATAATCAAGGAAGGATAAGCAGAAGGCCTGGCTGAAAGTAGTGATTTTATGGTAAGAAATGGGATAAGAAAAGGGGGAAAACAAAGTAGATTGGGACCAAACTGTGAAGGGCTTTGCATTTAAATCAAGTGGTTTCAGTTTCATTCTATAGACAGTCATTTAAAGGCTTTCTGAGCAGTGGAGTACGGAGAAGGTTGCTCACGTAGAATCCATTAGGAAGACAGGGCTCTGAATGCAGGAGAGCCATTAGAGGGTAATCGTTGCAGCACCACACTCAGTAACGGTCTCCCCTTGAGAACTGGTGATGGGAATACAAAAGAAGGAACCAGAACAAACCACACCTATAGAATCTATGGAACTTGGTGACTGCCTAGCAAGGAAGAGGAAGTGATGAAGAGATAACGAGAAGGTATTGAGAGGGACTTAGAGAATGGTGGTCCTATTAACAAAGAAAGAGGAGCTCAGAGGAGTCAGTCTGTGAAGAAGAGAATGAGTCTGATTTTCAAGCACGCTGTACTTCAAGGAGCAGCTCAGCTTCCAGGGAGTCGCAGCTGGTCCTGTTTAAGAGACACGGGAAAGACAATACTAGAGAAAAAGACTTGGGATCCTTTTGCCTGGAAGCGGTGGCTGAAGCAATTAAACTAAACTAAATTCTCTGAGGATGGCGATATAAATAGAAAAAAAAAAAAAACAGAACTAACCTAGCAAATGCCCCCACTTAGAGGATGGAAAGAGGAAGACCATTTGTGGAAGCCACAACATTTAATGGGTGCCAGTGCAAGAAATGGAAATACATAATGTAAACGATGATAATAATTATTATTTTAGAAGTTTATCTCTCAGTGTTATTCAAGCAAATGTAAGATACTGAAAATGTACTAAAGAATAATGAAAAGTCAAGAATAACACCAAAACCCTTTTTCATGAATATTGCCAATAGAAATTATATTAAGGCAAATATTGCAACGTTTTCAAATTAAATGTATATTGCTCATTTAAGTGAGGTGAAGGGTAATAAAGTGTTTGTATACAAATATTTGAGTTAACAGTGAATACAAAATTTTTAGAAAGGATAAGATGAAATTATCCATAATAATGATATATTTATGTACAGGAAATAAATCATCTGTGCAAGCTACCTGAATCAATTAACTAAACTGGGTTTTAAAAAATAAATTGACCAAGTTGATTGAATTAATATATTTGATTAATCATTTTAGAATCATATGGTCCAATGGACAAAGCCAAACATATTCAAATAAATGCTTAAATCCTGATTATTCATTAACACTTTATCGATAATCCTCCAACTTACTCAGCTGAGAGTGCCTGAATTATAACTAGGTTGATAGGATTTATACATTATGTCAAGCAAGAAAGTAAGATTAAGAAATAATTACCTTGTAAAATCATGAGACTATTGTTGATAAATTTTTCAGGAACCAACAAATTATTGGAAGGATTTAAAGTGGTTAATACAAAAATCAGGAGATGGTTTGGCAAAATAGTATGGATTTAGGAGTCAATCAAACTTAGACCCAGACAGAATATTGGGAGGATTATGTGAGTGGATATATGTACATTAAAAGTGCTTAGTTAATATTGTTGTAACTAAACTCAGGTCTGGCTGCTCACTGCTCAAAAATCAATACTCAAGAGGTAAGTGTTTGTAGAAATAGAACATGTTGCTTTTAATCAGAAAGCTGGCAATCTGGGGAGAAGGCAGACTCATGTCCCAAAACCAACTCTGAAGATGCTGCTCAGCCATGAAAGTTTTTAAAGGAAAAAGGGAAAGTAATCACAATCAATCACTGAGATAGGGGACCAGACTGGTTGCCATGTCCTACTGGGTGCAGGCTTGCAACTCCTCATGATCTTTCTTTAGATGCTACCTTGTTCACACAATTTGCTCTTGAAATTGCTGAAAGAGAAGCTGGGGACAGGATCTGGTCATCTCTTGGATTACTTATTGTTTATTTCTATTTCTCTGGGAAAGAAAGGAAAGAACCTATCTAAGGAAAGAACCAACAGGTTAGGCAAGATACCGTGCGATCAAAAGATCTGAAAGGTGTGCTTGGGCCAGAGATGAGTAGAGCATGGGGGTGCCTGGTTTAAGTTTAGTTACAATATAGCTTTGCTAAAGTGACCAGACAAAAGGAGCCTCCTGCAGAAAGTTCTTCCCTTGCCAAAGGCTGCTTACATTGTTGAATAATTAGTTAAGGAACTTCTGGCTTCAGATGCTCATGGGCAGCAGAGGATACCAGATACATAAATCAGCAATCAAAGTAAAATAAGGCAATGATAGTAATCATTTATTATTATTATTAAGTGAGTACCATGTGTCAGAAATTGAGACCTAGAGGTATATAAATTGCCCAGTGTCACACAGTTAATAAGTGATATAGTCAAACCCAGATTTGCTGACTCCAGAGTAAGCTCTTAAAGATAACTGAATACAGTCCCCAGATGGACTTGAATGGAAAGAGTTATGGAGGTAGAAAGGAGAAGTTTCCTGATGCAGGGAGGCCAAAGACAGCACTAAGAGGGTGAAAAGGAATTGGGAATGACATTATTACTACGATGGTGATGAAGGCAGCTTTTAAAAAGTAGCAGTTTTATACAAACAAGAAGGTGGGGCGGGCATTACAGGCAAAAAGAAGAGGAATTGAAATCACACCAGGCGTGGCTGGCTCACAGAGGGTGTGTGGGGATGTGGTAAAAGAGCTCAGAGAGGTCAGCAGGGAGACACCATAGAGAGCTTGATGCCTACTGAAGAGGTGTGGTGCCAGGAAGCAGGGGAATGCCGTGATCCTTCTGTCACTGACGTGTGATGGAGGGGGCAGACACACCAACTAGGAGGCAACCGTAACTGTCCAGGCAACAGATGATGAGTGGCCACAGTAAGGACGGAGAACAGAGCCTGAAGAAATCTAGGAAGAAGCATCAACAAGGTTTAGCACGATTGGGTGTCGCAGGTAAGTGGCATGGAGGAGTCCAGGCTAACTTCTGACTTCAGGCTATGGCGACTGCATGAGAAACGGCCTATTCCTCTTGAAGAGTCTGGAGAGAGGAGCAGATCTGAAATGGAAAGTAATGAATTCTACACTGGACTTTTTGTGCTTGGAGTGCCTCTAAGGCATCCAGGTGGAGATGTGTCACTCAGAAGTGATTTTTTTAATATCTAGTACTATCACATTTATTTAGCCCTTCCAAAAGTACAATATTCTTTTCTGCATTAAAAAAATCATTTTACATATAGAGATACAATGGTATAGATTTATACCAGTGACCACAATTACAGTATCAGTCAAAAGATATCCTGGGCGTAAAGGCCAGTCGGCCACCTCACCTTGGACTCCATCCATTGGGCTGCACTGCCTCCATGTGTACCAAGCTGCAATAGCAGGGGGAGTTACAGCACCTACTTCACTGTTTTAGGAAACATTATAAATATTCAGATACTCGGAGACTAAAATAATGCAATGGGAAAGATTCTTAGTCTATGTGGCCTTTTGGGAAACCTCTGGGAGCCATACCATAGTCTTGTATTTCCCAGAAAAAGAAAAAAATCCCTAACTAAGAAAAATAAATTCTGTGTGGACTGAAAAAGAGTTACTCAGTAATCGGAAAGGACTTAATTCTTAGTTTTAATAATGTATCAATAAGTAACAGGCCAATTAGAAATAAAGGCTAGATAACTGAATCTCTATACTGTACAAGAGAAACGAATACAAGTTTGAATTTACACCTCGTGGGGAGTGATGGAAATGTTAGCTATCTTGAGTGCGGTGGTGGTTTCATAGGTCTGTACATCTATCCAAATTCATCAAATTGTACCTCTGAAATATGTGTAGTTTGCTGTACAGGAATCATAGCACAATGAAGGTTTTTTGTTTTTTTTTTAAAGAAACTAATACAACATTGTAAATCAACCCCCTCCAAAAAAAACTAGAAGTAAAATGTGATTATTTGCTATCCTACCTTCTTATGGTATTCGTTCAGAAGCACTAAAGGGCTGAATTTCTGTCTAGTATTAATAAAAATAGAAGAATCACTAAGCATTATAGTCAGCATATACTGAAGATTTAGGGAAAAACACCAAGGCAATAAAGGATGACTTTTCTAACCTTTGGAGGAGAAGGTTTACATAAGTTCTACCAAGTATTGTTATCACTTAGCCATGCAGACAGAGGAAGAAATGTCTGCTTTCTTCAAAAACAGACACCATAGGACGGGGGAGGTATAGCTCAGTGGTAGAGTGCATGCCTAGCATGCATGAGGTCCTGGATTCATTCCCAGTGCCTCCATCAAAAAATAACAAACAAACAAACAAACAAACAAACAAACCTAATTACCATCCCCCCCAGGAAAAAAACCCAAAAACCAGACACCATAGAACTCCAAAAAGGAAGAAAGATTATGAGGAGGGAAAAGGGAGAAGTTGAAAGGACACACTGATCAGGGATTTTAAGACTCAAATTCTCTTACCTTCTGAGTCTCTTGAAAAGAAGGTTGCACAGACTGTAAGTGAGGTAGGTGGGATTTGAACCCAAGTACCAAAACTTACCTCTGTCTTCAAATTGTATGCTCTCAATCACCTTGTTTTTGCCTTTTAATAAAGACGTTTAGCTATTAGCTTCCAAGACTCCAAGTCGAAAATGTCTGAACATGTCTCATCACCCACCAATCTGGAGAAGAATTTGTCACCCCCAAAGGCATAACCTTAAATAAGGAGAAATCCAGGAAACAGGCTGCCTATCTTCCTATTAATTTATTTAATAATTAGAGACTGAGTGCTTACTCTGTGCCAGGCACTGTTCTAGTATTGCATGTATGCAGCATGGAAGATAGGGTGGGGAAATGACTTAATTAATTAACTAATTAATCAATCAATTGATTATTCATAGGTAGACCTTCAGGTAGCTATAAGTGCTAGAGGTGGAGGGAAGGAATGGGAAAGTAGAAATTGGTAATAACATTAAACCTGAAGTCAGAAGAACTAAGTGTTAGCTTGGCTTTGCCACAGGCTTGTGTTTGGTCCTTGGGCAAACCTACTCTCTCCTCTGGATCTTAGTTCTCACACATCAAATAAAAGTCATTTTAAAACATAGTGTATGGGGGGAGGGTATAGCTCAAGTGGTAGAGTGCATGCTTAGCATGTGTGAGGTCCTGGGTTCAATCCCCAGTACCTCTTCTAAAAATAAATACACAAATACATAAGTAAACCTAATTACCTGTGCCCCCACAAAAAATTTTTTTCAAACTGGATTAACACAAAGTTTTATTTTCATTGTTTTAAAAGGCTTACATAATTTGTTTTAAAGGAATTACTATTTTGAGTAAAATCAATGGCAATAGTTAAAACATGCACAAATACATTTACACACTTTTTTTTGTTTTTTTGTTTTTGGGGTTTTTTTTTCATTTTTCAGTTTTATTAGGTAGAATTATTAGATAAATAAAATTTCCAAAAAAATAGTATATGGAACATATATGTTTATTCTTGTTCTTCTCCAAAACCTCAACAAGAAATAGAGTAAAGCAATTAACCAACCAACAAACAAAAAGAGTTAAACCCACAAAGACAAAAAGAACAGAAGAAAAGACAACAGCAGACAAGGCCGTCAACTAAATTTTACAAGATAAAAGTATTTCAACAAGTGGTAACTGACTTAACAGGATTGAGGAAGCTGAAACCTCAGTGTGGAGAGAGACCAAAAACAAGTCACCAGGGAAAATAAAATGAAGTCAAAAGAAATAGACCAAGCAGAGACCAAAAGAGAACTTGGAAAACACCAATTAATGTCATCAAAAGATAATGCAATAATATATTCATGAAATAAGAAGAGTATGCTGTAAAAAGAAAAAAAAAAGAATCAGAAAGCAATAACAAAAACCTCTTGGAAATTAAAGTATAATAGCAAAAAGTTTAATTCAACAGAAAGATTGAAAAATAAAGTTGAGGAAATCGACCAAGAAGTGAAACCATAAGCAATAAGTTTATACTGTATGCAACAGGGAATGACATTCAATATCTTGTAGTAACTTATGGTTAAAAAGAATATGAAAACCAATATATGTATGTTCCTATATGACTGAAGTATTGTGCTGTACACCAGAAACTGACACAACATTGCAAACTGACTATACTTCAATAAAAATGTATTTTTTAAAAAAAAGTGAAACCAAAACACAAAAAGGTAGAAAATGGGAGAAAAACAGTAAGAAATTCAGAGGATATATCCAAAAGATCTTACATCGAATTTTTAGGCATTTCAGGAAGAGAACAAAGAAATGGAAAAAATGAAATTATCAGAGAAAAAAAAAACAGTTAACAAAAAAATCCTAGAATTGAAAAGATTATTCATAATGAAAAAGCCCACAATGAAAGAAAAAGTCACATTATTGTAAAGTTTTATGAAACCAGACATAAAGAAAGGATCTGAAAAGCTTCCAGACAGGAAAAAAGCAAATAGTTTCAAGATAACATTTTAGGAATGACAATGGTATTGGACTTCTCAGCCACAACAGTGGAATCTAGGAGACAATGCAAAAATGTTTTCAAAATTGTGATGGAAAATGATTTCCAGCCATAAAATACGGTATCTGGGCAAACTATTAAGTAAATATGAGGGTAAAATAAATGATTTTTAGACTTGGAAGTTCTCAAAATTTTTTCCTCTTATACATCCTTTTTTGGGATGCTGTTGAAGAACGTGATCCACCAAACCAAAAAAATTTATCAGGAAAGAAAGCTATAGAGGGAGGGGGTTTAGCTCAGTGGTAGAGTGAATGCCTAGCATGCATGAGGTCCTGGGTTCAATCCTCAGTACCTCCATTTTTAAATAAATAAATAAATAAATAAGTAAACAAACCTAATTAGTCCTCTCCCACTCCAAAAAAAAAAAAAAAAAAAAGACCAAAAATTTAAAAATAAAACTTAAGAAAAAAAGAAAGGTATGGTGTGGCTGACGCAGTGGATTGACTCACTAAATAACTATTATAACCTCCTCCTAGCGTGCTTCTCTTGTTGTGTAGAAGCTGGAAAGCTAAAAACTACATTTACCCAGTTCTCTTGAAGCTAAGACTTCAGTTTTGTTCATCAGATGTATGCACGTAAGACTTGAATTGAGAACCGAGTTCAGTGGAGTATGAGGACATGACATGTGTGGCATCTGTCTCTGGTGGTGTGAGGACGGCGAGAGCCACATGGATCTAGAGCCAAGACCTGCAGGAGCAGCATCCTGACTCCGGTGTCGAAGCCAAGAAGGTATGTTCCTGGAGATAGTGGTTGTAGCGTGGCTTCCTGATTCCCCAGCATCTTGATTAGGACAGATCTGACTGCACTCCAGTAGCCAGTCTTGTGCTGTGAGTCATCCCTCAGAGTCACCACGCAGAGCCTGCTCCTCCTGCCCTTTGGACATTATTTTCAGCTCTGAATTCCTGTGTTAAATCATTTTCTGCTTAAAATAGCTGGAGTGATTTCCATTGTCTACCTGTACGCAAAAGGACTGCAGGCAATAGACTTTCAAGGATAGGAACTGGGGATCATGTGACCTGGATTTATTTGAAAGGAGTGGGATCTGTTATGATCAGAAGGTGGGACACTGAGAGTCCATACCAATCAGTGGCATGTTACTTCAGTGATCCCCTGTGTGAACTGAAATGAAGCGCCTCTGATAGGCACAGCTTCGGTGGGATGAACAGCAAAAGCTACAGCACAATGTGATGTGTGTAATGAATACAAGAGCTGAGAGAGGTCCAGGTTCTTTTTTTTGCTTCCCTGGGTCCCTTTAAATCCACTCTGTGGCATTAATTTTTCCCCCACCCCCAACTCTAGATTAAAAATTCAGGCCAGTACTTGGACTTTTCAGGCCATTCTTAGATAGTAAAAAGTCACTTCAGTCACTTCAAGTCACACAACGCACACTGGATTCAATAATAAAAATCTCCCACCCATGATTCAATGTTGTGGCTTCTCCCCAGCTCCCAGTTCTGACCTGTGGCAGAGAGGAGCTTGCAACCGGAGAAGAGAAGAAAGGTAGCTTCTGCCTCTACCCCACCTAGTGCTTCTCCTCCTCCTCCCTCATCTTGCCAGGCCCGGTTTTTTGGCCACTCTAGGGTCTGAGTTCAGGGAAGAGAAAAAAGGAAGAGGAAAGGGAGCAGAAAAATTCACGCCTAACTGGTACTGTCATGGTGATGCAGGGTCATGCTCTTTGGTCCCAGAAAAGGTCTTACACCAGCTCTTTTCTTCCAGAGCACTTTGGTAGATTTGGTGGGCCCTTCATAAATCCTCTATCACTAGCAAACTTTCACTTGCAAGTCCCGTGCCTGCATCTGTATGCATCCGTACTCTGGCTGGGTGCCTGCTACTTCTGCAGTCCGCAGGCATCCAGTGGTGTGCATCCAAGGAGTCCTCTTGGATGAAATCTAAGACACTTAGCCTCTCTCTGGCCCTCTCATATGCATGATTTCCTTCTTCCAGTCCATAGGAAACTCATCCTTTGCCTCAGGGAAGTAGAGAAATGCAGGTTAGTCCCAACATATCAGCAACCTCTCCTTCGCTCTTCTCTTGGAATGGATACCAAGGCTGTCACTCTTTAGGTGTCTCAGATGGAGTTAAACACATCCCCAGGCTGCCTGGGGCACATGTTGAGCTCTGTGAGTAGTCCTGCTCAGATTCTTTCACTTGAGATGAGAGTCAGGCATCCTTGGGGGGGCTGGGGGAGGAGAAGGAGCTCAGAGAAGACTTCCTGCTCTCCCCAAAACTCTGCTCTCACCCCATGACTTTTGTGTTCTTTCTATGTGGCAGAGGTTTATGAGTTGAATAACCAGTTTGGGGGTGTCTCTTGAAATTTTTGTATTTTGATCTGATCACTTACTTTGGAATATGTAAAGGGAAGCTGCAGTCCGGATGGAGCGACTCCACCTAGACACAAAAGGGAATCCCAGTCTGGGTCTGCACGTGTCCTCAGGGCCCCCAGAGACTGGAGGGGCGTGCCGGGTGGCTTCCCCCCGGTCTCGGTCAGGGGGCTGCTGCGTGGGCCGCAGAGAAGGCGGGGAGGGCAGCGGCTGTGCGTGCGTGGGGCTGCCAGCCAGAGGAGGCAAGAAAGAACGCTGCCTCTAACGTTATATATTAAAAATATCCGTAGTTCTTATGCACAAAATTCCATCATTCACATATGAGGATCACCCCTGCCTCCCCCAAGAGCAGCCTTAAGAGAAAGATGGTGGTTTTCTTTTGCGAGCTGAGGAAACATCACTCAGTCTTTATGGACTTGAGAACCGCTAACCCTCCCCTCCCCTAGCCTCTCCGCCTGGCTGGGCACTGAGGTGGGGTCGTGGATGGCGGGGTGGTCACTCGTGCCTCCGCTTGGAGGGAGGGATCAGGTGTGGGGGCAGGTCAGCGGGCAGCTCGTGGCCCTCCAGCTTGACTTTGATGAGGTGGTTGGCCAGCGCGAACTCCTCATCGTCCAGCAGCCCGTTCCGGTCCACGTCGGCCAGCTTCCAGATCTTCCCCAGGACCGTGTTGGGCAGCTTGGACTTCACCATCTCCTTCTTGGCGTTGGCGCCCGTGATCTTGCCGTTGACGGATGACAGGGTGTAGAAGATCTCATAGTAGGTGGGCTTGTCCTTGCCCACCACCCACTCGACGTCATCAATGCCCTCGCCGGCCCCCTCGCCATAGCCATGCCCGAAGGGCCCTTTCATGGTGCCCTCGAAGGCGCCGCCCTTCACCACCTGGGCAGGCATCAGGGACTCCTCCTGGTGCACCATCACCATCAGCCGGGTGATGTCGTTGGCCAGCATGTCGTCCACTGTGCCCAGCAGCTTGGGCTTCAGGGCCTGGAACTTGCTGAAGTCCTGGGTCTGCAAGAGCTCCTGCATCTTGTGGAGGTTTGGGAAGTCGCCGGGGGAGATCTGATGCTCCCGCTCAATCTTCTGGTAGATCTCTCCCAGATTGTTCACCAGCTCTTTCTTTTTGCTCTCTTTACCAAAGACATTGGGCATCTCCTTCTTGAGGGAGCTGATGATGTAGGCATGGACCTTGGCCAGCCGTGCCCGCTTGATCAGGTCATTGAGCTTCCAGAGGGCGGCGTTTCGGGGCAGAGACTGGATGTCTTTGAAGAGGTCTTGCTCCTCAGCCTCAAAGAGCTTGCGGTTGTCGGGGATGAGGAGTGGGTGGGACCAGAAGGAGCCGATGTACACCCGGACCACCTCGGGCGTGTTGATGATCTTCCCCAGGGACCACATGAGGGCCCCATAGACCCACATCAGCTGCTGGGTCTCGATCTGGTCAGCCTTGTTCAGCACCACGCGGATCTTGTCCTCGTGGTTCTTGAGGGCCTTGATGACTTCCGAGAACTCGTCAGAGATGTCCAACTTGTGGGCATCAAAGAGCAGGATGATGCGGTCAACCCGCTCGGCGAACCACTCCAGGACGGCCGCGAAGTCATAACCTCTGCTGATGCGCTGTTTCTCTCCATACAGGATCCCGGGAGTGTGTCAATGATGCTTATGCTGTCCAAGACCGGGTTGGGCAGCTGGGCACACATGAACCTGTTGAGGAAAGCGTTGCCGAAGGCATTGAGCTTGCGGAAGGGGCGCCGTGGGTCGACGACCAGCGCGTTGCCCGGCACCATGCCCTCGGTGGGGCCATGCATGACTGCGATGAAGGAGTCGGTGGTGGGCTCGGGCCCGATGCGCATCCCTGGGAAGTCCTGCTCGATCAGGTGCCGGATGAAGGTGGTCTTGCCCGTGCTGTACTGGCCCACGAGGAGCACCATGGGCTTGTTGTCGAAGTCAGCGTCCTCCAGCGCGGGCGAGTGAAACTCGTGGAAGCGGTAGTGCTCCTCCAGGGGCAGCAGCTTCTGCGCGTACAGCTGCCGCAGCCCCTCAGCCACCGTCTGGAAGAGCTCGGGCTCCTTCTTGCGGCGGGCATCCTTGCTAACCTAGCTGAACATGCTGCCGGAGACTGGGCTGGCTGCTGCGGGTCGGAGCGGCGGCTGAGAGCCGGGCGAGGGCGCGGAGCCGAGGCGGGGCCCGGCCGGCCGGCCGGCTGGCTGGCTGAGGGGCGGCGGGGCAGGGGGCGGGGAGCGGCCCGCACTGCGCAGGCGCACGGCTCGGCCCGGGAGCGCCCTTTGCGCAGTGGAGCGCGCGCCTCGCCGTGCGCTCTTTGTAAGGCCAGACCGCGCGTTCGGGCGCGCGCGCCGCCGCCACTGGGGGCCGCGGGAAATGGTTGTTTTTTGTTTTTTTTTTTTTACAGAACAAAAACCAGCTTATGTATTTTTCCAGAAGACAGTCTCCCACATTCACCCATCCCTTGGAGTCCCCTCAAAAAGGCAGCTGGGCCTTGCTTCTGTGGCTGTGGAGCCAGGGGGACATGAGAGCAAGGAGCAGGACTTGCAGACAGGGGGCCATGGGGAAGGGAAGAAGGAAGGCACGAGATCCAACTCCATCTGGGAGCCTAGGAGGAGGCAGGACTGGGTGGGGAGGGAAGCTGCAGTCCGGATGGAGCGACTCCACCTAGACACAAAAGGGAATCCCAGTCTGGGTCTGCACGTGTCCTCAGGGCCCCCAGAGACTGGAGGGGTTTTTTGTTGTTGTTGTTGTTTGTTTGTTTGTTTGTTTTTGCCGAGTTTCATGGTTTTATTAACACAAATACAACGTGCACGGGCCGGCTACTCGTTCTCTTCGCTGCACAGCCGGGCGCTGGGGTTGGTGACTCTGATGGCCAGCTGGGCTGCTCTCTCCATGATGGCTTTGCTGTTCTTGGAGGAGACGTTGTGAGCAATCTCAGCACAGTAAGATTTGTTGCACATCAGCAGCACTTCGAGCTCCTTGACGTTGTGGACCAGGAACTTGCGGAAGCCGCTGGGCAGAATGTGCTTTGTTTTCTTGTTGCTCCCGTAGCCGATGCGGGGCATCAGGATCTGGCCCTTGAACCTCCTGCGCACCCTGTTGTCAATGCCTCTGGGTTTCCGCCAGTTCCGCTTAATTTTGACACATCGGTCAGACTGGTGCTGGATGAACTTCTTGGTCCTCTTTTTGACGATCTCGGGCTTCACGAGGGGTCTGAGGGCGGCCATGATGCCGACTAGGAGATGGCTGCTACCTCCGTAGGTAGCGCCGAGGAAGAGAGAGGAATTCCTGTTATACAAGGAATTCATTTGAAACTTCCATTATGTCGTGTTATACTTTGGCAAAAATAAAAATTAAAATGAGGGGCTTTCACTCCCTCATGGGAATGGAGATGGGAAAAATTTTAAGGTGTCTTCTGGCTCTAAAAGTTGTACGTGTGTGGGTGGTGGGAGGTTTATTTGAAGAGAAGAGGGAAATGCTAACAGTGATGGCATCGTGAAGAGGAGGAAAGGTGTGGTGTGATGTGGTCAAGGATGGGTGTAGCAACAGTGTTCCCTGTTGACTCCCTGGACGCCTTGGAGGTCGAGGCTGAAAGGAGGACCACAGAAGACTTCAAAGAACTACTGGCCAGACACCATCATTTGAAGGGACCTGAAGAATGTGGTTTAGAAAAAGAAACTTTTTTTTTCTTCATTTGGAGAACTGTAGAATTTTAGGGAAAAGCAGTTCAATATATTTTACTTTAGAGAGGATCATAATAGTGACTTTTTAATAATACACTGAATCTCTCTGTTTTTAATAAAACTAAATGAGTACTCTTTTACAGTAATTCCATGAATGTATTATTGAAGAATTCAGGCTACATTCAGGTTACTTATTCCTAATGAAATGTTGCTCGATAGAAAATGCTAGTAAAAGCCAAATCACTTCTTACAGAATAATCAGAGCCCAGGCATGTAGCTCTGATGAGGTGAATAGGTCCTGAACGCTCTTTGGTAGACTTCCAATCAGAAATGACCGGCATCTGCAAAAGCTTAGACTTGGAAGAGAACTGAGCATCTTTGTAAAGTAGAATTTTCAAATGTTTTAGATTTGGGATCAGAGGGAAATGTACTTCTATTTTCACAGCTCAGAAATTCCAACAAAATTACTTTCCTTAAAGATCTTGAAATTCTTTGTGATGATTTATACCCTGACCTTTGGGTCATTTAATTTCCAGTGATGGGAAAGTGAAGTAAGGAAAAACTAGAGTGATCGATCATCACATGAGTCACCCTCAGCAAAATCGTCAGTGTGATGGGTGAAAATTGCCACATCATTGACTTCATTTGCATCTCTTTGATTACTAGTAAGGCTGGGCATTCTTTCAGTGCTTAAGAGCCATTTATATCTCCTCGTTTGTTGAATTACCTGTTCATTGGTAGAACTGGTCTTTCGATAAATCAGATAGCAATATCCAGTAAAGTAGAGAAACTATGTTCTGGTCCCTCTCTTTTTTAATTTTGTATCTTAATGATATACTGCGCTTGGATAATGAGATTATAGGCCCCTAGCCATAAAACAAAACAAAACAAAAAACTAACCTCCACCTTAAATGTGACTCACTTTTAGACGTTTCTGCTGTAACTGCCGTGCGCTCTATTTCCAAGCATGAAATGCTTCTAAAAAGTTAACTGCTCTAAAAATAAAACTTTACCCTTGAAAGACAGATATCAGTGTTTAATTTGCTTATTAATTATAAACTTATGCAAGTTAACTCATTGCATTTTCACTTTGAATGGTTTAGACAGACATTTAGTTTCATCTGGTTTAAAATTTTTTTCAGGTTATGTTCCTAAAATCATGCTCCATTATATTGAACTTGGGGCTTTGAAAACCCTTTCATCTGTGTGCTAAAGTGAATTCCAAACTATTTCTTGAGGAAAATCTGGGCTCTATCCAAGAGTATTTCCCTGGATTACCTCCATGCCCTACTAAGACTTTTTTGCCTTCAAAAGAGGTTGTCACTTCAATAAATTTTAAGAAGGAAAGGAAGGAAGGAAGGAAGGAAGGAAGGAAGGAAGGAAGGAAGGAAGGAAGGAAGGAAGGAAGGAAAGAAAGAAAGAAAGAAAGAAAGAAAGAAAGAAAGAAAGAAAGAAAGAAAGAAAGAAAGAAAGAAAGAAAGAAAGAAAAGAAAGGAAGGAAGGAAGGAAGGAAGGAAGGAAGGAAGGAAGGAAGGAAGGAAGGAAGGAAGGAAAAGAAAAAGGAAGGAAGGAAGGAAGGAAGGAAGGAAGAAAGGAAGAAAAAAAATAAAAAAGAGGTTGTCAATTCTATTTCCAGCCCAGGTGACTATCAATATTTACAATTCTAACTTTAACTACACTCCAGGTACCTGGCATTGAGAATAATATTGAATTTGTAGTACTTGTCCAAAGTGAGACAAGTAATATTTATGGAAGATTGACTGAAAGGCCTATTCCTCTAGTTTATGCTAAGATCTATCCCAGGAAAGACCAAACCGGAAGAGAGCTGGATCTCAGCCTCTCATCATCTGGTCTTGCTGATTTAAGCTCAGACATGATGTCATCGGTCCACACTGAGGGATATTTATATGAAACAGTCAAACTCACTGATCTCTCAGTTCCTTGCCCTCCTCATCTCCATTGACATTTTTCATCCACACCAGCACCTGAGGCCCTCACTTTCCAAAGTCACACCCTGGATGTCATAACCAGAAAGTACCACCTCCAAATTCACAAATCTAACATCTCAGCCTCTTTGCTGCCCACCCAGCTCCTTCACGCAAGTGGCACACTGCCACACTCTGCGTCTCATTAAGAATACCTAGCCACTGCCACCACTGCCACCACTTTCAATCTATCAAGATTTTCTTGTCTTCGCTTTCTCCCTTATCCACCTTAGGTACCATAGCCTAGATGTATAACCAGCCATGTAATTAAAAATCCAAGGACAAGTCTTGCATTAGCTATAGCTTGATGCTGGGGGCCAGACAATGATAAAAGAACTGTGTATTTTCTGAATTTAAGAGCCTCTGCTTCCTCCAGGTTGATTCTGCTCCCAGGCAGGCTCTGCCCCCACAATGGCAAGGAGGCTGCACGCACTAACCTCAAAACTCCAAGTCCAAATGAAAGAGAGATTCTCTTTATTAATAACTTTCACTAAAGTCCGGGGATTCACTAAGATTCACTCAGAGGATGCACACTGCACCCCTCCCTCTTCTGGCTAGAATTTGGATATGATGGCTAGTGCTTAAGCAGCCATTTTGGAGGTGAAAGGCAAAACAGAGAGTATGGCAGTGCAGCAGTATCGACAGAGCCTGGGTCCTCACCTTTGCAAAGCTGCCCTGCTGGTCCTGGGCAACCCAACTATATACTTCTTTGACATGAAAGAGAAATAAATTTCCATCATAGCTAAGCCACTGTTGTTTTGTTATTTTTCTTTCTTCTGTCACTCACAGCCTAATCTAATCCTCATCCATGCCAAGTGTATGGTGCTAAGATAGACCACGGCATTTGAAGGGCCACATATAGTATCATAATGTAAGAGCAAATATAAAGAAGTAGGAAGTGAAGGAAAATCCAACGGTGATCAAAACGTCTATTTTATATTATCCTAATAAATTTAAATTTTGCTCTTTAAACATTTGTGTGTGTGTGTGTGTGTATACATACAGAGGGAATTTGAAATAGTTCGAGCTAGGCATAATATGATTTGATTATTGTATATGTTAGAAAAATTCTTCAAGTGATATGATGAACATTTTAGAGTTGGGCAAGATCAGAGGAATTGAGTTTGTGGCAACTTTAGCAAGAGGTAAGGATCAAAATCAGGGCAACAACATTGGGGATGGCAAAGAGGAGAAAGATTTGAAAAATACATATAAGGCAGAATTGACCAACCTGAATGACTTCTGAAGCACTGGAGGCAAATAGGCACTGTTACAAGACCACAGCCAGCTGATGTAAGAGGTTCAACATGAGCCTTCCAGATAGCTGACATGAAAAAAAGCAAATCGTTGTTGATTCCTCATTCACCTCTCACGTATTCACCACTCACAAAAGTCACAAATGAACGTGCATTAGGGTGTACACGTGTTTAAATCACTACTACATGTCAGTCATTATTTGGATCAATCCTTCCTCTTTTAACAAGCAAGATGTCTTCAATCTCCTGCCTCAGGTGTGCAAACGAACCGTAACTTTATCTTTCTACAACTCAGCTTAGTCTTTATATTGAGCCTTCATTCCACCTAATAACCTAATTTAGTTACTTAGGATTTTTTTCCCCTAGCCATTGCAGGTTTAAACTCTTGTCAATTCAGGATTATTTTTTCTCCCTCTCCATGTTAATTCAGTTCACTTAAACTCCTAGATGTTTATATAAGCTCATTGTATTGGAAGTGGGGAGAGGAATTTGGTCAACTGAGAGATGACAAAAGTCTTCACTAATGCAATGACTGTAGTCTTATCTTTTAAGGACAGAGCCGTATATAGAGGAAATTCTACCACTCAGATGCCCCTCACTGCAAATATAACAAAATAAAAATTAAAATAGTGCCTACACAAGTTAAGACATTATTACTATATTTTAAAGTGTGAATTGACTTCTGATTCACTTTGAATGGACTGTCTTATTCAGAAAAGAACCGTGAAGACACAAATGATATTTTTTTTCATTTTTTAGTTTTATTAGGTAGAATTGTTACAATTTGACTGCGCATATACAATATATTGCATGTAAATACATATATACAATATACTGCACATATTTTTAAATTTATAAATATGTATTGTTCATTGTTTCTAAGAACATTTAGAGCTTTAGCTTTTTAAACTTACATAGTTATCAAAGGAATAAAGCCAACCACAAAATAAGAATCAACATAATGCAGTAATCCAATCATAAAGGACAGTCAAATGTGCTTACACATATTCAAGAAATCAATCATCTAAGCTATAAATAAGTAGTTCATTTGTGTCCTTTTTTTTAGATTCCACATATAAGTGATCAAATGATAATTTTTTTAAGTATTGAAAATGGCATGAACAAATATTCCAAGCTGACTTCTAATTGTATGCAATTATTTCTGTCCACATTATTCATATTCTGGAAAAACTATTAACTCAAACAGTCTCATTAGATAGTTAAATGAGGCTAGTTAACCAGTTCAAATCAGAACTTTGGTTCCAGTTCAATCTGTCCCTGATTGTGAGGATCAGGATACAGAGGGTACTGAAGACCTTAATCACCTCATATGGACCGTTCAATAGTCTGTCTCATGACTTCCTAGTGAAATCACTGGGACAATATCCAGTTTGACATCAAATTTAATTGTTTATCAAATTAATCCTTGGTAGGAAAAGATTATGAAGCACTCAATTCATAAATACAAAATTGTAACTGATATCTCCCTGTGTCTACTCTTCATAACTAGAATTTTTTTCTTTAATTCCCATCCAAAGTTTCCAATCTTCATGTCTGAAATCAAATATCATTTTCTATTTAAAGATCCATTATCAGTTATCCCGATTTTGTCTTTTAGAGGGAACTTCATGGAAACCTTAAATTTATTAACAATTATTTATTGACTGTCTGTTATACTGTACCAGGCACTGGGATATTGCTATGAATAAAACCAACCAAGGAGGGGAGGATGTAGCTCAGTGTCGGAGCACATGCCTAGCATGCACAAGGTCCTGGGTTCAATCCCCAGCACCTCCATTAAATAAATAAACCTAATTATCTACCCCCACCCCCATCCTCCAAAAAAACACTGAAAAGAAAAAAAAGATAAAAACAAAACAAAATTCCCACACTCATGTTTACATTCTTTTTAGGGAGGGAGACAATAAACAAAATAAATAATTCCATATTATGTTACACAGTTGTAAGTGCTATGGAGAAAAATAAAACAGAGCAAAGGAGTCGGGTAGTTTCACATATAGAGGGAAGGAAAATTTCATGGAGATAGTTTAGTGAAAATTGAATGAGGTGAGGAAGCAAGCCATGCAAAGACAAAGAGGAAGAGCTGTTCAAGACAGCATAGCAAGTGCAAAGGCCCTGAGGTGGCAGCCTGCTTTGCATGTTTAAGAAATACCAAGGAAGCCAGGATGTTTGTTGTAGAAGCATAAAAGGAAGGTAGAAGATGAGAGCCAAGAGGTAAGGAAATACCAATGACTTTGACTTTTGCTGTGAGATAAAAAGCCATTAGAGGTGCTTGAGCAAAGAAGTGACATGATGAGACAAATTTTTACAAGATCATTCCAGGCGCTAGGTTGAAAGTAGCAATAGTAATAGCAGGGCAAGGCCTAGGTAAAGACTATTACAATAATCCAGACTAGAGATGATGGTAGCTTGAATCCTAGTTGGCAGAGGTGGAGGTAGTGAGAAATGGTTAGAATCCGGGTAGATTTTGAATGTACAGCCTCACAGAATTTGCCGGTGGAATACTTACGGGGAAATAAGAAAGAGTGGAATCAGGCTGAGATTTTTGACCTGAGCAACGAAAAGAATGATGCTTCCATTGACTTAGGTGATGAAGACTGAAAGAGGAGGAAATTTTTTTTGCCTTTGTTTTCTTACTTGTAAATCATAGTTTCCCTATATAGGTTTAACGTAGCGAACACAAAGATCACATGGAGAATTTCTGAGCATTTTAGGAGAATCTCAAAGCCAGAAGATGCATTAAAGATTATCTAGCTCTTTTGAACTTTTTCACTTTGAACCGAATGAAATAAATTTTACATCTTGACCCAGCAGACACAAGTATGAACACACACACACGCACACACACGAACATAGACACTCTCATGCATACACACATGTCACTGAAAGGAAATCTGCATGAAACAAACATCCTTATTATGTATGATGTACTCGGGTGTTTTGTTTTGTTTTGAATTTTGATAGTTTCCCCACCAAACTGATTTTACAACTCCTAGTTTCAAGAACACTGATGTTGCTCAACACCTTTAGGGGCCAGTTGAGGAAACAAAGACCCAGAGAGAGTAAGTGGTTTATAAAAAGTCCCCCAAACTTAGCGGCAATGCTTGGACCAGAGCATAGGCCCCTTGACTTCTGGTTGATAAACAGCAAATAGAAGCTAGATCCTCTCCATCCCTTCCCATATTTTCTCTTTCTTTTAAAAAATATATTAAAGCAGCATGACCTAAGTAGCAGCTTAAGTACCTTTCTTAAACTACGTGTGCTCTACCTCCCTGCCTTATCTTCTAAGCTTAAACTTCTACAAACACAAACACAACATGATGTTTTTTATCAAAATATTAAATTATTTGTGCGCAGCTTGCATAATTCAAGTGTACTTGAAATTAAGGTTATTCATGGATTAGTCAAAGGCAAATTTTAGTAGTCATAAAATTAATCAGTTTTAGTTCATCGCGAAACTCATCACATGTGCACACTGCACATGTATAGAAGTTCCGGTTCATGAAAACTGTGGTTAACAGTTCACTTCCACTCAGTGAGGATCTGTACAGTACCCCTATTTGCTAGTACCACTATGTGCTCGTTGTATGTGTGCTGGGGAACTAACAAAGAATGAGTAAGTCCCTCTGTCTTACAATCTAGCAAGAGATAGTCAGACCAATAGCCATAATTCAATGAGATATTTTACAGAAGATATAAGAGATGTCATCCAAGTACAGAGTACGCTTTGCATAACTGCTTTAGGATCACAGACCAGGGAGAAACTGATTCTCCGTGGGGGTGTAGATGGTTTAGAAAGACTACAAAGGGAAGGTTATATTTGTTCTGGGCCTTGGAAGGTGAATAAAAATTCATTGACCAGATTTTCATGTGGTGAAAAAGGTAAAAAGAGAGGAGATAATAGCATGAAAAAAAAAAACAAAACAGTATAGCATGAATAGCATGTCATGTAGAAGAATTACTGACCGGATTATGGGTGCCGCATTATGATTGGTCATCCATGACATGATTAGGTATTTAGAGTTCATCCAAGGGTGAATGAGTCATCAAAAGTGTTTAATAAAGTAATTTTGGAAGCACTGTAGAAACAAAACAGGAGTCAGCTATCAGTCGAATTGTATGCCTCCAAAAAGGTAAGTTTTGAAGTCCTAACTTCCAGTACTTTATAATGTGCCTTATTTGAGAATAGTCTTTGCAGATGATCTAATTGAGGGGAATCATTCAGGTGAGCCTTAATTCAATATGACTGGTGTCCTTATAAAAAGGGGGAAATCTGGTCACAGACATGTACAGCTGGAAGACAATATGAAGAGACACAGGAAAAATGCCTTACAAAGGTGGACAACTGGAATAATATGTCTACGGTCCACATAATGCCAAAGATTGCCAGTGAACCACAAGCTAGGAAGTAGGCGTGGAACACGTTCTTCCTCACAGCCCTCAGAAGGAACCAACCCTGCTGATACCTTGATTTTTTGGACTTCTAGCCTCCAGAACTCTGGGCCAATAAATTTCTGGGGTTTTTTTAAATTTTATTTTTTATTGAAGGGTAGTCGATTTACAACGTTAGTTTCAGATGTACAGCACAGCAATTCAGTTATACATATATATATATATACACATATACATATATTTTCATTCTTTTCCATTATAGCTTATTACAAGAAATTTAATAGAGTTCCCTGTGCTGTTTATCTATTTTGTATATAGAAATGTGTATCTGTTAATCCCAAACTCCTAATTTATCTCTCCCCACTCTTTCTCCCATAGTTTGTTTTCTATGTCTGTGAGTCTGTTTTTGGTTTGTAAACAAAATTTGTATCGTATTTTAGATTCCACATACAAGTGATATATCGTATTTGCCTTTCTCTGTCTGACTTACTTCACTTAACATGATAATCTCTAGGTCCATTCATAAATTTGCATTATTTTAAGTCACTCCTTTTGTGGCACTTTTTTTTTTACAGCAGCCCTAGGAAACTAATACAGAGCAGCATAGTCTAAAATGATAAGAGAATGGTGGGCAGCAGGGTGGGGAGGGGTGTATAGCTCAGTGGCAGTGTGTGCTTATCACTCATGAGGTCCTGGGTTCAATCCCCCATACCTCCACTTAAAACAAATAAATGAATCTACCCTCCCCCACAAAAAAATTAATTTAAAAACAAGAAATGATAAAGTGATAAGAGAATGAACAAAAATAGTGATAGTGGGAAGTTCAAAAATGTCATAAATCCACAAGATATCGCTAAAGTAAAAAGCAACAAGATTTAATGATTGGCAGAATATGCCAAGGAGGGATGGAGTCTAAGGTGAACAAAGATTTTATTCAATCTTAATCAACTTGAATGTAGTGTCTCAACTTCCTTAGTGTCCTCATTAGATCTCTCCCGAGGTCAGGGACCTTGTAAAAAGCCCCATGCCTTTTCCTCTGGCTGGTGGTGTCTAGCCTAGCTGTGCTGCTGATCTCTCATTCAAACATTTCTCTGGGCTGGATCCCCCAGTTTCCATTCTGTTGGCTTATAGCTATATCTGCTCCTTCCACCCAGTTCTTTTAAGAGGCTTCAGTTGACCTGTCTAAGTTCCTTTCCATTTTAGTTTTGCCCTGGATGCTATTAGGTTATCATCAGCTTTACATTCTGCCACTTCTAGCCCAGTTCCATCCCTCCCGAATACACAGCACAAACCCCTAGCCTCCAGATTCAGCACCACAAGCTTTCACTTGTCTAGGGAGCTAGAACAGATACTAACACCACTGACAAAACTGTAAAACATAGGAAACGAAAACATGGCAAGAAAGCCACTGAATTGACCATTGGACATTACAGAGAATATATTTTTGACATAAAGGAAATTCATTGACCCCTCCTTTCTCCAGGGCTGCTAATAGTCCACATACCACCTCCAAAGGCATTGGTCTGCCTCATGCTCCTCTTTCCTTGACCATATCTCTTTGATAGGAACACCTCCTCTGAACTGGGCCAACTAGATTATCTCTACAGAAAAAATGGAAATCGGTTTCCATAAGTGTCTAGATCTAACTTAGAAACTGCAGCAAGTATAATCTTCCATATGGACTAAGCAGGGAAAGCTGGTTTGCAGAGAGGTAAGAAAATTAAGCAGATGTTAGAAGAAAGTGAATGTGACAGATACAGAGACACATGCTGCCTGGGTCCCTTAGAGCATTCCCTTTCCTGGTTCCAGCAGTTTTCTGAAACCGGCTGCATTCCTGCCTGTGGATTCTGTAAAAATACCTCTGTATCCTTATGTTAAGTGCACTAACCTTTTTATATCACCCTAACTAAAGTTTTTCTCAAAGAATCCTAACCAACACAGATGTATCAAGTCTGAAATGTGTATTTAACATCTGAGAGGGGAGGTAATTGGAAACATGAGTCTGAATACAAAGCAGAGGTTTGCGGAGGGGTGGACATATGATTTGGGTAAGGGGGTAACTGAAGTCACCGGAGTAGATGATGTTACAAGGAACAGCTCAAAGTGAAGGAAAAGAGGGGGAGAGGGTGAAAAAAGGAAAAATGGATCTCTTAAGAATTTTAATATATAAGATATGGATCACAGAAAGGAATCAGTGAAGGAGGTTAAAAAGAACAGGAAACTAGGAGAGAATGCATTCATAGAAGCCAAGAAATAAGATTATTTAGATTCTACTTATAGAAAATCCAGTCACCAGTGTTTTAAACAAATACTGATTTATTTATCCCAAACAACAAGATGTCTGGAGCTGGTACCACTGATCAACAGGTCCATCTGGGACCCGGTCTCTTCCTCTCACTTCTACCACCATTTTTAGCATCCAGCCTTCACCTTTATGGTCACAAGATGGCTGTTACACCTTCCAGGTGAGAAGGAAAAGGAAAGGAGACAGGGTGATGGGCATTAGTGGTGCCAGCCCCCATCAGAAAAATAAAGGCTTTACTAGAAGCACCACTTACGTCTCATTGATCAGAACTCTGTCACTTGGCCATCCCTAACTGGAGGAGGACTAGCAGAAAGACTGTGGTTAAGAGTTGGGTCAGCCAATCAGTTTAGCAACAGAGTATAATCAACAAAAGCTATTGTGAGGTCAAGAAGAATAAATAAAGATGAATGATGGGGTGGGGAGGGGTAGATCTCTAGTGGCAGTTAGAAGGCCCCTGGCAACCTTATCAAAAGAAGTTTTCAGGGGCGTATTAGACATGGAGAGGGATGAAGGCAAACTGTGGGTGAAAAATGAGAATACGTCGTTCTTTTTTTAATGTTTGAGAAGGAGAATAATGGAGAAAGCAAAAATCGAAAGGAGAGGGCATCATGGAAAGATCTTCTGCTTGGTTTCAGGATCATGGATACCTGAGTATGTCTATTGGCTGAACAGTATAAACAATTGGAAAGGGGGAGATTTGAGGTATAAATGGTACAAAATAAAGATCAACTGTTGGAAAGAAATGTTTTAAAAAGATGGGTGGCAGGGTATTAAGCACATCCTTGAAAACAATACTTCTTCCTCCAAAACAAGAAAGGAAGTAAGGATGAATAACAAAAAGTTTTAAGTTTGGATGTGGGCATGAAAAAAAGTGGAATTGTTAAAATTCTATTTTGGCAAAAAACACACTTTTTTAATTTTTATTTTTTTAATTGAAGCATAGTTGATTTACAATGTTTCAGATGTACAGCAAAGTGATTCTGTTATACATGCATATCGATTCTTTTTCAGGTTTTTTTCCTTCATAGATTATTGTAAGATATTGAATATAGTTCCCCTTTCTATACAGTAGATCCTTGTTTACCTGTTTTATATATAGTAGTGTGTGTATCTGTTAATCACAAATTCCAAATTTATTGCCCCCCCTCCCCTTTGGTAACCATAAGTTAAAAACACACTTTAAAACTGTTTAAGTTTTAAAAGATAAATCTTGAATTCACTTATTAACCAGTTTGAAGGAAGGCATGGGAAAGTAGAACGATCTCACCAGAATTCAGGTGTGCATTGTTTATTTAGGTCCTCGACCAGACACAGGCTAAGAAGGAACCACTTAAGGATTTTTCCGACATACAGAGCAGAGACCGAGAAGAATGGGAGGGTTTTTTTTAATGAATATATGAATATTCAATTTTTTTCTCTTCTCCTTTCCTTAGCTGAAGGGCCCTAAAGAGTATGGAGTTGATTCTTGGTATTTTTCTCCCTCTTCTGCAGTGAGAAAGGGATGGTGGTGGCAGGAGCAATGGCCAAAGCGCTTCCTAGGGGCACCCAGAACTTGCTCTGAAAATTTCTTTCTTTTCTGGTCTCAACTCCACCTTAGAACGCCTCGGAGGTGGCAATCCACAAGGCTAGAGAGCAGAAAGCCGCAAATGCAAAGCTCAGAAATTTGCAAGGTAACTGTGGTCACAGAGCTGGTCAAATCGATAAAAGAGGAAACTACAGTGGTGACCCAGGGGACGCCACCCCCATTTCCAAAATCAGAGCCGGAATCTGACAAGTCCGCCCTGACGCCTGCAAGAAAATGATTCTCACTTTTCATTGGCTGACCCTCCCTGAGTTGAGACCTTGCTTCATTTTCATTGGTTGTTGCTGCTGTCACGTCCTTTCGCCACACCCACTTCCCCCTCGGCGCCCAGTGAGCTTTGCAGGAAAGTGATTTACAGAGGTCGAGGGCGGGAGTCCGCACGTTGCTAGACTGTCTGCCCCACCCCGCGCCACGGCCCGGCCCCGCCCCCTGGCCAGAGGCCCCGCCTCCGTCACTGCCGGGCCCGCCTCTTCTTCCAGAGAGGGCGGGGACCAGGCGGCGGCCGCAGCCGCAGGAATATGCTGGAAGGTGGCGGGCGGGTGCCCGGGCGGTGCTGAAGGGACAGTTCCCGCCGCCGAACTTGGCCCGCGGCGGGTGGGCGGGTGGGGCGGCCCTGGAACCCGCGGGCACGTGAGCGATGGAGACCATCTGGATCTACCAGTTCCGCCTCATCGTGATCGGGGACTCCACCGTGGGCAAGTCGTGCCTCCTGCACCGCTTCACTCAGGGCCGCTTTCCTGGGCTGCGCTCCCCCGCCTGCGACCCCACCGTCGGCGTGGACTTCTTCTCCCGCCTGCTGGAGATCGAGCCGGGCAAGAGGATCAAGCTGCAGCTCTGGGATACAGCGGGACAGGAGCGGTTCAGGTAGGGCCGCCGGCGCCGGGACCCCGGGGACCCCGGGGACCCCAGGGACCGCGCTGGCCCCTCCGTCCGCCTGGGCACCCCCTTCCCCCAGCGTCGGCCGCTCCGACCCCGGTCGGGAGAGGCTCCGGCCCTCCCCTCTCTCGAAAGTGCAAACACTCCATTCTCGCTTCCCCTTTGCCCCTCCTCTTCCAGGGACGACTTCCTCCTCCGCAATTTCTCACTTCTTTCTTTGGCGCCCATTTCCTGCGCTCCTTTAGCGTGTTACCTTTCCCGCCTGAACCCAGAGCCCCCTCACCAGCCTCACTCTCTCCGCCCCTGCTGGTGTTTTTATCCCCAACTCTAAGGCTCTCCTGCTGCTTTCTCCCCAAACTCAGGGTCCCTCGCTGCGCACACCCTGACCCGGCCACCCTCCCCCAAGTTCCCCTTTCCTTCCCCTGACCCAGCGGCTTTCCATCTCTGCGGCTCCGGAGAACAGCAGCCAAGGGCCCCCAGAGTCACGATTGATCCCTTTAGCTTCACAGCAAGCAGTGCTCCAGCCCAGATTACTGCATGAGCTCATTGGGCATCGTTCACAGGGAGATGAATGCGGTAATGGTTTGAACACCTCACAGCACCGAATGTGGTCATCAGAAATACTGGGCCAGGACCCGTGGGAACGTACATTGTACAGCAACCGGATGTAACATCAGGGGCAGAGGCACAGCTGAGGAGTTTTTTGTTTTGTTTTTTAAGGGTTGAGTTGTCTTTAGAAGTTTGTCATCATTGGGGCTTTGGTGGAGAAAAGAGATACACATACTGAGATTTGTTAGGAACTTTTCCTTTATTTTATTTATAATTGGTTATCAACGTGGTGCTAATAGATCTCAGGGTGCTAATAGATCAGAAAATACATTTCTAAATAGAGAAGGAGGGACCCAAATGAATAGTCTCAGTCTGAATGCTCATTGAAACCCTGAAGGATTTCACAAAGGCAACATGTAAATTAAAACTAAATGTAAATTCTATGCATTTCCCAGATACTTAAGATTGAACCAGTTATGAAACACATTTTAAATTTCTAGAATTCAAGGACTTTTTTTTTTTTTTTTTTTTTGAGGAAGGTAGGGCCTCTAGGGTAGAGTCTGGGGTTTTTCAAAGATTGCTTTATCATTTGGAACTCATTACAGCAAGCATTATGTAGTCTTCAGCAAGAACTCTGCTTGTGTGAGAGAGTAGTCCATGAGGGGACTTCCCAAACATGGCTTCCCCTTACACCAGCCAGCATCCGTTCCGAGTGAGAGCAGCCTGCCTCGTGAGAATTTTCCAACATTGAAAGTTTTGGCTTCCCTTCCCAGCTATGACACTGATTCACAGAGATAAGTGACTCCTTAGCTTGCTTATACTTCAGTATTCCCATTTGTGAAGTGGAAAGATGGTAAGACCAGCCTTTCAGAGAGATGTTAAAGGTTAGTGATTTGAATTGTACAAGAATCCATGAAGAAGTTTGTTTCAAGATGCCTCCTTTAAAATAATTTTTCAAACTTCTGATTCCTCATCTGTAAAATGGAGTCATCATAATCTCTAAGATTCGTGACAGTTTTACCATTCTGAGTTGATTAAAAATTCCTTCCCGTGTGATCTCAGTCAGAGGTGAACTTTAAGATATTTCATGGTCAGAAAAAAGTGTTTACTAATCGCTCTTGCTCTATCCTCTAAAGTGAATATAATAAAAACATGTTCCTTATACCTTAAACTTCTAGCAGCTACTATCATTTGCAGCTACAAGAAACAAAGGTAGTAAAATCTTGTGTCTAAAATTCTTTCCTTAAAAGTAGCTCTTAAACAAATTGACAGGAAAGTAAGGGATGATTAATTTGTTAGATTTTTTAAAGACCTTTCTGCTAAATACATCACTGTTTTTTATTGCCTTTAAGAAGAATGTAAATAGTAATTCACTTTATATACATTATTAAAACCAGACAGTAACTCTCTCATAATAATGCAAGGACATTTAGGGGGTGTTTACTGACAATGAGCCATACTTTATTTTGTTTGGCTCTTTACCAAAGATGTATTCCTAAAGACATACAGATTTCAGTAGCTACCTCCAAATACTTGCTTTTCTCTCATTTAACAGAATGTTTCTCCATAAAACTGCATCTTAAACAATTATTGTTAAATCATTCTGTACCTTCCTCTATGAAAATGTAAATACTTACTTTGAATGAGCACACTGATTTCATAAGAAGGAGCTATGTAGTTCATGAATATATAGTCCTGTCATTAGTTATAATCATACCATTAGGAATTTGTGGGAAATAGTCTATTTGGAGGTTTATTGGTGGTTAGATATAAACTAACAAAAAGGAGCCTACTTTAGACAGCTTGGGGTATAGCCTGAAAGCATAAACAAATATGTTACAGAACAGCAAAATAGTAAGCTGATAATTATGACCATAAATAACCTTAGATTTTTCCTTCACCCAGCTTCATTGAGGTATAATTGACAAATAAAGCCTTGGTTTTCAATGTTCTGATTAATATATGCTAGTAGTCAGTAACCTCTTGCAAAAAATAAAATGGAACAAAATCAAAGGGTTAGAAAAATAATGAATATGTGAGCATCTGTAAATTGTAACATAACACTCGATTGTTAAGTTCTATTATTAACTCTGTGTTTTACTCAGGATGAATGTTAAATTGCCGTATTAAGGATACTTAAAATTACAGTGCCTTCATTAATGAGTTGATTTCTCTCTCGTGTAACAGTCTCAAGGTAAGTGGTCCAAGTTGTTGGAGTGGCCTGCTCCAGGCCATCGTTCAGGTACCTTCCCTCCTACTTTCCTGCCATCCCTAGGACATTGTCGTCATCTGTGTGGACCAAGCTGGGTTGCAGGCACACTATATGCCAGCTCAGGGGGAGGGGAAAGAAAAGATCTAAACAAGCGATGTTTCTTTAAAGCAAGTGAAGCCAAGGTGGTATAGATCACCTAAACTCTCAGTTCATTGAGGAGATATTAGTTACAAGGCCACACTTGGATGAGGCTACCATGTGCCCAGGAAGAAGAAAAGACGGGTTTGAGGGCATTGAGGGGAAGCCAGCAGTAACCACTGTTATCTTTTAATCATCATAGTGGAAGAAGTTTATCAGGAAAGAAAATAAGAATATTGCTTAACACAGTATGAATAAGGCTAAGTAAGTGTAAATAAGGCTGGAAGTGTACAGAGCACCAAACGTAAGAATATAAATTCTGAATTTTTTTCTAGGAAACGCATTTGAAGCAACATGAAGATAAAATGAGACAAAGAAATAGCAACATTGCAGGGACAGAAAACCTGAGGTTTCAAGCTGGATTCAGCCTTTTATTTCACATTGTCTGGCCTTTGGGGTATTCCAGTTACAGCCACTGGTTGTAAAGCTTAGAAAATAATGTGCTCCTGGTGCAGGGCTTCGCAAAGGCTCTTCTGCAGAACGCTCAGCCCTTGTGATTTTTTTTTTTAAAGGATGGGTTCTGTAATCCAATAAATTTGGAAATCCCTATATTCCATTTCTCCCTTCGAAATTCACATCAAAGGCTCTAGGAAGTGTCGAGCAAAGAAACATGCTGAACTTTGATTAAACTAGCATTTCCAACATTTATTTGAGAGGCTATTCTTAAAATCTGAAAATCGATGATAGTTAGTGTTCCAAGGAGTATAATTTTGGAGTTAAGCTCCCTTGATGAGTTGCTCTAGTCACATCCTTTGAGCAGGACCACTAAACTTTTGGAGGTCTGGAGCAAGGGAATACCTGAAGGCATTAGTTACCCAGCTAGTTCTCCTAGCAAAGGGCTGTAGGCAGTAACTGCTCTATAAGGGACAGCGTCCTCTGCTCCCCCCAAAACTCAGAGGGGGACCTCTAATACCACTAGACTCCTGGGCCTCTCCCCAGCTGTCTGCCTGCCTCTTCTTCTTTCCCTCCAGCTCCTGTTTATCTGTGTATCCTTCTCTTCCCTGTAACTTACCCTTCCTTAGGCTTCTATTTTTATTTTTTCTTTACCCCTTTCATCTGTCTGTCCCTGCTCATAGTTTCCTCCCACCTTCCATCTTTTCCTCTCCTTCCTTTTATTTTAATGTGTCTTTTATGCTCTCATTTCTTTTGAACTTATTTTTCCTTATTTATCCCTCTGCCTCCCTTATGTCTCCATTTTCTCCTTTGCCCCTTCAAAACATCCATATGACGTTAATGTTTAAAAGTGGCTTAATTTATGTTCTCCATTCATAATTTTTAAAGTAAACAACATGAACATTTTATATTTCTCCTTAAGATACCTTTAAAGACCCCTAAACTAAATAGGCTTTTTATTTTTTAGGGACCCTTACTTGGTCCCCACACTCCTTACTGTGGTTCATGGTCTTCAACAGAAAAAGATTTGCTGATAGTGGATTAGCCGGTTCATAACTGCGTAGGTAACAGAGCAGAGATTGTCCACAATTAAGTGCCATAATCATTGCAGTTCCAAATTATTAGAAACAATAGAAAGCTAGGCTATATTTGTATTGAGTAGTCAGATAATAAAATGTCTTAGTTAAAATAATTTGTGTCATAAGTTACAGAAATCTAGTCAAATTAGTGTAGATATAGGAAATAAATTATAAATGATACAGATCTCATGAGAGACAGAAGCTCGCTGAACATACAGGTGTCTGAAAGGATGGAAACTCTCATAACAAGAGTTTATGGATTTTCTCTCTAGTTTATTTCCATTCTCCAATGCTGTCGCCCAGCTATGTCTCAGTCTCTGAGCCTTTTCCTCAAATTCTTGAAAGAAAAAAATCTCATTAGCTACTTGACCTGCCAGTGAATCAGCTCCCCACCCCCTGAAAGGTTATTAAGATAATATATACATAAGATACAAAGGAATTTTAATACAAATATCCCAGGTATGTATTATAGGTCATATAATGCAGATGCATCTGTCAGGGTCTACTTTTTTGGGAAAGAGAAATTCACAGAAGAAAGAAGTGAGCAGTTACCCCAAAAAAGTATCTACTTTATGGTGTTTCAGAGTAAAATAGTATGTAAGAAGGAGCCAGCATGGTTCCTAACAAGTGTAGCAGAATGTGGAAAGAGGACCTGTGTATTAGCATGTATCTTTATACGCTAAACGTTATTCTCACTGTCCACTCAGAGCGTTCAGACCATTTTGAGTGACTGCAGTTAAGAAACTAAATAGTTATTCCAAAAATCTGTGATAATTTTTCTTGATTTCTTTTTTCTTCAATGAATCAATTGATTTAGCATGTGTAACTACAACCTCAATGATATATTGGTATATGAAGATGATTATACATTCTAACTATTCAGTAACTAAATATTGTAAACATAGTAAACTAAATATTGTACTCCAAACGTTTGAGGTTCCTAGGCCAGCAGTTGGCAGAACTGCGAAGTCGATAAAGCTCATTCTTGGGCCTCTGGGGCTTTCCTGCGTTTCTTTCCTTCTGTTTTTGAATAGTAAGACCTTGACCTATCCTCTTCTTCTGTTTTCCCTCACATCTCAGTTAAAAAGCCATCCCTAGTGGTTTTTACACCATCTTAGCTTCAGAGAGAGAAGTAGCTGGCAGATCAAGAGACACAAAATTATTAAAACTTTTTAAAAAACTTTGAAAAATTATTAAAACTTAATAAGGGTTCTGCCAGGAGTATTTACATTCTAAAGAGGATGACCACCTAAAGAGGTAATATCTCATCTCGAAGTAACGTTTCCCTGTTGGCGGAGTCGTGGATCTGTGGCTGAAGAATGCTGGAGTTTCTTATCATGCTTCATTGATGACCGTGTATTCTGACACGTTGGCCCCACATTTAGCTTTCAAAGCAAGGGCTAGGAAAAAAAAAATTAGAGGTAGTGTTGTGAGTACATGGATCCCCATAGTAAAGTTTTCACATGAAAAAAAAAAAAGTGCTTTGCTCGGTCTGAGAGAAAGAGAGAAGAAACTTCTAGCCATTGTCCGTCAGTTTGGTTAGCATACAAAGATTTCTTAACAACTCACCCTCCATAGCCACGGGACTTAAAAGTTTAAAGAGCAACTTCTGGGAATGGTGTGAGATTATTTACTTTGGTATTTTATGAGCAGGTTACTCTTACCCTAGCTGAGTTACAGGGCATCTGCATGCTTCCAGTCTGCCCTGTCAAGCAGCAGGAAAGGAAGATGACCACGCAGATACTACTGAGGTGCACACACGTGTCCCGGGGAACATCAGGTTTCCTTTAATAAGATATTTTCGTTCTTTCTAAGGCGAAATACCTACAAAGCCTATACTTTCTGATATTAATAAATCTGCTTCCAAATGTCAGTAACCTTTAATCACTTCTGATAATATATAATTCTGGGGAGGTTTATTTAAAAATTGCCACTGCACACAATCTACCTAGCTTACCATGAAACAGATACTATGATAAACCCCACTGTTTTCTAAAAGGAATCACTTTATGTAATAAAGCACTGTTCTGACCTATATGAGTTCCAGAAAAAAATGTGAAACAGAGGTCCAGTGTGTTTTAAACATAAAGGTACATTTTTAGTTTGAGCTGGAAAAAAGTTTGAAAATATCGATAGTAATTCTGTATATAAGCGTGATCGAGTAAATGTTGATGGCTAGCTGGCGTATTATTTTAGCTTGGTTTAAAATCTCAGCAGTGTTCTCTTGTTAAATGTTCTGAAGTTTTTTTTCTATTTCCTTCCTATGGTAATGATTCATTTTTAATTTAGGAACACCATACTAAATAAAATTATTTTACTACTGACAGTAAGTCTTTAAGACCATCCACTGATGTCAATAGCTAGGCTATAAAGACGCCACCAAAAATATCTCAAAGCCAAAAAAATATTGAGGTGAGGGAACAGAGACTTCTCTTAAATTTATTTCTACTTCACTGGTGTGGCGGGTGCATCAGAAGTCAGCTGAGGAAGGTCTTTATCAAGCCATGCCTCAAAAGTCATCAGTGACTTTTCTTGGCAAAATGTTGTCCTTCTCTAACGCTTTTTTTCCCCCTGCTTTTGTATAATTGGTCATAATCTCTGTTAAAAATTATCTTCCTGTACTAGGAATGTTAAAAGTGGTTTTTCTTCTGATTTTTTCAGCCTTTCCAAATGTATTTCCTTATCACAGGACTTTGTGTGATATGGCCTGGAATAGATGAGGCTGAAGGCAGCCTAAATTACAGACTCCTGCCTCAAATACAACAGGATAGTGTGTGGCCCAGACTGAACCCCCTCCTCTGAGCACAGATCAGGGGCAGAGCTGCAGGGGGCATTTGGGCAGATATGCAGTGCGTCCTGGCTGTAGGAGAAGGCATATGAAGAAAGGTTATATACAGAGTCTCAAATTCCAGGCATCGCCTATCGTTTTTCTTCAGAGTAGCATTTTTCAAAATGATAGTAATAGGTGTAATCTGAGTAAAGCGTTCCTTGATCCAACAGTTTTGGAAATGCTGTGTTGTTGCAAAATTACTCAGGGCTTTTAATATACTAATATCCTAATATACTTTGTAAATGCCCAAGACAGACACGGTGTTTCCCAACCCAGGGTCCTTTTACATAGAAGTATTTTAGGAACCAGTAGAGAGAGAGAGATCAGAGCACTTTAGGGGCCAGGACTTCAAAGAAAAAGTGTAGACAGTTCCTTAAATTTTAGGAGTATATTTGAGCCCCCCTCACAGTTTCTCTATATGATTCTCTATGTTTCTTGCTGCTGCTGCTGGATAACTTCATTAGGTCTCCCTTTTAAAACACTTGATTATTGTATTTTAGGGCGAGATCTAGTCAGAGCTGTAAACTCTAGAGAGCCCCTTGATTTTCGTCCCCTCATTCAAAATTAAAAGGTTTATCTTCTTGCCTGACTTCTAGCCATCTGTCACACTTTTACACGGACCGCGTGCTTGTTTCACCCACAGAATCTTCCACGTAGAACACTAGGAAAACTGGAAGACTGACAAAGGGGCAAACTGATGAAACCTCATAATGTTAGATTTCTTAGGTATGAAAGGGCTGCAGAAAGCCCATGGGATTAGGAAAGCAGAAGTGAATGCAGCAAATATGAGGTGAAATTTAAGACAGATTCGATAGACTAGGTGGACAGACTGAAAAGAGAATTAAAGGTGGAAGAGAGGTGTAATTGTATAAGAGAGAACTATTGGATGCAAGGAAAATTAGTGAGAGATGAATTGAAAACAAAATCCAAAAAAGTGAGGGGGGGAAGACACATGAAAGAAGCCAGAGAGATCAGCCACACTGGTCAACATTTTGGCCATTTTGGTACAACCGTAGGACTGGAAAGGAACGGACAGATGATCTGATACAACAGTCTCATTTTTAAAATAATAGAACTAATGTCCAGAGAGGCTTTGACTTGCCCCAGGCCTTGTAATTTGTTAGTGGGTTTGCCCAGTTCTCTAAACACCTCTGTTCAGTGCCCTTTCTGCTGCACCAGGCCTCCTGGCATGGTGGAAAAGACTTTTATTGGCAGATTGCGTAGTTTCTACCCTGAAAAATATTCTGTTTGCATACAACCCCACCCCCACTGTCATCTCTGTAGACCCAGTTAATTGCTATGTCTATTCAAATCATTAGTTTACTGCTAAATTCAGAAACAAAAGGAGAAATAGCTTTACACGAGAGAAGTGATGCTGAAAACTGGCAGCAGGCACGTGTGTGGCTGCAATGACAATTAACACTCCCCTCCGGGGGAAGGGTGGCGCTCAAGTGGTAGAGCGCATGCTCAGCACCCAAGAGATCAGGGGTTCGATCCCCAATTACCTCCCTTTCATGAAGGGAACAATGCAAACCCTCCCCTCCATGCAGAACTCAGTGACTGCACTGCTACACTTAGTAACTGGAATGAACCCTGCCACTGCAGCGGAGGAATTTATATGAAGCCTTTTGCCTTGTTAGACAAGGAGAGGTGTTGGATATTAAGTAAAGCTACAAGCAAATACTGGCCCCAGTGTCCTAAAGTTTCAGAAGTATACTATGAAGTAGCTGGCAGAGGGTATAGCTTAAGTGGTAGAGCGCATGCTTGGCATTCACGAGGTCCTGAGTTCAATCCCCAGTACCTCCTCTAAAAATAAATAAACCTAATTACCATCTCCCATCAAAATTTTCTAAATACTTAAATATTACCAAAAAAATTAAATAATACAATAATAAATAAAAATAAAATGTTTTTAAAAATACTATGAAGTAGCTTTCCGTTTTTCCTAGGAAAACTGAAATCAATCAGGGTGATAACTGATGTATGGAAATCTGTGCATTTAATTAGATTAACTGTACAACAGGTACTAGGTAGAAAAATAAATGATATAGTCTCACATTCAAGGTCCATGCTGTCTTTATGCAGGGTGGAGTCAGACTACACCACTATAACCAAGAGATTGCCCCAAATGGTACCTTAAATAATATAGAACTTTGTTTCTCTCTCCCCTGTGTGAATAGTCCAGGATGAGCAGTTCTGATCTGGGTGGCTTTGCCTCAGTGTCAGTTTCCAGGGTTCTCCAGTTATTGCCATTTTCTAGCAAGCCAGAAGAAAGAGGAAGTCTCAGGCAGATGGCTTCTTCAAGCAAATGAACCTCAGACTGCACACAAAACTCATCATGTCCCATTGATCTAAACTTAGTGACATGACCACAGCCAACTGCAAGAGGTGCTGGGGAATATAGTCTCTATTTGAGTTGCTGTATGCAAGCTAAAACTTGTGGAGTTCTGTTACTAAAGACAGGGAGAATAGACCCAGGGGGACAATTAGAGGTCTTTCTCACAGACTCCTAGCAAAGAACGTTAAGAATCAAATAATTGCGATAAAGGCTGGTAGGTACCAAAATAAGTTCCAGCTGCAGAACAAAAGGAGGAATTGTCATCTGTGTGTAGGGTGAGGGCTAGTTTCAGAGGATGTGTCTGAAAGAATGTGGTTCTTGATGCAGGGACATGAAGGATGTGTTGGTAGTTAGGAATAACAATAGGAAACAGTAACCACAGACAGAGAAGTGGCTTCCAGTAATAATAGCAGATTGAACACCTGTGCCTGTGTTAGCTTTTTTATCCTGAAACTTCGCTAAAGTGACAATAGTTTCATGTTTTAACCATAAGTCCTAACAAGGAGAATAGATCAGAAGACAATAGCAACGAAGTTTTGGAAGTAAGAAAGCAGACGGAGGAATGGGAAATGGATTAGCAGATTAAAGAAAACTAGTTTCTAAGCTGGTGGCGGAAAAAGCTAAAAACCAACCCAGGATATATCATTGAATCCTGTAAAGACTCAAGAAATGGTGATACCAAATTCTTCTGAAGTGGGAATGCTAAAATCAGGATCCTTGGTTATCAGTCTGTTTAAGAAAGACTGAAGTCTCAAATCCCCTCCAGCATTCCACACACCAAGTGACTCCTCTCCCCCAACATTGGCAAAGAAACTAGAAATTGATTCTTTGAAAAGAATTAAACATCAAGTCCCTTACTGGAAGCATCAGGCATCATTGAGTTTGGAGTCTCTTAAAAAAAGTAAAGGCTTTTGGTGAATGTATGCGTATTATATGCTTAGACTGTCCAGCCTTCTGGCCCGTGTTAGCTCCCAGAGTGCTGGCAATCAGACCTTCACTCTTCAAACAAGACATTGGTGAAATCATTTCTGATAAAATTGACCAGGCCAAGAGGAAAGACTTAAGGTACCAACATCACAGTTTTCTCAACTAAATGATCGAGCCTTATCATCTTACAAGTGAGGCTTTTAGTCTCAATGAAAGATTACAAGAAATACTAAGAAAAATGTAATATGAAACTTAGAGACCAAAATAAACAGAAACCAAAAGCAATCAGAAAAACAAACTTAATAAGGGAGAAAGGAATATTTAAAAAAAAAAAACCCTATCTTTAATCTTCTCAGAGGGATAAAAGGAAAATATTGCAGTCATAAAAGAACAGGATACTATTTTTTAAAAAAATATTCTGAGAACAACAGAGTTTTTGGAAACACAGTAGGAAAAATAAAACAATATAAAGTTCAGAAGTGGGGAGGGTATGCCTCAAGAGGTAGAGTTTATGTTTAGCATACACGAGGTCCTGGGTTCAATCCCCAGTGTCTCCTCTAAAAATAAATAAATAAGTAAACCTAATTACAACCCCCCCACACCAAATAAATAATAAAGTTGGGGAAATCTCTCCAAAAGTAGGACAAAAAGACAAAGACTTAGAAAATAGGGGGGAAATTTTTTTATTAGAGAACTAGTCCAAAAGTTTCAATAAATAAGCAACAGGCATTCCAGAAAAATGGAACAGAAAAAACAGAGGGGAGAAATCATCAGTGAAGCAATTCAAGAAAATTTTCCAAGATGTAGGGACCTGAGTTTTCAGATTGGAAGGCTCCAGCACATAGATGAAAGAAGACACATTCTAAGAAACATCGTCATGAAATTCTAGAACACTGGGGCCACAGAGAACTTCCTACAAACTTCCAGGGCAAGGGTGGCAGCATGCGTAACAGGTCACATAAAAAAAATGAGGAATCAGAGTGACTTCAAACTTCCTGAAAACGACAGCTGAAGTTAGAGGGCAATGGAAGGACTTCAGAATTCTAAAAATTCCACATCTGGCCAAACTGTCATTCAACTGTGAGCGCAGAATAAATCAAACGTGCAAGACTTCAGAACATTACTTCATGCATCTCTTTTTAGGAAGTTACTTGGGGATGTGCCCTGCAGACACATGCACGCACTTAAAAGAGTCAACCAGGAATGAAGAACACATGGGATGTAAGGAACAGGGGCTCTGCCTCTGAAGAAAAGCAAAAGGAATGCTCAAAGAGACGGTGAAGGGAGATCCTAGGATGGTATCCCTGCCACAGATACCAGGGACAACCAGGCCAGATTGGAGCAGGGTGGAAGATTGTAGGAGAGACCTCAGGAAGATGAAATTGACAGAAAAGCTAACAGGAATGAACTTTTTAAAAGAAGGCAACTGAAAAAAAAAATTTAAAAAAATGAAAGAAGGCAACTGGCAGAGAGTTTGGGGTTGGATTATTGAGGACTACATGGAAAACAGCAAAAAGGAAAAGAAAGGAAGAAAAATATGTGATAGAGACTTAGTGCTCACTTACAGCTGATGCTTCTTTTCTTCTGGACACAGGAGGAATATATTTCCCTTCCCTCTTGCACTTAGAGTCACTTACGACTAATTCTGGCCAGTGGATTTGAGCAGAATTCACATGTGGTGGTTTTAAAATATAGCCCAGATTTTTTTAACATTCTTCCTATCAAGAGGTGGATTGTTTGTTGCTGTAGCATATCCTGGTCTATCTTGACTAATATACAACGTACGTGGTAAGAGATCATAGCTTGTACCAGGGCTCAGCACTAAAAAGTATCTACACAGTCAGAATGACACAAATGCCAAGAAATAATCTTTCTAAAATTATGATAAAGCAATACTGGCAAGTTTGGGCAACAGAATCAATAAGGATGTGTGGTAAGTGCACAGGTAACTTTGATGAAAACACAAACTTAGAAAAAGAAAGAAGGAAAAGAACAGCCTGTTCAAATGACTTGAAAATAGTGCCTGCCTAGCAGGCGTGACATCCTGGGCTCAATCCCCAGTATCTCCATTAGAAAAATAATAAATGAACAAACCTAATTACCTCCCACAAAAAAAGAAAGGCAAAATGACTTGAAAACAAAAGCTACATAATTTCAGATATAAGATGAAGTGAGAAAATGATAAACACCAATAAAAATTTTAAATGTGGAGAGATAACAGCACATGAAATGAAGCAATAGTGAGAAAGTTGTATAGAAACAGAAGTCAAAAAAGTGGTGGGAGAATTATAACCCAAGAAGAAATGTTCTGTGATTAGTTTAGATCACATAATGTACTGTGTTACATGGAAAATAAAATAATCAGGAGAAGCTGGCCATCATCTCTCTTTTGTTCTGCAAAAGGAGGCCAGAAAGTGTGGGAATTAATGTTGAAATCTTTCACACACTTTTCTAATACAACACCAGATAGAAAGCAAACGTCCTTTCATTATCACCTCGCAGACAATTAGTGAAGCTAGAAACAGGTCTCATTAATTTCCAGATAAGTTATTTGGATTTTCACATAACTGGCTCTGCCTTCCAGAATCCACTGCAAAGTATAATTTGAATTACTACCAACGTATATACAGTAGGTGGGTGGTTTCACCCGTGTGTGTGTAGTGTGTGCTGTTACTCAGCACATTTCTCCTCTTTTGACTTCCTGATTCTCACCAAAAATACCAAAAGGAGGTAAACTTTTTTGTACTTCCTTCTGTTATTCTCCCATTTGCTTAGCATTTGCCTGCTGCCAGGGCACAGTCTGACAGTCTGAACTTATTAATTCAGTTGTTTATTTATTTACAACTGTTGATGGGCCTCATGGGTGCCCAGTTCTGTCTTAGACGCCAGGGATACAGCGTTCCAAAAAAAAAAAAATGGCAAAAAATCCTTGCTCTCTTGAAGCTTATCTTCTAATGGTGGAGACAGGCTGTAAGCAAATAAGTTGGAAAAACTATACAGGATATTAGAGTGTTAATTACTTTCGAGGAAAATAGAGGCTAAAACGTAATTGGAACGTGCTGGGGCGGGTGATAAGAAAGCCTATCATAACATGATGATCTGTGGTAAAAGAAAAATAAAAGGGGATTTGATTTGCATATTCAAAGAAAGAATATGGCCTAATATTAGGTCTTGTCAGTATTACATGTAGCCTCCACAACCACAGACTTGATTTTTCTATTGAGTTATAGTCATTTTACAATGCTGTGTCAATTTCCAGTGCAGAGCACAATTTTTCAGTTATACATGAACATATATATATTCATTGTCACATTTTTTTTCGCTGTGAGCTACCATAAGATCTTGTATATATTTCCCTGTGGTATACAGTATAATCTTGTTTTTCTATTCTACATTTTGAAATCCCAACCTGTCCCTTCCCACCCCTCACCCCCTTGGCAACCACAAGTTTGTATTCTATGTCTGTGAGCCTGTTTCTGTTTTGTATTTATGTGTTTTTGTTTTTTTTTTAAGATTCCACATATGAGTGATCTCATATGGTATTTTTCTTTCTCTTTCTGGCTTACTTCACTTAGAATGTAGAATGACATTCTCCAGGGACATCCATGTTGCTGCAAATGGCATTATGTTGTCATTTTTATGACTGAATAGTATTCCATTGTATAAATATACCACTTCTTCTTTATCCAGTCATCTGTTGATGGACATTTAGGCTGTTTCCATGTCTTGGCTATTGTAAATAGTGCCACTATGAACATTGGGGTGCAGGTGTCTTTTTGAAGTAGGGTTCCTTCTGGATATATGCCCAGGAGTGGGATTCCTGGGTCACATGGTAAGTCTATTCCTAGTTTTTAATGTATTTATTTATTGTGGGGGAGGTAATTAGGTTTGTTTATTTATTTTAATGGAGGTGCTGGGAATTGAACCTAGGACCTCGTACATGTTAGGCACACACTCTACCACTGAGCTATACCCTTCCCCTATTCCTAGTCTTTTGAGGAATCTCCATACTGTTTTCCACAATGGCTGCACCAACCTGCATTCCCACCAACAGTGTAGAAGGGTTCCCTTTTCTCCACAGCCTCTCCAGCATTTGTCATTTGTGGACTTTTGAATAATGGCCATTCTGGCTGGTGTGAGGTGACACCTCACTGTAGTTTTGATTTGCATTTCTCTAATAATTAGTGATATTGAGCATTTTTTCATGTGCCTATTGATCATTTGTATTTCTTCCTTGGAGAATTGCTTGTTTAGGTCTTCTGTCCATTTTTGGATTGGGTTATTTGTTTTCTTCTCATTAAGTCATATGCTGCTTATATATTCTGGAGATCAAGCCTTTGTTGTTTTCATCTGTTGCAAAAATTCTCTCCCATTCCATAGGTTGTCATTTTGTTTTGCTTATGGTTTCCTTTGCTGTGCAGAAGCTTGTAAGTTTAATTAGGTCCCATTTGTTTATTCTTTTATTGCTATTGCTTGGGTAGACTGTTCTAGGAGAACATTTCTGAGATGTATGTGAGATAATGTTTTGCCTATGTTTTCTTCTAGGAGGTTTATTGTATCTTGTCTTATGTTTAAGTCTTTGATCCATTTTGGGTTTATTTTTGGGTATGGTGTGAGGGAGTGTTCTAGCTTCATTACTTTACATGCTGCTGTCCAGTTTTCCCAACACCATTTGCTGAAGAGACTGTCTTTATTCCATTGTATGTTCTTGCCTCCTTTGTTGAAGATTAGTTGACCATAGTTTGTGGGTTCATTTCTGGGCTCTCTATTCTGTTCCATTGGTCCATATGTCTGTTTTTGTACCAATACCATGCTGTTTTGATGACTGTAGCTCTATAGTATTGTCTGAAGTCTGGGAGAGTTATTTCTCCAGCCTCTTTCTTTTTCTTCAGTAAATCTTTGGCAATTCTAGGTCTTTTGTGGTTCCATATAAATTTTATTATGATTTGTTCTAGTTCTGTGAAATACGTCCTGGGTAATTTGATAGGGATTGCATTAAATCTGTAGGTTTTTGATGGAAAGACCTTGGCGTTACACAAAGAAAAAGAATTTTAATGTTTATATGTATGAAGAAGGATATCCTAAGTTATAAGCCTCGGTTTCAGAAGGCAGGGCAGGGACTGTTAGTGTCAATAATAATAAAAGGAGGGGGAGACTTGTGCTTTAGTGTCTTGAAAGTCCTAAGGGCCTGGATTACAAGGCAAATAAAGCAGGTAAATAAACCATCAACACAGTGACTATTCCCAGAAGGGCGGTGGGAATGTAATGTCATGCTGAAAAAGAGCACTGAGAAGGCTAATGCATTTATAGGCTGCTTGCTGCCAACAACCTTTGGCATAAAGCGCTTGTATCTTCTAAGTGCCTATTTGGCAGCTGGCAAAGCCACTAGAAGGGCATTTCCAGAATGGAACATCTGGCTCATTTTACCCAAGTTAAGTCCAAAAGTGCTCTGTATTTTGTTGCTTTTTTAAGATGCCAGTACACATCTTCTAAAGAACATAGTAATAGCATATAAGATCTCACTCACACTTGATTGCATTGCCCATTTGTTAAGTAATTCTTTGTAAATGTCAGCAAACGCCAGTGCTTTACATTTCACTCGTCTGCATATCGTTTTGGGAAAAAAATTAAAGAGGAAAACTAAACAGTTTAAAATGCTTACATAAACAAGGCTACCATTTTTTTTCTATTCTGAAGCATAGATAGATAGATAGATAGATAGATAGATAGATAGATAGATAGGTAGATAGATAAACTTTGAGATGAATGGGTAAAGAAAAAGGGGTATATACATACAACTGAATATATTCAGCCATAAAAAAGAAGGAAATCCTGTCATATGCTGCAACGTGGGTGAATCTTGGGGACATTATGCTAAGTTAAGTAAGCCAGTCACAGAAGGATAAATACTGCATGGCTCCGCTAATATGAGGTGTCTACAGTCGTCACACTCACAGAAGCAGAGAGTAGAAGGGTGGTTGCTAGGGGCTGAAGGGGGAGAAGTTGAGGAGTTGCTATTTAATGGGAGTGGAGTTTCAGTCATGCGGGATGGAGACGTTCCAGAGATCCACTGTGCAACATCGTGCTTAGAGTTAATAATACTCTAACAAAATAATACTCTAATAATAAAAGTTGCTAAGAAGGTAAATCTCATGTGTTTTTTACCACAAAGTTTTTTTTAATGGATGAGTTTTGGCTTCCTGAAACTACGTTGAAAGTTATGAAAGATTTGTGACTTTGTTTTGTATCATTCTTTTCCTGAAGAATACATATAGCCTCATCAATTAGGTCTTGGGTTGCCAGAACCACCTGAGGATGTTAATCAAAAACAAAAGTTACTGGCAGCATGTCTGAGCCACAGAGACCTGACAGGAGAGCTGGAGGGGAGCGAGCTTGGAATAAATCAAAAGTTCTGGGAGTTCTGGGCTGCAAGAACCACAGGAGGCCAGTGTGGTCCCCACAACACTGTTGCCCCTTTTTTGACTGTTCATCCACTGCCAAAAGAAGCCCCACATGGACAGTTGGCAGTCTTAGCTACTAATTCAGTAGAAGCCTCACGAAGTTCTCTAGTGAAAGCATTTCTCCCTTGGATACTAAAACCTTTACATCAGCAGAGTTCAGAGTCACAGGGATTAGAAGCAACAAAAAATTTTAGTGACTCATTAAGTGTAATTGTGAGAAGCACCATCACCTGACTTTCACCCTTTGTTTCCCATAACACAGCATCTATTTATGGGGGGGAAACACCACCTACTCTGTTCCTCACCAGCTTAGAATGTGTACATTCTGAAGGTTCATGTTAAAATCTTACAGGGTGTCAACTCCTGGACATGGGCACAACTGAATCTTTTTCATTTTTAATTGATGTATAGCTAAGTTACAAGGTTGTGTTAGTTTCAGGTGTACAAAGGTAATTCATATGTATGTATATACGTATATTTTTTAGATTCTTTTCCATTATAAGTTATTACAAAATATTGACTGTAGTCACTTTGCTATACAATAGATCCTTGCTGTTTATTTATTTTATACATGTTAGTGTGTATCAGTTAATATAATTGAATCTTAGTAACCCATTCCGCAGTTTTATAGGACTATGCCTCTAGGTAGTGACATTATAAGATCAATGAATCCTATGGCATCAGCCCATTTCCTTGTCTGTTCCTCTGTTAAGTGAAACCTTTGGTCTGTAACAAAGTGTGGGATACCGTGACTTTGTATAAGGCATTCCATAAGTTCATGGATGATGGTGAACCTGAGTCCACATTAAATGTCTGTTATAGAGAGGGCATATCAGTGTCCTCTCTGTGATGATTCTCCCAGAGCAGGGTACCATATCCAAGGTGCCAGTAACTGCTGAAAAACTGGGTATTAGTCAGTGACAGTTGAGGTAAAAGAAAGTCTCTGTTGAGCCCTCTCCCAGCCTCCTACATGACCATTTTGAGTCCAGACTGGGGTATAGGACAGGACATTTTGTTTCAGCAATTATTAGGAGCTCCTTCAGAGGGGGCTTTAAGTGAGTATTCACGTAGGATACAGTATTCACATACTCTAGACCCATCCGCACATCCCAAACCTCCTTACTGTCAGTCTTCTGATCTTGTTTTTTCCAACATGCCCAACCCTTAGCCTCTGCTCACGAATTGTGTAGACACTTACCTATGTCTCTTCATCTCTTCCTCTGGAAAAAGCATCACTAGAAGTTCCACAAATGGAAAGGTTCCTCTTTTCCACTACTGAATGGGGCTGACTGATGCCAGTGTATTATTTAGAGCCATCTGTAAGGCAGACTTGAATTTTTTTCCTCTTTGATTATAGGGAAATCCACATAAGGCCATAGGTTGAGCGGGTGCTGCAGAAGTAGACATGCTGGGTGTGTGAACCTTGTTACTTCAGGTGCCCTCTGGTCCCATCTGCCTATATGTAATGACTTCTGCTTGATGACAAAGTCCCAGCCTGGTGAGTCAGAGGACACCTAGCTCTTGAGGAGCTCTCAGATTTCACAGTCACCTGGTGTTCTGGCATTTGGTCTCTCTATCAAAGCCAAGTTTTAAGGCAAGAACTATTTCTCAAAAGTGTAATAGCTCTTGACAAAAAGGGTATGTCTTTATTATAAGATGGCACACCTGTAATTGTCCAGTGGAGCCTTCCCCAGGCTTGATAGAGCATCCCAGTCTGCTCAAGGCACTTCAGGCAGGCACCATTTGATCTGATGACCCTGGTGGCAAAGCTTCTTGCGTTGTAGCTGGGACCAGCTGAGGGGATTTCTCTTTCTTTCAGCCCCATTAAAGCTAGAAGTTGTTGGGACTTCCACTAAATGGGTCAGAGAAGCACATCTAAATAGAATACATTTCCTTCAAAACCCAAAAAGACCCATCAAGTATTAGGCTTACTTTTCGTTAGGGAACGTAATCTATCTTGTCGTCTCTTGAGAGTTTTCATCTGCATGCCCATGGTTAAAGGACCTCCCTCCCCCAAGACACTTCATAAACATCACTGGCATTAGCCAGTGTTTTCATGGGATGTATCTCTAGAATGCATACAGGTATATTTAGCTTATCCACTCTCCTCCAGGACTGACATGCTCATAGCAACTCAGTGACCTTGTTATGAGAACATAAGGATACACTACTAGTACATCTAATATAGAGCACCTTTCGTTTTTTGCAAACTTCCTCACTCTCTTGGCCATTTCTCCTATTTCCCCAACAGCTGTGTCCATGGCTCTTAGCAGATCAACTATTCATTTACTCACTGAGACTCAACCACTGGGTATTCAGTGATGAGCATAGACGTGGTACCTGCCTACCTCTCACAGTTAGCAAGCCAAGCTGATGAATCCAGAAAGGAGGAAAGGAGGAGGAAAGGCTGCCATGCAAGAGTTCTAACCTTGAACAGTGATAATGCCCAACCTGAGAAACAGACTCTAACCAGACAGAGCAACCACGTCTCCTTCTGTGGAGGAATCAAGTAAGAGGGCTGAAATGTTCCTCCATTTCTCTTGTGGGGAGAGGAAGGTTGAATGAAAATTCCATTTCTTTCCAAGGTAGAAGCCTAAATGTGAAGAAAAGGGAGAAGAATTTCTCATGATTACCAGCAGTATTCTTGGCAGTGCCAAATATAACATGGAATTATATATAATTAATTCATAGTGACACCAGCCTCCCTAGTTGAGTGATTAGCCCCAGAAACACTGGATGTTGGACTGATACAGAGATAGAGTGAATATGACAGAAGGGAGAGGAGCTGGGGATTGAGATATTTCCAAGAGAACAGTCATAATGATGCTCATAGAACTGAGATATGGAAGGGTATTAATGGGTAGAAAGTGATAGCGTTGGTCATTGGATTACAAATCTTCATGAAATTAAAGAATTATCACAGTAAAAATAGGCCCTTGGGCTGTGAGATTTTGATCAAAAAGTGGGCTGTAAATTTGTAGTTTGGGAGGTAGTAAATGTCTCTGATGATTTAAAAAAAAAAAAAAAGGAAGTGGATGAGAAAAACAGAGTGGCAGAGCAAGTTCATGTGAGTTGAGGAAGTCAAGAAACATGACATCAGACAGCTCGTCCAAATGGATGCTGAAATCAGTGAGCAGAATGATAGGAATTGAGATAGAAAAAGCAAAGTACTAAAATCTTCAGTATATTGAGAAGGACCAAGAAGTTGGCAGATGACAACAGATCATGGAGCCAGATGGCACAAGCCTCAGAGGAACAGGGGATTTTTTGACATCAAGAGTTGGGAGAGAACGATTATCTGGAAGCGGCACTGGGGAAGTATAAGCCCCTTCATTCTGGTCTTACAGAGTGAACAACACGGGTGTGCTTCAGGGGAAGCTATATTCTCAGGGACCAGCACGTTTCAGTTAAGACAATGAGTTGGAGAAAACAATTTGAGAGGAGATTCTTTGAAAATGGGGTAGGAGTTGCTGATGGCATAGCTTTCAAGGTCTAAAAGAACCAGCAGTTTTATAATCAAAACCAGGTCTTCCATTTAGGAGGGACAAGGGGTTGCTAAGAGCTTGTGACCCCGATCCCTGTCCTCTGTAATTCACCTTCCATCACACCACCATCATGCTGGATTTAGGGGGTTCTTGCTATATCATCTGTACCAGTTTTGTCAGAGGGTAGTCTTATAACTCTTAATTCTCCAGTGACACACTTGAGACCAGATTGGAATCCATTGACTTATTTCTCCCTTCTCTTCTTCCCTTCCCTCCATCTCCCTCTACCTTAGTGTTTTTCCTTTGCTTAAATCGTCCATTCATTCAGTGAGACTTTCAAAGCCCAGAAAAAAATAGATATGACATAACATGCAACAAGATATTGTTGCTTATAAAGAATTGTTACTCATCATTCTTTACAACTTTTTTTTTAATTGAAGTATAATCAGTTACAATGTGTCAGTTTCTGGTGTAGAGCACAATGTCCCAATCGTGCATAAATATACATATATTCATTTTCATATTCTTTTTCATTAAAAGTTATTACAAGATATTGAATATAGTTCTTTACAATTCTTGAATTCTTTACGAGGGGCTTGCCTACCTAGTTCTTTCAGGGTCTATTTCCTGCTTTCCTATAAAACCTTCAAGACCTCCAGAGACCTAAGTGTCCCAACCCAAGAGAGGAAGTTCTAGAGAAGACAGATGCTCCCTCATCACCTCTGTAAGACCTGCCTCTCGAGTTTCATTCTTCAGTCTTGAAGGCCTGTCTTCCCCTAAATAATTGACAGCAGGGATGCCCAATTGGTTTAGGGAAAACTCTACCTCCTAGGACAACTAATTCTGCATCTGAAGCTTAACCACATCAGAATTCTAAACCTAATATCCAGACACAAACTGGAGATCGAGTTACAGTATAGAAAATGGCAGGTGTCCTGTTGAGATCTCTCATTCCAACTAGTTATTTATAAGTATATTGCATATATTTTGCTATAATTTTATTCTATAGAATGATTTGCTAACTGTTTTCCAAATATATTTTCAAAATTAAATAAAAGGTGCTAAAAAAAACCCATGGCATTTCCTACAGTATACAAGACATGCCTTTGCCCAATAGACAAGCATTTCAATGTTGAATTTTTAACCACAGAAGCATGTTGTTTTAAATTGCACTAATGGGAAATTAATTGGGCAGGGAGGGAGTAATGCAGACTTGGTGCTGAGTAAATTAAAGCTTTCAGTCTAATAACAGCCTTAATTAGGTTCCTCTTAAGGCACTGCACATCTGCCTAAATTCACATGTAGATGAGTAGCAGAATAATAACAAATTAATTATCCCTCAAAGTTAAAAAAAAAAAAGCAACAACGTAAATGAACCGCATTATTTGCAGCCTGCCAGTGATAGTGGGAGGTTTTTCTAGTCCCTGAGAGAAGTTTCTGTAAGTAGTCACTTGAGAATCTCTCCACTAGATATTCTGAGAAGGGGAAACAGAAGAAACAGAAAGGGGAGGTAAACTTTCTTCAACAAATTGTACTTGTGGTATCGAGTCACTGAACTGAGCTGTGATTTCAGCAATAAGGATAATGAAGGTCTGTAAAAGTTGGAGAACACCATATAACCCACTGGCCCTCCGGAGAGATCTTTCATGCCTTAGGCAAGTAACTGAAGACCTTGCTTAAGGATGATCTCAGTGCTTCAGACCACTGTCAACTTGGAAACTGAGACACATACACGATTTCTGGCTCACACAACTTTTAACACTTTCCCTCTCCAATAAGATTAATTAATGCACTATAACAAGTATTAAATTACATCCTTCATTTGCCAGGCGATATGATTGTTGGATACATAGACAAACCATGTTGTTTGTTTGGTGCATTTTATTTGTTATTTTTTTATTGAGTTATAGTCAGTTTACAATGTTGTGTCAAATTCCAGTGTAGAGCACAAGTTTTCAATCATACATGAACATACATATATTCATTGTCACATTCTTTTTTGCTGTGAGCTACCACAAGACCTTGTATATATTTCCTTGTGCTATACAGTATAATCTTGTTTATCAACTCTGCATATGCCTGTCAGTATCTACAAATTTTGAACTCCCAGTCTATCCCTTCCCACCTCCCTCCCCTTTGGCAACAAAAAGTTTGTGTTCTATGTCTATGAGTCTGTTTCTGTTTTGTATTTATGTTCTTTTTTGTTTGTTTTTTTTTTAGATTCCACATATGAGTGACCTCATATGGTATTTTTCTTTCTCTTTCTGGCTTACTTCACTTAGAATGACATTCTCCAGGGACATCTATGTTGCTGCAGATGGCGTTATGTTGTCATTTTTCTGGCTGAATAGTATTTCATTGTATAAATATACCACTTCTTCTTTATCCAGTCATCTGTTGATGGACATTTAGGCTGTTTCCATGTCTTGGCTATGGTAAATAGTGTTGCTATGAATATTGGGGTGCAGGTATCTTTTTGAAGAAGAGTTCCTTCTGGATATATGCCCAGGAGCAGGATGACTGGGTCATATGGTAAGTCTATTCCTAGTCTTTTGAGGACTCTCCATACGGTTTTCCACAAAGGCTGCACCAACCTGCATTCCCACCAGCAGTGTAGGAGAGTTCCATTTTCTCCACAGCCTCTCCAGCATTTGTCATTTGTGGACTTTTGAATAATGGCCATTCTGGCTGGTGTGAGGTGACACCTCATCATAGTTTTGATATACATTTCTCTGATAATTAGTGGTATTGAGCATTTTTTCATGTCCCTATTGATCATTTGTATTTCTTCCTTGGAGAATTGCTTGTTTAGGTCTTCTGTCCATTTTTGGATGGGGTTGTTTGTTTCTTTCTTATTAAGTCATATAGGCTGCTTGTATATTCTGGAGATCAAACCTTTGTCAGTTTCATTTGCAAGAATTTTCTCCCATTCTGTAGGTTGTTTTGTTTTACTTATGGTTTCCTTTGCTGTGCAGAAGCTTGTAAGTTTAATTAGGTCCCATTTGTTTATTTTTGCTTTTATTTCTATTGCTTGGGTAGACTGCCCTAGGAGAACATTTCTGAGATGTATGTGAGATAATGTTTTGCCTATGTTTTCCTCTAGGAGGTTTATTGTATCTTGTCTTATGTTTAAGTCTTTGATCCATTTTGAGTTTATTTTTGTGTATGGTGTGAGGGAGTGTTCTAGCTTCATTGCTTTACATGCTGCTGTCCAGTTTTCCCAACACCATTTGCTGAAGAGACTGTCTTTATTCCACTGTATATTCTTGCCTCCTTTGTCGAAGGTTAGTTGACCAGAAGTTTGTGGGTTCATTTCTGGGCTCTCTATTCTGTCCCATTGGTCCATATGTCTGTTTTTGTACCAATACCATGCTCTTTTGATTACTGTAGTTCTATAGTATTGTCATAGACAAACCATGTTTGACCCTCAAGGAGCTTTGAATTGAGAAGGAGACATACCAGCAAATCCAGTCAGCACATTATGAAAATGGATATAACTATAATGGCAGTATGCCAGAGGTTCAGTGGAATTTGAGAGAGAAGCATCTAAGAGAGGTAAAGGGGGAGAGTTCAGTGACAAGGAAGGCTTCTTGTATGATAGGATTTTTGAAGGGGTAGAAGACATTCTCGGTAAAGAAAACATATGTCAAGACAAGAAATATAAAACAATATGGCCTTGCCACCTTGCCTCCTGATCCAGTCAGGAGACAAAGGGCACCCTTGGAAGGGTAACTGAAAAGAGTTTAATGAAGTGATTATTTCCAGAAATGCAGGCTAGGTCAGGGGCAACAACAAAGGATGGTGAAGCATTCGAGGACAGCAATGGTGGGAAGTCATTAAAGACCTGGTGAGCAGGGACAAGGAAAGGGAATGAGACTGCCAGAACCTGGTGGAAGCCATGGCCATGGAAGAGGGGCTGCCCAGCAGGAACCACAGCCAGAAGCCGAGGAAACCACCACCGCCAAGCCACAGCCTGGCAGAGACGAGGGGAGGGGTAAATACCTCACTGGCCTCCAGTCTCCAGCAGGCCCCTCCCACCGGCTGAACCCCATCGCAGCCAGAGGGGAAAGGAGTTGGGGAAAGCTTTCTGTAAAGGTCACTTCCTGAGGCCCAGAGAGCAGAGACTAGACCCGGAGAGGCAAACAGTCCCTTAGCACAACCGATTCACATCCCACGTCTGAACAGTTTCCTGCTCCTTGAATTGGTACAGCCCAGGACTAAACCTGTAACTCACGTTAGAAAAGTTTGCTCTTGTTTCTTCTGACAGAGAGGGAAGCTCATTGGCTTAAATGACAAGGAGAGGTCATTAAAGTCCGGTTTGCTGTGTAACCTCTGCCCTGCACCAGATCTTTCTACTTTAAACCTCAATAATGTGATAATTATTCTATCAGATATTTTAAAATGAAAACAAGTACTCCTGAGTGTGTGATGACATATGTTGTAATTGTCTTTCTAAAAACAACTCCTTTAACGTTGTCAAGTGGATGAAACTGGCTCGCGTATTCGTTTCACAGAATTTTTTTTGTACTTAACGACATCCCATATTTGACTTATAAACTCCAGTTAAATCACATTAAGCTATCTTTAAATTGTATTATGGTGCTGCATTGTTTGAAGGAGGGAGAAAAGAACAATTTGTCCTTTTACAACCCTTTTTTTTTTTCTGTTTATTTTTCAGATCAATAACTCGATCTTATTACCGCAACTCGGTTGGTGGATTTTTGGTATTTGACATTACTAACCGACGATCTTTTGAGCATGTGAAAGACTGGCTAGAAGAAGCAAAAATGCATGTACAGCCATTTCGGATTGTGTTTCTGCTGGTGGGACATAAATGTGATTTAGCCTCGCAACGTCAAGTCACAAGGGAAGAAGCCGAAAGACTGTCCGCAGACTGTGGGATGAAGTATATAGAAACCTCGGCAAAAGATGCTACAAATGTAGAGGAATCCTTCACCATCTTGACAAGAGACATCTATGAGCTTATTAAACGGGGAGAAATTTGTATTCAGGATGGCTGGGAAGGGGTTAAAAGCGGTTTTGTTCCAAATACCGTGCATTCTTCTGAGGAAGCAGTAAAGCCCAGGAAAGAGTGCTTCTGTTGACTTCAAACATGCCAAAGAACCAAGAACAAATTGGGTGTCATTTCAGGAGAAGTACCAACATTAACCACAGAATGATGTGACAAAAGCGTTTAAAAAAGTCATAAACCCATGCTAACACTATTTTGTAAGGTATTTGATTCAGAGCAGTATGCTTACTTGTTGAACTACCAGATTGGTATTCGGCTAAATTATCAGGCAAAGCAGACAACTTGCTCTTGAAATTGGAGTGTCTACATAATTACCTCCACTCTCACTTTGCTAGCGTATAACTGACCTTAACATCCAAATATGCCAATATTACTCATCTTTCTCGACAGTTTGAAATGGGTGTTTTGTGCACATATATAGTCTGATTGAAAAGATTTTTATCAGGAATTACATTCTCTTGAGTTAATTAATTAATATTAAATAGTAAAGTGGATTTAAAAGTGCACTGTTCACTTACAAAATAAACAATCTCAGAGTTATCAACTAGGCCTAAAGTAACAGTTCCTTGTTAAAGGTACCAGGTTTTAAACCATCCTCTGAAACATTTATCCTCTCTTAATTTTGCCTGGACATAAGAAGATAAGTTTTTTACTCATTTTTGTTCTCTGATTTTATTGCTCCTAAAATTTTTATGTTTTAAAAGGTGTCTAAGGATCCAAGCAAAATGTTTTGCTGCAAATATTTGTGAAAATAAAAATGAAGGACCACTGTCAGGAAATGTTCTGTTGTTACAGTAGACTGTCCTTATTTAGACAAGAAAAACAAATGTATATGCTGATATTGTCAAAGAAAGTAAATTCAATTCACCTTGAACTATTATCAGAATTATCAATATAGGTAAATATAGAATGTTTCTAGTAATAGCTTGCTTTGTCCAAGTAAATTTCCGAATTGCCCCATTTTCAATACAAGGAAAAATGTAGAAAAGATTTTTCTGAGTGAGAAAAATTGGCTAGATGTTTGATATATTTAGCATTCAGATTTTCTTTTACAATCTCACCAGTAAAAGTAAAGATAGAATAATGAGTTAAGGCTGTCAGATAATGTTTGAGTTCCTAATTTTTAACTTACTGATTAAATTCCCCGCCTTGAAGGGACATTTTTATCACAATGTCAAATATTTTATAATGTACGTTTCTATTCTGATCTGTAAACCATCCCTGATCCCAAAGAAGCACCAAATGAAGCTGCGTTTTTGGAATCATGAGTTCTTTACTGTTAAACTATAGCTCCTTCATTTGTCTGAAAACCAAAGTGGTATGTATAGCAGAAGAAACTGGAAAACCTGGGTTCTAAGCTTGCCTTTGCTCTCCAATATTTGTACATGTGTAAATCACTTAACCTCTCTCTAAACACTAGCTTTCTTATCTGTAAAACAAGGTTAATAACCCCATTTATTTTATTTCATGGAATTATTCTGAAAGTCCAGTGAATTATGTAGAAAAGCTTTGTAAATCGAGCAAGTATTGTACAAATGTGAGCTCACGAGCAGCTGTTCACGGGCACACTATATTTACAAACGGACGAGAATTTGTTCTCCTGTTCTTCTCCTTCATTCTCACATAGGAGGAGAAAAGAAAGTGCACGCTTCCATGGATCTGGGGCAGTTCTTGGTTTGATGTATTTCTCTGCCCTCTTACCCTGAAACCCCGCTCTTCCAAAGTGGAAATGATGGGGAAGGAAATCCCAGGAGACTTGTTTCAATCAAAAGTCATGTTTGAATGTGGTTCTTGTGCCTCTTTGAAGTAGATGTTTAATTGTATTTTTAAATAGTTACACCTTACCTAGGTTAATGTAAGTATTTTTATAGTGCTTGTGGCGAGAATATAAATTATACCATCACGATAAAATTTTTGAATGTATTGTCAACATTTTCTTGATATCCTCAGATTAATTTCACTTGAGTGAGTTCAACCTGTAATCGGCTACATAAGAAAATACTGTCCCCTCAGATGTGACGTAGCCTAATTTTCTATTTTTACTTTTGCAATTGTAAATTTTATATTACAATTTTCCATCAGTCGGAAGTGGCATAAACTCAAATCCTGAACACTTAACAATGTATTGTTTGGAGTGCAGTTACCTGTGACTACTTGTAAAGTTAAATAGCTAAAGCATAAAATGTGATTTAACCTTCGGTGGATGCCCTTTATTAATAATAATATTGGGGTAGGACTCATCTTCAGTCAAAGGGTATGATGTGTTCCAAGATTCAGAATAAAATTGAGGGTCAAAGAAACAAATAGGAGAGCAGGGCCGCAAAAAGCCGATACTTACCAAGATCACATGTGAGCAGAAGCAAGCCTAGAACTCTAGCTGTCCATAATTACACCCTGGTTGGTATCCTTTTTCATTACCGTGCTGCGTCAGCGCATGTATGTGTGTGTGTTGAAGATAAGGGGAAATGTTATCTGACGGCATCCGCAAAGCACTAAAATTGGGCTAAATCATTACGGTGTCGTAGAGGAGCTACTTGTGGTAGAACAGTACTAAAATGTGCGGTGACTACAGAAATACGAGTTCTTATACCAGATTGCCAAACGTCTGTGTAACCTTAGCCAGACATCTTTATCTATTTATCTATCTCTGTGTATAAATAAATAGCTGACCTATTTTCTTACACATCATTATAGAGAATACGGCTAATAATGCCAATGTAGTGAAAATAATTGCTCCAGACAAAACATTTTGACTTAGGTTCTTAGAAGTCAGATATGCTTGATTTTACATGAAAATTCTTTCATCTGAAATTTAATTTAAATTTAAACATTATTTAAAATTTTCAAAATTTAGAACAAATGAATGATGTAACTAATTACTAAATAGTTTAAATGTGATTAAAAAGAAATTAAAGAACTATCCAATCATATAATAAACTTGTCCCTGACAGAAACTGCTCATTTTGAGCTGCAAAAACACTTTCAGGGCATGTAGTGACGTGAAGTTTCATTTGATGGTAAGCTTAAGCCAAAATGATGATGTAATCAGAGTGCTTTTAAATGTGGCCTTTATGTACATTAATAGTAGCAAACAAGATTTTTTTGAGCCTGGAAACTTGAGAATTTACTCTGGGTTTCCAGCAGTCGCAAAGCACTGTATTTTTGTTTGTTTGTTTATCTGTTTTGTTTTGATTTTTTTATTTTTTGGTGGCAACAAAAGCAGCCCTTTCTATTATTGTTAAGATAACTTTGGCAATCTTTTCACCCAACTTTACATCATTGAAAAACTGAATCTATGGATTAATAAAATCATATTAGGAGTGCTTTTGTCAGATTTTATATTGCCTTTGGTTCAGTTAAGAACAAAGCTTCTTTTGACTTAAAAGAGTGCACTATACTTGAATAATTTCCTTAGTTGTGACGTAGTGAGAAGGGTTCAAAAGACTAAAGACCCATTTGATAAGCAAACTCATTCGTTCCCCAGTAACTGCCTGGAGAGATTTAGTTGGAAATACAAAGGAAACGTGTAATCACTAAGAAAAAATTAATGAAAAACTATAAAGGCTTTAAAGTTAGATCCTTGGTATTTTAAAATAGCAGAATGCATTCCCAATTAGAAACTAACTCTTGGATATTCCATAGCTGATAAATAGCCATCTCTGCTTCAGAATCTTTCTAAATTCAAGTGTTTTCACTAAACTTTACTGAGCAACTGATCTTTAAAATAACTATTAAACTGTTCTCCTGAATCTGAATGAACTGCTGCATGACTTGGTATTCCTAAAATCTTAAAAGCACCTGAATGATGAGCTGTGACAATCTAACCAATTATTACATCATCTAATTCACTTACTACACATAATCATGGTATAGAATGAATGAAGGGAAAAGAAAAAATTTAAAGATATTTTAAAAAATGGTGTTCCTTGTTGCTGTCTCTCTGGGTAAATTATTTGTCTTTTTTTTAAATATTGCCTAAAACATTGTCTTATCAATGTGACATTCAGTGACTACTAATTGATGGTTATTATGTTGAATTAATCCTATTAAATGTCGGTTCCATATATTTAATTTTAATTTATACATTCCATGGAGGAACAAACATGTTTTGCTACAGTCATCTCTTGCCATTTTTTTTAGAATGACAGCCAATGGAAGAAAGATATGGTCTAAACATTTTGAAGTATGTTATTAGTGTTATTTGATTTTAAATAATAATGAATAAAAAGAATGAGAATGAGAACTCTTATTGTCACAGGATTGTTACATTATCCGTTTTTAGTGATGCATTTTTAGTGGTGCTTTTAAAACAGCAGCAACTATTAGCTGCATGTGTGTGTGTATTCACAAGTGAAGTACAAGTAAGAGTCAATAAAAGATCCGAAGCTGCTTATATATTACATAATACTCTGGTGGCGCGCGGGGCAGAACACCAGAATCAAACATTAACATACAGGCAGCAAAATGTATGAATAGTCACACTAGAAAGACAAGTTTACAAATAACCAGATCAGGTCAGATTTTTGCTGCCAAATGAGTTATCAGAAGAATTTTAGATTTTCAGAGCTTTTGGGGCTTCAGAATTGCAGAAAAGGGATCATGGATATCTACTATGCCTTAACAGATGTTGCAGAATTTATGACTTTTTTGTAGTTGGTTCATCTTTGTCATGCTTCAGCCTTGCACGTAGTAGGAGCTTATCAAATTTTGAATTGAGCTGTTAAACCACACACAATTTTCTTTACTTCTGTGTCTATAACCCGTTACACATGTGAAATATTTACCACAGTGATCAGCTCATAGTAAGCACCTGACAAATGTCACTTCTTATTTTTATTTTCTTTGAGCTGCTGAGTTTTAATCCAAGAAGCCAGTTTTAATCCCCATGATGTGCCAGCAACTAATTGTTGATAATGGCTGTCTTACTAGGTCCCTGTAAAATGGTCATGAGTCCTTGAAATGGTCTGTTTTTTTTTTTTTTTTTTTTGCATATTAAACAGGTACCATCCTGTACCTTTTTTTTCCCATTTCCTTTATTTTTTAACATTTTTTATTGATTTATAATCATTTTACAATGTTGTGTCGAATTCCAGTGTAGAGCACAATTTTTCAGTTATACTTGAACATATATATATTCATTGTCACATTTTTTTCTCTGTGAGCTACCATAAGATCTTGTATATGTTTCCCTGTGCTATACAGTATAATCTTGTTTATCTACTCTACAATTTTGAAATCCCAGTCTATCCCTTCCCACACCCCACCCCCTTGGCAACCACAAGTTTGTATTCTATGTTTATGAGTCTATTTCTATTTTGTATTTATGCTTTGTTTGTTTTTTGGTTTTTGTTTTTTGTTTTTTTAGATTCCACATATGAGCGATCTCATATGGTATTTTTCTTTCTCTTTCTGGCTTACTTCACTTAGAATGACATTCTCCAGGAGCATCCATGTTGCTGCAAATGGCGTTATGTTGTCGGTTTTTATGGCTGAGTAGTATTCCATTGCATAAATATACCACCTCTTCTTTATCCAGTCATCTGTTGATGGACATTTAGGCTGTTTCCATGTCTTGGCTATTGTAAATAGTGCTGCTATGAACATTGGGGTGCAGGTGTCATGGTGAAGTAGGGTTCCTTCTGGATATATGCCCAGGAGCGGGATTCCTGGGTCATATGGTAAGTCTATTCCTAGTCTTTTGAGGAATCTCCATACTGTTTTCCACCGTGGCTGCACCAAACTGCATTCCCACGAGCACTGAAGGAGGGTTCCCTTTTCTCCACAGCCCCTCCAGCATTTGTTGAAATGGTCTGATTCTTAAGAGTCAGGGAAGAATGCTTTAGTAGGACAATCAGAAGATGACACAGCTCTTGGGGATTGCTGGCAGTCACCAGCAGCCTCTGAGCAGATGGACAGGGGCTCAAATCAGCACAGGCCATCATGTCTGCACAGCAGCGCTGGGAAGTTGGCACCAGGAACAGTGAGCGCTCATGCCTGTGCGGTAAGGACTGTAGGTCAAAGGACTGGACTTCTTAGTCACTTATATATAAAATGACCATCAGCATTGTTTTTTAAAAGATTTTTTGGCAACAGCTTTATTGACATACACTTCATATACCATAAAATACTCATTTAAGACACACAGTTAAATAGTTTTTAGTGTACTCAAAGTGCAACCATCACCAAAATCAGTTTTAGAATATTTTTGTCACCTCAAAAAAGAAATTCCTGTACCCTGTAGCAGTTACTCCCAACGTACCTCCCCACTCCACACCACCAGAGCCCTAAACAACTTCTCATCTATTTTGTGTCTCTGTATTTGCCTATGCTGGACATTTCATACAAATGGAATCCTATAATATATGTCTTTTATGATTGGCTTCTTCCAATTAGCATGTTTCTAAGTTAGTATCATCATTTTAATAAAAGTGTCCCCATTATGTAATAAATACTAGCTCATTCTATAAAATTTGGAAAATATAGAAAAATAGAAAGATGAGAGAAAAATCATTTTAGACCCATCGCCTGAAAACAACTATTTCAATATTTAATATATTTCCTCTTAGTAATCGTGTCAAAAGAAAAAAATCTAATAATAGAGATACATAAAGTAAAAAGTGAGAGCCTCCTTTTACCTTGTCCCAATTTCATTCTTCTTGGACAGAGAAGTCACTGTTCACAATTATATGTGTATCCTTCACGCCTTTTTCTTACATGTTTTACACATACAATGCACACTTTATATACTGCAGGAGGGACTATACAAATAAGATCAGTTTATAATATTATTCTGTAACTTGTTTTTTGCACATAATAAGGTTCTTGGAAATCACTTCCATATTGACATATATTTTCTCTTTGACATCTTCAAAGAGTGCCATAATATAGAGGGAAATATCAGAACCACTTTCAGTAATAATTTGTATTATATTGTTTCCAATTTTTTGCTACTATAAATAATGTTACAATGAACATATTAGTGAGCGTATTTTGGCGTGAATGTGTAATTTTGTGTGACGGATTCCTCAAAGTGTGTTTGCTGGGTCAAAAGGCAAAATTGCACAATTTTCAGTAGCTGTTGCCAAATTTTATTTTAAAAGAGGTCAATGGGGGGAGGGGAACGGTATAGCTCAAGCGGTCGAGTGCATGTTTAGCATGACAGAGGCCCTGGGTTCAACCCCCAGTACCCCCTCTAAAAAAATTAAATAAATAAAATAATAAACCTAACCATCCCCAAATAAACAACAATAACAAAGAATTCTCAGTCTGGTTAAAAAAAATAAAATAAAAGCTCTTAATGGTATTCTCAAAAAGAGTAAATAAAACACTTGTTTCCCTCAGATCCTCATTAATACCAAATAATGGCAAAATTTTGACATAAAATGGGCAAAATTTTTTCTCATTTTAATTTGCATGTTTCTGTTCTTCTGAGGTTGAGCAGCTTTCATAAATTTATTGATCATTTGTTTTTTCTTTGGTAAATTGCCTACTAGCATCCTTTTCCAATTGGACTGTTAGAATTTTTCTTACTATTTTTTAGGAGAACTTTCTATAGTATGGCTAGAAATTATTTGTCTTATATGTTAAAATTATTTTCTTCTAGCTTGTTCCAACTTGCTTATGTTATCTTTTGTTGTAAAATTTTCATTTCCCTTTGTGTTTTTTAGGATTTCCGTCTTGATTAGAAATTTCTTCCCTAGCCAAAAGTTATAAAACATTCTCACAATATTTTGCTTTTTCCGTTGACATTTTTATGTTTCGGAACTTACTTATACATGCTATGATGTGGGGGTTCTTTCTGAGTAAGTAGTCTTTTTCCAATGTCATTTCTTCTTTTCTTCAAGCATTCCAATGGCTCTCTTTATGACATAGATTTACAGTTCCCTGTTTTGGGACTGTCTGTGTCTATATGGAATCTGTTTCCAGACTTCAGTTCCACTGATTATTAGTCTACTGGTGAGCTAATACCACATTTTCATTTACCGAAGTTTTAAAAAATGGTGTCACAATGGCTAAACCAGTTGCTATAAGTAGCTCCCACATTCACCAGCGCCCAGACAGTGGTCTCTAAATACTGTTTCCCACTGAATAGAACCAGGGCTCTTTAGTGAAATGGCTGATTCTCGGTCTGGGGTGGGAAATGGACGAAATGAGCCTGGGTATCTTGTCACACCAGACGGTTAAAAAAAAACTGTCAAAGAACACTATGAACGCAGCCAAAGGACTTAGACGCACATCTGAAGAGGCCAAAGCTGGGAAAATGTGAGCATCACAACGGATAACAGTGTAGCAAAATAATTAAATATTTAAAAATCAATGAGGTCAAAGTTACAGGAAGAAAAACTCAAAATATATATAGTAAAAGGAGCCACTCATACTTCTATTCCATGATTCCCAGACCCGTGATTTAGGATACAGGGGAGACTACAGCATATAATGGTCTCTCATTCAAAGCGTGTACGGCATTCTGTAAGACTGAACCCCACCCTTACAGGTTTTGTCTCCTTTACGGCTCTGCAGCTGAGTCTTTAGTAAGCCGTTTTCAATTAGGCCAGCTGCTTCTGGGTGACGCGGTACGTGGTAAGACCAAATAATTCCACAAGCACGAACCCACTGCTGCATTCCCTTTGCTGTGGAATTCCTTGATCGGACCCAGTGCTATGCGGGCACCCCTGGATAAGGCATCCTGTGAGTTCAAGTATGACACTGAAGCCAAACCATGCCCAGAATATGGATCTATTCCAGCGAGGACAAATCTCTGTCCCTTTCATGATGGAAAAAGTCTGATGTGATTGTCCTGCAATGAGCGGCTGATGGGGCTCCGGTCTAGGGCCCCTCTGAGACCACACCCACTCTCAGTGAGTCATGGGATTCATAAGACTCAGCAGAGTTTCTACTCAGCTATGATTTATTACAGCGAGGGAGACAGAGCAAACTCAGCCAAGGGGAAAGGTGCATGGGGCAAAGTCTGGGGGCAAACAGTCGTGAGACTCCAAGGGTCCTCTCCAGGGGGAATCGAGTGTAATCCCCCAGCAACAAGTCGTGACAACATATGTGAAATGTCTTTGACGGAAGCTCACTGAGACTCAGCCCCCGGGGTTTTTACTGGGGCTGAACACATAGGCAGCCTCTGCCTGGCAAGTATTCCAGAATCCCTGAAGGAAAGCAGATTTTCAGCATAAACCATATTATTTGTACAGCTTAAGCATAACAAGCCACTCCTGGTTTCAGAGGCTTCCTGAAATCTAAGTTTCCAGATGCTAACCAAGGGCAGGTTTCCCAAAGCGTAGCAGTCAAGCCTGCTATGTTAACTCTTTTCTGCACAGACCACCCCCCTCACCACGGGGAGTTAGTGACATGTCAAGGGCCCCCTGTCGGTGCCTTTGGTTGGACATTTATTGGTAGCAGTAGCTGGATCAGCCTTAGTAAATGGGAGTCCATGCTGTTGGGTCCAAGCACAAAGCAGGGCAAAGGAAGTTGGATTTGGTGCTGGAAGCCATAAATTGGCAAGTGGCAAAGCTGCTCCAGTCCACTTCCATAAATGTCTGGGGGCAGCTCCTCCAGGATTCCTGTGTACCTCTCCTTCCCCCTTAGAAGGGGAAGCTACTAGAACAAAATATAAGAAGTTTCTGCAACTGGTTGCAAGGCCACAACTGATAACTCGCTGTTTTCTTTCTCAGCCATCCATTCTGGACTCCCTCACCCTCATCTAGTGTCTCTGCTGGTTTCACTCATGTGTCTGTGGCTTAATACAGACCCTCACCCCTGGTGGCACCTACATCCTAATCCCCAGACGACCCATGACTATGTTACCTTATATAGTCAAAATAGCCAAAGGGACTTTGCAGAGGCCCCCAGCAAATATGTGATTGAGTTAAAGGTTGTCAAATGGGGAGATTATCCTGGATTATCCAGATGGGCCCAATAGAATTGCAGGGAAAGAAGAATATAGGAGAGTCAGAGTTAGAGAAGGAGATGTGATGGTGGAAGCAGAGGAGTGATGCCAATGTTGGAAAAGGCCCACAAGCTGAGGAAAGCAGGTGGCCTCTAGCAGCTGGAAAAGGCGAGGAATAGATTCTCACTTGACAAGTCCAGCCTCTGCAGGTTGGGCCGGGAGGCTGGAGGCCCAGGGGAGCCAATTTCCAGTTCAAGTGCAAAGGCCACCTGCTACAGAACCAGGAAGAGTCAATGTTGCAGACGAAATCCAAAGGCGGTCTGCAGGAGAATTCTCCCTTGCTCAAAGAAAGCTGGTCTTTTTGTTCTCTTCAGGCCTTCGACTGATTCGATGGGTCCCACTCACATTATGGAGGGCAATCTGCTTTATTCAACGTCCACCAATTTCAATGTTAATCTCATCCAAAAATAACCCTCACAGAAACACCCAGAATAATATTTGACCAGATATCTGGGCACTCTGTGGCTCAGCCAAGCTGATGCATAAAATCAACCATTGTAAACACTGTGTCCTATTAATCATCTCTATAACTATCTGCAGATCCGATCTTCACATATATTATGAAATTGTGTCCACATGGTTTCAAAGGGTCGTGTTGTGACCTAGCCTCTTTGTTTTAGAGAGCTATCACCCCCATTCTTACTGGGGAGCCTAGTTCTGGAATGGCCTCCCTTACCATCAGCTCTGGCCTGCAGAGAGGAGCTACACCTGAGCTGCTTAGTGAGTGACACAGGTGCCCCTCTTACCAGGACGTTCACCTGGAGAACGTTCCACTTTACCTAGTATATCCACTTCCACGTGCTCTTGTCTCTGAGACTTTTAACTCTTTCTTCTACTACGTCATGAGAGTTCTAGCGTTGCAACGTCATTTAGTGTGGCTGTTACGTTTTCTGTTTCTAGAAGGCATCCTGGGAAAAGTTGGCACCATCACCTGGGGTCCTTGCCGGAGTATTAAATCCAGCATCCTGTGAAAATGCTCCCAAATCAATAAAATTTCCCCTACCCAACCTTATATTCTGGGCTGCTCGTCAAGCACCTTCAGGAACCAACAGCAGCCTAATCCCCCAGCCCCTGCTGGCTCATACTTGGCAGTCTTTCGGGGTGCAGGCTTTTTCCTGCCTTTTCAGGCCCAGCACATTGTTGACTGGGTTATATTGTGACTCAGCCTGAGTTAAGGCCAAGAAAGGGCACGTGTTACCTTGTGGGGAAAAAAATCCGTGTCATCAACAAGCCAAGGGAGATAGGGAGGGGTGGAACTTTCGGCTCAGAGGGCCCAGGGGAACCTGGTAATTCATGATTTTCTGGGTCATCAGCCTAGGTGACTTCACTCCATGTGTCCATCCTTTCTCAGTTGTGGCCCTGACCTTGGGGTAGAAGGCCTGTCTTGTAGGGGGGTTAACTCTCTTTGAAACTCCTTTCCTCTGAGGATTAAGTCCTGGGCCTGGTCCTTGACTGTCCCTATCATCCCACTGGAGGAGATGAAAGCCTCATTGTAAGTTATCAGGGAGCCTTCTGGATGTCACACTGTTTCCAATTGGCCAGTTACTGCTCACAGGTTTTCATTATCTTTTTCTTGTACTAAGTGATAGCCACCCAGGACCACTGTCCTTGTACTTACCCTGGTGACCCCATGTGGTGAGCACACCTTCCTCAGATGCCTTACATATCACACCAGCTAACGCATTCTCTTCTGCCATATAGCAGACACTTTGCTGCTGGGGCAAGTTTTAACCTTTGATGGTCTCTTTGTCATACTAGTAAGAAGTGGTTCAGTTCCAAAACCTCATTTTATTGGGGGGAGGGTAGAGCTCAAGTGGTAGAGCCCGTGCTTGGTGCACGAGGTCCCGGGTTCAATCCCCAAGACCTCCATTAAAAAAACAAACAAACAAACAAACAAATAACTCTAATTACCACCCACCCTCCCCCCAAAAAACAAAAACAACAAAAAACAAAACTTCATTTTGGTTGCTCTTTTATTGAAAGCCTCCTGGTAACAGCTGTCATAGGATGGGTTTCCTAGGAAGCTGACTCTGAGACAGAGTTAGGTTGAGATGTTGAGCCTTTATTCCTGTTTTGTTGATAAGTTGTCAGAGACGGGGCCTTCCAGAAGAGGTGTGGCCTGGGGTGTGGCTTTGGGTGAGGTGGCTCTGCAGCTGGGACAAGTCTGGAGAGAACTGACAGCTGGATGTTGCCTGTGGACAGCAGAGCTGAGGCGATAAGCCCTTCACAGAAGGGGGTCAGGATGGGGCATCTCAGTGTCCACCACAGAAATCTGTAAGTTAAGAGAGACTTCAGGGATATATCAACCAAATGTATTACACTGACCATATGATCCTGGTTTAAGTGTAAAAAAGAATTTTGTGACAATCAGGGAAATCTGAATAGTAAACAATGATATTAAGACATCATTGCCTTAATGTTGATTTTTAGGTGTGATAATGGCATTACAGTCTGGTTTTTAAATAAGCCCTTACATTTTAGAGATACATACTAAAGTGATTATGGATGAAATGATAGAGTATCAGAGATTTGCTTCAAAACGATAGATTAGAAGTAAATTGGAGTGATTATGAGTTGTTTCTATGGATGGAAGACAAAGTAATGCCTCCGCCACCCCTTAGATGTTCATGCCCTAATCTCCACAACCTGTGAATATGTTACCTTATGTGGCAAAAAGAATTTTGCACGTGTGATTAAGTTAAGGATCTTGAGATGGAAAGAGCACCCTGCATTACCCAGGTGGGCCCCACTGTAATCACAAGAATCCTTATAAGAGGGAGGCAAGAGGGTCCAAGTCAAACATAGAAGACTCGGCGGCAACAGAAGCAGAGTCAGAGAGAGAAGACGCTATGCTGCTGGCTTAGAAGTTGGAGGAGAGAGCCACCAGCTAAGAAAGCTGGCAGCCACCAGATGATGGAAAAGGTAAGGAACAGATTCTTTCCTGAAAACCTCAGAAGAAATGCCAGCCCTTCTAACACCTCGATTGTAGACTTCTGATCTCCAGAACGGTAAGAAAATTAATTTGCATTGTTTTAAGCCACTAAATTTATGGTAACTTGTTACAGCAGCAACAGGAATCTAATACATTGTGTGTATGGAGTTTCATTGTGCTATTTTTTCTACTTTTATGAACTTTTCTTTAATAAAAAGTTAAAAAAAAAAAAAACCCAGCATTGAAAAAGTAATGTGGGTTGATGTGTTAGTTGCACAAGTCCTCTTTTTTTTTTTAATTATTTTTGGCATTCTTCCACATTTTTATCTCAGATACATTTTTAATTGGCTTGTCAAGTTTTTATTAAAAAAGATTATATATTTTGCTGTAATTTTATTGAATATACAAATCAATTTGGGGAAAATCATATCAAAGAGAACTGTCACAGGATGTCCCTGCTAGTGCAACATGATTCTTGTGCATTCTAGTGGGTAGATTCCAGGCGCTGGTCCCTTCTAGGCTGCAAAACTTGAAAGAGGTTTGTAGTTCTCTAGCTGCCCCACCTACAACTAAGTAGGCAAGTTCTATTCAGAGGCAAAAGAAGGAAAAACAACTCCTGATCTCCCTTTCAAGATGTACTCTCCAGGATAGCTTTACCACCATGATTTAAATATTTTAAGCCCTGTTTGTCCCCTTATGTTCTCAACTGGCCCCTAATTAGCATCTCTAAGTACGTGTATTCTCTGAAATCACTAATACGTTGCTCTAGGTTCTCAACTAAATGATGGAGCTGAAGATTCCAAGCGGAGTTGATACGAACATTTTGAAGCAAGCCCTGGAGACTGACAAAATAAAACAAAAAAAAAGTGAGGGGGCAGAAGTGAAGGCTGATGGAAGAAGTGGCAAAATTAATATTAATATTGATTAATTAATTATTATTAATATTAGTATTGATGTGATCTCATTGCCTAGATTTGTGATGCCTGGGGATATGTTCTTTTTATAAGTACTAAGTTACTAAGCAAAGATACAGCAGGACGCATCTGTTGTCCTGTAATTACTAGGTTGCTTGACACAGCAAAAATACTGTGACAATTCGCTTCAGATTTAATTAAATTAAAAAACTGAGTTTCATGTAGAAGATAACCTTCTAAATTCCATTACTACAGTGTTACTTTCATAGTCTCTCCTCATCTTGTAAATTGTCTAAACTGAGAATTTTAAAATAAGGATTTTAAAAGACAGTAGCTTGAACTAAAAGTACTATAGAATTTAAAAGTGAAACTCTAATTAGTTGAAGTTTGCAAGTGATAGCATGAATGACGTGTTAACAATTGGCCAACAACCTTTTTGCTGCTTAGCACTAATCAGGCAAGATAAAGGCTTTTTTTGTTTCTAGTATTGGAAAAGTGAATGTGTAATTATAGACAATAAAACAAATGTTAGAAGTGTTGGGGTGCAATTGCGTGTGTTCCTTTCAGGGTCTTTTAAATCACCCTTGAGCCAAAAAGTCAATGGGACCCCGGATGGCCGCTCCTGCCACTGTAGCTAACTGACGTACCACAGTGGGGAGCTAGTGAGATGCAGTTTTGAACACTTTCCACCGCAGTGGCCGCAAGCCCAGCAGTGGTCGCTGGAGGGTACCAGAGCGCAAGGTTAAGGATCCCGGAGTTAAAACCTCTGACTTGCCTTCTGATGTACCACTGGGCCTGGAGTTCATGTGCTGGTCTTCTTTGCTCCCCACTGCTGCTTCCAAATCCTCCTCTTCCCCTCTGCCCTAAAAGCACTCGGCTTTAAGTCCGGTGTCGGTGGACTATCTCCATCCATTCACCCTCCTTGTCACAATTGTGTACTGACCCCTGTCCCCTGGTCATTCTCCTGCATTCCTTAATTTACATCCTGACTCACTATCATTCTCTCCAACATGACTCCTCTCATAATTCTTGGCGATTTCAATATCCACAGAAGATTTACTAGTATCCTTGTGTTTTACTAAGGTTTCTCCCGAAGGTAGACCCTGAAATAAGGGCTTGGGAGATAACCCGGGAAGCAGGAAGCAGGGAGCAAGGAGAATAGGATATAGGGAAAGAAGAAAAGCCTCTGTAAAGGTGTGGCTTCAAGGTCACTACCGTGAAAAAAAAAAAGGGAGGGGGGACTCAAGTCCAAGAAGACCTCTGGGAAGCATCCTGAGTGTCCCACAAAAGCGTCCGTCTAAGGACTGGAGGCTGGGACGCTTACTCACTGGCTTCCGACCCTGCTGGTTGGAGGTGGTTCCCTGAAGCTTACCTTCCCCATCCTTGCTGTACTTTGCACTTGTTTGTGAACCTAGCGGGCTCCTGGGCTTTAAGAGAAGACGTTGAGTTGGAAGCAGAAGGAGGGGGCCCTTTTCAGGTGGGAAGATGTCAGGGGAAGTCTGAAAGGTCTTCCACCATAGCTGCTGCTGAAACCAGAAGTAGGTCAAGGAGATATGACTAGGACATCAAAAAAGCACCTGGGGTGCCTGGCTTCTTGGTTCCCCTGACCTCTTGTTCTCCAGTGGCCCCATCCTGTACCCTACTCCAACCATTCTCTCCCATGTTCACAGTTGAGCCCTTTTCATTGCCAATAACTGCAACCAGTAACAGCCTAAGCTCAGTTTCACCCTCAGCCACCTCCTCCTATCTCTCAGCTCAGTCCCTCTTGTATCTTGACGCCAGCAATCCTTAGACGCTTACCCAGACCTCAGTACTTTGATCCTCTTATCTTTCCACTGTTCTTCACCCTCCAGATTCAGGTTTAATCCCATGGTCAACCATCATACTCCTTTACATGCATGCTCACTCCAGCCTAGGTTACAGCTTATTCTGTACCTGTTCAGTTCTGTGTCTGAGCAGCTGAATGTGGCTTTAGAACCAAACAGGTCTTGCCACTCATGAGCCGTGAAACCTTCAGCACATTGCCTAACCCTGCTGAGTCTTAATTTCCTTAGCTATGCGGAGTGGTCTCAACTAAAATTCAGGACCACTGCTCTCAAGTGGGTCCTTGGGGCTACCTAGAAATCCTCATGCATTTCCCTAGCCCTTCATCTTCTCCACTGAAAATAATTATTTCCTTCTCTCTTTTCTCTTTTCTTCTTAAACCTCACAACATCCTATCAGCTGGTTTCCAACTTCAGCCAGAGAGGAGAAGCAGTCAGAAGAGAACTCTCACTTCCAACAGCCCGTCCACTGTTTTGCATCCATCCTGCTGCTACGTGTGACTCCCGTCTCTCCATTTGTGCACTACGTGCCACCTGCTCTCCTCATCAAGAAAATGATTCTGAAAATTTCCCCCCTTCTATCTTCTGCATCGTTTTTGTAAGTGCATCATTCCCATCAGCTACTTTTGATGATTCCTCTCCAAAGATGTAAAGTTTAAGTGACGCTTAAAGTCTCCACAAGGAGGGATTAAACTCCAGCATTTAATATATTCATCTATGTAAAGTGCATAGAACGGTGCCTGGCATGTAGTAAGCAGTTTACATGTATTAGGTCTTATTACATTTATTGAGGGCTCACATGTGTAACACACTATACTACATTGCACCTTACATACACTGTCATATTTAATCCTTACAATAACTATGATGGAGATGCTGTTTTTATCCTAATATTACAGACAAGGCAACTAAGACAGCAGGATTAGCAATGCATGAGATATTGACTATAATTCCCTGTGCTACACAGTAGAAATGTGTTGTCTATGTTATATATTGTAGTTAGTATCTGCAAATTTCAAACTCCCAATTTATCCCTTCCTAGCCCTTTTTCCCCCGGTAACCATAAATTTGTTCTCTATGTCTGTGAGTCTGTTTCTGTTTTGTAAGTTCATTTGTGTCTATTTTTAAGATTCCACATATAAGCGATATCATATGATATTTTTCTTTCTCTTTCTGGTGAAGCACATGCACTTAGCAGTATACAAGGGTTCTCAACCATTAGTACGTATAAAAATTTTCAGCAGGGGAGGATATAGCTCAGTGGTAGAGTGTGTGCTTAGCATGCACAATTTCCTAGGTTCAATCCCCACTGCCTCCATTAAAAACTTTTTTAAGAAATTAATCTAATCACTTCCCCCTAAAAAACAAACAAAAACAATTTCAATAAGGTTGTGGATTAATCTTTCTCTGAAACTTAAAAATAAAATTAACTCCTCTGATCAAAGGGGTTGGTCAATACTTTAAGATAGACACCCCAAACAGATATTTGTGAATTTCTTTTCTCTGATGAATAAAAATGAAATTCAATCATGATTTTTTTTAAAAAAAAGCCCAAATTAGCAAAGTACTAACTGATTTATACGATTTACAAAGATAGTCATGATAAGTGGAGATAAACATTTTTCTCACAAGGAATATATAGAACTTTATTTTAAAATAATAAAGTAATTATTGGAAAGAATAATCTTTCATTTCCTCAAATTAGGTCTATTCTCTCTAATGTATCATTTGGTAACATTACAACATAGCACATGGACACTAATTCTTCCACCTGCCCCAACTCAAATCTACTGCATAGGGAATGAACTAAAGAAGCATATTTAGGGATCCATTGAAGTTACCTTTGTTTGTAATAAGGTGATGGCAGTGATTACAGAGAGAAATGGACAGAGTCAAATTATGTTTTGGAAACAGAATGGAGGGGATTTGCTGATGCATTGGTTGTGGGAAGTAGGGGAAAGGAGAAAGGTTTTGGACGTCAACAGCTGGGTGGAGAGTGGTTTAAAACTTGGATGAGAAGCCTTGGGAAGGTGAGAGAGAAATACATTTGGACCAGGAAAAGGCATGGAAATGGCTGTTAAAGAAGAGAGAAGATCAGAAGTCATGTTTTACACATTGTCAAAGGTAAAATACCAAGTCAGGAAGCTGATTTTACCCAGGCGATTGCAATGGGGACAGCACCCCATATCAAAGACCAGAGGTAGGTTCTTAGGTGATTTTGTCTGGAAGAACGACCAAGTTACAGGCGGGGTGATTCTGTAACTAAGCAGGACCCCATGGGCCTTCCTGGGACAGACTCCTCCCCCATGTCCTCTGCTGCAGCTCCTCTCTGAAGGACCCAGATAAGTGTCCGATGCACATTTCCTGAGTTGTTTTACAGATATGAAAATCCCCCAACAAATGGAATTTGATGAGCATGAGCACACAGCCCCCAGGCTTACTGGAACCTAAGGACTAATAATGTTAATCCCTGGGACACTGCCCTATTATCTCACCATCAGCCAACCAGAGAATTGTGCACAAGCTGATCGCATACCCTGGGATGGCCCTCCCTCACCTTGTCGTTAAAAATGCTTTGCTGAAACCCATCTAGGAGTTCAGGGTTTTTGAGCACTAGCTGTCTTGGACTCCCTGCTTGGCGCCCTGAAGTAAAAACTGATCACAGAGTTAAAGGAAGGATACTTTTTAACATGAAAGATGCTTTTTGTTGCGGGACACAAGGTGGGCCAGCGGGTGTGGGCGGTAAAGGATTTACCAAAGACCGAGAGGGTTTAAGAACACAGGGGGGTTTACTAGATACGCTGTTACAGGCAACAGCAGAACACACAGATAGAGGTGCCTGGGTGAGCACCCAGGGTGAACGTGCAGGGGCTTTTACTGGGGGGAGGGGGTGTGCACACGAGGAGCAGGGGCTGCGTGATCAATTCCTGCACAGGCAGCTGATTGGTTGTAAGATCTGTCAGGAGCACTCTGACCAATGAGGGCAGGATGTGCTGTGAGACCTGTCCCCCGAGGGTATTGTCAGACAGGCTATTTCGTAGGGTGGTTAGTTCTGTTAGGGTGAAAACACAAATCAAGAGACGTTTTTATCTTGCAGAAATGCAGGTATGCGAAGGGTCCTGCAGTGGGGAGTTGGGGTTAAGGTGTCAGTCGGCTCCAGGCACATGGAGAGCCCAGGAGTGGGCTTTTTTATGAACTTTAGAGCAGCTTCAGAGAGCGCCAGCCAGCTCCACACTTTGTGAACACGTTTTTTATGCTGATGGGAATAAAATAGGAGAGGAGGGGAAACGATGATACAAAAGAGGTGGGGAACGGATAAAGGAAGGAAGTTCTTGAGATGGGATCCAGAATACAAACGGAAGTACTGGGCTGGAGGAGGGGCCTGGCCAACAGTACAATAAGACAAAGGGATTAAAAGATGGAGGGACAGAAGTTTGAAGATTTCATGGGAGAAGAAAAGAAAGATGCCATTTATTTCTGTGATGAAGTATGGATGGAGTACCCCACTGAGGTGCGGGGAGGGGAGTAAGTGATTATGAGATGAAGCAGGTGCACTAGGGAAGGAGCGGAAGGGCAGGCCCACCAGAAAGAAGCAGGACAGGACTGTGGGGTAGCGTTAAGTTCCCATGTGAGGTCTGGTGTGAGTTTAGGGAGAAACCGCTCAACCCGGTTTTGCGCTTTTCTCCAGCAGCGTTCAGCTACTCGGGTGTGGGTACAAAGAAGATAAAGAGGGTTTATTTAAGGCTGTGATTTTATTACTTACAAATGATGGAGGAGAAAAAGGGTAGGCTGTTGCAGGTATTTCCAAGAGAGTGATTATGGAACATGTCCAAACTGGACTATGGGAGCTTCACTCCTGACCTTGACCCCTGGATGGAAATCTTAGGTTCTCTGGTGGGGATCTCACTGCCTTACCTCTCCATCTCTCAGCCCCCGCGTCTTGTCCAGGGCCCCACTTGCTGGAGATGGGAGTGGAGGTTAAGAGTGTTTGGGGCCCTGGAGGAGGGAGCCACCTGAATAGAGTGGTCCGGCAGGCTGAGCAGACGTAAGGTACAGGGGACTGCCTTACAGAAGACAATGTGCCTCCAAGATACCCTCTCCCGAGGAAGACAGCTAACACACCCATCAGCACCGGCAATGGGTGGCACCTCCAGCCCAGCAAAGGGGGGTCTTCTGGTTGAGGAATAGGATAGAAATTGCTATAGGGACACAGTTAGACTCCAGGAACGGTTAGGCTCAGGGCTGGCTCTGTGGGGCTGTCTTCCCGGTGCCAGGCAGTGGTGCCGTCTTTCAAGGGGAGCTCTTTTTTCTTCCAGAAGTCTAGGAAGCCCCGAGAGCCATCTTCCTCCCTCTCCCACTCCAAAATCTTGAAAACCCTTGATGCCCCACTGGTTTTTCATCAGTTCTTTAATTAATAGTTTATTGATTAAATTTTACATACTCCCTTTATATGCACAAAAGCTTTTTTTTTTTTTTTTTTTGCTTCTTACAAATGAAAAACGTTAGCTTTACAGCTATTGTGTTTAAAATGGGCCTTTCAGAGCATACAATTTTGGAAGCAACTATCCCAAACATCCTGGAAGCCTCAGGTGCTTTAGGGCCTGCCAGTAATTGGATTTCTATAAGAAAGTATGAAAAAAAAATAAGCACAAATATATTTTTCAGTGATTTACATCATACAGCTGAGTGGAAAAAAGATGTTAAAGAGCATAAGCAGTGTGCCATCATTCGTGGGGAGAGAAAAAAATACACACATAAATAGTGTATATACGCACAGCATGTCCTCAGGAGGTGCAAGGACCTTGTAATCGTAGTTGTCTCTGCATGAGGGAGAATGGGTGCCTGGGGGACTGTGGAGGAAGGAGGACTATCAAAAAAAAAAAATGCCCACAGCATTTAATTATGCAAATTTCAAACATATAGACAAATTGAAAGATTTTACATAGAGAACACTAGTAAACCCATCCCCAGACTCTGTTATTAATATTTTACTATATTTGCTTTGCAACCATCAATCCATCTTTTGATACATTTCAGAGCAAATAACAACTATAACTTCATTTATCCCTAAATTCTTCAGCATGAAGATCATTAGCTACATTCAAATTTTGTTTACTATTTTTTTCTTTTGAATGAGATGCAAAAACATTAAGGGTACACTGGCTGAGTTCTGGCAAATGCATACACCTGAATGAGCCAAATCCCTACCCCAATGCAGAACATCACATTACCCCAGAAAGGGGGAGGGGAGGCCTACTTTTAACTGTATGCCTTTCAGCACCTTCTGGATTTTGTATCATGTGCTTGTGTTCTCTATCTTTAAATAAATGTGTAAGCATTTTAAATTTTTAAATATTTTAATGATGATGGGTCATTGAATCTAAACTGGATGAGGAAGAAAGTGAAAACAGAAGGGGATGAGAGATAATAAGGAATTGGTGAGGTCAATGAAACGGAGAATTCATTTGAGTCAGACTTTTGTGAGCAGTGATGTTGCCAGAACAAGCGAGTTAGGAGAATGGACTGTCTTGTTAGACAGTGGGATATTTTAAACCCAGTTTTCAAAAGTAGTCATAAGGTTCAGAGCATGATCATAGGAATAGTGCTATCATAAAATAGTAGTCCCCCTCCAAACCGTACGCTCTGAAAGGCACATTGTGTCTTTCCCTCGCAGTATTTATCACAACTCCAATCAGGCAACATGTGATCGATGTAACTAGGCTTAGTATCTGGCTCTCTTACTAGACCATAAACTCCAAGACGGAAGAGGTCTTGTCTGTCTCATTTAATCCTGTATTTCCAGTGCCTAGTACATACTAGATACTCAAACAGGTATTAAATACTTAATTGGATTCTTTAAGCTGGGTCATTAATTTATGGATTCAATCATTACATCACAGTTTGTCACCTAACTCTTTTTACGGTACAGAAGGTTGGCTATAATTCAATCAATTTACACTTTAAGCAGCAGAGTTGGACTAGGGTTGAAGACACCCCAGTTTCACTGGAAAAGGGAACCGTAATTATATACAAAGTTTGTTCTGGACAAGGACCTTTCCTTGACCTAGTTGTGATCTTGGCCAGAGAGAAGCCTCCATTTTCTCATCTGAAGAACAAAGGTGACCTCTAAGAGTCATCCGTATGTGGACATTCTGCCAGGACATGACAGGCCTAGTGGCTCTGAATCCTTGTCCTACCATGGAGTCACTGTTTAATCACGCCTAGATTACTCTCCAAGAAATCACTGTAAACTATGGGGCACCTAGGTGGTTATGACTGGGTTGATTTAATGAGGTAATACAAAAGCCTTCTATAAATTACCTCTCTCCTTCTATTCTCTACACAGCAGTCAGAATGATCATGTTGAAATGGGAGTCTGATCACTCCACTCCCCTATTCAAAAGCCTGCAATGATTGCCCATCTCACTTAGAAAAAAAGCCAGTCTTTCCAGTGGTCCACAAGGCCCTATACGGCCTTATGCTGGCCTTATTCTCTTTGCTCTGAACACACCAACTTCCCACTGCTCCTCTGACACGTGGGCGACTCCCCACCTGTACTCCCCCCGTACCTGGAATGCTCTCCTCCCACATATGTCCTGGCCTCCTCCCTCACTTCCTTGAAGCCTTTGCTCAAATGCCATCTTCTCAGTGAGATCTACTTTGATCCCTCTATTTAAAATTGCAAACTTCATCCCCCTTCCCTGCTTTACTCTGTAGCTCTTATTTATTTCTGCCATATTATGAATGTATGAATGAATACTGTTTGGAAACATGTATAATACAACACCAAGTATACTGTGGGTTCTACATATAAATTATATTCTCTTTCTTTGGCCAGTGGTTTGGGGTCTAAAGGGATTAAAGTTTAGGGGCTTGTGGTTTAGGCTTTTGTAGGATAATGTACCTTCAGGTAATCCAAGATTGATACTCATTACCTGAACAACCTCTTACAGATTATTTCAGGGCCAGGCACTCTTTTTCCCCATATCTACAATTACATTTTAGTTTATTTATAGCTTTTAATAAGAGCATCACAGAGGTGTAATACACAATACAATAAGGTACACATTAAACTAGGAAATTTGGTAGGATTTGACATGGGTTTACTCCCATGAAACCATCACAATAACCAAGATAATGAACATACCCATCAACCTCAAGTTTCCTTGTGTCCCTTATGATCTCTCCATACTGCCCATCACCTGATAGGCAACCACTGATAAACTTTTTGTCATATACAAATGCTAGAGAGGCTGTGGAGAAAAGGGAACCCTCCTTCACTGCTGGTGGGAATGCAGTTTGGTGCAGCCACTGTGGAAAACAGTATGGAGATTCCTCAAAAGACTAGGAACAGACTTACCAAATGACCCAGGAATCCCAGGAGTGGGCATATATCCAGAAGGAACCCTACTTCAAAAAGACACCTGCACCCCAATGTTCATAGCAGCACTATTTACAATAGCCAAGACATGGAAACAGCCTAAATGTCCATCAACAGATGACTGGATACAGAAGATGTGGTATATTTATACAATGGAATACTATTCAGCCATAAAAACTGACAACATAATGCCATTTGCAGCAACATGGATGCTCCTGGAGAATGTCATTCTAAGTGAAGTAAGCCAGAAAGAGAAAGAAAAATACCATATGAGATCGCTCATACGTGGAATCTAAAAAAAAAAAAAATACAAAACAGAAATAGACTCATAGACATAGAATACAAACCTGTGGTTGCCAAGGGGGGAGGGGGTGGGAAGAGATAGACAGGGAGTTCAAAATTTGTAGATATTGACAGGCATATGTAGAATAGATAAAGAATATTATACTGTATAGCACAGGGAAATATATATAGGATCTTGTGGTGGCTCACAGCAAAAAAAAAAGTGACAATGAATGTATGTATGTTCATGAATAACTGAAAAATTGTGCTCTACACTGGAATTTGACACAACATTGTAAAATGAGTATAAGTCAATAAAAAAAGTTAAAAAAAATTTTGTCATATAGACTGCCTTGCAATTCCAAGAACCTTACATAATTGAATCATAGAACAGTAATCTCTTTTTTTTTTTTTTTGTCTTACTTCTTCCACTTACCATCGTTACTGTGAGATTCACTCACAGGCCAGGCACTCTTGAGTAGAAACAGTAATAGCTGACACCTCTGTGCATTCATCCATTCCTGCAACAAGTATTTAGTGGGTGCCTTCTGTGCGCCAGCTCTTATTGAAGGCTCCTATTTATTTTAACAAGCATTTCACTCGGGCTAAGGCATTTCCCTGCACCCCCAGGCGTGGGACGAGGGAAGACGGCCAGGCCCGCCAGCAGAGGGCGCGCTCCCGCCCTCTCCGCAGCCGCCCGGCCCCCCGAGGCGGCCCGGCTCCCACGCTCGCTCCCGAGCGCGCCCCCGCCTGCCGCGTCACGTGACGCGACCGCCGACCCCCGAGCCGCCGGGCCCGAAGCCGAGCTAAATTCGTTGCCGGCGGCCTCCGCGGGCGCAACCACACAGACTAGTCCGAAGCAGTGGGGAGGCCCGTGGTGGAGTCGATGCTTCCTCTTCCCGTTCGGGTCGGCTCCCGTTACCTCCTCACCATTCGCCGCTGCAGTCTCCCCGAGCGTTTGCATGAGCTCTTTCGCGTGGGGAAGCTCCGCTGACCATGTAGGGGGAAAGGGCCAGGACGCGCCAGGTGCCTGGGACGAGGTCAGCGCCGCGGGCACGCCGACCCGGCGCCCGCACATCCCCGGAGCGGCCCAGGTGGGGACTCCGGCCTGCAGCGGTGGCCTGGCCGGCAGCGCCACGAAATCTCGCGGCGTCTCGCGAGAGTCTAAGTTGAAGGAACATGGCGACGTCTAATCTGTTAAAGGTAAGACCCTCGGTCCGGCTTGCTTTCTGCTCCGGGGCCGCCTGGGTTCGGCCCTTAGGGAAAGGCTCGGGTTAGGTTCAGCAGCGCAGTGTGGGAGCGCTCGGGGCTTGTCTGCAGGAAGGGGAGCCGGGGAGGCTGCCGCCGCGGGCCGGAGCGCGCGGGTCTCCGGCCTTGGGGTCGGGAGGCCGCTGGGCCGGCGGGCGCGAGGCCTGGCCGGGGGCTGGCGAGGAGCGGGGCTTCCCCGGGGCCGGCGCCGGCGGGGGCCGCGGAGAGGGGACGTCTGGGCGCCGGGCCGCCGGGCCGTTAGCCTTCTCAGGGTCCCCGTTTCTTCTGAAGAGACAGTCTAAGACGCGTGGAAGGAAAATCCAAGCAAATGCTGCCTAACAGGTTTTAATAACCCGCCCCCCCGCCCCCCATGTCTGTTCTTCTCGTTCTGTCTGCTCGAAATTCCAAGTCAGACAGCGGTGCCTTCCGCCCCACTCCCTCCGTTTTCTGCATGCTATACCTTCCCCCCTATTCGCCTTTTTTGGAGTTCATATTTTACCCGTTTTTTCCCTTAGGAAACGGTCCCTCCACCCCATTACAGCACACAGCCAGACTACTGGGGAAGCACCTCTATCGTTTCAGGGCTTAGGAAAGTTGCCTTATCAAAGGAGACGGTTCAAGTTAGTTTTAAATATTTGGGGTGCCAAGGGAGGTCTAGGCCCAGAGGGGCAGAGTCTCTACCACCAGTTAAAAAGGCTGGAAGAGAAGGAGGAAGACATGGTACTGGTTTCCTCTGTGCTGTGTTTGTAGTAGGAACCTTTTGCCTTAAAAGTGTTAACTGAAATGGGGACAGTGATTAGCTCAAGGAACGTAAATACAACGGATGAACTACTCTTTCAAACCTATGATGCCTTCAGGCAGTGTGAGTGGGTAATAGAAAATATATTAAAATTTATTGTAACCCCGCTCATGTCTTCTTTAGACTACAGATATTAGCTGTCTAATAGATGGGACTGTCTTATAAAGTATAGATCTAATTCTACTAATTTAAGAGGCAATGTATCTTCTTTTAAAAGGGGGAGAGACCTAGAACTAGACTGAATTTTTGCCGCTTAGAAGCTGTATGACTTTGGGCAAGTTTCTAAACCTCTCTGTGCCTGAGTTTCCTCAACAATAGAAGGAAATTATCAATAGGAACCTATTTCGTAGGAGCATTGTGGAGATTGAGTTAATATATGTAAAATCTTAAAAGCAGCGACGGGCACTTAATTAGTACACAATATACATAAATTACTAGAGTTACTGCTGTTTCTCTAAGAAAAGAGATTCATGGAAATTGAGTAACCCACTCTACTCTTCCTTTGTAACAGTATACCAAAGTCCTAATACTAATTCAGAGGAAAAACTTGCTTAACTTCTGAAGACTCCTGTTAATGATCCGTGTATTTACATAAACAATAGTGTAAGTTATTAATTGAGATGTGTTTAAGAAGCAATTGGATTCCTGATTCTTTGTGAATTTTTGACTTGTTGATTACTTGGATATAAAGCAAGGTCTTCTTTCCCCCTCAGGTTTCTCTCTCAGAAAAGAGCGAGTCACTTTATTCTACTCCATACAAAGGATTGTTTGGGGGAGATACAAGTCTGAAGCTACTTGTCAGTACTACAGAGTGGTTACGTTGTAGAGATTATGAATCAACGTTTATAGCACACACCTACCTACAGAATGAAAAAACTGCCCAGATGTGTATAAATAGGCACTTAGGACTCAGGTTAAAAAGATCACTAGAATTCAAAAAGTTCTGTAACTTAAACTACTTAATAAAAGGAAAGTGATAATGCTTTGACAGAACTGGTAAATGACTCAGTCACTCAAGTGAGCATGAAAAGATGCCATAGATACCCTGGAAAAATTTAATGAAATGTTGAAAAGGGGGAAAAAGAATTTCTAAATACTATTTTGTATAGTATATGATTTTTAAATATGTGTAATGTAATAAAAGGGATATTATGAGTAGACATTTGATTCTTTTATCTGTATCACCAGAAGTTTACATATTGGCCAGAAAACTTTTTTTTTCCTCTTTTTCCTCTTCTTATTGGGGGAGAATTGCCTTGTGTTTATATATTTAGAAGTAGTTAATGAAAAAGTGGTAAGTTTATCTTCTTGGAAAACTGCAGTGAAACCCTTAAAGGAATTCATAGGATCATTTAAATTCACGCGTGGTGGTACTTTGAACAGAGACAGAGCTGGCTGGGGGCTGGCCACATTAACCTCGTTTCCTTTCTTGACATCGCTCATCGACTGGTTCACTAGCCACCTGCCTTAGACATTGTGCAATTAGATTTCACCCGAGTGTATTTGACAGAATTATCATGTCATATGGTCAGCATGGAGAAATGGGGGCCAGATGAGAATGCGTTTAGGATTGGGTTGTCAGTTAAACAACTGAACCTGAAGAATGATGAGTAATAAGCCATCATCAGCCCTGAAGGGAGGCCTTTACTGTCCTGCTGAAAAAATACGTCTCCTTCTTGTTCACCAGGAGCTTGGTTGAAGTTGAGTTTGTTGAATTTGTGAATGGAGAGTTTGGAGGGGTAGCTAGTATGTTAAGAGAGAGAACAAGATTCATGCCTGTGATCTGAGACTTACAAGTTGCATAAAAACCAATAAATCCAATGCAATAAAAACCACCTACTTTTTTTTAATATTGGAATTTGATTGTAATAATAATTGTTTTCACTACTTAAAGCAAGTGGACTGTTGCTGGATTTTGGAAATCTTTTGGGCATACAAAGACTTGTGTTGTACGTTTTGAGATACTCAGTGATCAGTTGCTTGGGGGGTTTATAGCTCCCAAAACCTTTCAGTCTTACTACTTTAAGTTTGTTGTTTTAACATGTGATTCTACTTGTTCCTTTACTTTTGCTGTTGCTATCTAGGCTCATTTTCTTCATTTCCAGCTGACTATCCTATTCCAAATAGCAGTTGTTTAAATCTTACTTTTTTAAGCCTAACAAATTGTTCAAACTAATTCTTAGCATATTACTTTATCACGCTATTTAAATGCCCTTAAGTTCCTTGGCCAGTACTACAACTTTTTCTGGTTTGCTGAATATTCTTTTCTCAAGGCACCTGTTACACTGCCTCCTTCCATTTGTTCAGCCTTCATTCCCCACCCCTACCCCCAGGACTTAGCAGCGCGTCCCCCTTATTTTGTTTTGTCTTCATTGATCTCACTTCTCTGAGGATAAGAAAGTTCATGTATTCTCTCTTGTCATATAAACTTGACCTGTACTCTGCTTTGCCCTCAAACCTTTGCCCTTTTTCTCTTTTTTCCCTTCACTGTCACAGCTCTTAGAAAAGCAGCCCCTACTTGCTGTCTTTATAATTCTTCAACCTTTTCCCTTAGCTTACTACGACTTGGCTCTCTCCTTACCCCCACCCAGTTAGACTGCAACTGTTAGTCTCAGGAGCACTGGCGACCTCCTGATTGCCAAAGGAGGTTCTCCTCTAATACAGTCATCCTGTCTTCTGATGTTGATTGCTGCCTCTGCTTCCCTTTTGGTTTTATGCCATTCTCTCCTTGGTCTCCTCTCTCTCAAGTTACTAGTGTTTTTCACTGACCTCCCTCCTCTCCTCAATATAATTATTCCTCAGGATTTAATCTTCATCCTTTTTCTGTCTTTATACTTTTTTTCCTGGGGCATTCTTAACTCCCATGATTTCACTATTTTTATCTCTTAACTCTGACCTGAGCGCTAGACCAAAACACAGGGCTGACCATATCGCTTTCCTGTCAGATACCTTTGATAGTTCAAATTCTTTGAGAGCTTTCCAGCTGGGTCTTCTCCTAATAATGTCCTCTCTCGCTCTGTCACACACAGTCTCTCAGACTCACATGCACACACCCCTTCCTCCACCTCGCTGGTTACTTCTTGGTTCACTGGCATATCAGAGTCTTCAAGACTCTATGTTTGCTGTGCCTTCTGTCAGAAATGCCCCCTCCCCTCAGTGTTGTCCTGTGACAGTCCTCCTTAGTCGTGGAGACCCAGCCCAGACCCCTGCTTCCTTCTCAGCACCCTCGCCTGGAGTTAATTGTTGCCTACTCTGCGCAGCCACAGCACTGCACCTTTCCTCTAGCACTTACATCCTACCTTCCGTGTTAGTTACAGCGTCTGTTTACATGTCTAACTCCCTTTCTGGATTGTAAGTACCAGCAGTTTAGGGACTTTATAACCTGTTGATGCTTTAACCATTTAGTGTGATGATTACTTATGGTAGGTGCTCCATAAATGAGTGATAATTGATTGAAAAGGGAAGTCTAATGTGGTATCCATGCATTGTTAAAGATGTTCAGTAAATGAGTGCTGATTGGTTAAAAGGAGGAATTTCTGGGTTTATTCCCTTCTAATTAGATCTAGAGAAAGAGACAGAAGGAGTAGAGGTGTAAAACCAACTTACAAGACAATCCAAACTTTCAGTGGAAGCACCCTTTCTTCAGTGGAAACTTTTTTATCCTTTGAGAGGAAAGAAAAAGGAAATACAAAGGAGTGGTTCAAAGTGTGTGCAGAATTTATTCATTATTAAAATAATTTTATTGGACACGTGTGCATGGCACCATGAAGATATGTAAAACAATGTCCATGCTCTTTGGGGGTTTACTGTATACTGAAGGAGATTAAAAAGTACAAATGATTAGCTAGAACTTCAGGAGTGTTGCCATGTGTTGTGTTGGTCTTTCACAGACAGAGGAGATCATTTCTGGTGGGATGATCAAGGAAGTTTTTATAGAGAAAGCACTGGTGCTGGATTTTGAAGAGTGGGTAGGCTCTTTGTAGGTGATGATTAGGAGAAAACTGGGTAGAAGTGGAGTCTAGATCTGTATGGCTGCGGTAAAAGCAGGGCTGCATGCTGGGTTGCATTCTGTGTCAGTGGTGCTCCTTGAAATTGTTGCGGCATAGTAGCCCAAAATACAGGAAACAGTAGAAGATAGGAGTACAAAGGAAAGTCAGGGTCAGATTATAAAAGGTCTTCAATGCTAGATACAGGAGTTTAGAATAAAGTTCCATAGATGATGAGGAATATTTGAAAAATACATGAGCAGAGATACGGTTAAGCCCTCAGTCTAATTCTTGGCTCTTATGCATAAAACCTATTCATTATTACTTCTATTCTGTGTGTATTCAAAATCTGATTTGTGGAGTGGCCATGGATGAGGGGCATTTGCGCTAACGACACCGTGTTCATTGAAATTATAGCAGGAGTCATTAAATATGGAAAATAAATTCATTAATTCAACAAGTATTTTAACATTTTCTAAGTCCAACTAGATAATGGTGATCCAAGCAAATTCCTGCCCTTAAATGTAACTTAACATTTGGGGGGGGAGAGATGATAAACATATAAGTATATGTACTACAGGTCAGGTTGTAATAAATGTTGTGAATAAAAACAGTCAGGGTAAAGAGTAGTCATAGGTGTTATTTTTGAGGAATGATCAGGGAAGGCTTCTAAGGAGATGACATTTGCAGTTAGACCTGAATGAAGCAAGGGAGCAAGCCATATACATTTTTAGGAGAAAATGCCCAGGTGAATGGAACAGGAGCAGCCATTGTGAAGGCACTGAGTCAGGAACATGCTTGGCAAGGATTATGGTAACCAATTATAATAACCAAGATGTAAATATTGTCAGTGAATGTGGCTAAAACTAGATATTTCTTTTTTAATGTTTGTTTAAACATAATTGAGAGCCTTATTTAGAACCTAACTTGTCAGTTTTCACTGGGTTGATGAAAATTGCCCTCTTGAATGGGCAGACTAAGGGGATCATGATCTTTAGGGCCACCTTCCCTCATTCCAGTGGCCTCTCTCAGAGACATGGTTACATTTGACCCTCAGAGCCAAGGATAAGAAGCAGTTCAGGGGAACGTATGTTGGCCATGGGTAGGGGTGGGAGTGGGAGTAGTGGACTAAATCATTCACTGTGAAATTGTGTGATAAATATAAATGTGTAAAAATGAAAAATAAGAAAAACAGAAAACAACAAAATGTGAAAATCTTTCATGTTCTGTGAAAATAAGTGAGTGAGCAGTTGCTATAATCTGCAGGTGATATATGTTAATTAAAGCTGCTAACAGGAAGTGACAGTGGAAGATAAACTTTGAGAGATTTATCAATTTATCCATGAATTAGAAGGGAAGAGTTTTAGGCTGCAGTAGGGTTTCTAGAGGACACTAAGCCTCTGTTTGGTGGGCAGAGAAGGGTGGAGAAAGACAGACAGGCGTTTCTTATTAGGTATTTTGCTAGGGTCCTAGTGAACCGAGTTGTGATGCTGAAAGTCATCAGGCTCTGGCCTTGGTATAGCAGATGGAGAAAGCTGGTGCCTGATGGGCTCTGTGAGCAGGCGAACAAGTTACAGCTCAGGTTAAAACACTGGTCACAATACATGGAGTACATGCAGGTAATAATTTCAGGGACATTTGATGTGTGTACCTGGGCTTGTTCACTCCACAAGTACACGAGTCTCCTCTCTTCTGGATGCCGTCCTGTGTGTCAGTGGTACAGCAGTGAGAGGACAGGCGAGGTGCCTGGTCTCTGGATCCTACATTGTAATGTGTAAATACTGACACCAAAGAAATCAGTAACACACTGGGTAATTTTTATAGTAGTGAGGTCTCTGATGAAAACAACATAATCAAGAGTTCTCAGAGGGTGGCGCCACTGTTTTACTTACCTATTTACAATAGAAAATTATTTTTTATAGCTTTCAGCTGTGTCCTGTTGAATTTTCCTTCCCTGCTACTTGATGACATTTCAGCCAGATCCCATAGCTTTCTGGTCTTTTTAAAAAGTATTGGTTTATCTGAATTAAAAGTTCTTTCTCATAGCCAGTCAAAGCATCTGTCTTACCAGCTCAAGACCTTGGCTCTGGCTCTGCAGAGAGGAAAAGGGAAGGGCATTTTTCTTAGGTTGGTTTGGGAAGGCCTGTCTGGAGTGACATTGACGCTGAGACCTGAATGATCTGCTTTCTAGGCAAAGGTTTTGAGGTGCAGTGGTGAGCTTGGCACATCTGAGGAACACCTTTAAAAGGGTGGTGTGGCTGGAACATAGTGAGAATTGCCAGTATTCAGATATATACTGTAGTTTTGTGGTTCTTTCAGTTAATGGGGATTGCAAATGTGGTTTTAAATCACATAACTGGGAGCATTAATGGCTCATAGACATTATGGGAAGCCACACATTCAAAAAGCTAACCTCGTAATTTACACAAAAGACTTAAAGTATACAAATTGGATTCCTTTTGAAAGTTATTAGAATACCATCATTGGATATAATCTATAGTCAGTAGATCAGGAACTTCAAAGAGGGAACAAATACAAATCTTAAAGCACCTGAACTCCTTGTGTTGTAAAAATGTAGTGGGCATGAAAGAACACAGGTGACAAAAAATAATTGCTATTAGTTGTGTGGGTGTTACTATTTCTTGTCTTGCCTACAGGTTGTCCTTTAACTTTTCTTGTACTTTAGTCATCATGTAGTAAGACCTACAACAATAATAATTACATTCTTTGTTTCCTTTTAAATATGTAACACTTGACATCGTTATAAAATACTGTAGTAATGTTGTTCCCAGAACTTGATGGGGTATGTTTTGTCCTGTGTATTGTGCAGAGATTTCTGGATATTTTTCAAGGCAAACTAATAGTTTAATATTTGTGTTATTTCATTGCGAAGTAAGTGAGTGAAATGATTCTGTTACTTTTAAAACATTTTGCAAGCCAGTGGGGTTTTCTGTTTTTATTTACTTTCATGTGTTTATTTAAGCATTCCTATTTTTTAACATGGTACCAAATTTTATATTTGCATATAAGGTATTACATCTGCTCTTTGTTGGGATTAAATAACATGGAATTGTTGTAGATGAACTCATTGCTTGGAAAAGCACTTTTGAATTTCAGTGGGAGGTGTAGATTTTTTAAGTGATAATATATTCTAGAAAGATCTATATAGTATCTTCCATTACTGGCCTGTAACAGCTCCCCATGCGCTAACACATTACAAAAAATTAATTTTTTTTCTGTAATTGACTTTCTTCTAAGGTCTGTTTGTGTTTCTTTGAAACAACCACCAGGGCTATAGGTAAGAGATTGTGGGACTTGACTTTCAATCTGTTTTAAAACTGATTCTTCCACTAGGGAATATTTTTAGATAAAGCTGAATGTGTTTTATTTGGGCTGGGCAACCAACACGTTATATTGAAAGACTCTGATTTCTTTCTACCAAGTAGAGCAGGGAAAGGGAACTGAACCTTTGTTCGCCTGTTTTTCATCTTTCTTTTTTCATGCTGTTTTTACCCTCTCTCTTCTAAGTTTCTGGGAAACTTTACGCTCATTCCACCCCCCCCCCCCCCAGCTGCTGGGGAGACATTAAGTAAAAAGCAATTCAGTAGTAAATACGCTTTCATCTTAAAATAAAGAAGGGAGAGCACAGGCAAAAAGAAATGAACACCAAGGGTTACAACTTCAACATTTGCTTTTATTGGACAATGCATTCAAAATACATCACCCCTTCTAAACTGTCCAATCAAATGCATTATTCCCCCAGTGTTTCTTCTATGGGCAGTGATTCCACCAGCCATTCATTCAGGTCGGAAATCTGAGAGCCTTGTTATATTATCCAGTAGGCAGAACAAGCACGTGGTCATGAACCACAAGAATGTGAACTACTTGACGACCTTTCATTTATGTGTCCCAATGATTGGCATAATCCTTCATGTACTTTAGGCCCTCTGATGTTTGTTGAATGAATAAGTGTAGTAAATGAATATGAAGGAACCACCCCCCTCCCTAATAAGTTCAAACTTTCATTAGTTTTCTTCTCCTTAAAATTAGTTTGGGTTTTTAAAAATATAAGCATTGTCAGAATTTGTTTAAAAATTATTTTTGCCTCTATAAAAGAAACCTAAAAGTTTTGGGGTGTTTTTTTTTTGACTCCTCATTTATGGGTCAGAAGAAACCTGAAAGTTTTGAAGGGAAGTGTAATGTGAAAATTTTCATTTTACTAGAAAAAGATGTTTAACTTTTTGGAAAATAATGTCCTCCCCTTGCCCCACAATGTTTAAAGAGAGACTTTTTTTTTTATGTAGTGATGCTTCCACCATGTGGCTTCTACATAATTGCTACTAAATTTTTATAATCATAGTCCCCCTCACCCCAATTTATAAGCCTGATGAGATGAAGCCAAGGGCTGGATCTGGCCCAAAGGTTAGAAGTCCCTTCAGTCCTCTTTCAGGGAAGATCCAGGGAGTATTTAAGAATGTGGCTCTAACTGAACTAAACTGCATGGTCTTGACCCCTTACTCTGCCACTGACTACTTGTAACCTTAGGGAAATAACCTAACCTAATCTCAGGTTACAGTGTATAGTTTTTTCACCTCTAAAATGGTAATAATGTCGCCTAACACATAGGATAGTTGTAAAGATTAAATGAAGTATTTAGAATAGAACCTGATGCGTAAGTAGCAATCAGATGTTATAAAGGAAAATGATCAAAGTGATGGAGTGATCTGTGCTGAAGTTAAATAATGGAGGGTATAAATAGCTGAATTCATATTTTTTCACAGGTCTCAGATGTTTGAACTACCCATAGAAATGTAAAGAAAACTTATTTGAAGATAAAAGGAAATGCTCTTTTATACCACATTTATCACACATACAAAATTTTTTGGCTGGTATAACCCAAAATTAGCCAAATGCCATGTGTTTGCAATAAGAGGTATAGTAGAAAGCCTTGCAATGGAATGACTGAGCAAAAATACAATGAGAATTTTTTTTTTGTCTTTCCAGTTTCAAGCATCCTAGTCTGATTACCTCCTCCTCTTTTTCAAACTCACGCTAGTGCTCTTATTCTGATAATCCAACTTCACTAGGGTCTCCAACTCACTGATTCTGCCTTATTGTTTAATATCTTACATCTGTGGGTTTATAGTTTTCATCACATTAGGAAACATTTTGGCCTTTATTTCTTCAAGTATTCTCTGCCTCCCAAGATCCCGGTTACATGTAGGTTAGGTCATTTGATTTGTCTCACGGCTCACTGATGCACACTTGTAAACATCTTTTGTTTCTACATTGTTCATGCTTTCAGCTGTCTTCCGGAACGTGTGGCGTATGTATATAACAGCTGGTTTAACATCTGCCATTATCTGCTAAAACTGTCATCCACGTCATTTCTGGGTCAGTTTCTGTCGATGGTTTTTTCTCTGGATGGGTTTATGTTTTCCTCCTCCTTTGCCTGCTTGGTAATTTTTGATTGGATGCCAGACATTGTGAGTTTTATGTTTTATGGGCTGGATTTTTAAAATTTCCTATAAATATTGTTGGATTTGACGGTGACACAGTGAAGTTACTTAAAATCAGTTTGATCCTTCTGACGAGTGCTTTTGTTTTGTTAGAGTGGGGTCTGAACAGCACTGAGGGCCGGGCTGCTTTGTGTCTTTACAGATGCCTTGGAGCTTCCTGAAGATGCTGCCCGGTGGTTATTTCCCCAGTCTCTGGTCGTTTTCTCACTCACACGTACAGGCCAATATTTAATAGTCAAAGGCTCGAGGAGACTCCATTGTATATCTTCAGAGCCCCCCTTTTTTCTGATACTCTGTGCTACACATTTTTGTTACTTTGGCCTCCCCAAACTCTGAGCTGTGTCTCCTGAACTTAGTGAAACCCCAGGCTCTGTGGGTTCCCTCTGCTTATGCTCAGGCCTGGAAAGTCCCCAGGCAGCATGCTTGGGCATTTGCAGGGCTCGCTGCGTTTGTTTACCTTGTCTCGGGAAAGCAGTCCTGTGCTGCCCTCTGGCTTTCCAGTTGTTTAGGCAGGAGGGCAAATCTGGCCTCTGTTATTCCATTGTGGTTGGAAGCAGAAGTCTCTGTCTCTCATCATCCTGTTGTCCTTTCTCTTCCCCTTAGCCTGTCATGAATTTTCTGTTCAAGCATCATAATCTCTCCCTTGAATACACTTTTGACTCCCTTGTTCCTCTCTTGTTTCACTGGCAAAAACCACCATCCCAGTTAAATCCATCTCTTCACCTTGCAGTGCTGGCCTCCGTGTGGTTGAATGGTGCCAGAGAAAAAGACACGCACATGCTGTTTTTGCTTTAAATTCATGACCACAGACTATGACTGAGCCAGATCACACCACAGTTCCATGGTCGCTTATTCTTCCACTTTCCTAGATGTCTGTTCGACGTCTTTTCTCTCAAAATTTTGGCACGTCCTCCCCGATCTTCCATGGCATTTTCCTCATCTCCATATCACTGAGAAATTGAAGCAGTCAAAAGGGAGCTTCTCACAGCAGTGCCGTATCCCCGCTCCTGCCAGAGTCTGCACGTCCTGCGTGCTCTGCCTTCCCAGCTTAGCGTAGAGTCCCTCCACCTGTGCACTGGATTCCGTTCCTTTTTGTCCACCCAGGGCATTTTAAATTCCCCAACGATTTCCGTCTTTTTCCCCATACATCATTGTTAATATTATATCTTGGAACATGTCTATCAGTATACAGACATACTGGATTCCATCTTAAAAAAACTTTTTTTTGACTGTCGGTCAGCCTAGCAATGACCATGCTGCTTCTGTGCTCCCTTTTACAGCAGCAATTGTCAAGAGTTGGCCAAAGTTTCTCCAGTCCCGTCTCCCCTCTTCCCCCTCCACTTCCTCATTCTAGTCCAGTCCGGCTTTTGTCCTTACCACCCTACAGAAGTTGCTGTTGACAGAATCTCGGTGACCCTCGCATTGCTGTCTCAGTAGTCATTTTACGTGACCCGTCAGGAACGTTTGCTCAGGTTGATTACTCTTTCTTTCCTGATATGCTCTGTTTACTTGGTTTCCGGAATACCATGTTCTTGACTTCCTTTCCACCTCCCTGGTTGCTTTGTTTCCTTTCCTAGTTCTTACTTGTCTCCCCACCTCTCAGTATTAGACACCTAACGACTTGGGCTTGGCTCTTCTCTGTTTATGTAATTTACTCCCTCAGTGATCTCATCCAGTAACAAGTTTTAAAACCCATCTGCACTCTGATGACTTCCAAGTTTTTATTTCTTGGTCAGATCTTTCTTTTAAATTCTAGATTTGCTTGTTGAACTGCCTACTCAGCATCTTCAAATGGCTGTTTGATAGATGGGTCGAAAGCAGCATCTGAAACTGAACTCCTGGGCTTTCCTTCTTCATAAGCTTGTTACATCTGCAGTCTTTTCTATTGCAGTTGATGGCAGTGCCATACTTCTTGGACATGTCAAATCACAAAACTGAAACAATTTAGTAACAGATTTGATGTCCTTTATTAAAGGGAAAATAGCCCATGGATTAGAGGAGTACAGTGCCTGACAAGCGGTGAAGCACTTTTCTTGAAGGATTTTGGGCAGGTTTTATAGAGTGTCAGAAGAGGCAATACAGAAACATGGCATGACTGGCTAGGAGGTCAGATTTCCTTATAAGGTAAGCAGGTCCCATTTTTCAGGCAGGGTTAGCTAGCTAAGGCTGAGTTGGAGGATTGTGACTGGTGTTAAGTTTCCTCGACAGAGAGGTGTTTCCCAAATGTGCAGGCTGATTTAGGTTTAGGTTTTTGACATGGGCTGGGCCAGTAAGGAGGCCTCCATTTTACTGGTACCAATATACAAATTAACTTCATCAGAGTCACACTTTATTCCTTTCTCTCATCCCAGGTGCATACTGTCAGGAAATCTTGTCAGCAGTACCTTTAAAACATGTAAAATCCAACTACTCACTACGTCCACTGCTACCACCCTGGTCCATGTCACCGTTACTTCTAACCTTGCCTCCTGACCCTACACTCAGCTTTAACACTCGCTCCTTATAATATATTCTCAATCTAGCAATCAGGGAGATTTAAAAACACAAGTCAGATCATGTCACATCTGCTCAGAATCTTTTAATGGTTCCCCATCTCACTTATAATTTTTTATGATGGCCTTCAAGGCCCTTATAACAAGATCTAACTCTCTGTTGCTTCCCTGACCTCATATCTCTCTCCTGTCCTTACTTTGCTCTACCTTGAGTACATCAGACATGCTTCTGCCTTGGGGTCTTTGCAGTGACTGCTTCCTCTGCCTGGAATACTCTCCCCCATCACCCCCCATGGCCAGCCTCCCATTGGCTTCCCCGTGGCCATCTGTGTTTGAGAAGAGTGCTTCTGAGGGAATTAGTTGTGCGTAAGAAGGGAAGGCTAGAGGGGCAGGGGTATGGCGAACGTTGACATCCTGTTAGTGAAGAAGAGCCGGTGAGTGTGATCATGCTAGACTTAACAGCAGTTGGTAAGTTACATAGCCTGCTTGTTACTCTGAGCGATAATGAGAGAATGAAAGCAGAGAGACTTTGTGGCACACCAGGAAAGGTTAGGTGGCCGTCAGTGAGCCACGGGAACATGAATCAAGGTTCATAGTTTGAAGGTGTCTTCACTTATCAGTAAGACATTCTGTCTTGTAGACGGTAGGTTTGGTGTCCTTGCTGCTTAGTTACGATTTAACAATACGCTCTTCAGTTTAACAGAGGGTAGGTCAAAGAGCTGCTTGAGCATCGTTTCTGGAATCTGTTGTAAAACCTTCATGGGAAGATTCAGTTATTTAATTTCTCCTTTAACTGAGTGTTAGAGGAAAATGCTCCTGGAGTTAACATTGTGTGTTTCATCAAGTAGGAGACAGTGCTGACTGTCACTTTGCCACAGCTGCGTTCAGAGCCTAGTGAGTGGTTCCTCAGATACCTGTTTATTCTAATCCCTTTGTACTATTTTGATTTTTAATTGCAGGACTTACACTGTATTTAATTTTATAAGTTGCCAGGAAAGTTGTCTTGATCGAGTATCCTCTTAAGAGGGTATTAGGATTCTCCATGTCATAGTCAAGAAAAGATTTGCATGCTCTTCCTGTGATTCTTCCGTATTTGTTTACTTGCACACCCTTTCCTCAGAGGGAAGAGTAAATAAAGAAATGATGGTTATAGGAAAATAATAACAGTGGAAAATGTGAAGCTGGCCGTAAGGGTAGTACTCAGAGTACATACCAGAGAACGGCAAATCTGACTGAGTTTCTCATTAGCCAGTACTAAGGAGAGCAGAGTTACCTACAGGAATCACTCAAGTTCATTAGGTGAAAACAAACCAGTTGTTGAGGGGAGAAGCACAGCTAACCCCAGTGCTGAATTTTGAGGGAGAATCTCTGGTGGGTTCTTATGATAAGAGAACTTTGTGATAAAAGTGGGCACCTGGGGCAGGACAGTACAGTGACTTTTAAAATCAGCCGTGTCTGTAGCTGCAGGAAGTACCATTTGCTTTCACAGTGTTAGTCAGTGGTCCTTAACCTTTCTAGCGTCATAGACCCTGCAACATTTTTACGTAGTTTTCTCATGAATTTGATAAACGTTTAGGTTCTGAACTCACGTCAAGGGTTCTGATCCAGCAGGTCTGAGGTAGGTTTTATAAGTATATCTGTAACCACCACCTTAGGCGACTCTGATGTAGGTTCTTATCAGACCGTATGTTTAGAAACTGCTTCTAGATTACAATTTCAGGGAGTTTGAAGATTCCATTCAGTACACAGTCTTAATTTGATACAAGCAAGCAACATTCTCAACAACTGTATAGTAAAAAATAATAATGAGATTCATAGAAGTATTTGCTGCTGCAGTGTTAGAAAAGTAATGACTTTCGTTGAAATGTATTGCTTTGATCAGTAAACTTGAAAAGGAACAGTACTCATGACTAACATATGTGGGGTCTCTAATAATGAATTGATTTTTTTTCTTAATATCAAATTCACATTCCTGGAATAAACATGCATGATTATGAGGTGTTTTTGTGTGTGTGTGTTTTGTTTGTTTGTTTTATTTTTACTTTATTTTTATTTTATTTTTTCCCTTAGTGGAGAACTGGGAATTGAACCCAGGACCTTGTGCATGCTAGGCAGGCACTCTGCCACTGAGCTCTACCCTCCCCTCGTGAGGATATGTCACTTGTTTAATTTATTAATATTTATTTAAGACTTTGCATCTGTGTTTTCCTGTTAGATTGGTCTCGAGTTGCCATTTCTTGTTCTCTTCTCACCAATTTGGTATCAGAGTTTGTTAGCATTATAAAGTGAGAAAGGTGTCTTTCAGGTGTTTTCCTGCCTTAATTTTCAGAGTTTATATGGATATTCTATCTATTGTTTGTGAGGAGTAGAGGGCACAGACTCTAAACACGAGACCACCCTTACTTCTGACACGAGCTGCGAGTTTGGGGGGGTCCCAAAGCCACCCTGAGATTCACTGAAATTCTTTAGAAACACTCATAGATCTTGCTGAAAGCTGCTCTGCTCATGGTTATGGTTTGTTAAGGGAAAGGATGCAGATGAGGATCTGCTAAAGGAAGAAGCAGCGTCTGGGAGGGTCAGACTCCGCACTTTTCTCATCCTCTCTGGTGCTGTCAGGTCGCGTTTCTCTCCTTCCCTCCTTAAGTGACAGGACGTGTAAGTACTGTCAGCCAGGGGAGCTCATCCAGCCTTTGGTGTCCAGAATTTTTATTAAGGCCTCGTCGTGTACTCATTGCTCCTGTGGGTAATCTCAGGCTCCAGATTGGTTGACCCAACCCCCCTACCTTAAGCCACATTGTTGGTGTTTCTAGATTGGCCGCCCCCCACCCTGACTGTATGGTTTGCTAGCCCCCTCTTTAAATCCCACTGCTAGATTATCCAGTATGACCCAAGGTCCCCAGGCAAACAAAGACTCTCTTATCAGATAGAACATTCCAAGGGCGAAGAGGTACTACCTACTCTGAGCCAAGGGCAAAGGCCAGACCTAGTCAGTGAGCAAGGCCAAACTTTCCACACATACAGCTGATTTTTTTTTTCTTTTATGGTTGCTTCCTGTGATTCCTTGGTACCAGATTTAGTTTTTAGGGACTCTATTATGGAAAATTGATTCTTTCAAATTTCTCTAGATGTCTCTTGAGATAAAAATAACAGACACTTCTGACTTAACTGCATTTAAGTTAAACTATTCTTTTTTTTTTTTTTTCAAGAATAAAGGTTCTCTTCAGTTTGAAGACAAATGGGATTTCATGCGTCCAATTGTTTTGAAGCTTTTACGCCAGGAGTCTGTTACGAAACAGCAGTGGTTTGATCTATTTTCGTAAGTAATCCATTCATTCTGATTTTTTACTAACATTAAGGAAATGTGGTGACCGTAATCACATGGAATACTGGCTCCAGATGAGTCTGTTTACCTGTTTGAAATTTTTACTGGTTGTGTTGGGGGTCCCTAAGACCACCTCTAGGTTCAGTGATTTGCTAGGAGGACTCAGAGCTAAACGTAAAGTCGGGCTCACAGCTGTGATTTATTACGCAAAAGAATACAAAGCAAAACTACCAAAGGGAAAGGCATGTGGGGCCAAGTGTGGGGAAGAGCAGGCGCAGATTTCCAAGAGTGCCCTCCCAGTGGGGTCACACAGGACACATTTAATCCCCAGCAATGAGACTGACAGCGTATGTGATTTGTTGTCTGTCAGGGAGGCTCACTGGAGATTCAGTACCCAGGGTTTTTCCTGGGGGCTGGTCATAGAGGCAGCCTTTGCCTGGCATGTACCAAAATTCCAGACTCTCAGAAAGAGCAGGTGTTCAGGGTAAATCATATTGTTTGTACAAACGGTTTAGGCACAGTGAGCCATTCTTATCATTTCAGGAAAGCTTTATATCACTGTAGGAAACTGTTGAATGTTCAAGTTCTCAGATGCCAGCCAAGGCCAAGCAGGCTTTTCTAAGGAATACAGTCTCAGCTCTGCTGTGTTAATAACTTTGGGCCTTTGGCCAGAATGTCTTTACAGCAACACTAGTACCAGTAGGACGCTCCCCCACCCCCACCCCTATGTGCAGCAAGGCAAGACCAACTTGTTATACCTTTTAGAGGGCCTAGATTTAGCTAGTTAAAATAAATCCCGCCAACCATGAGGTTTACCTCACAAAAACAGGTAGCTTTCTCCTTCCGTTTCTGTATGAACCTTTTCTGCATGGCCTGAGGCATCAATTGAGGCAAACTGCAACTCTGGCCACAAAGTTGAATTAGACCTGAGAATTTTCCAGGGTTGAAGCAGTGTCATGATGGTCAGGGCACACACACAAAACAATGCAGTTTCAGAGGAGCCGCACGGTACCCCGGAAACAAAGAGTCTGCAGTTGCTAGGGCACTCCAGGAAAGACGGACACGCGTCAGGCAGTGTAGGTTGACAAGGCCCTCAGTGTGTCCTCCTCCCACGGGGCCTCTTGCTCTATAGAGTTCTCAAATCCAGTCCAGTAAATTCGGTTCAGGCCTTCTTTTCAGATGGACGAAGGTGGTTAGTTCACACTGTGTCCATGACGCCATTTCATTTGCCTCGTGGTGTCGATGCCACTTAGAGGTCTCCTTTGTGAACGATGTAGGGGTTGGGCCTGCTCACTGCCTCAGAGCACTGTTAGGCGTGATTGGAAGCTCAGCATTCCGTTTGAATTCAAAGCGCTCACAACAGTGTAGAAAGCCGACAACAGGAGTTTTCCCTCAGGCAGAAGGGAAGACTTTCAAGAATACTTAGGAAAAACAAAAATCATTGACGTCCTCCTCCCATGTGCCTCACTAGATACTGGGTTTTATTTTTTGTCCCTATGAAATCAGTGTGCCCCATTCATTAATGAAATCTTTTCATTTTTTTCCCAATCCAGACCTGAAAGAGGAATAAAAACATTTTTACAGAAAAACATTTTTGTACAACTTAACTAGAAAAACATATTGAAATCCCAAATTTTCAAAAAATTTCAAAATAAGTTTACATTACCTCCCACCCCTTTTGTCCTGATCGTTTACCCAGTGAGCAGCCTAGAAAAGATTTAATTCCTTTCTGGAGACGGCTGTGTTTAATAATGAAGTTGCCTTACTAAGGTGTGTGTGCGAGGATGGGTTAGGTGAAGGTGAGGGAAATAAAATCAGGTTATTAACCCACTGTTGAAAACTACAACTAATCCTGAGAGCTGGACACAAGCCCATGGCAGTGAGACATCCCTGAGCCATGAATCCGGTCTGCAAGGAGCAAGTAGAGTGTACTCTCCCAAGCTGCAGCTTTTGGTAGTAACCACAAGTTAGTAACGCACTTCAGGTCTGAATACCTGGTGCAGAGCCCATCAGCAGCTTGATTGCAGATGGCCCCGGCGGAGAAGGAGCCCTGTTCTTTGGGCATCTGCAAGTGGTTCAGGTGGTCTAACCAGAATCCATGATGTCATCAGTCTGTGGCTTCACAGAGGATGTCTTAAATCTTCAACAGTCCCCAAGGCAGAGTCCTACTCACTGAGCATGAGCCTGCTTTAGTTCAGCACAGCTCGTGTTGAGGTTTAGATAGCCCAATATCAGACAGTGTCAGGTGTCTGCTGAGTCAGATCCAAGCAATCAGGATTTGTGAATTCAGGATTCCAAAAAAGCCAATGACTTTAGTTAAGCGGTAGCATAACCAAGGTACTGCAGACGACACAGTCATGTTCTAAGTCCAGGTGACAAGCAAGACTTTTCTAAACCCTTTTTAACTTGTCAATCTTAGAGAACAAATTAATCCACTCAAAAATATGCACATCAGGCTGGAAAATCATCAGCTTTTCAGAGTCAACGTCCAATTTCACAAGAGCTCAGTAGCAACTAAAAACTGCTTTTTAATACTGCAGAAGTGTATTTCTGTCTGGAAATTTCCTTTATTTTCATGTTGCTTCCCTTTTCTCAGAGATGCCAATAGGTTAAAAATAATAATAAATGACATCCATTATGGAGGTTTGTTCTGTTTCCAATGCTCAAACAGTTTAAATTCCAATCCCTTTACCAGCAGTAAAAAGCAAGGAAGTTGTGTCTCACTAAGTTTTTATTTTGCAACTTTTCCTGATTGATAACGTTCCCTCTAGTATGTATGAAAGTGCAAGCATATAATATTTTATATCTTTATTTATCATACTTTCAGATGCAGTAGCCACAAAGTACAAAGCCATCTTTTAAACATCCCCTACCCCTTTTTTTCTCATTACAAATTTGTTCAAACTCTCAGCAATGAATTTAGCATTTCCAGTATTAACATTACAGTTGCTGGGAGATCCTGACTGGCATGTAAGAGGCGTTGGAGGGCCTGCAGCAGCAGTAGTCAGGCTAGAGAAACAGCTGGAGTGGTCTCCTTCCCCTTGGTTATCTGAAGCTGTCTTCAGCTCTGAGATCTAATAGAACTGTTAATTCCTCGTGCTTAGAGGATAGACCAAACATTTTCACATTTTGGTCCACCCAGAGTTTACCTTTGACAACTTCAGGCCTTTTCTCCTCCTACTTGGAGGCGAGAACAAAACCCAAAGTCGTCACCCATGCTGTGCTTTTCCTTCTCTCACTCGGATCAACATGGCCAGAAACAGCTAGGGGGCTGAATGAGCCAGCCCTACTGAGGTTAGAGCTATCATTGTCAAATTTCATAGGTAGCTCTCACCTCTTGCAGCAGATAGCACCTCAGCTGCTGGTTCACACGGTGGGTGAGCTCATAAGCACGCAAGCAGCAAAGTTTCATCATGCAACTTCATCTTTCCTTTTCTCAGACAGTGCTTTCACCATGTTTAATAAATCCCACTTCTGACACCAACCACGTCAGTGGTCTGAGGACCACCCCCCAGGTGATTGCTAGGAAGACTCAGGACTCGGCATATAGCTGTATTCATGGCTGCCATTTATCACAGTGAAGGATACAAGGCAAAATGCAACAAAGGTGCACGTGGGAAAGTCCAGGGGGAACCAGGCACAATGTTCCGAGTGCCCTCTCCCGTTGGAGCACATCCACTTGAGTCCTCCAGCACCTGATCGTGACAACACGTGTGAAATGCTGTCTGCCAGGGATGCTCCTTAAAGAGTCAGGGTCCAGGGCTTTTACTGAGGGAGCTGGTCATATAGGCAGCTTCTGCCTGACATGAACCAAAATCCCAGACTCCCAGACAAAAAGCAAGTGTTCAGCATAAATCAGATACTTTACATAAACAGTTGAGACACAGCGAGCCGTTCTGATCAGGAAATGGTGAGAACCCTCACAAAATCCAAATTCCCATGTGCCAGCCAAGGGCCACCAGCCTTGCAGCCATGTCTTGTAGGCGTGGTAGTTTCAGCCCTGCTGTAATGTTTGTTGGCGTGTGCGCTAGGGAGAGACTGTGTCAGTGAGTTGTAGATGTGTGAATGAATAATCTACACACATTAGGCTGTTGTGCTCATTTTTTCTCTTTATCACATAAGGAGGGTCTAATCCTAAACAATGTAGAACTTACTGTGTGATAGTAATTGACGTATATCCATGATTCTGCCTTTTGAGTTCAGTAAGAAGCAACTGAGACCTTTTTGAAACTTTATAGCATTCATGTATACATATATTTTTCTTAAGTTATTTGATTAAACATATTTTATGACTAATATGTTGAATGTTGTGGGGGTTTTGGTTTTGATTTTGGTTTTGGTTTTGGTTTTGTCAATTTGTGTTGATTATATAATCTGTTATCTAGAATAATGCTGCTTCTGTGCAGATTCCTGAGTGGGAAAAGGAGCGTAGTGTGGTGTTGTTTCCTGCTTGAAGTTACTTCCAAGCAGAAAGTCAGTAACCTTGTATTTGATCCAGTTAGTAGCCTCAGCACGTCGTTTTTTAAAAATCCTTGATCTCCTTAGAGTTACCGAAGGCTGCTCAGCACATAAATCCCTTTAGGTTAAAGGATTCTTGTGTGTCCTATCATGCTTTCACCAAAATTGTAAAACCTACATTAGTTAAAAGCTTTCTAAATTTTAACCTATTTAGTCATGTTAACTAATAACATTTAGCTTGTTTATATCTTTCTAAATCTGCAGTACTAAAAATGCTGTATTGGTATTAAACTACGTTGGTTGTTTGCCCCCATTTTCCCGTAACCTGTATCACTGTTTCTCAGTCCGGGTGCTGTTGGCACTTTGGGTGTTGTGCATGTTGTGGGATGTTTATCACCTCTGGCCTTCACCCTCATAAACTGTGTGTCCTCCCTTCTCCACTCCTCATCATATCCAGTGTCCTGAGGAGGCAGTGAGTCCCTCAGTTGAGAACTGCTCCTTTAGATATATATTGTTTGGTTTGACTCTGATTTGTAAAATTGAGGTCAAAATTAAATAATGAATTATTTTCAATGTATGAGACTTTTTAAAAATGAATTTTTACTTTAAAATTTTTAATTTATTTATTTACTTATTTAATTAATTAACGGAGGTACTGGAAATTGAACCCAGGACCTCGTGCATGCTAAGCATGAGCTCTACCACAGAACTGGTCCCCCCAACTCCACCATGAGACTCTATTTCTAAGAAAATTCATCTTTACTATAAATAATTTTTCTAATGTTTTTCTTGTTCCTAAGTTGGTTTTTGTGACAACACTTTCTCCTGTTTTTTCTCTCATCTCTTGTCTGCCTCGGCTCTGTCATCTTAGCTGACACGTCCTTTTGTGCCCCTTAATTACTGGTTTCCTCCAGAGTTCCATTTTTTTCCTTGTTCTTTTACCTGAGATCTCATATCTTTATAAGGAATCCGGGTTATTCTCCAAAGTTCTGTACCCACGTGGCCTGTGGTTCCCTGCATGTGTCTGTCCCTTAAGTTCCACAAATACTTCAGATTTAGAATGATGAAAATCTGTTACAGTCTCAACCGAAAATCTGGAGGCTACCGTCAACCTCCTGTTTTTTGTGCTCCTTCATGTCCAACTGATGATTAGGTTTCACAGGTTTTTATTTAATATGTCTTGAATTTCTTTCCATCCCACTTCTTTTCCCCACAGTCTTGGCTGAATGATTGCAGCAGTCCCCTACCTTCTTTATTGTATCTCTGTTAGTTGTCTATTGCTGCACAACAAATCACCCTAAAACTTGGAGCTTGAAATAACACACACACACAGTGTCTGTGCTGTTCCTGAGGGGCGGGCATCTGGTAGCATCTTAATTGGGCGGATCTAGCCCAGAGTCTCTCATGAGGTTGAGTCAGGCTCTAGGCAGAAGACCTAGGCCTGTATTCAGCTAGGAGTGAATGATCTTCAAAGCTTACCCACACGATTGTTGTTGGCAGGCCTTGGTTCTTCCCTAGCTGCTCAGTTCCTCACTGTGTAGAACTGTCCGTAAAGCTGTTTACCGTGTGGCAGCTTGCTTTCCCCAGAGCGAGAGAGAGTGCTTCCAGGACAGAAGTCATGGTGTTTTATAACATAATTTTGAAAGTGACAGGCTATCACTTCTGTTGTATGCTACTGATCACACAGATAAATGCCTGTACACTGTAGGAGGGAACTGTACATAGATATGAATTCCAGCCAGAAGACAGGGATCATTGAGGGCCACCTTAGTGGCTGTACCCCAGAGGAAATAAATGATGCAAGGTTTAGAAGGTAAATCAAAAAACATGCTAGCATATATCATTAGGAATAAAATGAAAGAAGACTATTTTGAAAATGGAAGAGTCAAAGAGATCTTTCAAATGAAAAAATGAGTTAAATAAATTTAAAAGATCAAATTACTGATTTGAAAAATAAAACCAGAGTTCTCCCTTAATATAGAGCAAAGTACGGAAAATCAAATAAAAATTAAGACATACAGAGCATAGCTCTAGAATTGGGCTAACGTAGACTTAAGAGAGGTTCCAGAAGGAGAGGACGTAAGTGTAGAGGAGAGGATGTAGTCCCAAAGGATAAGAAGAAAGTTTCCCAGGGCTGGAATCGTGTACCTTCCTACCCAGCCCTACAGATCTTCGTATTGGAAGTGCTGTACATGTTCATGTACATGCCTGTACATGTCCTTAAGGCATTTCAGAATTCCAAGGATAAAGAATCCTAATTCTTGCAGAGAAAAAAAATCAGTTACCTTTCAAGCAAAATAGCCTCTCTGCCCTCTTTTCATTGGCCAAATTGGATGCAGGAGGTTGATAAATTTTTCTTTAAATATCTAAAGGGGAATTAATTTGAACTTAGTATTTTATACCTAGTCAAGTTTTTAATCATATTTAAGGCAAAATGGACATACTTTCAGACAAGTAAGGATTTAGAAGACTGAAGGATCCTGCAGAAATAAAATAGGTACCCCTTCTTCTACTGTTACCAACATTGGCCATTAAAGAGATTGAGCTTTACTAAACTAAACTGAGCGAGGTGCTCTTGAACTAGGAATCCTGACCATGAGATAAATATACATAGAAAAAAGTAGACATCATCCATCCAAAACTACAAAAAAGAACAAATTAAAATATTTTCGCTGATAAAAATTGTTCCACGGAAACCAGCTATGAAGCAGAAGAACACGAACAGAATACTCTGCTGAGCTCAGTACCTTCACACAGCCATGTGGGGCTGCTTGTCAAACAAACGAGCTGAAAATTCAAAAACTAAGGAGAGAAATCAACAAAAATAGGAGGAAATGAAATGAAAATTGAATTCAGAAAACAAATAGAAAAAGACAAAATCATATCAGAAATTGATCATAATAGATGAAGAAAAAAACATAGAGATAAGCTTTCCAAAATAAAATAGAAAAATAAAAATATTGTTTGTTAATCTGATAAAGGTGATCTGTGAGTATGCTAGCAGCAGACATGCCTGTAATGATAGCTGGAAGCATTTCGTTTAAAATTGGGAATGAGAAAAGGTGTCTTTTCACATTTTATTCCATTTCTTCCAGGTTTAGAAATTTGTTGCCATAGAATTGTAGGTAGTAGGCTTACATGATGTATGTGGTTAACATCTCATTTTTTATCCCTAATCCTACGTAGTTTTCTTTAATATGGGTATTAAGGAGTTGATTCATTTTATCAAACTTTTCACATAATTGAGCTATAAAAATTACTTTGGTATATCAGAACTTGTTGGATCCAGCTATGCAGTGCTTAATTGCAAAGGAGTTTATAGCCTTTGATGCATATATTAGACAAAAAAAAAAAAAAGCTAGAAGTGAGTGGTTTAAGTTTTTCTTTCAAGAAATGAAAAAAACAGCAAACTAAACTTGAAGAAGGTAGAAGGAAGGAAAGACAAAAAGGAAAGACAAAAGACAGAATTAATGAAATACAAAATAATTGTGAATAGAGAAAAGAACAAAGGTAAAAATTAGTTTTTGGGAAAGAATAATATTCCGTTTTTGTTCATTGTCATATTTATAATTTGCTTCCATATTAATGTCTTCTGATTTCTTTGATTTTATTTTGTTCTTTGTCTGGTTTCTTAGTTCTGTTATTGAACCCTTAGTTTTTAAAGTCTTTTTAATATTTTTCTTTACAATGAAAGCATTCAAACTATACATTTTTTTCCTTAGTACTGCTTTTATTGTCACCATAGGTTTTTGTGGTATGAAGTGTTTTTCTTTTTTCTTTCTTTCTTGATTGATAGTAATTTTTCTTTTTACTTTTTCTTTAATGCATGCATTATCTAGGAACTTAAATTTCTAGATATTGAAGTTTTTATCATTTATTTATTTATTTGTGGATTATAACCAGAGAAATAGCCTATAAAATTAGATTTTAAAAATTTTGTATGTATGCACGTGCTCTTAGGAAAAAATTATCTTTTTGTGATTTGAAAGAATCTCTGCCTAATTAATCATAGCCATTAATTGTATTTTTCAATTCTTCTGTGTCTTTTAATTTTTTTTTCCCAGATTTTTCAATGTTGAGAGATTTTCTGACAGTGTTGATTAGCTAAGCCATATGCATTCCTGGTTCTCTCCGCCTTGTGCTCCTACCACTACAGAGGCTAGATAATTTAATACTTCTTTGGCCTTCCTTACCACTAAGGTGGCCATGTGACATAATCCTGGCAAATAGGTCTATGGTGGGCTTCTCAGAAAGGTTTTGCTTTCCAGATGAATTAAACTAAGTGACACTCTCCTCCCTTTCCCCTTAGACCAGCCACAGACTAACATGCTAAAATGACAGAGTGAAGAGAGAGAGATCCTGGTGAGTCTCTAAGCAGACCTCAGCCAGTGCCTTTCTCCAGACTTCTTGTTACATAAGAAAAAGAACCTGATTAGGCCATTGTTGATTGACGTTAATGTTTTCAGCTGAGTGCTTCCTGATACAAGGATGTTTTAAAGTATTACAGTGTATTTGTATCCAGTTTTTACATTTCTTATTCTTTTTGTTTTATATTTTGAGATGTATATTTTTGGTATAAATAGATGGACACATCTTAATAAATAATGCTTTTTATCTTTAAACAATGTTTCCTCTCTTTAGTCCTTTTAAGTTTAAATTCTTCTTTGGATGATACAAATGTTGCCACCCTGCTTTTTTTTTAGTTTATACTTGCCTTGTATCTCTTAAGACACACTTTTTTTTTTGGCATTAAAATTTTTTGGTAAAGTATACATTATGTAAAATTTACTGTTTTAGCCACTTTTTAAAGTATATGATTCTGTGGCATTGAATACATTCATAATGTTGTGCAAACATCAGCAGTGTCCATTTTCACAATGACTTTATCATCCCAAGCAGAAGATCTGTACCCACTAAACAATTAACTCCCAGTGCCCCTCCTGCCAGCAGCTGGGAGCCTTCATTCTACTTTCTGTTCCTATGAATTTGCCTGTTCTCAATTCCACATGTAAGTGGAATCATAATATCTCTCCTTTTGAAAAGCGTATTTTCTTCTAATGGGATAAATTATTTAGTTCGATTTAATATTATAACTGATACTCTTTTTATTGCTTCTGTAATTTGTCACTTATTAAATACTATTGTTTCCTTGTTTTGCCTTTTCCTTATTTTTGTTAATCTGAAAGTTCACTTCCATTAGTGGTTACTTTACTGTGTTTCACGCTCAATCAGAAGTGTATGGTGTTACTATTAATCAAAAGCAAAATACCTATTTTTTGCACCAAGGTCACACTATTTCTTTTGCTTCCTTACTAACCTAAGGAAGTTGAAACCTTTGGGATACTTCTTACCCCTTACTTCGTTGCTCATTCCTTATGTCTGTCCCCTTGAAACCTTTGAAGAGTTTTTACTTCATTATTCTCCTACTTCCCAACTCCTTGATTTTTGTAATATAGTGAAGTATTTAAAAAGAATTTCCCCTACAGCATGTCCCTTTTAAAATCACTTTGGTTACATATTCCAAGAGAGTGTGTTCCTCTTCATTCATACTTAATTTCAGATATTTATTGCTCACCCATTACTCCTTCCTTTTTATGTTGAAGTGCCATTTGCTATAACATAAAGTACGTGAACCAGAACTACATGCATGTATATGGGTAAATATCAGAAACATGTTGAGTGAAAAAATTATGGAGGCAGTAGGTATAGCTCAGTGGTTAAAGCACATGCTTAGCACGCACAAGGTCCTAGATTCAATCCCACTACCTACATTTGAATAATTTTTAAAATTATTATTTATATAATTTCTGTAACATTCAGAAACCCTTATAGTATGTTGTAAAACTTGGGGGAAAAAAAGACATCCAGGCTTGGTTTCGTCTGAGAAGTGTTGGAAGAGAGAAGGATTAGAGGGAGGAAAATAGAGGGTTTTGAGAGTATTGTCAGAATACATTCCTCAAGTTTGTTACAATGTATTCCTCAAAATGTGTATGAAAATCGACCTGGAGACTTGACAGGGTCTGTTGTGTGGTGGTGAAACGTATTGTATTTTGAATAAGAAAGAGTACATTGAGAATATTCTTCCCTGATGTAACGGCACATGGGAGCACCTGGACGTTGCGGAAAGGGAGCTGGAGAAGATGTGTTGATCACAAGTTTGACTCTTTCTTGGGTACCCAGCTCCCCACCATTCCCTCTTGACTTAAGAGGCTCCTCACGTTTGAGCCCTTCTGACTGTTCCTCACAGTGGTTTGAGTCGGCAGGGACTCCTGATTGGGGCGGGGGGGGGGGGGGGAAGGCATGGGACTTCTCTGATTGGTGATTTTTGCTCCAAAACTCTCCAACAGCTTTACCAAACTTTCTTAGAACTGCACTGCCATCTTAGGACTGTTGCTACCCGACCTTCTTCTTTCTCTTCCCTATGGAACCAGACCAGCATTGTGGGCTTATCTCTTGCCCGGCTTCCTGTACCTCACTTCCCATTTTCTCTCACAGGCATCACCCTCAGTAAATCTCTTGCATGTCTGATCCCATGTTCTTTTCCAAAGACCTAAAGTAATGCATGACTCAGTAAAGCGTTTGGCACATAGTAAGCAGTCAGTACATGCTAGTTTGTGTTATAGTAAGCCCAGTAAGAGATGGTCGTGATTTTGACTGTTGCTGGTGATGGATGGAAGTGTCCAAGTTGGAGAGACATTTAGGTGATGGATACTGTAGGACTATAATTGGATGTAGGGGTTAAAAAAAAAAAAGGGTTACTTTGTTAAGTTTCTTGCTTATCACTTCCCACTTAACACGATGCCACACTGATTTGTTAATAGTTCACTGCAAAAAACACCATAGTGATCTACAATTATTTATTCATATTGTGACTTCTTCATAAAATATCCTTCCCCGCTTTCTTACACCTTTGCCTGGAAAAATCCTGCTAGTTCTTCGAGAGAAGCTTTGGAATCAGCTCTTCCAGGGAGTCCTCCCTTTTTAACTCGACCTCTCACTTCCACCCGCACCTTCTCCGTTTGTTCCTAAGCTATCTTGTGTTTATATACGTAGTAATTGTAAACATATTGAAATATAATCAATCTATTTTTATATCAGTTTCTTCTTTTAGACTCTGGATTCCTTTAGCCGTGAGGTGAGATTGCAGAGCTATTACAGGGGTCACTTAACCATTTTGTACTTTATTCAAAGAGCAGTGGGAAACCACTGGAGGATTTTCAGTACAGAGAAATAAGACGTAATTTGGGTTTTATGAAGATCACTTTGGCTACAGTTGGAAGGGTGGGAGGGGTGCAAGAGTAAGTTAAGGGAAATGGTTTAGTGTGGGTTCTGGAGCCTGACTGTCTGGGTTCACCACAGACTGGCTATGTAATCTTGGGAATATTACTTAGCCTTTCTTTGCCTCAGTTTCCCCATCTGTAAAATGATAGTAGAAATAGTACTACTTCAGCGTTGCTGTGAAGGTTTGGCGAGTTAAAACAGTTCAGAATAGTATCTGGCGTGTAGTGTAAGCAGTCAGATGTTACCTATTATGTTGTTATGTAACAAATATTTGTGTGCTTACTACATCTTAGGCACTGGGCCAGATACGACTATTAAGCTGAATTTAACAGATGACAAAAGCAAATTCAAATTAATATGCAGGCAGAACTTCGGGTTATAATTATGTGCCTAAGAATCTGAATATAAAAAAATCTGTTTGACCAGTGTTATGTTACAATTCTAGAGATGTTTTTTGTGGCTTTTCAATTTTATTTTTAATTTTTTTTTTTATGGTAGGGGCTCTAGAAAGTACTGAATGAGTCACTGGGGAACATTTTTTGAAAAAAAGAATCCCCAGTATAAGACTATCATTTTGTTATGTTTCCCTGCTCTACAATGAAGTAATTAGAAAATGAACTCTGTGACCGTGTATTAATATTAAATATATTTCTGTTTATGGTAAATAAAGGAGACACAGTGGTAATTGATGTGTAATGTGATCAATTATATGGAGGAAACTAGGAGTTTTGCTGTAGTGGGATTTAAATTATTCATTTTTTAAAAAAAGAATACACATATTGTTTATGTATTAAAGGATTTTTACTTGTCTTTGCCCAAGAAGATATTAATAGTAGTTAACTTTGGGAGTCTGATTGGGAGATGTTTCTATAATTAAAAATTTAATCAGTAAGCTGCAACAATTTAAGGAAAACAATGACAAAATAAACAGAAACAAACATGTGTGAGGCAGCTTACAAAGAACGCCGGGCTCGTAGGCGTGGACGCCAGCACTCTCATCCTGGCCTCACGTGGCCCGTGGGAGCTCGGTGTGAGTTTTGCCTTTGTCCTTGTTCCAGTGTTGATGTTTGCTCACCTGCTTTGTTTTCACAGGGATGTACACGCAGTCTGTCTCTGGGATGATAAAGGCCCAGCAAAAATTCATCAGGCTTTAAAAGAAGATATTCTTGAGTTTATTAAGCAAGCACAGGCAGTAAGTGTTGCATCTGTACATTGTTTATTTTTAAGGCTTTGCTCAGAGAATATATTTTCTGATTTTAAACGTAGGACTTCCTGAAGTAATTTTAAAATATCGCATTGACTTTTGATACACTTGCTAAATAGATTCTTTAATGAGATGATTGTTACTTGTTTTCCCTCTCCTCAGTGACATTTCTTTCAAAAGAATATATTATTATCCTCAATTAAAAGATGCTATAAAGAATTCCGGTTTCTGTACATTCTTTAGAAATCCCCACCACCGTTAGTTTTTGGCCACATTTCAGTCCACATAAATCTATTTTTTCCTCACAGTTAATACCTCTTCTCAAGCTGACAGTCATTTTCTTTAATTCCAGCTGCTTCTCCAACTGTAATCCTTCATCTGTCCCTTGCATTGCTGCTACTGAGCTGAAATTCAGCACTCTTTGAGTTGATGATATGTATACACGTTTAATATTATTGAAATGAAGACAAAGCTCATTTAGGCCTTAGGTCAATTATGCAAGAGGTAGTTTTGTTTTATCTTTGTTAAAACCTTTCTTTTGGGAAAAATTAATGCAGAGGTAAAGTATTGTTTCAGATCAACTGTGACACCACTGATGCATCCTTTACCACCTAAGGACATGAGATTACCTTCTTTGCTATAAAATGAAGTTTGAAAACTAGAGAGCTAGAATTGTACAACACTAATGTTCTAATGTTCTAGCACTAAAAGTCTGTTAGAAATCTTATCAAATATTAAAGTGTTAGCAGTTGGATATTAAAAATGAATTTTTTCTATATATGACTTAATTGAATATATGATTAGTATATATTTAATTCTGCTAGTAGTCACTACCATGATGAAATAAGAACGATATCATGTTATATATTATGAAATGAAATATTTTATTGATGACACCATTAATTCTGCCATCTTGATCAATGATTTTTTTTTAAAAATTAGAGTTTTATAGGACATTATCTTTTAATGAAGATAAATTATTGTCAGGTTTGCTTAGAAAAATTAATGTTTCACTATCACAATTTAATCAAAATGTATTTTTCTAGAACTGATTTAGGAAAACAGTTTCTGCTTGCATTGGAAAGCATATCAGCTTATCCGTTTGTGATTTTTGGTGAAGATAAATTACATTATTTCAAACTGATAGAGCATTACCGTTCAATTTCTGGAAATGGGCTCATAAAGAATCATCTTAGATATTGTTAACAGATATTTAGAAATATACTTCACACTAGAAAACAAAATGTCTTAAGGGTTTCACTGTACCACAGTCCAGGGGGAGGTTTGGAATGTAGACCTCAGCCAGAACTTGAGGATGGGATTTAGTGCCACTAAGTTAGAGCAGTTAGATTGCAGAACTGGCAGTGCCAGATGTGAGTATGTAACTTAAAACATTTAAAAACTGTTGAGAAAATCAAGCTTTGTGAGTTATTTTACTAGTCAATTATGAAACTAATTGAAATTACCTTGTTAGGAAGGACCACATCTCCTAAAGAGGGCAGGCAGTATGCATTGAAATGTTTATTACAGCATTATATAAAATGACAAAAAAGGAAAGTATAAGTAAATGTGCAATGTTTGGGAAGTTATTAATTCTGATGTTTTCTTTCCTTTTTAAGGTTAACATAACTCTTTATTTGCACGTAGTTCTGTGGCTTAGCAGTTTGGGCTAGACTCACTGATTTCATCTGAACTTATTAACGTGGCAGTAAGGTGGTGGCTGTGCAGGGACGGGTGGTCTAAGAGAGCTTTTTTTCATGTTCCTCATGTTTGGTACTGGCTTGCTTCTGGGGCTTTTCCCCCTCACGTGGTTTCTCATGCTCAAGGAAGCCAGGCTTTGAGGTAGTAGTGGGATCTCGCCAGACCTCTTCAGGTCTTGGCTCAGAAGTCTCGCATGTCTCATCTGCTGCATTCTGTTGGTCAGAGGCAGTCAGAGGACCAGCCTTAAGTCCAGCAGTGGAAAAATAGATTAGGTTAAAAAAAAAGAGAGAGAGATGTAATTTGCATACCAGAAAATTTACCTTTTAAAAAGTGTGTTTTAGTATATTCACAAAGTTGTACAATCATCACCCACTAATTCTAGAACATTTTCATAACCCAAATAGAAACTCTGTACCCATTTAGTAGTTACCTCCCAATGATCACCCCTCCTCCCCACTCCTTCCCACCTTAGCAAACGCTTACCTGCTTTCTGTCCCTCTGGATTTGTTTATTCTGGACATTTCCTATAAATGGAATCATACAATATATGGCCTTTTATGACTGGCTTCTTTCACTTGTCATAATGTTTCCAAGGTTCATTTATGTTGTAGCATTTAGCAGTATTTCATTCCTTTTTTATGGCTGCATAATATTCCATCGTATGGCTATGCTGTATTTTGTTAACGAATTTGTCATTGATGGACATTGGGTTGTTACTACTTTCTGTTTATTTTGAATAATGCTACTATGAACATTTGTGAACAACTTTTGTTTTGGGTATAATTGACACCTAACAGTATACTAGTTTCAGGTGTACAACATAATGATTCGATATTTGTATATATTGCAAAATGATCACCACAATAAGTCTAGTTCACATTTGTCACCATATGTAGTTTCTAATATTTTTCCTGTGATGAGAGCTTTTAAGATTTACTCTCAGCAGCTTTCAAATATGTACTACAGTATTATTAACTGCAATCACTATGCTGTACATTACATCCCTGAGACTAATTTATTTTTATAAACTTGGAGTTTGTACCTTTTGACCCATCTCACCCAGTTTGCCCTGCTCCTCCCCAGTCTCCTGCCTGGCAACCACTAATCTATTCTCAGTACCTATGAGCTTGGGGTTGTTTTTTTTTTGTTTTGGGGTTTTTGTTTTTGTTTTTGTTTTGTCTTTTGCTTTGTTTTTGATTCTGCATATAAGTGAAATCATAAGATATTTGTCTTTGTCTGACTTACTTCACTAAACATAATGCTCTCGCAATCCATCCATGGTGTCACAAATGGCAAGATTTTATTCTCTTTTATGGCTGAATGATATTCTGTTATGTCTGTGTACCACATTTTCTTTATCAGTTCATCCATTGATGGACATTAGGTTGTTTCCATGTCTTGGCTATTGGAGATAATGCTGAAGTGCATATGGGGGCACGTATATCTTTTTGAATTAGTGTTGTTTGTTTTGGATAGATACCCAGAAGTGGAATTGCTGGAAAATATGGTAGTTCTATTTTTAATTTTTTTGAGAAATCCCCATGCTGTTTTCCATAGTGGCTGCACCAGTTTACATCCTACCAACAGTGCACAAGGGTTTCCTCTTCTCAACATCCTCATCAATACTCGTTATTTATTGTCTTTTTGATAATAAGCCATTTTAACAGGGGTGAGGTGATATATTCTTGCAGTTTTGACTGCTCTGTCATAAACGAATTGGCCAGATACGTGTGGGTTTATTTCTGGACTTTGTATTTTCTTCCATTTATCAATATTCTGTTTCTGTGCCAGTACCATACTGTTTTGATTACTAGCTTTGTAATATAGTTTGTAATCAGGGAGCTTGATGCATCCAGCTTTGTTCTTAGTTCTCAAGACTGCTTTGACTATTCGGGGTCTTTTGTGGTTCCACACAAATTTTAGGATTCTTGGTTCCATTTCTGTGGAAAATGTTAACTGAAATTTTGATAGAGGTTGTACTGAATCCATCCTACTTTGGGTAGTATGGACCTTTTAACAATATTAATTCTTCCAATCTATGAGCATGAATATCTTTTCACTTATTTGTGTCTCACTCAGTTTCTTGCATCATTGTTTCAGTGTAGGTCTTTAACCTCCTTAGTTAAATTTATTCTTAGGTATTTTATTCTTTTTGATGCAATTTTAAACAGGACTTTTTCCCCTAATTTCTCTTTTTGATAGTTTGTTATTAGAGTGTAGAAACTGAACAGATTTTTGTATAATGATTTTCTATCCTGCCACTTTACTTAATTTATTATTTTTTGGTGGCGTCTTTTGTGTTTTCTATATATAATATCATATCATCTGCGAATAGTGACGGTTTTGTTTTTCCTTTCCAATTTGGGTGTCTTTTGTTTCTTTTTCCTGCCTAATTGCTCTGGACAAGACTTCTGGTATTGTGTTGAATAGGAGTTGTGAGAGGAGGCATCCTTGTCTTGTTCTTGATCTTAGAAGAAAAACTTCCAGCTTTCACCATTGAATATGATATTAGTTGTGGGCTTGTCATATATGGCCTTGGCTATGTTGAGGTACATTCCCCCTGTATTTGTTCAGACTTTTTATCATAAATGGATGTTGTGTTTTGTCAAATGCTTTTTCTGCATCTATTGAGATGATCATATAATTTTCATTCATTTTGTTACTGTGATGTATCACATTGATTAATTTGTGAATGTTGACCCATCCTTGCATCCCTGAAGTAAATCCCACTTGATCATGGTGTAACGATCCTTTAATGTGCTGTAGAATTTGGCTTGTAGAATTTTGTTCAGGATTTTTGCAGCTACATTCATCAGAGATACTGGCTTGTGATTTTCTTTTCTTGTGGCGTCCTTGTCTGATTTTGGTATCAGGGTAATGCTAGCCATATAAAATGAGTTTGGAAGTGTTCCCTCCTCTTCTGTTTTTTTGGAGGAGTTTGAGAAGGATTGGCATTCTTCTTTAAATGTTTGTAAAACTCACCATTAAAGCCATCTGATCCTGGACTTGTGTTTTTGGGGGGAATTTTTTGTTACAAATTCAGTCTCGATAACTTACCAGTAATTGGTCTGTTCAAATTTTCTTTTTCTTCACTGCTCAGCCCTGGTAGATTGTATGTTTCTAGGAGTTTATCCATTTCTTATGTGTTGTCAAATTTGTTGGTGTTTAATTGTTTGCAGTAGTCTCTTAATGATCCTTTTGTGTATCTGTGGTATCAGTTGTAATGTCTCCTCTTTCATTTCTGATTTTATTTGAATCCCCTCTTTTTTTCTGGTGAATGTGCACAATTTTTTTTGGAATGTTTGTTTTTGTACGTAGGTATTTATAGCAGCATTGTTCATGATAGCCAAAAGGTGGAAACAACCCAAATGTTCATCAGTGAACAGATAACCAAATGTGGTATATCCAGGAAATAGTATTTAGCAATAAAAAGGAATAAAGTACTGATGTATGCTACAACTTGGACGAGCCCTGAAAACACTATTGCCATGTGAAAGATGTCAGTCATAAAAGTCTGCTTATTGTGTAATTCCTTTCATATGAGAGCTCAGAATAGGCAAATATATAGACACAAAAAATAGATTAGTGGTTACTTAGGGTTTGGTGGGGAGGGGGAGCCAGAAAGTGGAGAGGATAAGAAGGTAATAGCTGAAGTATATAGGATTTTTTTAAACTGAAGTATAATTGACATAGTAACATTTTTTCAGTTTCAGGTGTACAACAGGAGTCGCTGTGTATATACTGTGAAATGTTCGTTGCAACAAGTCTGTGTGAAAATGTTTTAATTTCTCTTGGATAGATACCTGTGTTTTGATTTCTTTTGGATATAATATGGATTATATAGTAAAGAAAATGTTTTAAATTTATGGCATGAATGTATTGTTATTTTTTTAAAGCACCTGCATTTATTTTAAATTGATATGATTCTTTTTTTCAGCGAGTACTGAGCCATCAAGATGATACAGCTTTGCTAAAAGCTTATATTGTTGAATGGCGAAAATTCTTTACACAGTGTGATATTTTACCGAAGCCTTTTTGTCAACTAGAGATCACTTTAATGGGTAAACAGGGCAGCAATAAAAAATCAAACGTAGAAGACAGTATTGTTCGAAAGGTAAGTCAGTTTTCCCATTTTTCTCTAATATTCTTCAGAAATAGGGTGAGTTGAAGACTTTCAGAAGTAATTTACACTGGAGTGTGTTTTTCTATTTCACATGTGAAGTCCTTTTCAGCTCTTGCTGAATTTTATTGAGTAACATTAATTTTCTTTCGTCCACTTTTAGCTTCAGTTCTTTCATCTTTCATCTGGTCTGAAGCTGTGGATCTGTGTCTTCATACATCACCTCCTTTGCTTTTCCTTCTGACTTTCTCCTTTTCATAGTTTTTTTTAAGGTTTATTTTTAAATTTTTGAATTTAATTTTAATTTTTTAAATAGAGGTATTGGGGATTGAACCCAGGACCTCATGAATGCTTGTGCAAGCTAAGCATGTGCTCTGTCATTGAGCTATACCCACCCTGTTCCTTTTCCTAGTTTTTAGTATTTTATTTCCTTATTCTTTCTTTGTACTTTTACTTTGTAAATTAAATTATTTTTTTCTGTTCAAAAAAATCATTCCTTTATTAGGTTACCTTCTGGTATTTTTGTGCTTAATTGTGGCTAAACTGCTGTCACCTTTATAAGTTTTTACTTGATTCTACTTACTACAAACTCGGTATGTACTGTGCTTATTGTCATATTGTGCACAGTTTCTAGTTAAAAGCTCTGTGCCCAATAACAGCTCGTGAATTGATGGAGAGAACTCAGCTCTGAAATGGAAGAGTCCCAGATTTCCCTTTCAGCCTTGCAGCCAGCGGCCCCGCCTTGCTGTCCTCGTTCACCATATGTATATATCTGTCATATATATGTATGTATTTCAGCTTGTGAGAATCAAATGGAGCCACAGATTTGAAAAGTAAAAAAATGACGTTTGAACTTGCAACAACTGACTAGTTGCTGTGATGGTTCTAGCAACCAACTCAGGCCTTCAGTAGTGGCCGGGACTTTGTCGGCCCTTCCCAGCTGTAAATCTGTGCTAATGCTGACAGCATACCCATGGACTTGTGTATGCCACTTCCATCATTTAAACAGAACATCTGTAAGGTGGATTTGTATATTCTTTTTAAATTCAGTGTCAAACATATTTTCAGTTGGTCCTTTTCACATTTATCGTATGTTCGTACAGACACGCTTCTGAGCATGCCAAACACTTATCAGTATTTCTGAAATTCAGCCTTGGAACTGTAGGGGAAGTAACATTTTCCATGTATGACCATATTATTTTTTAATGGGGGGAGATAATTTTAGGTTTCTTTATTTGTTTATTTTTTTAAACAGAGGTACTGGGAATTGAACCCTAGACCTTGTGCATGCTAGGTGTACACTCTACCACTGAGCTATACCCTCCCTCCTGTATTACCATACTTAATTTTTACAACAGCCACTTGAAATTTGTACTGTTATTTTCACTGTTTTACAGATGAGAAAGCAGGTAAATAAGTAACAGAGCTGGAATTCAAATCCAGTTACGTTTGACTCTTTACTGTTATTTCCCACCTATTATTAACTAGATTTAAATGTGCCGCTTTCCTACAGTACTCAAGTGAATGTGGGTCTAAGAATTTTATTTCTTTTTCAAGTGTTTGTACTTAAAATTTTGTGTGTTTATATGTGGCACTTGGTATATTATTGACTGAAATGATTGCATATGTTGTTCTTTTTTCCTAGCTCATGCTTGATACATGGAATGAGTCAATCTTTTCAAATATAAAAAACCGACTTCAAGATAGTGCAATGAAGCTGGTACATGCTGAGAGATTAGGAGAAGCTTTTGATTCTCAGCTTGTCATTGGAGTAAGAGAATCCTATGGTATGTTCTGAACTTTTATGATCAGATTTCCTTTTCATGGAAATTCTAAGGGAATTATCGAGTAGTACTATCAAAGCTATGTTCACTAGCATGTAGTCACATGTACCTCTAGTGCCACGTGCTTGTAAGAGGACACAGAGGGTAGTCTCCTTAAATGGAACCTATAAAAATCCATATTCGCGTGGTTAATACTTATTTTCTCCATCTCACTCATTTCTTGGCTCGTGAATCTTTTTGTGATCTAAATTAGAGAAATGTAGATTTGAATCTATAGCTTATAAAAGGTGACTGGTTTTTGTACTTATGTTTTTAGGACATAAATTAATTCCGGGTGTTCGTTCCTCTCCAAACTTTTCAGTGTCTGACAGTGATGTTCTCGTTTGCTCATTCAGGCAGATGTGCTGCTTCCTCTGACTAGAATACTCTTCCCTTCCCTTTAATCTTCCAACTCATCCTCGTCCTGTTTCCTCCTGGAGGCCTTTCCTAGTTCCCGGATGAGGTTAGGTGCTTCATAGCACCTGTGCCTCCCTGTCCTAATACTTCCGTGTTCTTCACCCTGTATCTTTATTGAACATAGAATGCCCGGCGCGAAATAGTTGTCAGTAAGAATGAACCTTTAGCTGTCTTTCACTTGCTTTCTGCATTGCCCTTGTATTTCTTTAGGTATCGAGTCTGGATTTTCATTAGCCTTGTCCTTGACATTTATTCTTTTTTATTCCAACTCCCCCCAGTTTAGACTTCTTTTAATTCTACTTCTAGACTTCTCAAAAAGTCTTCTTATAGTGATCTTATTGCTATCACTTAAGTCATTTACCGTTCACAAGATTAATTTTTAAGTACTATATGAGTGGTATTTTTCTTGCCCATTTGATGGTATGCCATGCTAAATTCAGGTTACTTAGCCAGAGAGCTGAGGTTCTCCGTAACCACTCCTAATTACCACTCTGCCTTATCTTCTATTAACCTTACAGTCCCGACAGACAACCAGTCATTGTGCTTCGATTTGATGTTGTGTTTTTCTGCTTCTGAATATTTACTTACTTTACTAATCGGTGTAAATCCTGGTTTGTTCTTTAAGACTCAATTCAGATCCCATCTTTTCTATGAATGGTTTCTTGATCATCCAGTTAGAAGTTAGTCTCTTTCCTATTCTGAAATAAAATAGTTTTTGTTATCTGTGCTTTTTGTCACTTTACTGTTTTGTTCTATTATCTTTTTAAGTTTCTTATGGAGACAGATTTTATCTTATATGGCTTTATGTTCTCTTGAGCATCGTCACAATTTCTTGAGCATAATGACTCCTCAGTATATGTTTTTATTTATTGTACTCAAAGTACTGATTTGAATCATAATTAGAGTAAATTTTATTTTCTGTTTTTCAGTTAACCTTTGTTCTAATCCAGAGGATAAGCTTCAAATTTATAGGGACAATTTTGAGAAGGCATACTTGGATTCAACAGAGAGATTTTATAGAACACAGGCACCCTCATATTTACAACAAAATGGTGTACAGAATTATATGAAATATGTAAGTCAGAACTTAGTATATGTGATAATTCGAGCTGTTTTCTTGATATTCTTAAAATGACTGCTATTTTGCTTCTGGACAGGCAGATGCTAAATTAAAAGAAGAAGAAAAACGAGCACTACGTTATTTAGAAACAAGACGAGAATGTAACTCGGTTGAAGCGGTAAGTAATTTTGTTGCTGTTTATTCTTTGAGATTCTTTGCAGGGTAGTAGCCCAGGAGCGGCAGGTGCACGACGCAGGTAACGTTACTCTCTTTTCTCCCTCTGTGACTAGCGTTACTGACTGTTCATGGTGCTGTCTCCCAGGGAGCAGAGCACAGCTTCAGAAGGCACTGGATTCAGAACTCATTGTTTTTCAGAGCTGATGTGCAACATAAAATCTATTTGCCCTTCCTGCTCTAGACTTTTCTGTATTTAATGCATTTATTTTTTAATCAGTCCCCTTTTATTATGTTTTGTGCATATTATCTAAAGTTAGCTGTAGCAGTGATTTTCACGTGGCAAGTAAAATATGCTCCCAATAGACAACGGTTGATTCTCGCTGTTCATGGTAATTGTGTTCTATAAACTAGTGGCTGCGGACACTGAAGTAGTGAGCACCGCGCCGCTGCTGCTAGGGGATGCTTCTTTTTGTTATGAGACGATGTTTTCAGACTTCCTCTTGTCATGAGATAAAATGTCAATTATTTGATAAGAGAACATCAGTCTGTTATATAGTTATTTGTTTTTGGTTCCTCATTTAAAAAAAAAAAGAAAGAAAGAAAAATCAGAGGTAGTAGCCATGCTACAGTGTCCATCCTGGTGTTTGCTTTTATGTGGAGAATGACTCTAGTGTGCTTTGGTAAGGAAGGTAAGAATCAAGTTTGGATAGAGTTTTAGAAATTGCTCAAATATAGCTAGCAGTATTGCTTCCAGTTTCTTTCAGTCTTTGGAGCTTACAAACTAGATTTAAATTTACATTCAAAGCAGTAACTTCCCAGTTTGCCTAAACCAGACATTTTTCAGCTATGGATGGGATTTTTTTTTTTTTTAACTTCTGACTTTTTTTTAGCTTCTTTCATCTTGATTGATAGTCATGTTTATTCAGAAATTGGACTGAGTTGGATCTTTTTTCCCTTGTTTTTTGTTTGTTTTGCTTTTTATTATGTGCAGTTTATTTCCTCTTTCAAATAAACTTTGATATTGGCCAGAAAGGGGGGCAAATTTTGTGTTGTTTATAGAAATTCTCTATAGAAGTTTAAAACCAGGCTTCAGCTTCATTCAGAAGGCAGGGAAGACCATTGAATATTTTTTAAACAACTATGCCATGCTCAAAGTTATCTCTGAGAAACATTAATCTAGTGACTGTATGAACGATCAATTGGAAGGGGGAATGGCTTGGAATAGCAAGTGGGAAGGTTTTACAATAATTTGAGGAAGGTATTAGGAGTACCAGGCAGGGTATAGCAATGGAAGTGGAAAGAAAGAGGGCGGGGACAAAGACTTCCCAGGGGTGGAACGTTGCATTGTGTGAGCGGGGCTAGACATCAGAGAGAATTCAGTCAACAATGTGCCTGAGGTTTTGGTTGGGGAGAATTGTGTTGCTACAGAGAGATGAGGTCTAAGAGTAAACCTTGGTAGTGAGGGAGAAGGATGAGGTTAGTTGAGGAATTGAGTGTTTTGAGTTGATTGGAGTGCGTGTCTAACCTGGGTGGGGATGTTGTAATTTTGTAAGGTAGAAGTATGGTTATATTCTTATACTCTAGTTTACACAGCTGAGTTGTATCATATTTATATTAAACTTATGGAAGTTCAACTATAGAGGCCCAACTAAGAGCGAACAAGAGAGCAAGAAAAAGAGTAAGAATGGTAGAGAGAAACTAATACACATGAAAACTTGTATAGAACAGGTCAGTCTCCCTTTCTGCTTTAAAACACGCGTGCACACACACACACACATTTGGGGAAAAACTTGAAATAGAAGATGTGAATTTACTCTTCCGCGGATACCAAGTGGTATGAACATCTCACCAAGCTGAATGATTCTACAGTTTAAAGATAAGGTTTTGTTTTGTTTCAACAAAATCCACAAGTGCAATATAGTATGCTTGCAAAAAAATTGTACTTTATTGAGGACGTAAGAGGTCTGTTTGTATGGTTTGTTTTAATTTTGTTTTGATTTTATGCTTTTATTTTTAATCAGCTGTTTTGATAGGTGGTCAACATATATACAGAAAAGTGCACAGAAATCTCAAGTATATTATAATAAGTGAATTATCACAAAGTGAACATACCTGTGAAATCACCAGGACAAGAATTACCAGCAAATAGGAAACTCTATAAACACCCCTTCCAAAGCATCATTACCATCTTGTTCTTCAAAGATTGTCATTTTCCTAACTTTTACGAGCATAGATTAATATTAATCAGTGATCCCTATATAGTTAGTACAGCAAAATTTGGTGCAGAGAAGACAGTAAATGAGAACTGTAGAATTAACTATAACGTTGGGAACTTAAGGGTTAATGCAGATGCAGGACTGTATTATATACCTCACTGATCTAAGGCCACTATACTATATATACATAATATTTGTTATATATTTGTTAATTTACAGTTTCTGTTTCCAAAGAGAAATGATGTGTTAAAATGAAGTGTGTTGTAATGGAAGAAACAATAAACCAAAAAATCACCAAGTTCTGGGTTCTAATTTAATACACATTAAGTGTAATTTTTTTTTGAAATAGTTGTTAAGGAAAGAGTCATTTCCGTAACTAAAGATTATTCAAAGCAGACTCACTACCCTAAATTCTGTTAGAGGAATTACCAGCCGTCAGAACATGCTACGTCAGATCTTCGTGCCTTGTTGATAGTAGCTTTAGTCTATACGTACCTATTAGGCTGTTCTTACTAGTGGAGAACAATTATCTATCAGTTCATCTGGGGCTACACAATAATACACAACAAAATTTAATATTAATAAGTATGTACATTTTTGACATTAACATTTTCTCTGAAAATTAGGAAATTATTATGATTTACCAGTTATCTTCTTTGAATTTAGTAAGTCGTGATCTTAATCTTATAGATCTGATTACTTTTCAGTATGCACAGGAAAACAAGTTTCTGAATCAGTTTTCTGTAGAGTAGGTCAAGTCTCACCTAGGCAGTATCCAGGTGTACGGCAGGCCTAATAAAGGCCAGGTGTGCATTTTAAGTAATGTTTACATAGTACTTTAGCAGCTTACTGAATTCTTTCCTAGTTTATAAGAGTTTTCTTTTGTTCTTTTGGATACTTCCAAGCATCTGATTATATCTTTCTTTTTAATACTATCATCTCCTATTTCCTTCAGTGGATTGGATCCTTTAATGGTTTATTTTAGAAAAATGTTAAAGAATATTGGGGATCCTTGACTTCTTCTAGTCTTTGATGGCAGTTCTCTAAGTCGTCACAATTAAGCACGATGCTGCTTTTTGGCATGATGTATGCATTTTATGATGCTAAGAAAAGTATTTACTTATTATTCTTTTATTAAGGATATTATCAGGAATGTATATACCCTAGTTGTAAAGCCAGTATCTTATTTTATGGAGTCTCATTAGAGGCATTTGTATTAAGATCATGAATAAGGCAGGGACACTCACCATTTCTAACTGCTATTTAACACTGTATTAGAGGCATTAGCCCATGCAGTTAAACTGTAGGAATCAATGAGAATGGGTAAGCCTGAAGGAAAACTGTCTCATTTTGGAGATTACATGATAGTACTTTATATGGAAAACTCTACAGTCAGTGTTAAAACTAACTCAAACAGTAAAGTAATTCAGTAAAGTGGCAGGATATAAAATTAACATACAAATGTCAGCCTTCCTATGTACAAATAATAAACAGGGACTATATGATTAGGGCAAACCTCACTTATGGTAGCAACAAAAAAAATTAAATACTTGGGAATAAATTTAACAAGAAATGTGTGAAACCTTAGGAAAATTTTTAAACATGCCAAAGACAGAGAGGTAGACTTGAAAAAACTGAAAGATACCCCTTATTCTTAAATTCTGTGAGTCAAAATGATATAGATGTCACTTCTTCCCTAAATTAATTTATATGTTCCCTGTAATTCCAATAAAAATACCAGCAGCTGTTTCATGAAATTAGACAAATTGATAAAGAAGTTCATGTGGAAAAATAAAGTGTAAGGATAACCAGGAAAACACTGGAAAAGAAAAACTTTGAAGAGAACTGGCCCTACCAGACGTTAAGTGTGACGTCTCATGGAGTGTAAAGCCTCTGTGATTAAGTAGTGTGGTCTCACAATGGAAGAGACAAGAAGAAGGTGAAGTGAATGTAGAAGTACTACCAAAACAACCTGAAAACAAGTGATAAACAGGTAATAAAATGGCAGTAAGTGCATACATATCAATAATTAACTACTCAGGGGGAGGTATAACTCAGTTACAGAGCACATGCTTAACGTGCATGAGGTCCTGGGTTCAGTGCCCAGTGCCTCCGTTTAAATAATAAACAAACAAACCTAATTCCCCCTCACGTTCAAAACCCAGTACCTCTGCTTAAATAATAAATAAGTAAATAAATAAGCAAGCCTACCCCCCCCAAAGAAAGAAAACAAAAACAAAAATTAATTACTTTATATATCAATGGACTAAATGCTTTGCTCAAACAACACAGGGTGGCTGATTGTATTAAAGAACAAGACCCTTCAATACACTGCCCACAGGAGACTCCCTTCAGGGTGACACACAGAGTGAAAGAGAAGGGATGCAGAAAGATTTCATTTAAACAGAAATGACAAGAAAGCAAAGGCTGCAGTACTCATATGAGAAAAAATAAACTTTAAAGGTCATAATGAATGACAAAGAATAACATTATGTAATGATAAAGGGATCACTATAAGAAGAGGATATTATGGTCGTTAACATATACGCAGGCAGTACAGGAGCACCTAAATATATAAAGCAAATACACCATGATCAAGTTGGATTTATTCCAGTGTCACAAGGGTGGTTCGTTGTATGCAAATCAGTCAGTGTGACACACATTAATGAAAGGAAAGATAAAAATCACAGTATCTCAATAGATGCAGAAAAAACATTTGACAAAATTCAACATCCATTCATGGTAAAAACTCTCATCAGAGTGGGTATAGAGGGAACATGATAAAGGCCATTTATGACAAACCCACAGGCAAGAAAATACTCCATGGTGAGAAGCTGGAAGACTTCCTGCTAAATTCAGGAAAGAGACAAAGATGCTCATTCTAGCTGCTTTTATTTAACATAGTATTGGAAGTCCTTGCCACAGCAATCAAACAAGAAAAATGAATAAAAGTACCCAAATTGGAAGGGAAGAGATAAAATACTGCAGATGACATGATGCTCTTTATAGAGAACCTTAATGTCTCCACAAACAAATAATTAGAACTAAAAAATGAACTCAGCAAGGTTGCAGAATACAGGATTAATATATAGCAATCTGTTGCATTTTGATACAGTGAGAATGAAATATCAGAAAGAGAAAGTGAAAAAAAAATCCTGTTTAAAATTGCACCAAAAAATTTTAAATACCTAGGAATAAACTTAACCAGGGAGGTGAAAGACATATACTCTGGAAACTATAGACCATTGATGAAGGAGATTGAAGCTGATTCAAAGAAGTGGAAAGATATCCCATGCTGGCTTGGATTGGAAGAACTAATATTATTGAAGTGGCCATACCACTGAAAGCAATCTGCAGATTTCATTCAATTTCTATCAAAATACTCATGACATTTTTCACAGAACTGGAACAAATAATCCTAAAATTTATATGGAACCACAAAAGACCCTGAATTGCCAAAGGTACCCTGAGGAAAAAGAACAAAGCTGGACGTATAACTCTCCTAGACTTTAGACTGTCCTTCAAAGCTACATTAATCAAAGCAATGTGGTGTTGGCACAAAAACAGACAAATCAGTGAAACAGAATAGAGAGCCCAGAAATAAAACCACGCACCTATGGTCTTTTAATCTGTGATAAAGGAGGCAAGAACACACAGTGGAGAAAAGAGTCTCTTCAACAAGTAAGTGGCTGGGAAAACTTGTAAAACAGTGAGATTAGAACATTTCCTCAGAGGTGATCATATGGCATTTTTCTTCCGTTGAACTAACTGGTTCAGGAAATCACATTAACAGAGTTCCTAACGTTACACTATTCTTCCATTTTCAAAATGAACACCAAGTCCCATTTTTAATGGACAAAATTTATACCCCAGAGGGGTTTTGACATATACTATATAGCCCATTAAAGTTACTGTCAATATATTAATGTTAGGTTTAGTCTATAATCACAGGATCCTTTTACAAATTTATCCTAGTTCAATTTTCATACGAATTTGCTTGTTGTAATTCAGCTTTCATTTGAATTTGCTTGTCACAGTACAGCAGATTCTGATAGAGATGAATCAAAGAGAAGTGAGTTACGCTGTGGGTTGTTAGGATAGCTGATGTGCATTGAACGGAAATCTCTAGGCTGGCGGTCTTCAGTGACGGTAGTGTCTGCCTCCAGCACGTGTTACAGAAATTTGTAGAGACTTTTCTTTTTCTTTTTCTTTTTTTTTTTTTTGGTTGTCACAATGATTGATTTTTAGTGAGTGGGATCCAGGAATGCTACTCAGACTGTCCCACATAAGCAAGAATTACACCATATCCCAAAAATAATGTTCAGTAATCCCACTGGCCAATCATGTAAGTGAAAATCTTGTTTATACTTATTTGCATCTAGAATTTTATTTTACTTATGAATCAAAACATTTTTGCATGATATTAGTAATACACTTTATTTTCCAGGGATGATATTACTGTGTAAATTGAGGAACGGTAATATATTTTTTATTTAGAATCTTAAATTTTGGTGGGGGGTATAGCTCAAGTGGTAGAGCTTCACATACACAAGGTCCTGGATTCAATCCCCAGTATCTCCTCTAAAAATAAATAAATAAATAAACCTAATTACCCCACCACCACCAAAGAAAATTAAAAATAAATTTAAAAAAAAAGAAACAAATTTTTTTCACTGTCAAAAATTGTATCATCTGTAGTGATACTGCTCATGGTGTTTGAGTCACTGATGCAGCTGTGTTGGATTGAAGTGGGGATCATGAGAGCTCCCAGTTTGTCCCTCCAGTTTGGACCAGAGGGAAGAGTCTGGCCCTACTCGTTTTAATTAGCCTAGTGCTAATCGGCCCAGCTCTGTTTGAGGGTCCAAACTTGGATCAGATGCTTTGTGTGTAAGTGTGTTTCTTTGTGCACATGTGCAGGCGTGAGTGAGCTGTCAGTGTATATGTGTTTGTAGTAGGTATGATGCAGGAATACTGGACTCCTCCAGAGGACAAGCCTTCTGGCAGCTTGAGCTACTTGCAGCTCAGTGGGGAGCCTGGAAAGTAAGTCAGGCCAAGAGATCTGAGCAGCAGCGCTGCCTTAGCTGCCTGGTAGGCCCGCTGCTCTACCTTTGCTTGCAGGAGAGCAGCTTAGTCCCGCCCAGACCCAGGCATCCTCCCAGCTCTCTAATTAGCTTGATTATCACTGGACGGGCCTGTAGAGATGAGCAGCGGTATGTTAGTAAAACTGGGTCAGAGGCTTCAGAGCTGTGCTGGCTGAAGAGGCATCATAGACAGCAAAAAGTGACACATAACAGTAAGAAAAGAATGAGGAAAAAATATAAAACAAAATAACTTACAATTTTTTTCCTGTGGCTTTTAGCATTTTAGGTGATAGTCCCACATCCCTTGGTACTACCTGAGAGCATTCAGTTATTACTTACCATGCACCTGAACTGTGTCAGGCCTTGTGCTAGTGGGGATAAGAGGACAGAAGTGGTCCCGGTCTTCAGAGTAGCACTAGAATAAACTGGAGTGTTTCTACAGTGGATTAATGGACTAGAGAGTGAAGCAGTGGTGGCAAGTCTTCATTTCTTCACAATGACCAGGGCACTGACGGGGAGGCAGCGTAGTGATTAGGGGCATACACGTTGGAACAAGAGGAGGGTTTGAGTTCCGTTGTCATTTTACCCTTTGGCAAGTTCTTCAACTTCTGTAATCCTTGTTTTCCTAACTGTAAAATGGGTAATACCCAATTGTGTTTAATCAACTACTTTATCAAAACATTTAAGCACTGTAACTGACATGGTAGTTTTTACTGTTAGGGCTGTGGTCTGCAGAAAGTTGCTTACTGAGTCTCAGACAGAAACTATTTTACTGCCTGTGCAAAACACTGATGAAAAACTGAATTAACAACAAGGTTACAATTCATAAATTATTAACATTAAGTAAAGTACTTGTTGACCCTCATTTTGGTATATTAAGGGTGCTGTGTGAAAAGTCAAGGTGAGTCTAATTGATTCCATTGGTCTATATAGAGAGTTACTTGTATAGCTAGTTTAGAAATGAAGCAGGTAACACTAGTTATAAAGGTTTAAAAAAAAATGTAACCAAGCTAGAAAGGCCAAGAGAAGTTAATTTTGAGACTAGCCTACCACACATGCAGTAAATGAATTCATGAATACATTACAGATATCCTTGTGTGGTTAAAGACCTGATAATAATAAAGTAGAATCTTAAGGTGGAGAAACCTAGGATAATTTTTAATCCAGCTCCTCTATTTTATAGCTGAGACAAAAGCAAAATATTGCTTGTACAGGATTGCATAACTAATGAAAATCAGAACTGTTCTTACTGCTTTTTATTAAACTTCAGTGAAGCAGCACTAATTGTGCAAACTGCATACTGCTAAAAGAGGACTCTCCTACGTCACTTAGCCTGCCTGTCCCACCTTCCGTCTTCACAGACCTGCACGTTCATTCATTCAACAGGTACTGAGTGCCTGCTGTGTTTTATGGCAGGCATCATCTTTGAAGAGTTTTGCTATCTAGAGGAAGGTAAAACATCAAGCACGTTGATAGTTAAAGTGTTGCACCTTGCAGACCTCTGGGGAGAGTGCTATGGATTTAGAAGTGGTGCTCATCTCAGGCAAAATACAGGCGTTGATGACATATGGCAAAAAATTTTTTTCTTCACGGAAGCTAGCAAAAGGAGACAGAAAGGGAATACAAGGTGAGAGAGATGGTTTATCACTATCCTTTCCATGCAAGATGTATTTTTCAAATAACAAGTATATATTTAGGGTTGACCCTGGATGCAGAACTTTGGTAAACGATGGGGGAAAAAGTACAAAAGAGGAATAACATTGTCTCTGCCCTCAAGAAACTTTGGTTAAGACAAGACTCTGGAAATAAGGAGAGAACTCTTATCAAGCAATCTCCCTTTCTTCTTTTTGCCTACATAAAATAGTTTTCTAAAGGATTTTTCAATACACAGGGACCTATGCCATAATTCTTCTCTTTATTTTTTAATAAAATATTTGTGTTGAAAGTTTTCAAATATTTACAAAAATAGAGAAAATAGTATAATGAACCCCACTCCCCAAACCCAGCCCCCAGATTTAACAGTGATCATTTTGTCATACGTGCTTGGTTGATCCTTTTTTTCTTTTTTTTCCCTCTTTTGTCCATTCCTCCTTTCCTTTCCTTTCATGTCCTTTCCTATCTTTCCTTTCCTCCTTTTCTTTTTTCTTTCTTTTCCTTTCTTTTTTTCTTTCTTTCTTTTCTCCAGCACTGAAAAAAATGATAATGCGCACTTTCACTCTAAACACTTCTGAATTATAACATTGTTTTTAATGCCTGTATATATTTCATTGTATATGTGTATTGTAATATACCTAATTCTCTAATGATGGGAATTTTCAGTATTATTTGTTATCATTAGTTTATTTTTTACAAATAGTACTTCCCGGAACACTCTTATATGCTTATATCTTTTTATCTTTTTAACATCTTTATACATATATCTTTGTCACATGTGGCAGCCTCTTGGAATAGAATTTCCTGGAAAGGAGGTTGCTGAAGCAAAGGCTCTGCACCTTTCACAGATCGCTGTAAACACCAAACAGATTTTCAGAAATGTTGTTGTAATTCTCATTCCCATTTACACTATGCCTGTTTATCTTTGTTCATCGGGGTTTTGTCAGACTATTAATTTTGCCAAGCTCAGTATCACAGATTTTAAAAGATTTTTTATATGCACTTAAAAATCACTGATGAGGCTGGGCATCTTTATCTTACTGTGGACCATTTGTGTTTCTTCTTTTGTGAGTTCGGGGTACTCTTCCATAAACATCACTTTCACTATTTTATTTCTTTATTCAAAAGCCATAGTATCATTATTTCCTGTCTGTGATTTTCAAGGCCCTTCATGATTTGGCCCTAACTTATTTTTCTAACTTAATATTGTTCAGTAAGAGTCATTCTACCCAATAAGGAATATTTCCTTATTCATATAGCTCAGTCTGTTTGTTTTTTAATTCATTTTTTAAAGCAACGTTTTACTGCACTTCTTGTTTCTACAGCTTGATTTAGTAGCAGATTACAGGCTGCTTTGTTGTGTTGTTTATCAAGTACCGGCTGTGTTGAAGCTGTGGATGTGTGGCTACGGACAGAACACAGTCTCTGTCCTTGTGAGGTTTATGGTGTGTTAATGATGCGTTTGCTTCTACTTCTTTGCCTTATTGGTGAAATTGAACTTTTTATGCACCTCTGTTGTGTATGAAGTATGCACACATTTTTTAGATACACTGCACTCCAGTTACTAAGAGCAGTGAGGATATAAACCGTGTTCTGTACTTCTCTGTTCCTTATAACACACAACTCTGAGCATGTAGCCATTGCTAAGTATATACTTGCTCTCTTAGTGTAGTATCAAAAGTTGTAGGCTGTGGACTCACATACCTGGCCTCATATTACAGCTCAAAACCTAATGAACTAACTGTGCAACATCTGTAGGTTATTTACTTAGCCTCTCTCAGCTTGTTTCCTCATATGGTAGATATCTGCGGCATAAGGTTGTCATGGATTAAATGACATATGGGTTAAATGAGATAATGTTTAAAAGGCATTTAGCATAATGCTTGGTCAGAGTAAGTACGCATTAAAAATATTTGTTATTATAATAATTTGTTTAACCTTTCAAGCTAGAAACTGCTTCAGCAACTTAGATCCCTAACTCCTTTCACTTAAGCAGTTACCACAGTCTTTGCAGTTTACTTCAGTTGTCTTGTCGATTTAGCCTCTCCTCTTAATCCTCATTGTAACCCACAGTAAGAAATACATTTTTTATTGTGGCTTAGTATATTCTTTGTTTATTTGCTCACATCTGAAACAAAATTTTTATGGAATAATATTTGTTGCTGTTATCTGTGTTGCGTTCTGATGTTGTTTGTACTGTTCTGTATTATTAAAGAAAGAAACCCTGGTCACAGCTATTAAAACTGATTTCACAACAGACAGTTTGAAACACACTGGTCTGGATTTTTGGAGTCTGCAAAACTTGGACTTCTCCTGAACACAAGTTGGACTACTCCTGATCTAAACTAAAATAGAAAGCAGAGCTGAAGTGACTGGGGCTTGGGGCTTATTTTGATGGCACTTTCTGTTTCTTCTTTATTAGTTACATGTAATTAGATTTATCTAGTCTCTGTTGAAGCTGGTAGTGTTCAGTTGTGCATATTCCAGAGCTGGTACGGAATGAGGTTACTCAGTGATTGGGGCAGAGCGCCCCACCTTGGCAGGGCAGAAATTTCTCAACCACTTTGTATCTGTGTGTTTTTTTATTACAGAAATTGACATACATGGATTTTAAACTCATTAGCATAATTCTCAAAGAGGGATCTGAAAAAGATCTTTTATTACGGAAAATTTTTAACATTTTTTAAAGTAGAAAGAGTAGTATAATGACTCTCCATTACCTAAATTCAACTCCAGTAATTATCAACATTATGTCACTTCCAAGAGGAATTTTTGGCAAAGAACTTTTTAAGACACACATAGTTCCCTTCCTTAATATAGATCTATCTATGATGATCTGTTTTTCAGAAGAGAGATGTCAGCCTTGTGTACTTTGCACCCTATTCATTTTATTTGATACCTGTGAGACAAGTAAATATATGACATGAAGGAGCAGTGATGAGGTGGGGTGGATTTTCCTGAGGGCCAGCCAGAACACTGGACCCTAACCATCTTACTTGGAGTATTTCAACAGCCTTGTTTGCCAGTCTCCCTACCACCACTGAGTACCACCTACCATTAGACTGAGCGTTTAGAAATGACTTTGTAGGGGAGTCAAAGCTCATTACATTTATCCTCTGTTTACAACCTTCCCTACCTATAGAATAAAATCCCAAACCATAGATTTTCATTCACAATCTGGCTCCAGCTTACCTTTCTGGCTTTCCCTCCCAATGTCTCTTCACTGCTATATTCAGCTTCTTGTTCCTAGAATACTCAATCCGTTTTAAGACTTGTACTTATTTTTAAGCATTGAATTTACATTTCATCTTGTGCATGAGACCTTTTTAACTACCCACGAACAAATAGTAGTCCCTTTGTTTTTGTCTGGGGGCGTGTGTGTGTGTGTGTGTGTGTGTGTGTGTGTGTGTGTGTTGTGCACGCGCGTGCACTTTGCCACTTACCTGAGTTGTGTTTATTAGTTGACATTTGCCTCCCTCCCTGCCCTCAATGAGACAGTGGTCTTCTCCAAAGCAGAGGTTATTTCTTAAATTCTCCTTTGTATCCTGATCACTTCTTTGGTGCCAACAGCAGCGATGCCTACTATGTGTTGAATGAATGTTCATACTTTTAGAATTTTAGGATCTAATTCCAGCACAGGTTCTCTCCAGATGAGAGTTTACCAAAGGTTGTTTTTTCTTTTTTTTTTTCATTTTGTTTTGTATATTAAAATTTTTTTCCTCCCCTCCTTGAGGACTTTCATTAAAATTTCTAACGAGAACCTACATTCTGTAGCCTTTTCCTTAGAGGGAAGTATGCTTTGGTAAACTTACATAGAGTACCCATCTTCAGTAATCCTCTCGTAAAGGTAAGTAAAGTCTACTTTCAGTGAGCTTAGCTGTTTTGCTATTGTTCAAGAATGTGGTTTTATGGAGCTATAAGGCAAAATGGAGAGGAATAGATTTGTGCCTTACTTGTGCTTACAAGGGCCTTGACCAGTTTTTGATGTGTTTCAGCTCATGGAATGCTGTGTAAATGCTCTGGTGACATCCTTTAAAGAGACTATCTTAGCAGAGTGCCAAGGCATGATCAAGCGAAACGAAACTGAAAGTAGGTAAAACATCACATAACGTTCTCATACTCTTTTTAGAGGGTATCTTTGAAGCACATCACTTTTAATAAATTGCTGTTAGGTCACTCTTTTATACGTATGTATTTTTGTTATGGCAAATTATACTTAAAGAAAATGATAAAATATTTAGCATAGTTAGAAACACTGTAAAGAAGATTATAAATGTATATTTTAAGCATTCCCCTCCTCACCCCCCCCAGGTATCAGTATGTGTGTGGGTACTCTTGCATGTGAATTTCAATTTCTTCTCAAAAGTAGGGGGGGGAAAGTAGGACTCTGCTTTTAAAGGCTAGTTTAAATGATAAACATATGGTATAGGATAAAACTAGGTAATTTGACTTGTGTGTGGGACCTTGTGACAAATATTTTTAAAAAGTAATAAAATGCTCTATGTTTGTAATCTTCATCCCTCTCTCCCAAAATACATTATAATTTAAGATATCTGAAGTGTATTTTTTTACTTAAATTTTTTTTATTACTTAAATATGATAAAGGTATATTTTGGGAGGTAACAAGTACATTAAAACAAAAAAGAATACAGTAAAAATTACCCATATCCTTACCACTCCGAGATGACCACTTTTAACATTTTGATGTATTACTCTCTAGATTTCATTATGTAAAATTGCGAGGTCTCTAGTTGCATTTAAAGTATGTATTTCAGTACCTTGAAAACATTATTCTCAAGAATATCTAGTAAATGAGTGATAAAGATGAGTCTTGCCAGTAAGTCATTTCTAAATGGGAATTTAATTTTCTGTGGAAGAAAGTACTTACGTCCCAGATCTGACAAACCAGTTGATAGGACCTTCTAATGGAGAAGCAGAAGAGGAGTTCACGGCAGGCTAAAACCAGCTTCTTTAAATTTTCCAAGACTAAATTGCATATTTCCTAAATTTACATAATTACATTATTGTACACTGGTTTATCTGATCATTCACTCAAATAAAAATTATGATTAGGGTTTCTTCTATAATAGTTAATAGCACCTTGTATAGAAATAATAGCATTATCAAACATAAAGAGTGAAATCCTTTGATTTGGTTAACATTTTTCTTTGATTGCTTTATTTTCTGATGTGTTCCAAATACTTTGAACAGTGACTAGCATGAGGTAGATAATAAATATTTATTAAATAAGAAAATATATATATATATTTCAGTTCACTTAAGTCCATACACTCTTCAGAAGTAGTTTTGTAGTAAAAAGCAAGTTTCTCGCTTGGCATAAATGAATTATTTGAATTTCTGTATGCCAAGCTCAGTAGTGTTATGTCAGATCCATGTTGGACTCCCTTCAAAAGGACTTATTTAGTGGTACCCAGTTCAGAAGTAAGACTTTTCTGAAGGTCAATTAAATGGTAAAACAGGAGAAAGTGCTTTTTTGTAAATTGAAAAAGTTTTTATGAATAGAGTTTTATGCTGTCTTATCTGAGGACATGATTATTTTACCCCTTAATCACATGGCTGTGTTTTGTGTATTTAATATTGCATCTATTTTATGAAATGTACTAATCTTTTGTGTAAACTTTTGTATTTCTTAGAATAAATACATTCCATTGCATTTGAAAATCAGATGACTCATCTTTTAAGAGGAGTTGGGTTTTACAGTGTGTGTGATCACTTCAATTAGGATTTCTTACAAAAATAATTTTTGAAGGAGGAGGCTGTAGCTCAGTGGTAGAGTGTATGCTTAACATGCTCCAGGTCCTGGGCTCAATTTCCAGTACCTCCATTATTTATAAACAGACAAACAAACAAGCCTAATCCCCCCCAAAAAATAAAAGTTATTTTTCTCAGACTGAGAAGGTAGATTAGGAAGTTCTTACTGTAGAGTCTGCAGTTCTTACTGTAACAACCCCTGAACTAATTGTACCCACAGAATACTACTAAAGCTGTCAGCTTCCAGCTAGTACTTCCCCGCACTCATTGTGACAGGCATCATGGATCCATGATACAAGGCAAAGAGAAAATCTCTTCTGGTGGATGAAAGGGTTACATGAGTATGTTCTGTCCTTTCAGAACTACATTTAATGTTCTCACTGATGGACAAAGTTCCTAATGGGATAGAGCCAATGCTGAAGGACCTGGAGGAACACATCATTAGCGCGGGCCTGGCAGACATGGTAGCAGCTGCTGAAACCATTACTACTGTAAGTCTTCTCGGTGACAACATATATATCAAGGTTATCTTCTCAATGCAGAATCAGGTGTTTAAAATAATAACTGATAGCAAAACAGTAATGTTGGAACACCTTTTTTAAGAAAAACTTTTTTCAGAAAATTTTCCTAATTTTAAAGCTGTAGTGTTTTATTAAAATTATGTTTGTATTTTCTCTCTTTTTTTGTATTATTATTTTCTTTTTAAAGACTCAACTGAATATAAAACACTTTATTTTTAGGACTCTGAGAAATATGTTGAGCAATTACTTACACTATTTAATAGATTTAGTAAACTCGTCAAAGAAGCTTTTCAAGATGATCCACGATTTCTTACTGCAAGAGACAAGGTATATATTCCTGTATATTAACATTACTGTCATAATTTAATTTTAGTAAGAAACTTACATCATTATTCTATTAAGTTACAAGCTAAAAAAGCTAGCAACACTGATTTTTCATCAGTGGAGGGCAACCGTGTTTATTATGTTTGGTTTGTTAGCGCTTTTGTCAGCATTGGGTATGCATGTGAACCAAAATTTAGCTAGAAGGTTGTTCTCTTCCTCATTTTTCAAGAATGTTTTCCTGTTTTTGAATATTACTGATTATTGAATTCCTCTTCATCCTTCTTCAAGACCCAGGTCATAGCATACTTCTCATGGACCATCCTTGATACTCTGCCTCTCCCCACATCCTGTCCCAAGCAGAATTGATTTCCCTGTCCCCTTTCCTTTCATAGAGCTCTTGTGACAGTTACATCACATTTATCCTTGTTTTCCATACCCTCTTGCCCATCGTTATAGGATAAAGATAATGAAACAGTATTATCCTTAGAATTGTGTCTTTTTAAATGACATAAACCTGTCACTAGAAATTACTGTTAGTTCCCCCCTCCTTCAGCTACCTTTCCTTACTTCCTAAGTTAGATTTTTTTTCTAAACTCTTAAAAAAAATCAGCTTTTTCTAGTAGGCTTTTTTCCTCATTATTTTTAGATAAATAAATGAATGGTTAGAAAGAAAGGTAGGTAGGTAGTACATGGGTAGATAAAGTAGGAAAGGGGTTAAGGGAGTGTGGAGGAAATGAGGTGGTTTGAAGTGTTCAATTGGCCTGCAGAGGGTTTATTCAAAGCTAGATTGAAGTTGATTAAGGAGTAAGCCGTGTGGTTAAGAGAAGAGTACTCTAGCCAGAGGAGACACAAGTGCGAAGGCTCTAAAGCAGAGATACACCCGTCATGTTCTAGGACTAGAGAGGAAAGAGATCATTGTGGCTAGAGGGGGCAAATAGTAGGAAATTAAGTCAGAGATAATAGAAGGCCAGGTCATGTAAGACTGTGAGCCATTGTAAGGAGTTTGGTTTTTACTCTGAATAGGTTAGAAAGTCATAGAAAGATCTCGAACAGAATGACAGGATCTGACGTATATTTTATCAGGATTACCTGGCTGCTACAGAAAGACTAGACCGAAGGAGGCAACAGAGGAAGCAAGAATATGGGTTAAGAACCTATTTAAGTAATTCGATTAAACAATGATGGGAGCTCTGCCCAGAACAGTAGTAGGTAGAAGTAGTCAAAAGTGGTTGAGTTCTGTTTATATAGTGAAAAGAGACTATACAGGACTTGATAATGGAACCAGACATGCAATGTGATAGAAGGAGATCCATCAAGGATGGCACTCCAGTTTTGTTCTGATCAGTTAGAAGTATATGCTTACTGAGATGAGGGCAGATGAAGACTGTGGAAGAAGCAGGTTTTGGGGAGATGGTTGAAGAGAGATTGGGAACTCAGTTCTGGACAGGTTAACTTTGAATGTTTAATAAACATCCATGTGATAACACCACGTCTGGAGCTTAAAGGGAGAGGACAGGGCTGCAAAAATAAATTTGGGAGCATCAGCAGATAGATGGTGTTTAAAGCACTGACACTGGCTGTGATCTCCAAAGTTAAGAGTGAAGAGATCCAAGGACAGGCCTGGGGCAACCTAAATTTAGTTATCAGAAAGATGAGGAACCCAACCATCTTTCATGAGGAGAGAGGAGAATGATTGGAATGACCAGGAGAGTGCTATGCTAAAAAACAAGTGGAAAAAGCACTTTCTGGGAGGAGAGTATGCTCTTCTGTTGTAGAATGCTGTTGATAGATCAGATGGGTCAGATAAGATGGGGATTAGCCACTGTCTTCAGCAACATGAAGGTTGTGAGTGACCTGGACAAGAACGATTGGTTGGAGTAGTAGTGAGAAAGCCTGGTGATAGAATGGCTCACAGTAAGAATGGGAATAGAGAAATTAGAGACAGTGAGTTAGATAATTCTTTGTGTGTGTGTGTGTGTGGATATGTGTTTATTTCTTTTGGGTAATTAACAGTGGAATTGCTGAATCATGAGAAGTGTAAATAACTTTATAAAATCCTGTAAAACTGTTTTCCAAAGTGGTTCTACCATTTTACAAATCTATCAGCAACACTTGAGATAGATAATTCTTGAGTTAGATAATTGTTCTAGGAATTTAGTTTAGAGAGAGAGAGAGAGAGAGAGAGAGAGATGGGTGAGTACCTGAAGGTGGACAAAGTCAAGAGAGAATTTTTAAGATTTAAAAAGTAATATGTATGCATACTGAAGCTGCAGAAAACAGAGAGGAAGAAAATGACACAGGAGAACTAGGAAATTCTGATTACTTCAGTCTTCTTGATAAAATAGGAAGCCCAACCATCAGCTGAGAACTTGCATGGGAGAGGAAATATTGGAGGTTTGAAGAGAAAGGAGGTGGTATGAAAATGTTTTCCAGGAAAATGTGTGGACAAGAGAAAAATAGTATGGTTATCAGGCAGCATTAAGACCTCACTTGAGAATTATGATAATCATATGACAAAGAACATGCTGATGTCATTGCCTTGAGGAATTCTATCAGGCCAGATACACCAGTAAAATTAAAAATCAATTTATATTTTATGTATTTTTGGAATTGTAACAATTTATCTAGCTGTATTTTAAGTGTTAAAAATAATGTTTATGTTTTACTTTAAACCATTTTTTGCAGGCATATAAAGCAGTTGTTAATGATGCTACCATATTTAAACTTGAATTACCTTTGAAGCAGAAAGGGTAAGGTTTTTAAAAATTATGTATTTAATATTCTTACTGTTTTTGGAGAGTACTATGTGTTATTGAATATGCAGAAGTGCCCTGTTTCCCTAATCCTATCAGGTTTGTTTTTTTGCTTTTTTAACTTTTATGATTTTTGCTGCCTTTAATTATTAAGAACTGTTTCACTTTTAAATTTTATATTGTCTCCTATTATTACCAAAAAATGTTGACATTATTTTTTAAGTAGAAAAAATGTTTTGTTCTTAATCTTTTTGAATCTCTACTTGTTTTCCCTCCTCATTATTCACCAGTTATTTTATAACCTACAAAAGCATGGAATATGACTCAATTCACCATAATGATTTAAAAAAAGGAGAAATAATTTTAATGTAAATTTTTATATTGCCATTTTTAAAACTGATCTCTCATTGATGAGCTCTCATATCATCTCTCAAATAAGATGGACTTACTTGTGCTAAGTACTATTATAGAAAATCTAAAAATCAAAATTTAATGAAATATTAATCTGAGCTAGCTATCATATCTTCAGAGTAGTACTGAGTAGCAGTAAAGGTTAATTGGAAAAGTCTTTTTTTTTTTGTAATTTCTAGCTGAGAATTGCTATTGTAAATACATTTTATACATAATGCTAATAAAATATTTGAAAGTAACATGTCTTAAGAAGGAAAAGTAATTGTTCAGGATTTTTTTTTTAAGTCAGTGTCAGTTTGTCTTTTTTGAGCCATGTAAGTTATTCAAGTGCTATTACAGTGGAAGACACCTGAGTCCTACAGTTTTAAAGTAATTGGAATAGTTTAGAAGGGCATTTATTGTGTTCTCTTTATAGATTTTATAGATTGTGAAATATATGAAACATAACATGACATATTGGAGATCCCTTCATATGAATACATAAAGGTCTTCTTCAGTCTCCTCTGCTCCCAGAACTTTTTAATAAAATTTTCAAACTCAAGAGTAAAGTCACTCTATTGCCTTATTAAATGTGTACCTCCCTATACACCCATCAGTCAGCTTTTTAAGTGCACTTCAAAAGAAGTTGCAGGCATCAGTAACCTTTACTTTCTAAACACTTCACCATATAGCCATTAACTGAATTTTGTGTTTGTTTTGAGATAAAATCTACCTTCAGTTAAATCCATAAATCTTAACTGTATAATTTTGTGAGATTTGACAAGTGCCTACATCCCTGTTAAGATACACAGTATTTTCATCATCCTTGAGAGTTTCCTCATGTCCATTCCCAGTCAGTTCCAACTCCACTCCCACTTCCTTCCAGAAGGCAACTCTTCTGATTATTTCAACATAGGTTAGTTTTGCCTGATCTAGGACTACATATAAATTCATACAGTATATATACTTTTTGTGTAAAGGTTTTTTCAATTCAGCATAGTGCTTTTGAGATTCAGCCATATTTTTGTGTATCATAGGGGTTTGTTTTCCAATGTGGTTGTAGTGTTTTACATGCTCACCGGTGAAGTGTAAGAGTACTAGTTAATCCACATTCTCACCAATGTTTTTAGTGTTATCATTTTAATTTTAGTCATTCTGTGTGTAGTATTACCTCAGTATAGTTTTAATTCCCATTTCCCTTATGACTATTGATATTGAGCACTTTTTCATGTATTTTTTGGCATTTGTTTATTTTTCTTTATAAAATGTTCAAAATTTTTGCCTGTTTTTTTTTCCACTGGGTTGTTCCTTTTTATTAGTGAACTGTGAGTTTTTATATATTCTGTATATAGGTCCTTTGTAAGATATATGCTCTTCTTTGTGGTTCTTCTTTTTTTTTCTTTGTGAAATTATTTTTTTTTATTGAGTTATAGTCGATTAACAATGTTGTGTCAATTTCCAGCGTAGAGCACAATTTTTCAGTTATACATGAACATACATATATTCAGTGTCGCATTCTTTTTTGCTGTGAGCTAAGATCTTGTATATATTTCCCTGTGCTATACAGTATAATCTTGTTTATCTATTCTACATATGCCTGTCAGTATCTACAAATTTCAAACTCCCAGTCTGTCCCTTCCTGCCCTCCTCCCCCTTGTCTGACAACCACAAGTTTGAATTCTATGTCTATGAGTCTGTTTCTGTTTTGTATTTATGTTCTTTTTTTTTTTTTTTTTTTTGTAAGATTCCACATATGAGCAATCTCATATGGTATTTTTCTTTCTCTTTCTGGCTTACTTCCCTTAGAATGACATTCTCCATGTTGCTGCAAATGGTGTTATGTTGTCATTTTTATGGCTGAATAGTATTCCACTGTATAAATATACCACATCTTCTTTATCCAGTCAGCTCTCAATGGACATTTGGGCTGTTTCCATGTCTTGGCTATTGTAAATAGTGCTGCTAGGAACATTGGGGTGCAGGTGTCTTTTTGAAGTAGGGTTCCTTCTGGATATATGCCCAGGACTGGGATTCCTGGGTCATATGGTAAGTCTGTTCCTAGTCTTTTGAGGAATCTCCATACTGTTTTCCACAGTGGCTGCACCAAACTGCATTCCCACCAGCAATGTAGGAGGGTTCCCTTTTCTCCACAGCCTCTCCAGCATTTGTCATTTGTGGACTTTTGAATGATGGCCATTCTGGCTGGTGTGAGGTGATACGGCATTGTAGTTTTGATTTGCATTTCTCTAATAATTAGTGATATTGAGCATTTTTTCATGTGCCTGTTGATCATTTGTATTTCTTCCTTGGAGAATTGCTTGTTTAGGTCTTCTACCCATTTTTGGATTGGGTTGTTTGTTTTTTTCTTACTATGTCGTATTGGCTATTTATATATTCTGGAAATCAAGCCTTTGTAGGTTTCATTGTTTGCAAAACTTTTCTCCCATTCCATTTGTTGTCATTTTGTTTTGCTTGTGGTTTCCTTTGCTGTGCAGAAGCTTGTAAGTTTCGTTAGGTCCCATTTGTTTATTCTTTTATTTCTATTGCTTGGGTAGACTGTTCTAGGAGAACATTTTTGAGATGTATGTGAGATGTTTTGCCTATGTTTTCTTCTAGGAGGTTTATTGTATCTTGTCTTATGTTTAAGTCTTTGATCCATTTTGAGTTGATTTTTGTGTATGGTGTAAGGGAGTGTTCTAGCTTCATTGATTTACATGCTGCTGTCCAGTTTTCCCAACACCACTGGCTGAAGAAACTGTCTTTATTCCATTGTATGTTCTTGCCTCCTTTGTTGAAGATTAGTTGACCAGAAGTTTGTGGGTTCATTTCTGGGCTCTGTATTCTGTCCCATTGGTCCATATGTCTGTTTTTGTACCAGTACCATGCTGTTTTGATGACTGTAGCTCTGTAGTATTGTCTGAAGTCTGGGAGAGTTATTCCTCCAGCCTCTTTCTTTTTCTTCAGTAATGCTCTGACAATTCTGGGTCTTTTGTGGTTCCATATAAATTTTATTAGTTCTGTGAAATATGTTCTGGGTAATTTGGTAGGAATTTCATTAATCTTTTGTGGTTCTTGCTTTCTGTGTTTTTTTGTGAAAACCTTTGTCTACCTCTACCTCTAGGGTATGAGGGTATTTTTCTCTTTTCTTCTAGAAGCTTTATAATTTTTAGCTTTCACATTTAGGTCTAAGAGCTACCTTAAATTGATATTTGCATATAGTGTAAGTTAGGTGTTAAATTTCTTTTTTTTTTTCTCTCTTCCATATGGATAGCAAGTGGTTTCATCACCATTTGCTGGAAATATTTTCCATTCCCCACTGCATTGCTTTGGTCTTTTGTCAAAAATCAGGTGACTTAAAAATGTTTATGTTTTTCTGGCCCATCTGTTCTAGTCCATTGATTTATATGAGCATCCTTAGGCCATTACAGAGTCATGATTAATACTGTTCTGCAGTAAGTCTTGAAGTCAAGCGGTGTAACTTTGTTCTTTTATTCCATCAGTGCTTTTGATATGCTAGCGTATAGAAATACAGTTGATTCTTGTACATTGATCTTATATCCCGTTACCTTGTTAAAGCTATTAGGTCTAGTAGGTCTTTTTTAGATTTCTTAAGACTTTCTATGTAAATAATCATGTAATCTTTGAATAAAGATAGTTTTATTTTTTCCCTTCTCATCCTTATACCAGCTGTTTCTTTTTCTGGCCTTGATGTACTGGCTAGGATCATAAGTACGATGTTGAATAGAAGTAGTGAGGGTGGGCGTCCTTGCCTTTTTTGGCAAGCTTAAGGGGAAAGCCTTAATTTTTTGTCATTAAGTACAAAGTTAGCTGAGGATTTTTCATAGAAGCCCTTAATTGGGTTGCTTTTTCCCCCTAATTATTGCTGAAAGTTTTGATAATGAATGGGTGTTGACTTTTATTAATAGTGCTTTTTCTGTGTTGAAATGACCATATGGTTTTTCTTCCTTATTCTTTTGATGTGGTGAAATACATTGATTTTTTAAAAAAATAATTTAGCCAATGTTGACCTCTTGGGATAAATTCTACTTGATCATGATGTATTATTCTTTCTGTATATTCCTGGATATAATTTGCTAGTTAGTGTTTTGTCAAGTTTTTGGAATCTAATTTTGTGAAGGATTTACCTCTTTCTGGACTATGTGCCTTGTGCAATTTTCATTTTTGTGATGTCTTTGTCATTTTCTGATTTCAGGATTATGCTGACCTCATAAAAAGGATTGAGAGTTACTCTTTCTTTTTGAATGTTCTAAAAGAATTAGTGTAATTGGTATTCCTTCTTTAATGTTTGATAGAATTCATTGGTAAAACCATTTGGGCATGAAGTTTTTAATGAACTGATACTGGTTACAAATTTAATTTCTTTAATAGATACAGGGCTTTTCCAACTTTTACATTTAGTCTAGTTTTAGTTTTGGTAAGTTGTGTTTTTAAAGAAATGTGTTCTTTTCAGTTGTCAAATTAATATACATAAATTTGTTAAGTTCTATATTATTCTTTTCTGTGTGGAAATACCATTGAAACTTTCTTCTGGAACCGTTTGAGATTAAGTTGTTCATTATTCCTAGTGCACTAATATATATTTTCTATAAATATAATCACAGTATAACTATCAAAATCAGGAAATTGACTTTGAGGCATAATACCATCTGCTGCTCAGACCCCTTTAAATTTATTGACCATGGAGTTTTTTTGTTGCTGTTGCTGTTTTTGTTGTTGTTTTAGCAGAAGAATCCAGTACAGAACCATGTGTTGCATTTGGTTGTTATATTTCTTTTTCTTTGGCCTGGAGCCATCTCTCCTATGACTCTCATGACCTTGACGTTTTTGAAGCCTACAGTCCGGTTTGAGTCAGTCTGGTATTTTTATGATTAGATTCAGGTTTACACGTTTGGCTGAAGTGAGGCTTTATTGTTCTCATCGCATCTTGTCCGAGGGAAGGTGCGTGGTTTTGACTTACTCCATTACTGCCTGTGTTTAGTTTGATTGCCTGATTGGGTTAGTGCCTGCCAGACTTCTCCACTCAGTTACTCTTTTTCTTATTGTCAGTAAGTATTTGTCAATAGGTGCTTCAAACTGTGTGAAGACCCCATCATTGCTCGTCAGATCTTCATTTTATACATTGATTTGTCATTTCAGCATGGACTCATGGTTTACTATTTTTGTTCAGTGGGTTATAATTTACTTTTTTTTTTTTCTTTATTTTGATTTTCAAATTAGCCTAGATTTCACTAGTGAGAGCTGGTTTCTGGGTCCTTTTGACAGTAAACTCTTCCTTTCTTTTCGGCACATGAGGATTTCCAGACTCATTTTTTTTACTTGCCCTTCCCCTTGCCTCAGAATCAGCCATTTTTTCACGAAGTCCTAGTTCCTTTTAGTGAGCAATGGTATTTCGTGGACAAAGTCTGGTGCTGGGTGTATTCATTGCTGTTGCGGTGCTACTGCTCTTAGACCCTCTCAGTGGACAGACTTAAAGATATACAACGCAGTGCCTGGTTTCCTGGCAGATGCATTCCTCACCCTGCTGAGGCTCTGAGTCCCCGGCCTGGCCCCCCCCCCCCCCATGTGAATGCCTTCCCCATCCCACTGGAACCTTTGCACCTCCCACTGTGCCTCCCTTATGTGGGCACCCTCCTCACCTGTCTGGTCTCTCATATGCCGTACCTGTCAACACACCCTTTACTGTTTGGGCTTTGACACCTGGATGCTAGGCCTTTCCAGTGGATATCTGATTTGCCAAGCCTAGGCTCTGACTCCCCATGCAAGGCTGCAGCCCTGCAGGAATGGCTTTTCCACTCTGTTTAGGCTTTCATGTCCCTGTTTAAGTTTACTGCTAGGTATGTTTTTCTTTTGGATGTTATTATAAATGAAATTGTTTATATAATTTCCTTTTGGATTTTTCATTGCTCGTGTGTGAAAACACAGCTGATTCTTGTATGTTGATCTTGCACCCTGCACCTTTGCTAATAAATTCATTCATTGACTCTAGTAGCTTTTTTGTGGATTCTTTCATATTTTGCGTGTACAAGGTCATGACATTTGTGAAGAGAGATACTTTTACTTGTTCCTTTCCGATTTGAATGTCTTTATTTTTCTTGCCTAATTGTTCTAAGTAGAATTTGTAGAACTTCTAGCACAGTGATGAATAGCAGTGGTGAATACGGGTGTCCTTGTCTCATTCCTGATTTAGGGGAGAATGCCATCAGTATTTCACCATTGAGTATGTTAGCTGTGGGTTTTTGATGACTGTGTTATTCTTAATAGCAGCGTGGCATTATGTCTGGTAGGTACAGCATAGTTTATTTAATTGATCCTTTATTGCTGTGCTAAGTAGTTTCTGATATTCTCCTATTACTAATAGTGCTCCAGAGAATAATATTGTATACTTGCCATTTGATATACATGAAAGTGTTTTTACAGTCTAGATCCTGAGAGGCAGGGATTACTGGGTTTCTCTTTTTTTTTTTTAATTTAAGGTCACTGTGTCCTACCTTTAGCTCCAGATTAAGTAGAAATTTTCTGTGGAATAAAATGAGTATTATTAGCTGATCCAGGCAGCAGAACATGGGTGCTGTGGCTATTAGAGGTGGTAGAGGTAATGTTCTAGAAGAATAAAGCTGCTAATAGCATCCAGGGTATTTGAGAGACTCACCTCTCAGGAGGAATAGAGTAGTTCATGCTGAGCCAGTGCTTCCACTGAGAACAACCAGAAAAATCAGGTAAATTTAAGAAAATAGTAATTTTCCTATTATCAAAGAGCTACAGAAGCAACTAGAACAAGATGTTCAAATGTTATACAAATGAGAGAGAGCCTTTCAGAAGTTAGCTGAGGTTTTGTAGCTGTGTTTCCCTGAAAAGAAGCAGCTGAGAATCTAGGCTTGGCTCAGGCTGAGCAGCACTGCTGGGGGACAGTAGGGCTCTGGGTCACCACACAGGCCTGGAATGACAAAGCCCCCTCGGTTCGCAGTTGAAAGCCCAGGAGGGACGTTCCATACATTCAGTGGCTAACCAGGGGTAGACTGATTCTTAGCAGAACTACAGCCCGTCCTTGAGCCAGTGCAGTTCCTGATTAAAGTGATTAGCCTCTTCCATAGCAGAATGAAGGGTGAACATACTCTTAATGGAAGATAAACATCATCTGGTACCTCTGTGATTCTTTTATATGCAGTTCCCAGTGTTCGGTACGACATTACTAGTCCTGTGATAGCAAAGAAAGCTTATGATCAACCAAGAGAAAAATCATTTTAGGGTCAGACTCTCAGATGACCCCAGTATTGGAGTTAGCAGATAAGGACTTTAAAATAATTAAAATTGATAACTTAATCACAGTGAAATACCGCTCACACTCACTGGGATGGCTGAAATTAAAAGGATATTAACAAGCTTTGGTGAAGATGTGGAGAGACTGGGATCATACATAGTTGGTGTGCAGCTACTGTGGAAACAGTTTTATAGTAACTCAAGAAGTTTAACATAGAGTTAACATGTAACCCAGCAGCTCCACTCCTGGGTATATACCCAAAAGAAACTAGAACATATATCCACTCAAAAACTTGTATGTGAATGTTCATAGCAGCATTATTCTTAACAGCCAATAAATGGAAACAACACAAATGCCCATTGTCTGATGAATGGATAAGCAAACTGTGATATGTGCATGCAACAGAATATTATTTAGTTACAGAAAGGGATGAGATTCCATACATGCTACAGCATGAATGATACCTTGAGAATATTACGCTAAGTGAAAGCGCCAGACACAGCAGGACAAATTTTGTGTGATTTCACTTGTATGAGGTGCCTAGAATAGGCAGACTTACTGATACAGAAAGCAGACCAGGTGTCACAGGGACTGGGGTGAAGAGGGAATGGAAAGTTACTGTTTAATGAATAGAGGGTTTCTGTTTGAGATTATGAAAAAGTTCTGGACATAGTGATTATATTTGCATAACATTGTGAATGTACTTAATGCCACTGAAGTGCACACTTGAAATGGCTACTATGCTAAAAATCTTTTGACCATGATAAAAAGGAAGGAATGAACACGCTGTGATCCAGAGGAATCATAAAAACATGCTGAGTAAGAGATGCCAGTCGCAAAGAGTCACATATTGTATGATTCCATTTATGTGAGATGTCCAGAATAAGAAAGTCCATAGAGACAGAAAGTAGGTTAGTTACAGTCACGGGCTGGGAGGGAGGGATTGCTGGAGAATGAGATTTGACTGACTGCTTATGAGTGTGGAGTTTCTTTTAGGGGTAATGAAAATATTTAAAATTTTATGTTGATGGTAGTTGCACAACTTTGTGAATATACTTAAAAAAACATTGAATTGCACCCTTTAAATGGATAATTGTGTGGTATGTAAGTTATATTTCAGTAATAATCTTAACTAGACCATAAATAATAATGAATAAATAATACATGTTAACAAATAGGTAGAAATTATTACCTGAGAAAAGGTGAAATATTTATAGAAATATGTGATTGGAATCATAGAGAATGCAAAAGAAGACACAAGCTACTGACCAAAATTTTTCAAAACTGATGAAAGATGTGAACTTATATTCAAGCATCTCTTTGAATCCCACGCATGACCAATATAAATTAAACCATTCCTAGGCGCCATTCCATAGTAAGACAGCTAAAAACCGGGGAAAAACAAAACACTGAAACAGCCAGAGAACAAGGGGAATGACGCAGTACCTTCAAAGAAACAACAAAAAAAACCTGACAGCTGTCTTCTTGACAGGTTGAGTTAGGAGATACAGCAGTCATTACAGTAGTTCACACAGAAGCCAGGCACTGGCAGGGTGAATAGGTCGGACAAGCTGGGTGGGTTCTTGTGATGTAAGGAAGCTGTCTTCAGACTGGCCTGTGTCTACCTTGAGAGATACAGGAAGACTTGCCTGGAGTAACCAGTGTGGATACTTTTAAGGCCATTGCTTTCTAAGTCCTCAACTTCCACATCTAATTTTTTCAGAAATTGACCCCTCTGGTGGAAGTATTGTTGCAGTTTCTCCTTTCCACTTCTCCTTTCTAGTTACTCTTTCCTGTTTTGTAAAGAAAGACCCGCGTCTCTTCCTTCTTACTCTGATTTGTTGCCTCACATTATAAAAAGCCCGCAAGTTGTGTAAGAAAGGAATATTTTGAAATATTACTATTGATGTACAGAAAATGAATTTTTAGTGGCTAGGTATTGTATCCTTTTGCAAGATGGTTTCTAATTCTTTGCTTTCAACACAATTGATGGCTAATTTGATCCATTATTGAAAGTAGGTTTTTTAGATCACTATATATTTTTTAGCAAATAACTCAGAAGGTGCTCAATGAATTGAGTAACATAAGGAAAACTTCTAGTCCTATCTACTTATTTATGGTAATGAGATTTTTCAGGGAAAACACATAAATTTATAAATATAAAAAGTAGAAGTAAAATTGATGATGATAATTGGGAGGGAAAATTTTGCATACGCATATGTTTGATACACACAGTATAATTACTTTGTTTTGGTAAGTTGTGTACTTACAATAATTTGGATAACTCATTTCTGATAACAGTTGAATTTATATACACAAGAAGTTTTAAAATGTTAAATTTAAATTTATTTACATATAGTTTAAAGAAGTAGGATAAAGAATAAATGCAAGACTTTCAAGTATAAAATACAATACACTGGTTTTGAAGTTTTGTTGGAAAAGTGAAATATAGATACAAGTTCATTGTTTAAGAGAGGTTTGTTTATAGCTTTTTTTTAAATGGATGATGGTAGATATTCATACCACTGTGGAATTTAGGTTACATTGGATATGTTTCAGAGTGAAGTAACAGTTTTATCTTAATACTAATAATGAAAAGTTTTAAATATTAACTTATATTCAAAGATTTACATAGTTTTTCAAAAGTATTTTAGAATATCTGAATAAAATCTTTTAAAGATGATTGGCAGAGCTGCCACTAGATTGAGGCAAGGAGGTACAATTTAAGGAGATGATACCGTTAGGGTTCTTTCTACAAGTGCACTTGCAGGACCCTAAGAGTGAGTGCCTCCTTAAACCGTGACCCTAGGTGTAAACTTTCTCACCCTATTCCCACTGGATTTATATAGCATAAGAAATTCGTTTGTGAAAAGTTGGCTTTAGAAAGCATATTTCAGATTCAGTCATTTTCATCAACTGCTTTTAATTTGTTTTTCAGGGTGGGATTAAAAACTCAGCCTGAGTCAAAATGCCCTGAGCTGCTTGCCAATTACTGTGACATGTTGCTAAGAAAAACACCATTAAGCAAAAAACTAACCTCTGAAGAGATTGAAGCAAAGCTTAAAGAAGTGGTACATACATTTTTTTTTAACTTCAGATAGTTTAATTATCTTACTTTGAATTTGTGTTTTGTGTATAAGGTTTTCTGTGATAGCATTAATTTTTTTAACATGTGTCTATAAGCAACTAATATGAAATTTTACCAGTGTAAGATCTCTGTAAAGCAGTTATTTTTCTTCCTGAAAATTTTTATTCTATAGCTGCCAGAAAGGGAAATAGCATTTCATTCTTTCTCGATTCTTTTAAAAAATCTATTAAATTCTAGCTCCTATGAAAGGACAAAGCAAAAAAGAGAAATGGAACCAGCCAATGGTGTTTGGAATGATGGTTGAGACTGGATGTTTTTCACTTCTTTCTTCTTGTGAGAGCTCAAAATAGATAACCAAGGGTGAATGAGTGTAGTTTCAAAGTTAGTTGCTTTCATTTTTATTTGTCTCTTGTTATTAGTGTAACATGATATTAGCCCAGGAAATCAAAGAAGAAAAAAATTAGTAAGCAAGATACAGAGAAAGTATAGACAAAAAGAGTTAGAGCGAAAAAGATTGGTGTCAGAATAAAGTGAAGAAGATACATAGAAGAAAAAATTGGGAAGAACCATTGATTTTCCTATAAAGTTCTATCACGTTTTATATAAAATTTCAAAAATTGGTATTTATAGGCACTCAAAGGTTATTTGGTTACAGTCTCTCAAGTTTGCTAACTTTTAAAGTAGTAAAATAATACCAGGATTGGTTATTGTTCAAAGATGGTTACTGTTCAGGTTAGTAGGCCTCTGTCTGTATATGTTTATATAAATTTCTGACTTTTGACGGTGGGGAATGTAGGAAGGTCTAAATGAGAGGGATGGCTAAGAGCATTTATAAATTGAAAGTCACTTTGTTTCCCGTACAGCTCTTGGTCCTTAAGTACGTACAAAACAAAGACGTTTTTATGAGATATCACAAAGCGCATTTGACACGACGTCTTATATTAGACATCTCTGCTGATAGTGAAATTGAAGAGAATATGGTAGAGTGGCTAAGAGTAAGTAAATTTTTAAAAAATACTTGGTTCTCTTAAGATAGCACATGGTTCATATGTGTGCTTAAGCAGTACAGTTTGGTGATAATTGTTAATGTTGAAGAAATAGGGGACATTTTATAAGAATATGGCATCAATTATATAAAATAAGTATTTTCTTAATAAAGAAGCACCTTTGCTCTTGCTTTGCTTCTGTTGTTTCACTCTTGTATCTCTCACTTATTGACGTTATTAAATAAACTACTGGACAAATCATTTCATTTTTAAAGGTATTTTTAGTACTAAATATTTAACCACAGAGATGTTTGTAAATAAATACATCTATAAAGGAAAAAGAACCAATAGGTAAAGGTGGTGGCTTATTTAGCGTAATCAGTGCTAATTATGACTACATTCCTATGTCACAGAATTTTAAGTTTGTCTCTTTCAGTTAATTTTAATGGAATTTGAGTTATATTAACATAAATTAATATGTCTTTCATTTATATATATGTATTCTATATAATATATAAATATATGATAATAAGTACATAATGTGTATACCTACATGTATTTCATACATATGTCTTTCATTTATATTTGTATTTCAAATTGCAGGTTTACAGATAGTCCTACTTTGCATGGTGGTGTAGGGTAGTAAAAATTACTGTGTAGTTGATCTTAAAATTAACAATCAGTGGGGAAAATTATTGTTCTATAACTTAGAAATTTTTGTCAGTATTAAAAACTTACCATCTGTTATATAGGAAAATAAAAATAAGTAAAATTAGTATGTATTTAGTACACTAAGTTAAAACATAAACTTTCAGATTTAAAGTGGTTTTTTTTTTTTAAAAAAAAACTTTAAAAATGTAAAAAGAGTAGTTAGGAAAATATTTGCAATTCATATGTCTAATATTGTATCTAGAATATGCAAAGAACTCTTACAACCCAACAGTAAAGGCAAATTGGTTACAGATGGGCAAAGAATTAGAATAGACATTTCTTCACAGAAGATATACAAATGGTCAGTAAGTGTATGCAGAGACGCTCAACATCATTAGTCATCAGGGAAAGGCAAATCAAAACCACAGTGCGATGCCACTCCGCTCCCACTGCGACAGTGAAAAATCAGATAATAACAAATGTTGCCAAGGAAGAGGAGAAATTGGAACCCTCATGCATTGCTGGTAGGAATATACTATGGTGCTGCCACTTTGGAAAACTGACAGTTCCTTAAAAAGTTAAACTTAGAGTTAACCTGGCAAGTCTGCTACTAGATAATTCTGCTCAAGGGAAGTGAAAACATATGAGCACACAAAAAGTTGTGCATGAATGTTCATAGTAGCATTATTCATAGTGACCAAAAAATGAAAACAACCCAAAATGTCAAACCAGTTGACAAATAAACAAAATATAGTTTATCCATGTGATAGAATATTGCTTGTCCATAAAAAGAAATGAAGTAATGATACATGCAACAACATGGATGAACTTTGAAAACATTTTCTAAATCAAAGAAGCCATTCACAGATGACATACTATATGATTCCCCTAATTCAGTGTGTCCACAGTAGCCAAATCCTTAGAAACAAAAAACAAGGGTTTCCAGGAATGCAGGACTGGGGAAAATGGGGAGTGACTGCTAGTAAGCATGGAGTTTCTTTTTGGCATGATGAAAATGTTCTAAAATTAGACAGTGGTGATGGCTACATAACTGTGTAAATACACTAAAACTTGATTAATTGTACACTTTAAAAGGGGCAAATTTTGAGACAGATGATTTATATCTCTGTAACACTGTTACTAAAATGAAGAGTGGTTTGACTAGTACTTGACTTCTTGTCATGCAACTCACAGTACACAGTGAGCACCTTTTGTATACCTTGAAGAGCTGTCATACTCTTAAGTTTGGATCAGCTTCCAAACTTTCATCTTTTGGTCTTTCAAAGTCATGAAAGTTTTTGCTGGCATCACGTCCTCATCTTATCCTTTTTTTTATTGTCACTACCATTTTTTTCATTTATGTTGATAATTTGCCCTCATTAAGTTTCTATACCTGCATATTTAAAATCTTCGCCATTGGCATTATCAATAAACATTAAACAACCACAGTCAGCTCTTTTTTCTAAACTCCATTTATGTTCTATTTTATTTTCATTTCCAACATTGTTATATTTTTGGTGTACTTTTGTCATCTTTCTTGACCAGTTATGTCTTTTGATTATGCATTTTAATAAAATGCCATGTGGATTTATCACTGGAAGACGTGGAAGACAGGCCACAAGACTGCGTGCTTTGCTGTCTGTGGGTGAATTGAATAAACATGACTGACAGATTTTGGAAGAAGTATCTGTGATTGGTCACTGATATGATATGCTCTGTTATTAGTGGTGCAATAGATTGAGGAGACAGAAGTTATGTTAGTGATTTATGTAACACTCACATTTAATATATAGTGGTAATTGAAAGTTGAACTGTGTTGTTGGGAGACTGGTGTTATTTAACTGTACTGTGGTAACTGAAATTCATGTGTATTGGAACTGTGCACAGAAAGCCAGGATTGCCTGTATATTCTGTTTAGTTTCTAAGAATCAAATTTAATAGGTATTAGATTATAAACATTCTAATAAATAAAAGAGAAAGGCAGAATTTTGTACTAAAGCATCTAACACTTAGCTTTCCATTAAAATTTTTTGCTAAGAGTATATCAGATTATATATTATTAATTACTTCTTCTGTCCTTGGTTTTCATAGGAAGTTGGTATGCCAGCAGATTATGTAAACAAGCTTGCTAGAATGTTTCAGGACATAAAAGTATCTGAAGATTTAAACCAAGCTTTTAAGGAAATGCACAAAAATAATAAGTTGGCTTTACCAGGTATTATTTTATAATTACATACATGTTTTAACTTTTTAAGAAAGAGTATCTTTGTTTTCTAATAAATTAAAAATAAACCTAAGTAGTAATAGATAAAAAGATGTTACAAAGCCCATGTTCCTTGAAGGCACCCCATCCCACAAAGCGGAATTTAGATTTGCTAATTCTTATTTTGAAACAAAAGGACGCTTTTTAACAAAACCTTTAGAGTCTTGTTTATTTTTCACCAAAGCTTATCCTTTATGTATTTTGAATTTTATCCATTGTTAAGATTATTTGCTTTATATTTTCTGATATTCGTTCCTATAGCTGATTCAGTTAATATAAAAATTCTGAATGCTGGTGCTTGGTCAAGAAGCTCTGAAAAAGTCTTTGTCTCACTTCCTACTGAACTGGAGGATTTGATACCTGAAGTAGAAGAATTCTACAAAAAAAATCATAGTGGTAGAAAATTACATTGGCATCACCTCATGTCAAATGGAATTGTAAGTAGATGGCGTGTTAGTTCAGATACTGGTTGGCTGAAAGCAGCAGGACTCCACATAAGATTTGCTTAGATGAGGTCCTTGCTGCTCTTACAAGGGAAAGTCGGAGCAGACAGAGTGGATCTGTTTCACGAGATTGCTAGGGACATAGGCTTCTGGTTGTAGCACCGTGCTTGAGGTCTTCTTTTGCCTGCAGAATCCAATATGCTGCTCGCTATGCCTGTCTTCCAGCCCAACAGGAAGGGAAAGATAAAGAGTATAGCTTTCTTTAAGGGCAACTTCTAGAAGTTTCCCCCATTGTTTCCACTCAAATCTCATTGGCCAGCACTTAGTCACATGGCCACATTTTGCTCAGGAAAGCTGGGAGGTGAGTCTGTATTCTGAGTAGTCATTAAGGTCTGCTAAAGTTTTTATTACCATGTAAGAAAGGAAGAATGGATATTGGAAGACAGCCAGCAGTCTTTTTTATACATAGTCTCATGTAAGATATATTATAGATAGATGGTAATCATCATAAAGAGATTACTTTTTAAAATTGTTTTATCTATTATAGATCACGTTTAAGAATGAAGTAGGTCAATATGATTTGGAGGTAACGACGTTTCAGTTGGCTGTATTGTTTGCATGGAACCAAAGACCCAGAGAGAAAATCAGCTTTGAAAACCTAAAACTTGCAACTGAACTCCCTGATGCTGAGCTTAGAAGGACTTTATGGGTTGGTTTGCTTTTATGTTTTTTTATTTTTTAAGTTACATCCTCTCTCATAGCAAGAAATATGTGTTGGCTTGCTTGAAATAAATTTATGAGTTCATAACACTCTCAAATGACTTTTAACCAAGAAAAATACACTAATGAGATATTTATGGAAAAAAAAGAAATTGAAAATAAGCAAGTTATTAAGACAGAGAATGGCAAAAAGAGAGAGAGTGTGAGAAAGATTGAGTTGGTATTTAAATGTTATCTATGAGGAGTGGCCAAAGATTGCATCATGAGACTGTGTTCCAAGATTTTATGGTAACCCAGATTCTAAGAATTATCTTTTGAGGGCTTGTAAAATGTACTTATCAGCCTCCTGTTCAAAACTGCGTTTTACCCCGACTCCACAGGCCTCTTCCAAAGTAAATTCTCACCTAGAGAGAGATCAGCTGGTTTATAGCTGGCAGTGGTGTTCATCGTGCTCATATATGACCAGCGCCTCTGGGTTTTTTGGGTTTTTGTCTTATGGCAGAGAGAGTATTTATTGCTTCCTCACAACCAGCTCTTTTCTCCTCATTCTCTCTCCTCATTATGCCTTTCCATTGTTATATTCACAGAAGTACTAAATAAAAGTTTGAATTTGAAATTCATGCTCATAATTCTTTCTCACCTATGTTGGTCATGTTGGAGAATTGATCTTGGCATTCTGCACTGTTTATAGAAGCTAATTGTTTTCTCTTTGTTCTTCATAGTCTTTAGTAGCTTTCCCAAAGCTCAAACGGCAAGTTCTGTTGTATGAACCTCAAGTCAACTCACCCAAAGACTTTACAGAGGGTACCCTCTTCTCAGTGAACCAGGAGTTCAGTTTAATGTAAGGTCTACGTTGGTTGATCTAAAATAAAAATAGCTTGTTTGAATTTTAATGTTTTATTTTTAGCAAAACAGTTGTTCTCCTTACATGATATTTAAAACATACCTGTATACTGTCATCACTTTAAACTTATGCCATTTAGTTGTTTATTAAACACATTAATGAGCTGGAGATGTTTGTTACTTCTTTGTGTATTGTCCATGGATACGTGTGGGTGTCTGACATTATACTGTATTGCTCTTCAGCTTTAAACATCCTTTTGCACTTTAGCAGCTTTATCCACCCAGGGTTTTTCCCCTTAGATCTGATTAGAAGATAATGCTGAATTACAGCCAGTATATCTTCAGTTATCTAATCACTTTCATGGCAATATACATTATATTAACTCTGTTACTACAGGGAGTGTAGTCACCCGTATTCTATTAGCAGAGCTTTTACCATATTTGAGGGAAACCATAGGGTTCTTTTTTTTTTATAGGATTCATTTTAATAAAGCTGTATGTTGGTTATTTGTTACTTTGACCTTAAACAGTGCTGGATATTAATTTTAAGAATACTTCTAAATTTTTTATTAGACATTGTTGCTGTAATATGATGTTTTAAAGGCCTGTCACTGCAAAATATTTGACTCAATGTTTTTTATAGAAAAAATGCAAAAGTTCAGAAAAGGGGCAAAATCAACTTGATTGGACGCTTGCAGCTCACTACAGAAAGGATGAGAGAAGAAGAGAATGAAGGAATAGTTCAGCTAAGAATACTGAGAACCCAGGTTTGTAATATTAAGATGGAGTCTATACATTTTGAAAAACTTCATTGTTGTTCTTTTATCTTCAAATCTTTTTTGAAATTAAAGGAATGTAAGTATTCAGACTTTTTGTACAGAAGAGCTAATTTTCATTTTACTGAAATCTAAAAATTGTATTGATGGTGTTCTCAGTTGCTGAAAGAGACGTCTGTGTGACTTGGTGGTCTCTGGTAGATTCTGTTGTTTGGGCAAAACCTTCGTTTTTGGTTATGCGTCTCTTTGACCACACGTCAAAGAGAATAAATGTATCTCAGCAACAAGTTACAATTCTGGGACTGTGTGTTTAAAATTTCATTTAAATTTAAGACTTCTAATTCCATTGTCATGTGAAATTAGGGAACATTTTTTCTAACATATTTTAAAACTAGGATTATGATACCTCTGAACGTGATAAAGAGTACCTATAGCAAACTAATGTATGAGTGTTTTAACTTCAGAGATTTTTTTAAAACTAAGTTGTGCCACTTTTACCATTTTCATTCCATTGTATTTGAAATTATTGGCCAGTGTAATCAAACATGAAACAAATAGGAAAGATTAAAATTTTTCATGACTTTTAGATCATATAATATGATAAAGGAGCAGAGAGAAGATGAATAAAAATATAATGCTTTTCTGTTTAGCAATAAACAAACAAATAAACTTAAGAACGTAAAAGAAGAAACCCTAGAATTCACTGGCATTTCTTTAAAAAGCAGTGTGTAGGCCCTCTGTGAAGAGAGGGCCCTTCACCTGAGAAATTCAAAGGGAGATTTGAATAAATAGAAAGATTGTATCTTACTAAATTTTTTTATTGAGGTACAATTTACATACAATAGAATGCACATTTTTTTGGTTCTCAGTGTTCTGCTGAATGTGTATACTTGTGTGACCATCACCCCAATTAAAGTACAGAACATTCCCATCATCTCAGTGATTTCCCCATGTCTCCTATCCAGCCGGTCTCCCCCTTCAACCCTCTTGACTCCTGTTGCCACTGCTCAGTTCTGCCTGTTCTAGGTCTGCATATAAACAGAATCAGACAGTGTATGTACTCTTTGTATCTGGCTTCTTCTGCTTAACATGAAATAACATTTTTTAATGATAAGGCTGAATAAGTTAAGTTGATTTTTCCCGTAGTAGTACCAGGATTACTGAATTTCATATAAAAACTCACCTAGGAATACTGTGGGAGTTTTAAAAATTGATTCTCAATTTTAATCAGAAAGAATGAATAGATGAGAGTGATTGAGAACCTTAAAAAAAAAGTAAGAATAAGGTGTTAGTACTGGTGGAACTTGTCTTGACAAATACTAAAACTTAATAAAATATCTACAAAAATAAAAGTGTGACGGACAGATTAACTGAAAGAAATAATAACTCGGAATTAAACCTCCTATGTAAGTGTAGATGAACTTTGCAATAAAGGAAATAATTTCCATGGCCCATGGAAAGGAAATGTATTATTCAGTAAGAAGGTTCAGGAAATTTTACTTCTGGGGGAAAAAAGCATGATATATTTCTAGCTTATGTCTACACCGGATCCATTCAGATAGATTAGAACTGAGATATGTAATGTGAGGGCAGGTGTAGTTACACTGTAATATGTGCAGAGAAAGTGAAGTTTTGTTGTTTTATGTAAAACTGATCCATAATTCCGCCCAGCCCGCTGATCCAGGCTGTCCCTTGAGCTGATGCTCAGGCTTGGTTATTTCTCCCTGATTCTGCTCCGACCATCCCCATCCTTCCCCGTTTTCACAGGTGGCGTCTGGATGTATTGAGGTTGAGAGAAATTCACTTGATCTCATAGTGACAGTGAACGGACTGTCATATCTGTACAGTTGTGTCCGTGTCCTGGGTTCTTGCTCTTGTCAGCTGTGGAGTGCTTTCTTTATCTGCCACCTGTGGGAATTTGACTTTCTTCTGCCGTCTGTAGCAGATGCACGTGGTTTATTCTTTTTCTGGTTGGCGAGGACCGCATGGCATCTTTCCTGCTCTGGCTGCCTGTCCTCCGCTCTTACTGGGCTCTTGAGCCCTCTGAGACCCCGCCGCATCTTCTGTGTGTCCCTTCACCCACATGGCACGCTCTCATTGTCACCTGCTGCTACAGGAGCACCCTCTCCTGCCGCTAAAGGCCCTCTGTGGCAGGTCCGTTAGCTCTCAACTCGATCTGCATCATGTGAGAACTGAGAGAGGCTCAGGAGTGCAGATTCTTTCCATTATATCATGCCGCTTTTCTAGTGACCTCCAACATACTAAATGCGGACCAGGGTCAGAACCCTTGTTGGTCTCTCACACACCCCACCGTCTTCACCTCTAACACAGCTAGAATCGGAGAAATTGGGATGTTTCCAGTCGCTCCTCTTCTCCTTCCTGGCTCTGTCGTGTACAGGTGCCTGAAGGGGACAGCCTTTTTCCCTCTTTATTCTTTCTTTCTGGACCCTTAACATAAATCCCTGTGATGAAGAGCCTGGATCTGGACAAGATGACATTGGGAGGAACCCACCTGACCTCTAGTGGCAGTGTAAGGTCCTCCTGTCTGTCCAGGGGAAGCTGAAGGTACTTTCTCATGCTGAGTAGCGCCTGACTCCCAAGGCTGATACTGCCTTGCAGCAAAACTCCATTTTTCAATCACAAAAGCAAATATTTACCTCCTTTTCTGTTTTCACATTTCTTTTCAAATAAATTCTTATCTCCACTACGGCAGATGAATACCTTTTGTTGGCTGAGGAGACAGCTTGTACTGGAAAAGCCAAAGGGAAAAAAATATTTAGTAATTTTCTTATTCTTATTACAAAGCTTAATATTAATTAAAGAAATCATCAAGAAGACTGTTGATAAAATTGACTTAGATGAAAAGTACTTACTCCTATAGAAAGTAAAAATACTGAATTGAGTCAATATAAGCTGAAGATACTTACAACAAATACAGTTTATTCATCTGGTAAATATAGAGAGAGTCATAATTACTAATTTTTAAAACAGACACCAACTGACTTACTACTTACTATACAAAGAAATAACTGAATACAAATGAAAAAGTATGTAAAGGAGTTTGTTGTATCTTAGTTCATTCTTAACACAATACCAGATTACATACATTTTGTGTTCACAGGTAAGATAAAATTTTTAAATGTACATAGTATGGAAAGAAGAAATGAAGGGAAAAACAAGAAAACATTAGGTGTGATTTTTCTTTCAGCAAAGAGGTTATGGGTAGATTTTGTTTTTCCTCACTTTTCAAAATCTCTATAATGTGCAGATTTTATTTTTCAGAGTGAAAACATTTTTATTTGTTAAGTAAAAGGTACTGGTCTCAAGATTAATCTAGTGATTGCTGATCATTTGGAGAGATGTTGGCTAGAGGACGAAATACGTAAAAAGTCATTTTTTTTGTTTTGTTTTGCTCAAAATAATATTTTATTTTTATTTTTTCTTTTAGGAAGCTATCATACAAATAATGAAGATGAGAAAGAAAATTAGTAATGCTCAGCTGCAGACTGAATTAGTAGAAATTCTGAAAAACATGTTTTTGCCACAAAAGAAAATGATAAAAGAGCAAATAGAGTGGCTAATAGAGCACAAATACATCAGAAGAGATGAATCTGATATCAACACTTTCATATACATGGCGTAATTTTGAATATCATGGACAATACTAAGAACCCAAATTGTGGAGTGCTTGGGCAGAAAGTTGTTACAGTTTGTGCTAGAGGAAGGTTTATTTGGACTTTGATTACATAAATATTAAAATCTCTGCCTTACCTAACAAAACAACTATATTTTGCCAATCACGTTAGTTAGCATGGTGGCATTCCCTTCATGTTGCACACTCTTTAACAGCATGCTGTTTTGTGGAGAAACTTGCATTCATGAAGAGCCCATTATGAACTTTTAAAAATAAATCCAATTTATACCCACCAGAAGAAATACAATGGGAAGGGTAACAGTGGGGTTCTTGTTGCTTGTTTTTTTCTTTTCTTTTTTTTCCCTCTCTTAGAAAAATGTACTTGCACAAGGAAGGATCTTCAGATGTTCGTGCACTGAAAAATGCTGTTATGTTTTGTTTTAACAATGCAATTAAAACTAGAAATAGCATTCTTCGTTTCTTTTGATCAAAAGAGTGAGCTGGTCAACACAACATTGGGACAGGGCAGATGTAGGGAAAAGACAAGTATTTAATAGTGTCAGATTACTTGTTCAAACACTGCTTCAGTATAGTAACTGGATTTTAATGGTGACTTTAAAATGGTATTAAATTTTTCCAACTTAAAAATGTTGGCTTTCTTTAAGCAGGAGACTACTGTGTTTAGTTGTTTCTTGTTAAATGATAAGGAAATTTTGAATTTTTTTTTTATCTTAAATGGATGGAAAACTTGTTTGGGATAAGTGAGGATTATATTAGTTATTTCGGTTGTTAAAATGTATGGAAATAGGTCATTTCGACCGCAGAATCAAAACAGCAAAACAAGCATCTTAAGTGTTTGCTAAGACACTTAATATTTATATACCTAATATTTATTATGCCACATTCAAATTTATTAAAAACAAGACAAATCTCCTGCTCTAATATAATGCTGTTTTGTAACTGACCTCTTAACCTGTAGCATAGACATATTTTGAAATTTTAAAGTGAAATTGATTCATGATTATGGATTTATAACAGTTTTATGGAAAGTAAGACATTCTGTTTTAAAAAGTAATTATCAAGTCACCTAGGAGGAAGAGGAAAACCACAACATAAGATCTGAAAAACATAAGCAAAATTGTTGCAATCTTAATATGAACAGTAAACTTGCCAAATATATGTACATACATATTTATATATTTTAATAATAAACATTTTCAAAATAGTCTGAAGGCAACACTTACCTTGTTCCTTTTAGTCAATCCAAAGTGGCAACTTATTAGTTGCTGGCAACTGAATACCCAAAATAGTGGAGGTTTTAGGACTTGAGGACATGAACAACTTAAAAGAGAAAAATTTATTCCCCATTGGGAAAGAATGGCTGAACATGGATTTTATTCATTGTGGGGCACATTTCAGATTTTCTTGCAAATTGTTTGCTATTTTGTTTAGTATTAGTAATAATATTGTAAGTGAATTTGATGACAGTAGGAAACAGAATGCTGGAGCATCGAAAGGCATACAGTATTACTGCAGAGTGCTTGCAAGAGCACTTCATGGCAGCTGTCCCCATTCCCAAGAGGTTTTGTGAGCTGCCCGCTGAAAGGAAGGAAAGCAAATTTAAAACATTTAAGGTTTTGCTGTATAGTCAAATACCTATTCTGAAACTCATAGGAAATTGGAATTTTGTTTCTAATTTAAAATCTTATACTTGAGCTCTGAGGTAGCATATGTCAATTATTAAACTAAGCATATTGTGAAGAATTCAACTAAATTAGTGCTCACTGTTTCCTCTAGATGACTGTTAACAATGGATAAAATTGAAATTTTAAAAAATGATGATTTGGTAATAATTGTTTCCCGTATGTTTAAAAAATAGTTAGATATTAGCATATTTGCTTATCCAGGAATGCCAAAGGAGGGAGAAATGGAAGGAAAAATTACAGGCCATTTCTTAAAAGTTTAAGATTTTTTTGTTGTATTAAACCAGAATTGTCCTCAGAACTTTTTTGGAATTTCTAATCTTTTTAGTCATTTAATTTAAGAATGAGAGCCATGATGTTTTGATTTATAAAGGCAAATTTAATGCAAAAGTGGGTAACTCTAAATCCATAGTGAAGTTTTCTATTAAATTTTATAAATTTTTTAATAGCTAATTATGTCCTAATTGTATTTTGGAGAATAGAACAGCAGCAAATATTGTAGACTTACAGTTTTCATCATTGTTTTCGTTATGCATACAAAAATTTGACTACTTTTTGGTGTTTATGAAAACCATTTAGTTGACAAGGTGCCTATACCATTGTTGAATTTTCTTTAAGTATATTTTGACAGTAGATTTGTTAATTAAAAAAAAAAAAGAATCTGAAAAAAAAAAAAAAACCCTACCAGCAATTTGCTAAAGGTACAAAATCACAGTTAGTAGCCTTTATTATTGAGTCCCCTTCCTGGTAATGTGCACTTAAAATTAGTGCTTATGAGCAGGGATGAAACCTGACATAGTTAAGGGGAAAAATATATAGATATATACATATATGTATATATTTTTTTCATGAGGAGTATGGCAATAGGACCCTTGAGGTTAATTTAAGCTTCGAGCATTCATCTTCTGATATAAAGATGGAGCCATCTGGAGAATGTTAACCTTTGTTGCCGTCTCATTGCCAGAGTAAGTAAACATGAAATAAAGTAAAAATATAGAACAATTTTAATGGTTACAATGAGTTAAATATTTAGAATATTACCGTTCCAATGATATAATGAGGATCATGAAATAAATTCTGAAGTCTTCCAATTTTTACATTTATTGGAGGGGTCCCTGCATTCTGTCAAACTTTATTTAAGTGTCTTACTCTTCTTTTGTGCATAAATATTAAAATTTCCAAAAGTGAGATATTAGCTTTCTTGTTTTTATCTTTTATTAAATTTAATGCAAAATATGACCAGAGTAGTTAAAAAGTATTTTGCATTATTTGCAGTAAGTTGTCATTGGCCCTGCTCAAAGGGCAAATTTTAAAACTTCAATTTGGGTGAAAGATTTGCAAGTTTTCCAGAAAGATTTGCTATCTTAAACTCAAGCTTGTTTTTTCTATTTTCATGTAAATGACTGGGATGCTGTCCTATAAACTCTTCCAAGGTCATGTTTGTGAAATAAACATTACATGAGAGCTTTCCTGTCATCTACACTATATATGTTGTCTGGAGTGTTGAACAAATTTGAGTTCCTGAGTTGTAATCTACCCTCGTATGGAATATACAATTTTGAATGTGTGCCACTACATACTGAGATGATAATGCTGTACAATTTTAAATGGTAGCAGTTTCTGTATGCAGTAGGCTGAAATATTTTGATGAACTGCTTAATTTTTGGATTTTATTTTTTAAGTTGTATAATTTATTTTCTTGCAAAATAAAAATGTAATATAAAAGCTTTCACCTATCCAGAAAATGTTGGTGTTCTACTGTAAAACAGTTTCTAAATTTTAATTCAAATTTTTGTAGTAGGTATTTTTATATATTTCATCATGAAATACTAAATCTCAGCCAGCCTTAGGAGTCAAAAATATGAAAAGTAACCAACTTACTTTTGAATTTCAAATCATAGTTCAGAATGAAAGCTGTCGGGAGTGCAGCTTTTCCGTTGACGGTCGCATAGGACTGTCAGGCCTGGAAGAGGTCAAAATTTTCAAACCTTAAAGTGATGAATGTATTCGTTCATCAGTTCAGATAGGCCATGTCGTACCCCAAATTTAAATTTTTTTTTATCACATAAAAGTAAAAAATATAAAAATTATTTGTTTTGTGTATATTTGATAACTTGTGAAATATTTAAATTTCAAAGCTAGAGGCAGTTTAGTAATAAAGTTATGAAGATAGACTGTGTCTTGTCGGTCTTGGCAACTGTAACAAATCACCACGGACTGCATGGCGTGTACGGCAGCAGAAGTTGGTTCCTCATAGCTCTGGGGGCTCCGAGTCTGAGATGCGGGGGCCAGTGTGGCTGGCTCTGGTGAGGACCCTCTGCAGACTGCTGGCCTTGCACTGTCTCCTCACACGGCGGAGGGAGGGCTTACGGAGCGCTCTCCGGGTCTCCTTCATAAAGGTGCTAATGCCGTTCACAGGGGCTCCACTCTCATGGCCAAATCACCTCCCAGAGCAAAGGCCCGACCTCCCAGCAACATCACGTTGGAGACTAGGTTTCAAGTATGCCTTGTGGAGAGACACATTCAATCCATAGCACTTCATGGTGACCCTAAACTCCGCCTTGGACTTGAACTGGGATTTGAGGTTGGGGGGAAATTAACTTGGAAATGAAGGCAGAGGAAAGTGTGACCTCAGTCTAAGGTTCACCAGAATCTAGAGACAGATTTACTATTAGGCATAAGCTTCTGGGCCCTGACTTGCATGGCCCCCTTCCAAGGCCCTGCGAGGGGCCCTAGGAATTTTGTATTGGTAATTTATATTATTTTTTCTCAAAGAAAATCCCCTAAATATCCAAAGTTGGATCCAGTCCTGCTGAAACAACGCAAAAAGACACGTGTCTGGCACATAGAAGGCATGCAAATGTGGATCGAATGAATGAAGCATGTATGCTTAAGAACTGAGTAAAGTTCAGTATTTTAAGTTTTAAATGGGAAGACTATTTTCTAATTGCTTATTCTAGGCTGTAAAATCAAATACTGACTTCGTATGTTCCTAAACATCTGTTTTAACCAACAGACAGTCTGGAACAAGGGTCTTCGACTGTTGAGAATTTTATGAGCATCTGATTAAAGAGAAAGCCATGTATATAATGTCGCAAACAATTCTGTGTATAACTGTAAAGTGTTCCAACACTCAAGATCAAAAAGCTTTGATAGTGAGATCCCACAGCGCGTAGAGAGTGGGTAGCAACTTGCTGTGTGAATTGGTAATGGCCTGATGTCACAAGCGCTGATCCGAACTTAGGTCTCTAGTTTTTGGCTGTTTTTATCTCAAGAATGACACCTGCGTGTTACTGGGTTTTGTTGTTTTCATTTAGTGGTAAATGCAGTATTTCTCTTGTTGTTGTGGTTGCTGGAGCGGACTGCTACTTAGGTGTTTCTTCAACAGTGATTGATGGTTGAAGGGTAGCCGTGGGAACCAGGAAGGCAGAGGAAAGGAAAGAGCCAACTTTGCAACGAGCCAGGTTTGAAAATTAACACTCCTGTTAAGAGACCATATTTATCGTACCTCTAAGAAAGGATGGGGCCTGGGAATACCTTTACAAAGCCCTTTTCCTGTGGCTGCTAAGTGTATCATTTTCTTTTCCCTTATTCTGCCTTACCTCCTCCATTCTCAGCAGAAGATCTTACTTTGAGAAAATAAGCAGAGAATGTAAGGCTGTCAGGTATGCACTGTGGTAACTTGCCTTCTCTACCTGTCAGCTTCAGCAGCGCACGTCTTCATCTGCCTACCTATCTCAGAGGAAGGGGTACCTCACTTCTTGCTCAAGGCCAACTGTTTTATCTTTCTCTGCTTCCTGTGTTCTGCTCCAAAAATACCTACATTCCTGTATCTTCCAGTCATCCTTCTTTTGGTTACTTTCTCCTCAGCCCACAACAGGGGTTCTCACGTTTTGGGCCACAGACCAGCAGCATTCTCATCACTTGAGAACTTGTTGGAGATGCAAGTTCTTGAGCTCTACCCGAGACCTACTTTGGGGAGAGGTGGGGACAGCAATCTGAGTTTTAATAAACCTTCCAGGTGATACGGATGCACTAAAATTTGAGTCACTGACTTAAAAACATTCAAGTATCCACCATCCTTAAGAATGTCCTCCCCCTTATGACCTTATTTTCCTCCTTCTTCCATTTTCTGCTAAACATCTTGAAAGAACTGTGCACTCTGTCTCTATTTCTTCTCCTTAGTACTCACTGGCTTCTGCCTCCACTGGTCCTCTTGCCAAGGTCATCAGTGTCCTCCTGTTGCTTCATCAGAAGTTCATTTTCAATCTTCATCTCCCTTGATCCCCTTGCAACATTTGTACCTTGAACACTCCTAGTTACTGAATTTGTTTCATCCCTCGACTTTAAGGATACCATTCTCTCCTGGTCCCAAGCTTACTCTCTTAGCTTCCTCAGCCTTGTTCTCTGCCTGCACGCCCCAGGATTTCATCCCCATTTCTACTCTTGCTGAGCTTTGGACTCTTGGCTGATTTTACCTACCTCTCTGGCTTCAACCACTGTCTGCATGTCGTTGCTCCAGACTGTGTCCATCCCAGGCTTTCCATCCCCAGATCAACGTGTATTTACAGCTGATTCTTGAACATAGCATCCATCACAGACTTGTTCCACTTAGTAGCTATCTCCGTCTCCCAGGTTAGCAACCTTGGTGTACCTGTTGCTCCCCTCCCACACCACACTATTGATTCTACCTCTGTATTGCCTTCAGGGTCTCACCTTTGTTTGCCTTTACTGCTACTATGTTCACTGAACGAATATTTCGGTCTGCTTACACCATCTGAGGGAGGTAGGGACTAGCTGCTGGGTTGCTTCTTGGCCTAATTTGGAAGTGGACTAAATGTACAGAGTGATAAGTAGTGGCCAGTAAGATGATGTTTGCTTAACGTCCGTGGCATTTCTGGACCGCTGGCCTAGCTCTCATTTTCCCCTGAGTTGCGCTCAGACCTCTGTCTGAGGCATGACGCCAGCTGAGGTGAACTGGGTCATTCCCTTGAACCTGTGGCTGAGGAAGCGCTCTAAGTCGAAAGCATAAAAGCAGGACAAGGATTTTCATCATTTAAAAACTTCCCACGTTTTTAGTGCAGCTCCTTGCTCAGCTAGGGGCCAACTACTTGCAAATTTTAGTTCAAAGATTTGGGAGCCACTGCTGACCAGACCAAATCATCCTCTAAAGGTGAGGGACAGGTTAACAAGCCCCAAAGTCATGCCTGGGGCAAGCGGGACTTCTGTCTCACTCTCACTAAGAACTTCCCCAAATATCTTCTTTTGTATCTTTCTGTTCTAAAGCCCAAGATAAACCCAGTGGAAGTTATTTTTAGGCACTCTTCTCTTCTCTTCTGCTGTCTTGTGCATCTTCCGATTGTAATCATTTTCTTACTTGAATGCGTGTTGCCAAATGACAAAAAGAAAACAGTTTACTAAAGAGTTGGGTGTCCTTTATTCAGGGGAGAACTTACATTCCCCATGGGCTGGGGAGCACAGCCCCTCCCGGGCAGTGGAGCATTCCTGCTAAGGGCTTTTGGGCAAGAGGAGCCTCACAGAGCTTTAAAGGGAGCAGCGACCTGGAAACGGCGTGACCTGTGTGAGGTCGGCCTTGCCTGCCTTAGGCTAGCCCGTCAGCCAGGGAACCAGGAAAGAGTATTCAGCTTCAGTTAATTGGCCGAGGTTTCACATCTGACCTTACCTAGAACAAAGAAATCAGTACACACTCTTGGCAGTTGGGGATTGGCCGGCTAGATACACTGTATTTCTGGTCAAGTGGAGCATTTACAAGGACACGAAAATTATCTTAAGTTTCTTTGGCTCCCAAGGCAGGAGCAGCTCCACCCTGGGCTTGGAAGATTATTTCAACAGTTAGGTACAAGCATTTCCAAATGTCTGCTAAAGAAGCTCTTGCCGCTTTGTACTTCCCAGGATTTCAAGAAAGAAGATGTTTTATGGGGCACGCAAATAGAAATAACATGAGGAGGTGACATACGTAGTCTGACCAGGATGAGTACATTAGTTTCCTAGGGCTGCCATGACGAAGGGCCGCAAGCAGAGTGGCTTAAAAGAACAGAAGTTTGTTCTCCCTGCTGTGGAGGCTGGCAGCCTGAGACCCAGGTGTTGGCAGGGGGCTCCTTCTGCGGGGTCAAAGGGAGCTTCTGTGTCACGCTTCTCTCTCAGCTTCGGGTGGTGTCGGACTCCTTGGGGTCTCGTTTGTAGGTGCATCGCTGCATTCTCTGCCTCCATCTCCAAGCGACCCTTGCCCCTGTTACAAGGACACCACTCACTGTATTTAGGGTGTAACCCAGTCCAGCATGACCTCATCTAAACTTGACTGATCTGCCAAAAAAAAAAAAAAAAAAAGCTATTTCCAAATAAAGTCATTCAGAGGCAGGACTTGTAGGGGACACTAGTCAACCTAGTACAGTGAGGTATTCCAGTAGACTATGATGGAAGCTCCTTGTTATAGAATTTAATTCAGAATGAATAACAAGCATTCTAGTATTGTGAATCTAGTACCCACACTTTTTTTTCTAAACATCTTTTTATCTCCCAATTTGTTCCCTGCTATGAAAATGTTGTTCTAATGTTCCTAAAACTAACTTGTACTTCTAGGAAACCACTCTGGGGCTTAGGACTGTACTTATGAGTGTTTACAAAGAGGAAGAGGCCAACAGGTTTATTTTATCAAGACTGATGGTATTCTTTCCAGGTTGTCAATCTCCACTCACACTGTTGCCACTGGCAGGGGTTATGGGCTAGTCTCCAAGGAGGGCAGTGAACTTTGAATCCGGGATGAAGCACATTTCTAGAGAGGTGGCTCTTTATTAATGACTCTGTGTCCAGACGCTGTTACCTACTGTGACAGGAATGATAACTCAAACCTACAAATTCAGATATGCAAAAAAAAAAAGTTTTAAACTGTCTCTAAACTGGGCTTAAGTTTTGTTTTCCAACACTTCGTTTCTATCTCATGGAAGAAATTTTAATCTAGTCATTTTCACCTAAACTCAGTAAAATTCAGTTATCTTTTCATAAATTAGAAAAGTTAATTGAAGTATAGTCAGTTTACCATGTGTTAATTTCTGGTGTACAGCATAATGATTCAGTTATACGTAATATATATTCCTTTCCATATTCTTTTTCATTAGATGCTCTTATGAGATATTGAATATAGTTCCCTGAGCCATACAGTGGGACCTTGCTGTTTATCTATTTTATGTATTTATATATTAGTATATGCAAATCCTGATCTAATTTATCCCTCCACCCACCCCTCCTTTTCCCCCCAGGAATCACAATTTTGTTTTCTATGTCTGTGAGTCTGTTTCTGTTTTGTAAATAAGTTCATTTGTCTCATTTTTTTTTGAGTCCACATATGTGATAGCATATGGTATTTTTCTTTCTCTTTCTGGCTTACTTCACTTAGTATGACGATCTCCAGGTCCATCCATGTTGCTCCAAAATGGCATTATTTTATTCTTTCTTTCTGGCTGAGTAGTATCTTTTCCTAAATTGTAGGTTAACGACCTGCCACGTTCAGGATCGTTCCCTTCACCCCTTCTATCCTGGGCACCGTGGCGCCCTGGTCTGCCCTGTGCCCCGCGTGGGGACACCGCCATGGCTTGTATGGGAGGCCTAGCTTCCAGGAGCCGGGCCACGCGAGGATCAGCTGACTTCTGTGCTCCTCACAGCTGCAACAGGAAAATCACTCAGTTCACAGCTGTGGGGCTTTTGGGGTCATGGGAACGTTCTGTGCGGCCGCCTTAGGCTCCTCATGTCCAAGCGCCTGAAGCCACCACCTCAATCTTCTGTTTAACCTCGAGTGCTCACATGGGCTGCTTTTCCAGACAAACTGGTTTGAATCTGGGAACTGAGATTTTCTCATCCTTGGAACACTGAGTTCATCGTGTTTGTGTGTGTGTGTGTGTGTGTGTGTGTGTGTGTACGCCTGCCTGCGGCAGGGCTCCAGGAGGAGACGGGATCAGGGCCTTGTCACGGGGACACTGGTCAGTGGCAAATCCTCTGGCCTCCTCTCTGGCTCTAGCCTTTCTCCCCTGAGTTTCCCTTAACTAGCACTGGGCAGGGGCAGGAAAAGCGAATTTTCAAAACTTTCTTGTCTTTTACCTAAAGTGTGACTTTCAAATTTTAGAATAAAAACCTCAGTGTCCCGTTGTTTGCTTTGGCCGTGCTTCCCCTTGGTGATGATGGCTTCACATCCGGGTGTGAATGGAGGACTAGCCCAGATACGAGGATGGCGTGTCACAGCCCACAGCGCCATCTGCTGCTTCGCTGCCCTTCTGTTACAATTCTTGTTCCATCCATTTTGGTGTGTCCTTTTCCTCCACCTGAATGCAGGTATCTTTCTCTACAGGCTTTTCTTTGGGTCACTTCATGCATTTAATGCCTTCAACCGTTATGTCTCTGCCCTAACTCCCAGTGCTATGCTTTACTCCTGAACTGGTTCCCAATTAAATCTTTTTGACAAATGCAAATAAAGATCAGAATTAGTTTTTATTTATTTAGGAGTATAAACTGCCCCGAGAGTAAGCCACTCAAGTACTACAATTATTCTTACTGTAGTGAATTTCCCTATTTTTTTCATCTGAAATTTTAAATTTTTTTAAATTTTATTTATTTTTTTATTGAGTTATAGTCAGTTTACAATGCTGTGTCAATTTCTGATGTACAGCACAATGCTTCAGTCATACATGAACATACCTATATTCATTTTCATATTCTTTTTCACCGTGAGCTACTACAAGATATTGAATATATTTCCCTGTGCTATACTGTATAAACTTACTTATCTATTTTATAGATACCTGTCAGTATCTGCAAATCTCGAACTCCCAGTTTATCCCTTCCCACCCTCCTCCCTGCTGAAATGTTTTATTTTGCTAAAATTTACAAATAGAATACAGCAGCCCACATTCTATGGCTTCTAGAAAAAAATTCTCTTATTTTCTTAAAAAAACAACCTTGAATTTTCAGATTCCTAGGTTCTTAAATGAAATTATTAACCACACTTAGGCCTGCTGCTCGCACTTGTGATGAATCTGCTCCTAGGTTTTAAAGTTGAGTTGGAAGGGAAGCTGTCTGCTGTGTGTTTCTCTCCCAACTGCCCCAAGTCTCTTTGAACTTCTCCAGAAGTCACTTTCAATACAGTGGCAATATTTCCTGGAGTCCTTTTTTATTTTTAATTGAAGTGTAGTCGATTTACAATGTTGTGTTTGCTTCTGGTGTACCTAGTAGTGCTTTTGATGGCAGAATTGTCCACTCAAAGCTGTACTTCTAAGGCTGGTCTCTCCTAGGGCAAAACTAGCGAAGAGGCTTGGAGCCTAGACCCGGCAACCCGACAGCCTGGGTTCAAACTGCAACTGTCACTAATAACTCGCTCTGTGAACTTGAACAATTTATGTAACTTCTGTATCTAAGTTTCCTCGTCTACAAAATGTGGATAACAAAACTCCCTAATTCACTGGGCCTTTGTGAGGATTAAATGAATTAAACAGTGAAAGAACTGCCCCATACTAAGAATTATATAAATAGCTATTATTATAACCAGTCACCTTTTGATGTTTGACGACCCCCCCCATCTAGTTATCAGCACTGGCATCTGTTTATTAGACCAGACCAGGTGTTTAATTTTCTGAGTCACTTCTTTAAAATTTCAACTTTTCAGATAAAGATCTCATATATCTTGTACATTTCACATACACACAATTTAAGCATTGATACACATTATAATGATTTACTTTTAACAGTTACTGAAGCAGTAGGTATGAAAAGGTTTGTGCTTAGCCTAGAGTAGGGCCAGCAAGAGAGAAGGCTTGGGTGTGACATCGAAAGGAAGGAGGCAGGACTTGATAACTTACTGATCATAGAGGATCTGTTAGCTGAAGGAATCACATACCCCTCTAAAGGACCAACCTAGTGTGACTGGGAAAGTTAAGGTGGGGTGCTGAATTTATCTATTGCTATGTAGAAAATTATCCCCAAATATAGTGGCTTAAAACAATAGCCATTTATTTTCTCTCATTGTTTCTGTGGATCATGAAGCCAGACAGGGCACAGGAGGGATGGCTTGTCTCTGCTCCAAGATCTCTGGGATCTCAGCTGGGATGTTTGAAGGCTGGGGACTGGAATCATCTGAGAACTTTTTAATCCATATTTCTGGCTAGATCTAGCCTGGGAAGTCACATACCTCACTTCTGCCAAACTCCATGGTCGGGGCAGTCAGTGTTTCCTGCCCAGGTCCAAGGGGAAGGAACACAGACCCCCACCTCGAGTTGGAGTGAGCATCGTCATATTGAAAGAACTTGTGGGGTGGGCTACCTGTATGGTCGCCAACCCCACAAGGCCGCCCCCACCCCCCGCCCCAGATGGCTGCTCTCCTGCTCTCCGGACGTCCCCTTCTTGACCAGACCTTGCTTCATCCACACCCTACTCACCCGGCCGACCTTCCCTCTTAACCACGCAGCCTGATTAGTGAATGCCTGCGTACTTGGCTCCATCTCCGCTAGAGACTGTTCTAATCTTTAAATCAGAACATCTCTACAAAGATAGTTTATCAAAGGGGTGGTGAGGAGTGTGCTCCTCTGCTGGTCTCCCTGGTAACTAATGAGCCAACCTGATGTCAATTCCCCCTATAGCAAGTCCCTCTTCCCCCCTGAAGCCCGGACTGTGCCCCTTCCAGCCTGCCTTCTGCAGCCTGTGGTGGGGTGTCTCTCCAGGACCCTCTTGCTATGGGTGTAAGATCCCCTACCCAGTAAACCATTGATGTCTCTGAGACTGACTCTGGACTCTTCTGGTCTTGAGGCCAGGCAATTACAGGGCTTGCAGGCCTGTGGGGTGCAGCCCAGCACTAACTTTAGTTGTGGCCAACTTTGAAGAATACAATCTCCCTCTGTTACAAAGCATAATTAAGGGTGGGGATTTTACTTTAGGGAAAACATGGGTTTGGGCGTGGAGGAAGCTGAGTTGGAGTGCTCACTGTGTGTGTGTCCACTGCTTTTATCTTCTGTATAAAATCAATATAAAGGAAAATAATGTTACAAAGTCACAAAGATTTGCTGTCTCCAGCTCTTCAGCTGACGATCCCAAGTAATGGGTTCCCAAAATGTAAGAATAATCATAGTTAACATTTGTATCATTCTCTGGGAAAAAGGACAGGAAAGCAATGCAATGTAATGCTATCAGTTCAGACCTGAGCTCCAACCATTTTCTGTGCAATCATGGACAAAACGTTAACTTCTTTGTAGCTCTTCATCTCATTAGTTAAGGTGTGGACAGTAACAGCATCTAATTCATGGAGTGTTGTGAAGGTTAATATAATTTTATTAATTGTTCAAGTTAGGCATTAATGTGTTTTCTCTTCTTCCTCCTACTGAAAAACAACTGCAACATTATCTCATCATAAATGAAAACCTGACTTGCTTAAAAATATTTTCATGACTTTCCTTTGTACTATGTGGGTCTAAGTGAGAGAAGCAGGCTCAGTGAATGGAAAAGGCCCGGTTACACATAAACCACTGGTCTCAGGAGGTCAGAAGCGGTGGAAACGGCGCCCCAGCAGCCCGTCAGGAGCTGGGTGGTTTCTGCTCGGACGCCCACAGTCACGTGCGGCTCCGGGGCCCAGAGTCAGGCTCCGCCCCCCTCCTCGGCTGCCGGCCAATGACGGCCGGCCATCGCGATCCGAGGCTGCTATTGGAGGAGGCGGCCGGGCCGGGGGTGGGGCGGAGTCGGGGACGCCCCGCGCGCGCCCACGTCTCTCTGCGGCGAGTTCCCGCTCCGCGCTCGTCGAGGATGGTTGTGCTGGCGGCCCTTCTGCTAGGCCGAGCCCGCGCCCGCGGGGGCAGCTCCCTGCTTCGGAGGCTGACGCAGGTGAGAGGGGCCGGGACTCAGGACTCGCCTCCGGAGGCTCCCGCCTGCAGCCTCGCGGCCGGATGCGCGAAGCCCCTCTCCGCCGCGGGACCCACGCCCAGAAGGCCTCCCCGCCGACCGCGCGCGCGGACCCGCCGACTCATGCGGAGCTCTCCGCTCGCAGGGGCGCTGCCGGGCCGTGGGGGTTTTTGCTTCTGGGTTGTCAGGCGGGGCGGGTGTTTGACAGCAAGGCCAGGGCTAGGTTCTGACCTTGCCCGGCGGGCTGGAGAGCCCGTCACTGCGCGCTTTTCTGTGGACGTCTGTGGACGTAAGATGTCGCTTTCATGCAGGAGGTAGTCGTCGGGCTCACTAGACGCGAGGCGCTGTGTGATGGTGAAAAGATGTGCCTCTGGACTTCAGACCTGTCAGCAGAACGGGCCGCTCAGTTTCTTGATGAGTGAAGGTTACACGCTGAGGGCGTCCGGAGCCGTGTTTCCCCGCCGGCTGGTATGTTCAGGGGACACGAGCGGCAGCCTTGAAAAAAATCTACTGTTTTCCGTGCACAAAGCGAGCTGGCTTTCACCGGCAGGTTTAGGGTCTGGCAAAACCTAAGGAGTAGGTAGAGAAGGTCAGGGTGTGGTTGGTTGGGGAGGTGTGAATTTTCCAGTTTGGTTGGGCCAGTAAACTTTGACATCCAGTCAGAGTGTAAGAGTTTGGCTTTGACTCGGGTCAGGGAGGACCATTGATATTTATATTTTTGTCGTAATTAGAGGTCTGGGAGGATTGAAGTGGGGTGAAAACTATTGTCTGTTAGGTGCAGAGCAGCCTGAACTGGTGTGCTGTGGCACTGGTTCAGAGGGAGCCGCCTTAAGCAGGAGACTGTGAAAGTAAATGCAGAGCTGGACAAATGCAGAGTGAGGGCGGGGAGCCAAGGGAAAAGGAAGAGGCTAAAATTTAAAATTAATCCTGGGGGTTGGGGGATAGCTGCGTGGTAGAGCGCATGCCTGGCGTGCACGAGGTCGTGGGTTCAACCCCCAAGTTACCTCCATTAACAATAACAACAAAATTAATAAATAAAAGTTTTTTAAATAAAATTAATTCTGGGGGTAGGGTATAGCTCAAGTGGTAGAGCGCATTCTTAGCATTCCCGAAGTCCTGGGTTCAATCCCCAGTACTTCCTCCAATAAATAAATAAATAAATCTAATTACCTCCCCCTACCAATAAAATAAAATAAAATAAAAATAATAAAATAAAATAAATAAACAAAACAAAACAAAACAAATCCTGGATGGCTGAGGTAATAGAAAAGTCAGGAGGAGTGGGTTTCCAGGAAAGAGTTCTTAGTCAACATACTTGTCAGTTTTGCGGAATGATTTGGGAGAGCACAAAATGTGATTAGGTCAGCCTGGGTTTCAGCCAACATTTACTAGGTGAAATAGGTGAACTAGGTACTATAAGTTTGTAGAAAAAAAAAAAACAACAAAAACCAAGTGCAGAACCTTCTTAATTTATAGTTTAATTAAGAGCTTACAATCAAACACAAGTGTTGCTAATGAGAAAAATGAAGCTGTAGGTTCCTTAGCATATGATTTGTGGCATACATTTAATTGAACTCTGGGATTTAGTTGTATTGGTTGTTACTTGAATTAAGTGGTCATTTACTGATCTGTGGAAATCTGTTTTAACAGGGTTTTCAATATTCAGTGCCGTTTTGTGGAATGGAACTTGACCTCTCATTAAGTAAATTGGTCTTTCCCCTTTGCACTCAGCTACACACACGTCTGCCTTATGGTCAGCAGACCTTTATACGCTTTAGCAGAGCTTGTTGCTTCCCATCTGGAATCGCTTTTTCTCACGGTCCTACTCGTCACTTTCCTTTACATCCATTTCTCTTTAAACGTCTGCAGTTAGATTTCTGTGTACTCTGCTGAAGAATACCAGTGGTTTTCTCTTTCTGTACTTTTCCTTCTTCTTCTTGACCTTTATACTGTATTTGACACTATTGACCATTCCCTCCTTTAAATGCCTGTTTTACTGTTGGGAAACAAAATAATTTTCTTTTAATACTCAAGACTTTTTTTTTTTTTACTTTATGGTGGTCCTGAGGATTGAACCCAGGACCTTGTACATGCTAAGCATGCACTCTACCACCAAGTTATACCCTCCCCTTCAATACTCAGACTTAAAGAAACAAAAACAAAAACAAAACCACCTCCTGCATTGTTCCAGTCCTGAGCCTGTTTGTTCTAGATTAATCTCTTGGCTCTGCTCTCTCTGTATTGCTGTGAGGCTGACTCTTGCAGGTGCCAACATCTTAATGTCCATCAGCTGGCTTCTGGCTGCTTCAGACACCTACGGGAGATTGGGAGATAGGAAGGGAGAAGTCAGGATAATCATTTTTGCCCTCTTTCTGCCTTAGATGGTATTTCTGACAGTGTCTATGACTCATTTGGTTCTTGCTTCTGCCAGGTTATCCTGACCCCCTTGGCTTTGGTAACTGTTTCTTCCCTTTGTCCCAGTAGCCTACGGTGCCTTCCTGTTTACTGATCCCTGTAATCTCTGTCCTGCTTTCTCCTATTGTTCTCAGCTCTTCTGTCACCTGTGCATTTTATTCTCTGCATTAAATTCTGTTTCAAATACCATGGCTTTTGTTTTCCTGGTTGAACCCTGAGGCTGTCAAGTGGGCACTTGGATATGAGTCTGCGGATCAGTTGTGAGAGGTGTGGACTGGAGACAGAGCTTTGGAAATCATCAGCACATAACTGCTGTTTAAATCTGAGCCTAGATATGATTAAGGAGACAGTGAAGCTGGAAAATTAAAATGGGCCAGGAACAATGCCCTGGGACATTCCAGCACTAAGAGGTTGGGAAGGGGAGGATGAAACAGCAGAAGAGACTGAGAAAAATAACTAGGGAGGTAGCAGGAGGGCCACAAGATTATGTTAAAATGAAAGCCGAGAAAAGGGAGGGTCTGTGTAATGGTTTACACGTATTACCTCGTTTACTCTCACAACGACTTGTGGAGAGTGTTCTAGAAAACCAAGGTAAAGGTCAGAAGCACACAGCTGTAAGTCCAGGCTCCTGCCCACGGCACATATGCCCCAAAGGAGGACAGTGAGCTCCAGGACTCCGAGGGGCCGGGACGCACATGGTGGAGTGTTTGTTGGATTTTGCTGCCCAGACATTGCTGACCTCGCTCAAAGTCATCAGCAGGATCGATAAAAGCCAGATGGGGTGGAACAGGAAATAGAAGGCGAGGACAAGGAAACAGATTGTGAGTAAGTTGTTGGGGAACTTCTGTTGTACAGAGGAGCTGGGGAAGGAGATGAAAGCTCAGCGGGAATTGGGGTTAAGGGGAGTTTGTTTGTTCTTAATTCTTTTAGGTGGCAGGAGCCAGAGCCTTCTGTGCTGACGGAATGCTCCGGGAGGAGAGGGGATGGATGCTGCAGTGGAGAGGGAAGGGATAATGGGTTACATAAGCAGCAGCCCGAATTATATGACAGGTTAAGGGTGCACTTGTTTTTGCACAGCTGAGACCAAGGAGGAACACGCATTAAGCAGGAGCCCTGCCTGGCACAGACTTGCGCCCTGGGCCTGGGCCGGCAGTGTCCGCTGTTGCTCAGGGGGACACATGCAGCTCAGGAGGGTAGAGAGACAAGCCTTGCTAACCTCATGACACAGCTTTCAGAGGTACAAATGCAGGTGAAGAGGGCAGGTACGTTGCATTTCAAGGTCTACACAAACAGGTTAATTTGATAGTAACAAGTAGCATGTTGGTGATCCCTATTGTGTTTACATTTGATGTGTTTGAAAGATGAATTTAAACAGAGTGTTGGTGGAACTCCTGTCTGAAGCATTTCAGTGGAACCCCACCTGGTACTTGAAGACCATTGCACAACACCAAGTATATCGTTCTCCTCTGAAGGTCTCCTCCAGGAACCTGTCTTCTCTGGGGATGGCTTGCCTTTCTTATAGTTCACAACAAATTCTGTTGCAGGAAGTGCAGATAACTAGCATTTCTCCCTTATAAGGTTGTAATGCTGCTTGAGTACAGGGACCATATTTGACAGACCTCAAATTCCCCATAATGCCTGCTGGAAGGTAAGTGGTGTCAGCATGTTTACCTAGCAGGTGAAGCGTCAGGCGGTCTTATGTGTGTTGGCCATCTCCCACGCACAAGAACTGTAAAGGCATTTCTTTAGAATAGAGGCTGCACTCAGTAATGTAATGATGACATTTTAGAATCAAATCAGGACTAAATTAGATTATTTCTTATAGCAAAGTTGCTTACATGAATTTCCTACATAAAAGTGAATTACTCTATCATATTAACTTTGGAAAAAAGATTACCTTAGAATTAAGTTCTGTTTTTCCACTGCCTAGGAAAAAATTCTCTTTACGCTGCCATTTGTGTTTCTTTGTGTATTTTCACCTAAATACTTTATAAAAGTCAATTTTAGGTGGGTACTTTATAGTGACTGTGGTTATCCCTGCTTGTAACCACTGTTTGTCGAATCTGCTTTCTTTTAGTCTGTGATGTATTATAAATTGAAAGCTTTCGTTGGTTCTTTTCATTGAATCAGGGCAAGACTTATTTAATGTAAGTTCTTTGGGTCAGTTTAAAGTTTTTAGATATTTGTAGACTTGTTTATTACTCTGTGAGATATGACTGACCATTATAACTACCAAGAAGGTTGGGTTCTAAACGTAAGCTGTCATTTTTGAATATTTATTGTGCTTTCTAACTCCAGAGGATATAAAATTTTATTCTTTGTTCTTCATCCTGTAAATTGCCCAATTTCAGATCAATTAGGTCTCTAAACTGTGACCTGCATTTTCAAATTTATTGTTGGCATTCATTCCTAAGACCAATGTGGAAAAATTGAGATATAGGAGCAAGATATTTACTCTTCTAATTAAAAAAAAATTGAAAAATAATTTATCTGGTAATATAGACTAAATTTGTATGAGGTGTTTTTCTCACATAAATTAGAGGCAATTGTTAGAAGTGGATGGGGAGAAACAGCAAGTTTAACTTAGAATTTTTTTAAGCAATGAGGATATTGTGGTACTCAAAAATTACTTAATTTAGAACTTAGATTAACTTAAAGCTGCATTTTATAAAGCTAGTACTTAAAAAGGCTTAGAAATTTTTAAATCATAAGCTTATCAGAAGTTAAAACATACATTTCCAACCAACAGTTCATCAGATGGGTATATTACAAAAGCAGTAATTTTTTTTTTTTACTATAACAGTGATATATACTAACTGGAAAATGTGGAAGTAAAAGTGTGATGCAGCCAGAAGAAATCACCATAACTCTATTACTGAGAAGTGCAAAGTGATGTAGTTTAATATTTATTACATCATAACATAAATATTTATATTACAGGAAATAAGATACGTGGAGCGAAGTTATGCATCAAAACACACTTTAAATGTAAGTAGAAATTTAAATTGTACTTTAAAATTTCAAGAATTTGAAGGAAATATCAATAAAAACGTGTATTCTTATGATTTGTGTATAGGTGAGGGTCAACTCAGAATGATGCAATGGTTAAGAACAGCTCATTATTGAAATATGAAGTCAAACTCCCAGAGTACCATAAAAATTTTCAATTTTGTGCCCTGCATAATTTCTGCTTCTTCCTCATTGTCTGTGGTGAACAACCTTCTCTAAAAGTAGGCAGTGTTCTTTCTTTACTCTGGAAGACTCTCACTGTATTGTGTGGGTGCATTACAGAGGCCAGATGGAAGATACTAGAAGAAAGAGACTGAACGGTGCTGGGTTGAGACCGCAAGGACCATCAGCAGGTCACCTAGCGCTCTCAGGGGTCCCGTCTTGGTTTCGTAAGGTTTCTAAAGTGACTTAGTAGTTACCTTCAACCAGCATCTAGGGAGCAGTTCTCTTATTATCTGTGAGAATGTAGGTATGTATGTGTTTATCTAAGAGGATGTAGAAAGAGAATTGTTACAGTAGTGTTTTGCAATATTTAAGAGAGTTTTTATCTTCTTTTTCTTAAATTTCTTATTGTCTTACTAATAGTTTAAGGAGTTACGGCTCTGGCTGTGTCCTGTGTCAGTGGTGTGGCCCCCAGTAGCACACAGGCCTTGATTCCAAGCCCAGAGCTCCCTTCAGTAAGAAGCCCTTGATTAGGGTTGTTTGCTACGCAGTTAACAAGGGTGAAGTGATCGTTTCTTAAGCTCCAACTGAGGAATAGAGTTGACACTTAAGCTTCTGGTTTGAAGTTCCTGTAGGGAACTGGGAGGGATCTATGCCTATTTAAGAACTGCTTTGTCTTAGGTTTTCTGTTAGGTCTTAAATCATAAAGTACCGGCATTGAATGGTTTTTACTGCTGTTCAAATATGAAGATTATTTTAATCTTTGATGGGTAATTAGTCTTCATAACATCTGTTTCTTGGATAATATGTCTGTGAATTATGTTTATTTAATGGAAGATGATTTGAGTAACATTTAAATGTAATCATTTCCACCCTCTTCTGTCTTGCCAGGAAGTGGTCATTGTAAGTGCCACGAGAACACCCATTGGATCCTTTCTGGGCAGCCTTTCCGCTTTGTCAGCCACTAAACTCGGTTCCATTGCAATTCAGGGAGCCGTTGAAAAGGCAGGTAAGTAGTCGCTTTACTTTTTGTGTTGAGGGGGCAAGTGATTCAACAGAACTTATGTTTATTTTATGTTCTCTCTCTCTCTCTCTCTCTGTATGTGAATAGTATATATACACACACACATATATATATGTATATATACATAAAACACTTAGAAATGAATTAACACCTATCTTTTCCAAATTCCATTGAAAGGAAGTCCTTGTACTATAGTGTTAAGAATGAAACCCAGAACCGACAAGAAAAGGAAACCATTCCTGCTATATAGTGCCATGTACTTGACTAGGTAATTACAAATTATTCAACTGACTAAAATACGGAAATATCTTTTTAATTTTTTTTTTTTAAAAAGGGATTCCCAAAGAAGAAGTGAAAGAAGTGTACATGGGTAACGTCCTACAAGGAGGCGAAGGACAGGCCCCTGCAAGGCAGGCGGCGCTGGGGGCAGGTACGAGGAACACGTTTTGGCTTTTATACTTAAAATGTCTGACCTGGAAAAATGGAGGTCATTTCAGCTTAAGTAAGATGTTAAATGTGTGATAGACTTACATTGGCAGGAGCAATGTTGCAGATTATAGTTGAACGTGCTGTATTTTATTAATTTTCATTCTCAGTTGTGCTTGTGGAGTGTCTTTGTTTTTCACAAGTGTGACTTCTTCTGGTTTTAGGCTTAGCTATTTCTACCCCATGCACCACGGTAAACAAGGTTTGTGCCTCAGGACTGAAAGCCATCATGATGGCCTCTCAGAATCTTATGTGTGGACACCAGGTAAGAAGTACCTTCTTTTCCTTTTTATAACTAAAATAGTATGCTGTGCTACAAGACACTAAAGATCTAAGCGTGTTCATACTTTAGAAGTGAGATTCTTGGGGTGGGGAGGGTAGAGCTCATGCTTAGCATGCACGAGGTCCTGGGTTCAATCCCCAGTACTTCCCCAAAATTAAAAAAAAGTTAAAAGTGAGATTCGTAAGTATAGTTGCTGGTGGTGTTTCGGACACTCAGGAGTGTCCGGATTTGGCAGCTCCATCTGAAGTAGAGGTCAGAACGATGGCTTAAGTGTCTTGTGTTAAAAAGTAGTTTTCAGCCAGGATGTTTTAGTCCTTGGGTGCCCCTTTACTCAGAGGTTCTGGGTGATTTAAAACATCCCAAATTTTGTATTTGCCAGAATAAAAAGGATTTTCACCGTAAATGAGAGTAAGGTGCTGACATGGGAATCAAATTATGGATCGAGCCCAGGATGGATGACTGATTTGTGGTTCCTCATGCCCAGATTTGCTTTCAAGACTGGCCTTGCTGATTTTGGTCTTATCTTTACCTGAGACTGAGCAAATACATGCTGGCTGGTAGGAGACCAGACGTGGACTCAAAGAACCAAGAGTTTATCAGATCCCAGCCTTTTCAGTTGCGGAAAGAGGATGAGTCAATTCCAGGGCTGAAATTAGGAAGCAGGTGTCTCTCTCCCTGTCTAGTGCAGTCCAGCCTATCAGGGCGTAACACACCCGGTAAAAATCAGCTGTGAGCTGTTTGCAGATTGTTTCTTACATAGACAAGAGCCAGATTATGCATACCCTTGCTGTTAACTCCTCCCTTGCTTTGTTCCCAGTTGTAAGACAGGCCAAAGAGAAAAAAGAGTGATAGGCTGGTATGCGTGCTAAAAACTGAGATGGCATAGAAAAGTATAAGATGGGAAATCTTTCCTCTTGCCCTCCTTGGAGTCTCTGACTTACTCACCGCTTCCTTGCGTATTCTGCCGCGTAAGAGCGGAGGCCCTGGGGGCAAGTTGCTTGCGCTCTGTGCCCCAGGTCATGTCTTGGAGATGGCTCTGTATCACACGTAAGGTACTATCCTATCGAACTGAACAACTGTAATATATTCTGTGGGTCCTTTTTGAATGGACATCTAGGTTGTATCCAGTTCTTCACTATTTTAGATAATGCTGCAGCAAGGACCCGTGCAAATACCCCTATATGTGTATTCATAACTACTTCCATCAGCTCTTGTTAATTCATTGCACTGAGCACTGTAGTGGTTAACAACACAAAGTCTGGAGCCAGACTGGTTTGGAATCCTAGTTCTGCCCCTCGTTAGCTGAGGACCTGCTATGGGGACTGCAGACTGGTGAACAAACCATTAAAAAAAAAAATCTTACTATGTGCAAGTCTGTCTTTTGGAAAAATTCCTAAGAGGAGAATTTCTGGGTCAGAGATGTCAAAATGTTGATATTTTCAAATGCTTTCCACTAAAGTTATACTGGGCACACATTTTCCAGAGGTTGTGACAGCTTGTTTGCCTACACACAAGGTAACGCCAGCGTCAGGTATGACCTAACCGTTGTCAAAGCAGTGGGCGGAAAATGGTCGTGAGATTGTTTAGATGTTTCAGTTCTGTTTGACATGGACCACTTTGTCTCAGTTGATTTATTGTGGTTCTCCAGCAAATGCTATTTGCACTACATGGAAATGCTTTCAGTTAGTATTATGTGATGCATCCGCGCATGTGCACAGTGACCTGACCCAGAGGAATACTAGGAATTGCCTTATTTTGATATTAATATTATCTGATTTTGGCAAATGGTCAATTTTATATTGTAGAATAATTGGTAACTTAATTTCTGTCACTTATTTATTGCCATCATCTCCAGAAAATATTCAGTATTTCAGGAGAACTGAATAAAACTTACATGAGAAATAATTGAGAATCTATATTTCAAAACAGGCGAAATACTTAGGTTTCTTCAGTGTAGAACTTCTGTTTGTTTTTATTCTTGATTAAAGGCTGTGAGAAAATAACGTTGGCTTTAATGTGTATTTACATTACTGTTTTATATTAGACGGTTTGTTTTAAATTAGCCCTTATAATGCAAATGAATTTCTTGTTGATCTGTAATTATAGGTTAGGTGATTAATATTTATACTTCTATATATGCCAGGCACCAGTGACATAAAAATAGATACAGCAAGGTTTCTGGCCTCAAAGGAGCTTAGTTTAGTGAGAAGACTTGACATAGAAATACAGTTACAATCTAGTAATGGTGTTAATAAAAGCAGTTCGCAGTAATTGAGGAACACAAAAGAAGGAAGGGAAGCTGTCCCCAAAAGGGATAGAAGTAGGAGGTCCGGGAAGGCATGGATGTGCTTCTGGCTGTGCTTTGATTAGTTGTAAAGAAAATGTAGGTGTTTTGCATGTTGGGGGATGGGTCTGAAGTGCAGAGGCGTGTGTGAGTGTGGATTAGTGTGGTATCTTTGAAGACCTTTACCCAGTTCTGTGTGACCTGAGGCGTTAGGTCAAAGGCATGAGACTGCGAAGGGAGAGAGAAGCCAGGCTGTAAAGGGCCTTATTTATAAACTGTGCTGCAGAGTGCTTTCAGGAGTGGGATGACCAGGCTTACAGTCCAGCCAGCATGAGTCAGGTGAGGGTCAATGACACCTGGGTGGGAGGAAAGGCTGTGTGCATGTCAGGTGATCAAGTAGGAAGTTACTGTAGCTCTCTGGGAGGAGATGAGGAGGATTTCAATCAAGGAAGCAGGATTATTTCTGAGAACTGAGATTACATTGTAGTGTGTCAGTGACATGATGGGTTAGAAGAATTTCAGAAGATGGGTTTTTCATGAACGATTCCTGGCATTCTTGTTAATGTCTGATTTTATCTTTATTACTGTTACACATTTTAGACCATTTCCTTTCACCGGTGGCAAGAGGGCGCGGCCTGTAGTGCCTGTGTAGCAAATGTTCACTGAAGTCCATGTAGAATACTTGCTTGTGGTGGGTGTGTGAAGGGTGAAACGGGTTTGCAGTTGACCCTTGAACAGCATGGGTTTGAACTGCTTGGACCACTTAACGTGTGAATTTTTTTCAGTAAATATGTACTACAGTTGAATCTGTGGATGTGGACCCATGGCTGCCAAGGGCTGATTTTGAAATCATACAGGACAGGATTTTTCAACGGTGTGGAGGGTTGACATTCCCAACCCCGGTGTTGTTCAAAAGTCAGTGGTACTATTTGAACTGACACTGGATTTCTGTGTGTTGCTGAGCAGGATGTGATGGTGGCAGGTGGAATGGAGAGCATGTCCAACGTTCCGTACGTAATGAACAGAGGAACACCACCATATGGCGGCGTAAAGCTCGAAGATTTGATCGTGAAAGACGGGCTAACTGATGTCTACAATAAAATTCATATGGTAATTATTGCTTTTTAATGGAGAAATGCCATCTATGTATAATAGTGCTTGATTTTTAAAACAAATATGTATTTTAAGAACGACACATTTTAATTGACTATATACTTTGGCTTAAGAAGAATAATGTATTTTAGAAACTGAACTGAAGGATATAAATGTTGATTTAGCCATTCATTTTAGGAAAATGTTTTCTGTGCTCACTGTATCAGCTTGGCTCACTTGTTGAATAAAACTGCCCCACACTACTGAAATAGGGCATTTTCTGACTTCTCATAATGGATTCCAAAACCATTTAATTTTATGCCTTCAAAATTACAACTTCTGGGCTAAGTATTTGAAGATGAGACATGAGTACGAAAGTTACCTAATACAAATAGAAGTATATTTTAAGAAACTAAATTTAATTGCTAACTACTATTTTATGTTAAGCAAAGTTAATGAATATTTTATAATGTATACAAAGTTAATTCATTTTTAAAATTTTCTTAACTTTTATCAGGGCAACTGTGCTGAAAATACTGCAAAGAAACTGAACATTACACGAGACGAACAGGATGCTTATGCTATTAACTCCTACACCAGAAGTAGAGCAGCATGGGAAGCTGGAAAATTTGGAAATGAAGTTATTCCTGTCACAATTACAGAAAAAGGTTGAAGGATTATGTTCCAAAATAGATTTTAATTTTCAGTAGACTTTACATGTTGCTAAATGTTTTATGTTTAAGTTTTAAATTAGTACACTTTTATCTCTGTTCATTTCAGCTGAGGACACCAACACTCCCATTTATGGTTAATGACGGGAAATGTTGCTAGCTCAGAGATAATCCAGCCCAATTTAATATCTGGTTTCAACTCAAATGCAAATTCCCCTAAGCATATAATTTTTAGTTTGAGAAATGCACTTATTAGAACTCTTTGTAATATAAGTGACAGACAACACATTAGGTTAAGTGAAAAAAGGGGATTTATTAGGCTGCTCAGTTCCTCCCGGAACTGAAGGATGTCTGGCAGCAACTGGGGCCTTCAGGGCTCGGAGCAGGAAGTTCAGTACCGGTGGGACACGCTGTCTTGGCTGCTCAGCGCTGCTTCTGCGCTTCGTTCTCTCAGGCTTCCTGTGTTGCCATCGCATCTGTAGGCCTCTCAGTCACGGAGGACTGACACTTCTCGCCAACGGCCGCAGAATAAGTCCACAGTAAAGACTTGCTAACGTGGTTTAGGCTATTTCCATTTTAGAAATAACTGCTGTGCTCAGAGCGATGGGATGCTAGAGCTTGTCCACCTCGGTTGGACACCTACCCCCAGGGTTAGAAGAACGGGTCTGTGATCATAGGAGAAGGCTGAGAAGGAAGAGAATGAGGTGTGGCTGAATAGAAGATCTAAATTGTATCACGCTACCTAATAAATTCTTCTAACACCAACAGAAATTATAGATGGTAGATTCTTGAGTGGAATTTACGTGGGATGGCTTGAGGTATGCGGGCGTACAAAGGGAGGCACAGACTACCAGGCACCTTGTTCGCCGTTTCTTACTGAGCAACTGGTTATTGTCTTTAGTGCTAAGATTACTTAATTTAAAAGATTTTTGTTTTAGGTAAACCAGATGTAGTGGTGAAAGAAGATGAAGAATACAAACGTGTTGATTTTAGCAAAGTTCCAAAGCTGAAGACGGTTTTCCAAAAAGAAAATGGTGAGTATTAAGAAATGAAGCTTTAAAAAAAAAAAAAAGAAATGAAGCTTAAAAAATAGTCATATACCGTATCTAGTCTTAGAGTGGCCTAAAGATTTTAAAAAAGTAATTCTAGAAAACATCTAGATGTTGTTTCACATTTTTAGTGTATCTGGCTCAAGTGAAATGAACAAAACAAATGATCTTTTTCCAAAGTATATTTGAAATTGCTTAACAGTTAATACTTTCAATATAAAGTCTCTGAAACAGATTGTAGAACGACTGTAGAATTCAGTTTTTCATGTGCATTTCATCTTGGAAGTTTTTTGTGATATCAAAGTCAGGTTTACATGTTATGTTCGATATCTGTAAGCCTCTGGAAGACCAAGATGACAGCTGTGTTTTTCACTGTCGCACCTCCAGTGCCTAGTCCTCAATAAATAATGTTGAATGTTAGTACAAATGGGATCTCAGGGCTCTAAATCCTTTCAGAATAAAGGGTCAGTTCTGCTTGTAAAGTTGGCTGTATGCAGCTGTGATGATGATCTAACGTTTTTCCCCTTTTCTGATTGAATTTCCCAATACCAACTATAGGAGTGGATTTGTCTTTCTTTTAAAAGCATCATATAAAAATTTATATTGCAAAAGTATATATATATATATGTATTTGTTTGTTTTTTGGGGGTAGGAAATTAGGTTTATTTATTTATTTGATGGAGGTACTGGGGATTGAACCCAGGACCTTGTGCATGCTAGGCATGCGCTCTACCACTGAGCTATATACCCCTACCCCCTGCAAAAGTCTATTTTTATAATTTTAGCAGCAGACTATTATAGGGTCTTCACTGAAAACAGCTTAATTGACATAGACTTTGCATACCATCAAATTCTCCTTTTTGAAATATACAGTTTTTTAGGGTTCATTGACATTTAACTTCGTGATTATAGAGAAAGAAATACCTGATTTTGACATTGATTTGAAAAATATATAATGAGTACCTGCTGTTTTCTGGATAAGCCAAGATTTAGAATTAGGAAAAATATGAAGTCGTCCTTATCTTTGAAGAATGAAAAAAACATTGTTTTGATTGCGTTTTATAGTCAGTTTACAGTGTTGTGTCAATACCTTTGAAGAATTATAATCCAGCATTTACCCAGTGCCATCATGCATGTTTTGAGCTAGCTTTGAATAAACTGTTACAAAACACTAACATAAAAAGGCATCCTTACATTGTGTTATACACATACATGTTTTTTTTACACTCTCATACTTTAATTGATTTTTAGCAGGGGGAGGTAATTAGGTTTATCTGTGTATTTATTACTTCTGGTGGAGGTACTGGGGATTGAACCCACGACCTGGAGCATGCTAGTCATACACTCTACCCTTGAGCTATCCCCTCCCCCCATCACACACACATTTAATTATGTATGTTTCCTGAGGGCAGGAATTATCTCCATCCATATTTGTAATTTTCATGCATCTAGCAACCCAGGCAGTACAGGCAGTCCTTTGTAGGAATTTAATTTGTTAAATTGAACCCAGCACATTCAGTGTGAAAGGACTTTCTGACGATCGTACTCATTGATGCCTTCAGGCACGGTGACGGCTGCCAACGCCAGCACGCTGAATGATGGAGCAGCTGCTGTGGTTCTCATGACCGCAGACGCAGCCAAGAGGCTCAGTGTTAAACCACTGGCAAGAATAGCAGGTAGAAAATGTTCTGAACTTGTTTATTCCTAACCGCCTATCAGCTCTTCCTGAAACTGAGTTTCCTTGTTGGTAATACACTACACTGAAGTAGCCAACTATTTCTGTCTGTAGGTTGTACTTTGTGACAGAATTTAACTGATAACGTGTTTTAATTGAGATAGAAGCTCCTTTAATATTTGCATTGTGGTATGCTTTATATAAGAGAAAGCTTTAAAAACAGAGTCTTTTCCTATCCTGTATGATGTGTGGGGGCCTGAAAGGCACATGTTTTCCCCTATGGGGAAAGGGAGCCAGGTAGCATAGAAAGAATACGGGTTTAGGAGTCTGCAAATGTGAACTCTAATTGTACTGGTATTTGCTATTAACTCCGTGGCCTTGGCACACCCTGTCTCCTTCAGCCTATTTTTAGCTATAAAGTCGGCCTCGCCTTCTTCACGAGAAGTTAAACAGGTACCATTTTGTTTAGATCATGGTTTCTTAACCTCAGCAGTATTGACATTTTGCAGCAAATACTTCTGTGTTGTAGTGGGTACTCTGTGCACTGTAGGATGTTTATAGCATCCTTGGCTTCTACCCACTAGATACTGTTATTAGTGGCAGTCTGCCTGTTACAACAGCCAAAAAAATCTCTAGATAATGCCAGGTCCCTGGGGGCAATTCCCCCTGGCTCCTTACCTGGGAAAATCAATGGCTTAGATGACTGGTATAATTTTACAAAGTGCAGAATCTTAGAACAGGCACAGATACATTTAAATATATTATAAAGGGTAGGAAACTTGCTCTTTTTAGTATATTATATAAATTATTAGATACAGCTTTGGGTGCTTGTGAAACAGGGTTTAATGACCTATTTATCGTTTCTTTTAATGAAGCATTCGCGGACGCTGCTGTGGAACCTATCGATTTTCCAGTTGCACCTGCGTATGCTGTGCCTAAGGTGAGGGCAGGTCGAGGGGCTGTGCTCCATGGGGCCCATTTCTGGTTTGCTTATTCTGGTTGCGTGTTTTAGATTTTAAATGCCATTTGTCTGCCAAGGCATAGAGGTAGCTGGGTTTCCAGTCTTCTCACTTCTCCTGAAAACAATTACAAGAACAAGCACAACAGCAGCAAAAGTAAAAGAGCAACGGCCCACAAACTGCGTCTTCAGTGGGAAGGGTAACAGGTGCACAGCTGAGTGCCTTCTGAGTGTGCTGTGAGCTCGGAGGCCTGGGAGGTGACCGCCCAGGGAGAAGTTGGTGCAGCAGAGAAAAAAAGGGATGCTGGGGGTCCAGGGTTCTAGGCCTGAAAGTAGATACTCGTTACTGAAAGGAATGGTCCTCATCCTGAATGGGAACTCCTGGGAGCTGGTCTTAGAGTAACATCAGATATGGAGAGAACCAGCCACTCCGGATTGTCAGTCTGAGACCCTGTGGGAAGTTACTGAGGGATCACAGGAAAAGAGACAGTGTTGTGCTGGTTTAGGGGCTGAGGGATCTTGGAAGACCCCAGCAGATACCCCCTTTCAGAAGCAGAGGGCCTCACCCTGAGAGGGGCACCCAGATTCAAAACAGACAGACAAAACAGAAATCAGTAGGGAATAAGGATAGACAAGTACTGGAAACAGTGGGGAGTGCTGTCTGTCCAGAGGTGGCAGATCTCAGAAAGCAGCAGAACCACCCAGCTTCTGCAAGTGGATGCATCACATTGGAAAGGAAGGGTGATGAACATTTCTCAGCTAGCTTCCGAGAGCTAGACAAGTGGCTGCGCTTGGGGACCCTGTTCTATCTCATGCCTTTGGAACTAGAGGAAGCTGTTTGAGCTGTACAGCTTAGAAGCTGCCTGAGCCAGCTGGAGGACGGGAGCAAGGAGGAGGAAGTTTCATGTTAATTTTATTTTGGCAACAAGACACTTTCTTAAGAAAAAGGGTGCTAGCAATATTTTATAAAGATAATAGCATAAAGATAACCACTAGCACCATACATACACCTTCCTGTCATAGCTGAGGAATTACCAAAACAAGAGGTTGTATAATAAAAGACTTAAATCATTTACAGTGAAGATGCAGTATCTCTGAATAACTGTGCCCCAGATCACCCCACAGCAACTTTTATAAAGCAGAAACTAGGGGATGCAATGGAAAACAGAAACATGGTAACAGTAGAGACTAATGCACCTCTTGCATCTGACAGATAATCTAGAACTAAGTAGCGTATGATCAGTAGATTTTAAGAATATGTATCAAGTATGTACCCCCAAATAAACAGTACATGTTCTTTTCAGGTCTTCATAGAATGTTTAAGAAAATCAAGTTTTTTCTCTCTCCAAAATAGAAATAAGATAATGCAAACAAAATTCTTTGATCACAATGCAGTAAGATGAGAAATTAAAATCAGAAAATAAAAGCCTGTCTTCCTGGACACTAGGAAACTCCATATTTAAATAGTTATATCAAAGGGAGATATAAGCCAAAATTGCTGAATTTCAAGAAGATAATGAAATAAGCTTTGACTTTTATCTGAACATAATCTATATTTTAAAAAATTTTAGGTTCTGAAAGATGCAGGATTGAAAAAAGAAGATATTACAATGTGGGAAGTAAATGAAGCCTTTAGCCTGGTCGTTCTAGCAAACATTAAAATGCTAGAGATCGATCCCCAAAAAGTGAATGTCGACGGAGGAGCTGTTTCTCTTGGACATCCAATTGGGTAGGTAAAGTCATAAGGAGAAAGGTAATCCAGGGTAATGGCTGCCTTTGTCCTTCTAGCTAAACTTAAACTGCTTCATGATAATTCCTGTTACCCTTGGTTTAACAGTTTTTCTTCCCACCCATCATCCTTCATAACCTAGGGCAGATGCCGTTTCTGATAGGATCCACAGTGAACAGAGATTTGGTACATCTATTACTTGAAAACTAATATTGTTTTAGGCTGAAGGAGATATTTAATACTAAAGTCTGTGCTTGGGATTTTAAAAAAGCTGTAACCATCTTGAAACAGGCTTCTCAAGTTAAAGTAGTTAAGTTCAGCTATAAGTAACAGCTAGTAAACTTTTAAAAAAATCAATTTGGAATAAAAACTTTTTTTTTGGTTATTCATACCTTCTATAAATCATTAAAGAACCCAAATGCTTTCTTAACCCTAGGATGTCTGGGGCCAGGATCATCGTTCATTTGGCTCATGCGCTGAAGCAAGGAGAGTATGGTCTTGCCAGTATTTGCAACGGAGGTGGTGGCGCCTCTGCCATGCTGGTCCAGAAGCTGTAGGTGCTTCCTTCGTCTCAGGCAACGGCCCTGTGTGGCCAGACAGGCCTGCTGTCCTCAGGGTGACTGAGGACCCTGGGTCAGCTCATGTCGATCTGTTTCACTTTTTATTTTCTCTTTTAACTCTTAAAAAAAAAGAAAGATAAAAAGATCAAATCCCATAGCCTTCTGATATCACAAATGAATTTTTTCTTCTGCTTTAAATTTTTTAAGAATACAAACTCTTTGTATTCTTTTTGTTATAAAGCTGTATGTACTATTTGAAATACCATTGTGCAGTATTTGTTTTTTGGGGGAGTAGTAATTAGGTTTTTTTTTTTAATGGCAGCACTGGGGATTGAACCCTGGACCTCTTGTGTGCTAGGCATGCACTCTACCACTGAGCTATGCCCTCCTCCCCCCATGGTGCAATATTTGTGACTTAATGAGTAGCTAGAAGCTTCAGTTTTAGACACTAGATCTTAATTTACGTTTTTGAAGCTTGTTAAAGATTACGTGAATGTCATCTCTAGCTAGTTGAGATTTAATAGACTCTTCCAAGTGAGAGCGGCTGTTCTGCACAGACCAGCAGTGCCTCGGATCAACAGTCCAGAAACCACACAGTATCTGCAGTGTTGCTAGAAATAGGAGGAACCCATGTGCTCAGATCTAAAGTGGGTGCGATTTCTCATAACCTCAGCTTTCAGAATTTGCTGGGTGTGTGGTGGGGGGGGTTGGGACTTTGTGCTGAATTACTACAGCAGCACAGAGTGGGAAGGAAGTGGAAGCTGCTCAACTGAATAGATTCATGAAGAGACGAGACTGCCGCTTGAATTATGCCACAACACCTGTTCTTGCTTACACAGGAGGGAATTCAGCACAAGCAGTTTGAGCTGCATTTCGTCTAGGAGGAAACCACACGGTAGGCAAGGCTGTGCACACCGCCTCAGCTGCAGTTCTCAGAAAGGAAAGCCTTCTCAATTTGAGACTCACAAGAGTCAGGGATTGAGAGGGCAGGAAAGCTCACTGTGTTACACATACCTCATGGCAAATTAGTCACGTTGAATCCTTTGAGGGAACAAAGATAATATATGGAAAAAAAATTGTTCTTAGATTCAGACAAAGACTACTTTCAAAATAGTAATCACAGCTCTTTCGCAGCTCATCATGTGCTAAGTTGGGTCGTAGAGGCTTTATTTGTAATAACTCTAATCCTCACAAAAACTCACTAGGGTAGGTGCCATTATTATCCTTCCTCCATAGATAAGGAATTGGAGGCACAGAGTGGTAAGTGGCTGAGATGGGTTCAGTTCTAAGCAAAACAGAAATATAATACACAAAATCATATGGGAAACAGCAAGATCAATTTTAATAGGGAAGTCATACTGTGTTAAGAATCAATAAGGATCTCAATAAAACAACCTAACCTTACACCTCAAGGAACTAGAAAAATATGAGCAAACTAAGCCCAAAGTTAGTAGAAGGAAATATAAGCTTAGAGCAGAAAGAAATGAAATAGAGACTAAAAAGACAATAGAAAAGATCAGTAAAATGAAATGCTGATTTTTAAAAAAAGAAACAGAATAGCTAGAGTTACAATGAAAAAGACTCAAATAAAATTATAAATAAGAGGAGATATTACAACTAATACACAATGAATCATAAGACACTATGCTGAACAATTACACACCAACAAACTTCACAACCTAGAAGAGATGGATAAATTCCTAGAACATTAAGACCTACCAAGACTGAAGCATGAGAAAAATAGAAAATCTGAGCATACTAATTACCAGCATACTAATTACCAGTAGAGGAGTTTGAGTCCGTAATCAAAAACTTCCCAATAAAGAAAATTCCAGGAGCAGTCAGCTTCATTGGTAAATTCCACCAAACATTTAAAGAATATTAATCCTTCTTAAACTCCTCCAACAAACAGAAGAAGAGGGAACACTTCCAAACTGATTTTGAGGATAGCGTTACCCTGGTACCAAAACCAAATAAGGACACTATAAGAACAGAATACTACACGCCTACATAACATCTCTGATGAATATAGATACAAATACCTGAACAACATATTAGCAAACCAAAGTCTACAGCACATTAAAAGGGTCATGCGCTATAGTTAAGTGGAATTTATCCCAGGGATGTAAGGATGGTTCATATCCATAAATCAATGTGATAAGCCAATTAACAAAATGAAGGATAAAAATCAGATCATCACCTGAAAATGCAGAACCATTGATAAAATTCAACATCCATTCATGATAAAAACTCCCAACATATGGGGTTCAGAATGTACCTCAACATAATACAGGTTATATATGACAAGCCGACAGCTGACATCAGACTCAATGATGAAAAGCTGAAAGTTTTCCTCTCAGATCAGTCACAAGACAAGAATGTCCACTCTTGCCAGTTTTATTCAACATAGTACTAGAAGTCCTAGGCAGAGCAAGTGAAAGAAAATGCAAGGAAAGGAAATGAAAGCTTCTGAAACAAAAAGGAAGAAGTAGATGAACTGTAGATGACGTATTATATATAGACTAACCCAAAGACTACCAAAAAAACCTGTTACAATAAACGACTACAATAAAGCTGCAGGATACATAATCGATGTACAGGCATACCACATTTGATTGTGCTTTGTAGATGCTGCACTTTTGTTTTTTAACAAATCGGAGGTTTGCTTCAATCCTGCTATCAGATTATGGTTAGTATTTTTTAGCAATGAAGTATTTTAAAATTAAGGTATATATATTTTAGACATAATACTATTGCACACTGAATAGACTACAGTATAGTGTAAAGATAACTTCTAGATGCATTGGGAAACAATTCGTGTGACTCGCTTTGAGATGCTGCTTTACTGCAGTGGTCTGGAGCTAAACCTGCAATCGCTCCACGATATGCCTGTACTGAGTTTTTTGTTTTTTTTTTTTTAAACAACTTTGCATCAAGTAAGGCTGTTAGGGCCATTTTTCCAACAGCATTTGCTCACTTTGTGTCTCTATGTCACATTTTGGTAATTCTTGCAATATTTCAAACTTTTAAAATTGTATTTGTTATGGTGACCTGTGACCAGTGATCTTTGATGATACGATTGTAACTGTTTTGGGGCAGTATGACCTGTGCTCGTATCAGATGGAGAACTTGGTAAGTGTTGTGCCTTCTGACTGCTCCAGCCAACCAGCAACTCCCGTCTCTCTCCTTCTTCCTGAGGGGAGGGAGCAGGCCTCCCTATTCCCTGAGACACAACAGCACATACTTTTTAATTTTCATTTTTTATTGAAGTATAGTTAATTTATAGTTTTTCAGGTGCACAGCACAGTGACTCAGATACATACACACACACACACACACACACACACACACACGTATTTTCAGATTCTTTTCCATTATAGGTTATTACAAGATATGGAATATAGTTTCCAACACTATACAGTAAGTCCTTGTTTATCTATTTTATATATAGTAGTGTGTATATGTTAATCCCAAATTCCAAATTTATCCTTTCCTACCTCTTTCCTTTTTGGTAACCATAAGTTTACTTTTTATGTCTGTGAGTCTATTTCTGTTTTGTAAATAAGTTCATCTTATTTTAGAGTCCACATATAAGTGGTATCACATGACATTTATCTTTGATTTACTTCACATAGTAGGATAATCTCTAGGTATGTCCATGTTGCTGCAAATGGCTATATTTCATTCTTCATGCATAACATGCTTGAGGTCCTGGGTTCAATCCCCAGTACCTCCATTAATAAATACAAATAAATAAATAAACCTAACTACCTCCCCCTGCCAAAAGGAAAGAAACCCAAACCAAAAAAACCCCCAATATGGTATTGACATAAAAACACATAGATCAGTGGAATAGAATAGAAAGCCCAGAAACAGACCCATGCACATATATGGTCAATTAACTTACAACAAAGGAGCCAAGAATATACAATGGGGAAAGGACAATATCTTCAATACGTGGTGCTGGAAAACTGGACAGCCAAATGCAAAAGAATGAAATTGGGCCACTATCTTAAACCATACACATAAAGACTGAAATCTGATACCTGAAGCCATGAAACTCCTAGATGAATACAAAGTAGGTAAGCCCCTTGACATGGATCTTGACAAGGTTTTCTGGATTTGACACCAAAAGCAAATATAAACAAGTGGGACTACATCAAACTAAGAAGCTTCTGCACAGCCAAGGAAATCATTCACAAAATGAAAAGGCAACCTATGAAATGGGAAAAGAATTTGCCATATATATATGACAAGGGGTTAACGTCCAAAATATATATATAGAACTCACACAACTCAACAGCAAAAAAGCAATCAGTTAAAAAATGGGCAGAGGATCTGAACACACACTTTTCCAAAGACATACAAATGATCAGCAGGTACACAAAAAGGTGTTCAACATCAGCAGTCATCAGAGAAACACAAATCAAAACCACAATATCACCTCACAGGTGTTAGAATGGCTATCATCAAAAAGACAAAAGAGAAGTGTTGGTAAGGATGTGAAGAAAAGAGAACACCGTGTACCGTTGGTGGAAACGTAAACTGGGGCAGTAAGTGTGGAAAACAGTATGAAGATTCATCAAAAAATTAAAAACTGAAAAAAGTATGAATCCAGCAATCCGAGTTCTGTGTATATACACTCAAAGGAAATGGAAACAGGATATTAATATATAAAAAAACCGAACTACATTCCTATATTCACTGCAGCATGATTGACAATAGCCTAGATACGAAAACACCTAAGTGGCAGTCAAAGATGAATGAAGAAAGATGTGGCAAATATATACAATGGAATGTTAATTCTGCCATGAGAAAGAAGGATGTCCTACCATTTGTGAAAACATGGATGGATCTTGAGGCAATTATGCTCAGTGAAATATGCCAGGCAGAAAGACAAATACTGCATGGTATTTATATGTGGAATCTAAAAAAAGGAGTAAAACTCAGTAATAAAGCAGTTGCTAGGGGCTGGGGGTGTAGAGGAAAATAGGGAGAAGTTAAAGGTTACAACATTTCAGCTGTAACATGTATGGTCAGAAGGTTTAATGTGTAACATGGTGACTACAGATGATAATATTGTATTATATAATTTAAACTGAAACTTGATAAGTAGAAATAAAATATTATCACCAAAAAAAAAGTGATGATGGATTTAACTAGATAGGAGGAAACTTTCACAATGTATATGTAGATCAAATCATGATGTACAGTACATTTAAAATATCTTACAATTTTGAGGTGGGGGGCCAAGATGGCCAAAGAGAAGCTCACCCTCTCCCACAAATACACCAAAACTCACATCCACGGAACCACCAGCCAGCCAGAGCACTGCAGAACTCTGACAGGACATCGCCCTCTTCAAAAGACAAAGATGCCAAGAATCTGGTAGCAGAAAAGGAAAAAGGAAAGAAGAAAAAGCAAAACAGTGCAGTACTGGTCCTGCGGGGAGGGAGCGGCAAAGGAGGACTGGCGCTCGCTTGCTGGGTCTCCCCTCTCCAACAGAGGACAGTGGGACGGAGGGGAAGCCTCCGAGGCTCGGATCTGTATGGACCTACGCCTTGACCGACAGAACTAAGTTAAACGGGGACAGAGGGTCTCTGTGACCCGCAGCCCTAGATGCATACTGGCAGCTGGGGGCTGGGACAGGCCGCCCGAGCTGGGTGGAGGACGGGGGTGGCTGCACTGAGGCAGCCCCAGGGGACTGCAGGGAGCTGCATGCCATAGACGAGTGGGTGCACAAGGCAGAACAACCTGGGCCCTCCATAAAACAACACGGCTGATGTGCCCGTATCTCTGAAAACCCGCGGAAGGTTTTGGACAAAGAGAGGCAGGGCTCAGGCACAGCTGCCATATCCTCCAGTGCTTAGCCCCCAGGCGGGGGCAGGGGTGAAACCTGAATCGGCACCTAAGGGCTTAGCAGCCTCAAAGGCCAGACAACACTTGTCTACAGCCCGAGGCAGATAGGATCCTTCCACCCTAGTAACTCAGAGAACTAGCGCTGCCAAAACAAACAAGGAGCTGAGATTTAGCATGAAGCAGGGGCGGGGCCGTTCTGCAGTCTTCCCTGAGCCTGCCTACAGAGTACTGACCCAAGGCAGAGCCGGCAGTGGCACAGAGCAGCTGAGCGACCAGCGCTGGGAGAGGGCGGGCGGCCACCCGCCTTCCTGGCAGGAACACAGGACCTGACCGCAGTGCTGGGAGGGGGGCGCGATCCAACCACCTACCTCACCTGATTACAGCATCTGACTGCTGACTAGGGCATCAGGAGGGGGAGTGATCTGCCCGCCCACCGTGTAACAGTGCATCACCTGACCCAGTGTTGGGAGGGGGTGCAGGCTGCTTGCAGACAGGCACTGGGAGCAGCACAAACGAGGGGAGCCAAGGGAGGACCTCTGGAAACAGCAAGCTGAGTTTGTGAAACAGTGCGAAGACAGACCTCTCGATAAAATCATTAACAGTGCACAGTCTTGACAAGAACACACTGCCCCCCTACTGTTTTAAATCCGTTCTATTTTCTATTACCTTTTTAAGTTTTACTTTTTAAACCATTGTATATGTCTCCAGTTTTAATCCCCTTAAAATTTTTCTTTTAAAATATTTTAATCATTATTTTTTAAAATACACCTGATTTCATTTTCATTTCTCTTGCTTTTGATCTCCTGTTACTGATTATACACAGGTTTCAAATAGTTTTTTGTTCTTGTCTCCTTTTTTTAAGGTTTTTAAAAGACATCTCAACTTGGTTGCTATTCTGCTTCAACTTGCTCTTCTATTATTGATTATACACTGTTTTCAAACATTTTCCCCCTCCCTTCTTTTAAAATTCTTTTTTAAAGTTTTATTCCTGCATAGGCTTTAGATAGATAAATAAATAAACTCCTTAAGGACCACAATAGATAACTGATACTCCATAAGCCACAGTGCCAGAGAGATATGAGCAATACAAAGCAGCAGAGGAACCACTCCCAATTGAAAGAGGAAGAGAAATCCCCTGAAAGAACAATCAATGAAATAGATATTGATGGCCTACTAGATCAAGATTTCAAAAAAGGAGTGATTAAAGTACTGAAGGAACTAAGAGACAGTGTTTAGAGATATAAAATGTCAAAAATGAAACTGAAGCTATAAAGAAGAACCAAGTAGAATTGGTAAACACATTTGCTGAGATGAGATATTACCTAAAGGCTGTACAAAGCAGGCTAGATAATGCAGAGGAACGAATAAGTGAAGTGACCTAGAAGACAGGACAACAGAAAGCACCCAATCAGAACAGCTGAGAGATAAACAAATAAAAAACAATGAAAACAATATAAGGGACCTATGGGATAATATAAAGCAATCTGATCTAAGCATAATAGGGGATCCAGAAGGGGAAGATCAAAGGGGATTGAAAAGGTATTGGAAGAAATCATGACTGAAAACTTCCCAAACCTAAAGAAGGAATCAGATATCCAAGTACAGGAGGCTCAGAGGGTCCCAAACAGGAAGAACCCAAACAGACCCACACCAAGACATATCATAATCAAGATGGCCAGAGTCAAGGATAAAGAAATGATCCTAAAGGTACCAAGAGAAAACTAAAGAGTGAGTTACAAGGGAACCCCAATAAGGCTCTCAGCTGATTTCTCTACACAAACACTACAGGCCAGAAGGGAGTGGCAAGATATATTCAAAGTCCTGAATGAAAAAAAGGTGCAGCCTAGGATACTTTATCCAGCAAGGCTATCCTTTAGAATAGAAGGAGAGAGAAAGAATTTCACAGACAAGCAAAAACTACAAGAGTTTAGCAACACTAAACCCATGCCAAAAGAAATATTGAAAGGTCACTCTACATAGAAAAGAAGCAAGATGCTACAGAAATGAGAAAGTCATAACTGGAAAGGTGATAACTACCAAGAATTACAAATAGAATAAACAAGAAATTGTAAAAGAAGACATCTAAATCATTAACAGTGGGAGAGGGAAGCAAGAAAATATAGAGTATTTTTTTCCTTTCCTTTTAAAATTTTTTGTTCTCAGTAGGATGGGTTTGAGATTATATTACTATGTGTTTAATACAAACAGTTATAGTAATGGGTTAATAGACTTACAAAAAAGGGTAACCACAAGCCAAAAACTTACAAGGGAGTCACAAAAACTAAATAAAATCCAAGATAATACAAAGGAAAATTACCAAGCCACAAAAGGAAGAAAAAAGGAATAAACAGGAAATACCAAATCAACTGCAAAAATAAGTTCAAAATGGCAATAAACACTCATCTGTCATTAATTACTGTAAATGTTAATGGACTAAATGCTCCAATCAAAAGACGCAGAGTGGCAGACTGGATAATAAAGCAAGAACCTTCAATATGCTGCATGTAAGAGACCCATTTTAGGGAGAAGGACACCTATAGATTGAGAGTGAAAGGATGGGAAAGGTTATTCCATGCAAATAGAAAAGCCAAAAAAGCAGGTGTAGCAGTACTGATTTCAGACAAAATAGACTTTAAAACAAAGGCCATAAAGAAAGATAAAGAAGGACATTTTATAATGATTAAAGGAGTAATACAAGATGAGAATATTACACTCGTAAATATTTATGCACCCAATATAGGAGCACCGAAGTACATAAAACAACTACTAACAGAGATAAAGGGGGATATTGATGGGAATATAATCATTGTCAGAGATTTTAACACTGCATTAACATCACTAGACAGATCTTCCAGACAGAAAATAAATAAGGCAAGAGAAATTAAATGATACAATAGGAAAATTAGATTTGGTGGGTATGTTCAGAGCATTACAACCCCCCAAAATAGGATACACTCTTTTCAAGTGCAGATGGAACATTTTCTAGGATTGATCATGTACCTGGGCACAAAAGAAGCCTCAACGATTTTAAGAAGATAGAAATTATCTCAAGCATCTTTACTGACCACAATGCCATGAAACTAGAAATCAACTACAGAGAAACAAAGGAGAAAAAAAGGAAAGCATGGAGATTAAACAATGTGCTATTAAAAAACCAATGGGACAATGATAAAATCAAAGTTGAAATTAAAAAATACCTTGAGACAAATGAAAATGAAAACACAATCACACAAAATTTATGGGACGCAGCAAAGGCAGCGCTAAGAGGGAAGTTTATAACGATACAGGCCTTCCTTCAAAAACGAAGAATAATCTCAGATAAACAATCTAACCTACCAACTGGAAGAATTAGAAAAAGAATTAGAGCAAAACCCCCCAAAAGTCAGCAGAGGGAAGGAAATAATAATGATCAAGGAGGAAGTAAATAAAATAGAGATTAAAAAAACAATAGAAAAAGTCAATCAAACCAAAAGCTGGTATTTTGAAAAAGTAAATAAAATCGACAAACCTCTGGCCAAACTCACAAAGAAGAAACAAGAGCACAAATAAGCAAAATAAGAAAGGAAAATGGAGAAATTACAACAAATAACATAGAAATTCAAAATACCATATGAGAATATTATTAAAAACTATATGGAGCCAAAATGGATAACCTAGAGGAGATGGACAAATTTCTGGAAACATACAGTCCACCAAGACTGAACCAAGAAGAAACTGACCACTTGAACAAACCAATCAGTAGAAATTGAATTAGCAATAAAAAACCTCCCTACAAATAAAAGTCCAGGACCGGACGGCTTCACCAGGGAATTCTACCAAACATACAAGTCCTTCTAAAACTCTTCCAGAAGACTAGAAAGGAGGGAATACTTCCAAACTCACTCTATGAAGCCACCATCACCCTGATACCAAAACCAGGCAAAGACACTACCCAAAAAAGAGAATTATAGACCAATATCATTGATGAACATAGATGCAAAAATCCTTACCAAAACATTAGCAAATAGAGTCCAACAGCACATAAAAAAGATTATACATCACGATCAAGTGGGGTTCACCCCAGGGACACAAGGATGGTTGAACATATGCAAATCAATCAATGTAATACATCACATCAACAAAAGAAAGGACAAAAACCACATGATCATCTCAGTAATGCAGAAAAAGCATTTGATAAAATTCAACACCCATTTACGATAAAAACTCTCACCGAAGTGGGTATAGAGGGAACATATCTCAACATCATAAAAGCTATATATGACAAACCTACAACCAGCATAGTACTCAATGGTGAAAAACTCAAAAGCTTCCCACTAAAATCTGGGACAAGACAAGGATGCCCACTATCACCACTCCTATTCAACAGAGTCTTGGAAGTCCTAGCCACAGCAATCAGGCAAGAGAGAGAAATAAAAGGGATCCAAAGTGGAAAAGAAGAGGTAAAAGAGTCACTATGTGCAGACGACATGATACTATATATAGAAAACCCTAAAAGGTCCACACAAAAACTACTAGAGCTGATCAAAGAATTCAGCAAGGTAGCAGGTTACAAGATTAATGTTCAAAAATCAGTTGCATTTCTTTACACTAACGATGAATTAACAGAAAAGAAAGTAAAGAAACAATCCCCTTTAAAATAGCACCCAAACTAATAAAATACCTAGGAATAAATCTAACCAAGTAGGTGACTTATACATGGAAAACTATAAACCATTGATGAATGAAATTAAAGAAGGCTTAAAAAATGGAAAGATATCCCATCTCCTGGATTGGAAGAATCAATATTGTTAAAATGGTCACACTGCTCAAGGCAATCTACAGATTTAATGCAATCCCTATCCAATTACCCAGGACATATTTCACAGAAGTAGAACAAATCATAATAAAATTTATATGGAAACACAAAAGACCTAGTTGCCAAAACATTACTGAAGACAAAGAAAGAGGCTGGAGGAATAACTCTCCCAGACTTCAGACAATACTACAGAGCTACAGTAATCAAAACAGCATGGTATTGGTACAAAAACAGACATATGGACCAATGGAACAGAATAGAGAGCCCAGAAATGAACCCACAAACTTCTGGTCAACTAATCTTCGACAAAGGAGGCAAGAATATACAATGGAGTAAAGACAGTCTCTTCAGCAAATGGTGTTGGGAAAACTGGACAGCAGCATGTAAATCAATGAAGCTAGAATACTCCCTCATACCATACACAAAAATAAACTCAAAATGGATCAAAGACTTAAACATAAGACAAGATACAATAAACCTCCTAGAAGAAAATATAGGCAAAACATTATCTCACATACATCTCAGAAATGTTCTCCTAAGGCAGTCTAACCAAGCAATAGAAACAAAAACAAGAATAAACAAATGGGACCTAATGAAACTTACAAGCTTCTGCACAGCAAAGGAAACCATAAGCAAAACAAAATGACAACCTACGGAATGGGAGAAAATTTTTGCAAACAATGAAACCTACAAAGGCTTGATCTCCAGAAAATATAAGCAGCTCATAAGACATAGTAGGAAAAAAACAAACAACCCAATCCAAAAATGGGTAGAGGACCTAAACAAGCAATTCTCCAAGGAAGAAATAAAAATGATCAATAGGCACATGAAAAAATGCTCAATATCACTAATTATCAGAGAAATGCAGATCAAAACTACAATGACGTTATCACCTCACTTCAGCCAGTATGGCCATCATTCAAAAGTCCACAAATGACAAATGCTGGAGAGGCTGTGGAGAAAAGGGAACCCTTCTACACTGCTGGTGGGAATGCAGTTTGGTGCAGCCACTGTGGAAAACAGTATGGAGATTCCTCAAAAGACTAGGAACAGACTTACCATATGACCCAGGAATCCCAGTCCTGGGCATATATCCAGAAGGAACCCTACTTCAAAAAGACACCTGCACCCCAATGTTCCTAGTAGCACTATTTACAATAGCCAAGACATGGAAACAGCCTAAATGTCCATCGACAGATGACAGGATAAAGAAGCTGTGGTATATTTATACAGTGGAATACTATTCAGCCATAAAAATGACAACATAATGCCATTTGCAGCAACATGGATGTTCTTGGAGAATGTCATTCTAAGTGAAGTAAGCCAGAAAGAGAAAGAGAAATACCATATGAGATCACTCATATGTGGAATCTTAAAAAAACAAAAACAAAAACAAAACAAATATAAATACAGAAAAGAAACAGACTCATAGACATAGAATACAAACTTGTGGTTGCCAAGGGGAGGGGGGTGGGAATGGATAGACTGGGATTTCAAATTTGTAGATACTGACAGGCATATGCAGAATAGACAAACAAGATTATACTGTATAGCACAGGGAAATATATACCAGGTCTTGTGGTAGCTCACTGTGAAAAAAAATGTGACAATGAATACATGCATGTTCATGTATAACTGAAAAATTGTGCTCTACGCTGGAATTTGACACAACATTGTAAAACGACTATAACTCAATAAAAAATGTTAAAAAATTTTTTACAATTTTGTCAACTATATCTCAATAAAGTTGAAAAAAATGAAGTTATACAAGTTACAGACTATGCATTGAGCAATAATATCAAACAAATGAAGCAAAAACAATGGGAAATTAAATGTTTGTAAGTGTTAAAAGCAAAGTTAGATGGGATTTAACATTAAACATCAAACTTTGTACCTACATAAACACACCTGTTTTTAAGCACCCATGTAACACTCATTTTAACTTATACTTTGACCACAATAATAAAAACACTGTAAATTTTCAAACAAAAAAAATCATGCTACCTTATTCTAAGTAATCAAGTTATATATTAAAAAGACAAGAGAATGAAAGTACTTACCCCATCATTCAAAATTTGATGTCTAAAGTTGAAATCAGAACTAAGTTCATAGTGTTAATTAAATGCTTACATGGTTTTAGAAGAAAAAAAAAACTCTTCATTTAAGAAGTTGAACATGAAAAAAGAACTGTGAGGAAAATAGGAAACATAAGAAATTAGTGAATTAGAAAAGTATACAACTGTCAAATATAAGAAGTGATTCTCAAAAAAATTAGTCACATCTAATTCAAAGAGAACACAAGCAAAAATTAGAGAGGAAAACATAATTTAATTCAGTAAAAAAACGAGCTTGTAAGTCTGATAAGACCAATCAGCTTGGAAGAAATTTGGGGAGAAAGAAACTCAACTGCTTCTGCAAAAGCCTTCAGGATTTTATGATTTGTTGGTGATTTAGTTTCAAGAAGAGTTATTTCCCATTTGAAATAAACTGCTGCAGAAATAAAAACCAGGACCAGCTAGGATAGCAGCTAGGTGTTAAAGTGCCTATTATCTTCCAGACACTGACCTCAATGCTTTGCATACATTGTCTGAGAATAAGCTTGAAACCAATTTCATCAGAAGGAAACATTTAAATAAAAAGCTGAGAAATCAAATTTAGTTATATTTACAGAATCACTAAGATTATAAAGTATGTATTACTAATATAAAAAGAAATTAATGGATTTAATAAAAATATTTTAACTGATGTTAGAACAGCATCCAATTAGGCTGAACAGGTATTCCTAACATAAATGCTTAAAACACTATAAACAAAGCCAAAATTATACTTAAAATCCCTATTAAAATAAGGAATTTTAAGACAAGGAAGCCTACTTTGATCATTATTAGTTATACTGGAAGTACTAATTAGTGTAAGAAGAAATTGGAAAATTATTATTTTGAGATGATATATCCTTCCTTAGTAAATGAAAAATAAGCACCAGGAAAGCCATTGGCTCTAATAAAGTTCACTCAGTAAGGGGCCCAAATATAAAATAAAACATCAAATAGATTTCCTATAGTAATTAAGACGTTGTGTTACTGGCACATTTTCAGAAAAAACAGACCAATGGAACAGATTGGGGAGTCCAGAAGCAAACCCACACATACTCAGTTTACCAGCTTAAGACAACGGTAACAGAGCAACATATTTGGGAAAGGATAGTCTTTCTCAATAAATGGTGCTGAGTTAATTGGATACTCAGGTGGAATACCTATTACATATGGATGGTTGATCAAAATACGAAAGGTTGAAGAATAAAACTCCTAGAAGAAAAACATGGTAAAATATTCAGACATTGGGTATGAATCTGAAAAAGGACTTGTATCTAGAATACAGAAAGACTACCTACATGTCAGTAAGAAAAAGGCAGACGACCCAATACAAAAATAGGGAAAAGAGATAAACAGATACTCCATCAAAGGAGATAATCCAAATGCCCAATAATCTTTGGAAATAGTGTTCAACTTTTATCAGGAAAAAGCAAGTCAAAACCACAATGTGATACCAATATATACCAACAAAATGGCTAAAATGACAATGCCAAGTATTAACAATGATGTAGAACTGGAGCTCTCCTTACACCGTTGATAGTCATATGATTTGGTACAACCACTCGGGAAAACTGAAAAACCTGAGTAAGGTTGGATATATGCAACTCTATGAGCCAATTACCCCACTCCTAAGTATACATCCAAGTGAAAAGTATAATACATTCACCAAAAAACACGTATAAGAATATTTACAGCACTTCTATTTATAATAGCTCCAAACTAGAAATAATCTAAATGTTCAACTACAAAGCAGATTAACTGAGGTATAATAATACACTGAGGATAAACAGTGAACAAATACACAGCTTTGAGGATGACAACTGAATTACGCACAACATGAATGGATCTCACAGTGTTGTGCAAAAGAAGTTAAAAAAGACTATATACTGCATAAATCTATTTATGCAAAGTTTAAAAAGCTAAAACTATGGTTTTAGAGGTCAGAATAATAATTACCCTTGGGGCTAGCAGTTCCTAAAGAAGTATCGGGGATTCTAGGGTACTGGTAACATTCTAGTCTTGATCTGGGTGATTAAGTGGATTTGGGTGTTTAGGAAATTCATTGAACTGTATAACTGAAGAGTTTGAGCACTTTTTCTACTTTATGCTTCCATAAAAATTTCACATTAACAAAAAAGCAATAATCAGTTAAAACAATGGAATGGAGAGCTCCATCAAAATAGCAACAAACCATATAATACCCAGTTTGGCAAGAAATTTATGAGGGTAACAGTAATTATAAAATTACTAATATATATACCATATTACCATTAGCTTCTTTCAGTAACAGTACACTCACAGGTTAACGTACTTCAAATAAATATTCCAATGGAATTTTAACTTGAAAAAGTGTAAGTGATTCTAAAGTTAATCTAATAAAAGGGATGAATACTTGAAAAAATAAGAATAGTTATAATGGACACAAAGTTATAATGGTTTAATCAATGGCATAAAATAACCTATACACTGTAGTATATTGTGTATGTATGCGTATAAATTTAATATAGGCCCCAAACCTTTGATTTTATACCTTTATGGTTAGTTGGGTTTCATAATTCAGAATATTTAGGATTTTTTTAAAAGTAACATAACGTATGTATCATACCCCCGGTTGAATCTGAAACAGCACAGTACTAAGCACGTTACTACCCCAGCCAAGTGTGAATATTCATACCAAATGAGATACTCATGTAGCTTCATGTCAAATCAGCTCAGGTTTTGCCTTAAAATGAGTTTTGATGTTAAACTTAAGGAAAAAATTGGTTGTCAGAACGTTTGGGATTTTAGAGTTGTGAGTAAAAAAGAGCGGGAATCAGTAAAGGATAAGAGCGATACTACATCATATATGTGTGTGGGAAGAACCTTATTTTAAGCAGTTATACTGAGTCAAGTGGTTAAACAGGGAAAACATGTATTCTTACTTCATACCAGGTACCAAAACAAATTACATATAGATTAGGAACTAACTCCTAATTTCAACAAATCAAGAAATAAAAGCCTAGAAACCAGTGATGATACAGTCGACTATATCTCTGGTAAGGGATAAGCAGGTGCTATGGAAGAAATGACAATTTCCTGGCAGGAATATAAACTGAAGTAATTTTCTGGAAGAATTCAGCAAAATGTATTGAGAACTTTAAAAAAAAATGTAAATTAACTTTTTGATTTAGTAACTCCACTCTGTAAAATGTCTCCTAAGGAAATAATTGACAACATAGATAAATATTTATTTACAAGTATGTTCACTGCTATTTTTTTTTGATAATAGTCAAAAACTAGATAATGTGTGATATTATTTGAAGTAAAAAGAAAAGCATTAGGAGGTTATATTAACAGTTTAAATTAAGTTCAATTATATAGAAAAAATAGTTCAGGAAAAAAAAGACTAGTGAAATATACCAAAATGTTAACCAATATTTAAAAAGAGAAAAGTCTACTAAAAGAGAGAACATAATAAAGTCAAAACTTCATATATAAGTTCAAGAAGTTAAGCCTGAGGCTGAAAGATGGCAATGTGAAAAATGACGAAATGCAGAATACATAGCAACATGCTTTTGAAATTACTCCTTATCAAAGCTTAATCACGGTCCTCCTAGTAGTCATGACATCTAGACCTTGGCTGAATTCTGATGGATGCTTTACTCATGTACAATTTCAACACACTTACTAAAGGGTTCTAACAATATCCAGGGCTAACCTAATCAAATATTTTAATCACAAGACTTCTCAGACTTGGCATACAACTGACTACATTAACCACAAGTAATGTCCAAAATAAATAGTAATTATGTGTAGCTATAAAAGTAGCCCCAAGTTGTCTGTGGTATACTTTAACTCTGAAATGCAGTCAGCTGGGCAAGTGACTGTTAAAACAGATAGCCAGGTACAATACTTTACCTTAGTCCAGGACATCTGGACTTTTAAGATAAAATGGGGATTATGGTTTTGCTCTTGAACATGAATGAAAGCTCCAAATACAAGTGTCTTTGTGCTCTATCTAGTGGCTCCTGGCTAGTGAACTAAGACTCCTGAAGAAAGTCAACTTATTTTATTTTCATATGAATTCTCAGTACTTAGCACATACAAATACGTATTAACTGAATGAGAAGAAAATCTATAATTTTTCAGCATTATGTGAACTTCTGAAAAAGTAAACAATTATTGACTTGCAAAGGAATGACTGCCAATATGAAGGAATTCAAACTTCTAAAGTTAATGAAAATATTTATTTAAACCTAACTGTAGTACAGTATCAAGCTGAGTTAAATAAACATTAACTGTATATTTAGTTCCTTAGGAATAGACCACTGCCACATCATAAAAATTTATTACAACACAAATTTCTTTCTGCAGTAAGGTTCAGCAATTAAGTCATGTTTTCCACACTGAGAAATGCTGTGTTAAGAGTAGGATGGATTTAGGTTTTTAAAGGCCCAGTACAAAAAAAAATGGTTGAGGAAAATGACTCTTTTAATGATATACACCTGTAGAAAAAACCCTTAATATACTGATATTTAACAAAACAGAAAGCACTTAAGAGAACATACTTTAATATCTAGGCACAATTGGTTAGGTATGAATTACAATTTCTGTTCTCATTTAAAGGTTTAAACCAATTCCTCAACTTGACTGATGTGTGGGGGTCTAATACAGAGAAGGCACCTCTTTCATTCTCCTTAAGGACTTTCTGAGAGTAAGTCTTTATCATACTTCAAGGGGCACAGAGACAATGTACTATATCCAAGTACAGCTATAGTTATTTAACATAGCCCATTTTAGGAGAAACTAAATTAAAATAGAAAACTATGATTTCTCTTTTTACATCTTATGATGGACATGGCTTTCTAAAAGAACAACAGATCATCCTCCACACAAGCTTTAACATAGAACACAAGATTTAAATTAAATGTGCATTGGTCACTACTATGTAAAAAGTTCTATGAATTAGTGCAATTCTTTAAATCCCCAGTATTTAGGGGAGAAGTATATACATACCAAGAAATCTCAACTACTACATAACCAAACTTTTTATGGCTCAATAGTCTAAATGCTTAAAGTTCTGAAAAAGATCTCAAAAATTATAAATAAAAGATCAGAACACTCAAATGGTTTACAAAATTTTCTCTTTAAAACAAAAGAGACCAGCACAACCAGAAGAAACAGTTAAAGTATAAAATTTCAGGAATATAATCTTTTCTGCAATTATAAGAAGGGATGGTTAAGTATTCACTCTAGAAAAAACCCAAATTGTTCATTTCTGGTTACTTTATTACCATTTGAGTTAGTTATCACTTTTGTACTAATTAGTGGCCGTGTCTTTAAAATGTCTTGTTGGATAGTTACTGAAGGCAGTTTATATGGAAAAGCATAATTTTCCCACCCAAAGTGAGAAACTACTCTAGATGAATAAGCCTCAGAATTAGAGATCATAAGAAGTCAAAAAACACAGTGTAAGAAGATTAGGTTGATTTAACCTCTATTTCAACAAGATTTACACAATATTTACAATATGCAATTGTCAAAAGCTATACAATTTTGCAGATTGGCTTTCCTTACATTTCTGCAAATGTTTTTGCCAAAATAAAAATATACCAAGTAAATCTATTTACAAACTAGGAAGCTGCTTCAGAAACAGCCATGGTTTAGAAATAAAGTGAAATTTCAGTACAATGAAAGAAAAGTGCAGGTCATGCTTTCAGATTCTGTCAATATCTCATTCCCTACACTCATAGTTTAAGGGATAGGAGTTTTAAATAGCTATGGTTCTTACACATTCAGAATATTTACTCATCATAATGCAATGATAGCAAAAATTTGTCCACATCCATTCCAGCTGGAAATGAACTGGGTAGCTTCTTTTTCTGTCAAAAAAAAAAAAAAGAAAAGAGAAGAGAAGAAAGGGAAAGAGAAAAAAAGAAAAAAGAAACCCAAGTTAACACATTGAACTCAAACAAGGCCAAAAAGCTAGCTTTCTTATTAAGTATTATAGAATTTCATATTGGAGTCTTTCATATACTAGAACTTTTTAGTTCATTAGAATTTTAGTTATACAGAAAATAGAGACAACTTTTATAAATCCAAGGTTAATAAAATACACTTCAGTGGTACTTATACATTATTTTAGAGCACAAGACATTATACAAATTTAGAGTGTATGAATGTTGAGACAAGATAGGACATGCTTTTTATAAGGTGGTCATTACTGCTGAACCATAAACCTTAGAAAGTTTTACTTTTCAAGTTTCAAACATTGATTATATGCCACTCTACAAACACTACACTTAGTCCTCACAGCCGTTAGGTAAGATGTGTGGTAACATGTCAAATGATGGAGCTGAGACTCAGAGAGGTTATGGGCTTAACAATGGCCACAGAAGCAATAGGCAGGAGATGCAGGAGTCACCCCAGGCTTGCAAGGAAGCAAAGCCAAGACGCTTTTCCTGATACCATTTGTTCCTGTATGACATTTTAAACCTTTCTTTCTATTTAGTCCACTTACTAAATGGCTAAACAGACTTAGGAAAAATAGCTTTCATTTATCAGTGCTAACCCTACATTACCTTCCTACATGGTTAAAGAAAAAACAGGTAAATTTAATTTTTATACTGCTCCAACACATTAACATTTGTAAGAGTCTATGGAAGAGAAGGCAGGAAATGTGGAAAAAACCCAAGATGGAGGAGTTGCAAAGTAGTCTGGTAATTCCACAAACAACAGTGGCTTCCCAGTTTTTCACGTGTTACTCTCCCTGCCAAAACTGGGGTCCTACCATGGCAGAAACAAAAACCTCCTTTTCCCAGGAAAGATGTTTATAAATAAATGACTCAGAATTGTTTTGGCAATGCTGTTTCACCTAGACAACTTCTGAGTACCACACTGCTAGAGAATGTATTTTGTCAATCAAAACTCAGAGCTGTCTTGACCAGAATGTTCAATTAGGTAGCTATAGCAAAAAATGATAAGATCTCAAATCTGAGCACCAAAGGAAGGGCAAGGAATAAATTTTGAAATTAAGACTTTCAAACTTGCCTTAATTTTCTTCTTTTTCATTGGTACTGATGAGTTTGCAAGACTTTTATTAGAAGTACGGGAGTTTCGCTCACGCTCATCTAATTCCTCAATTTTCCGCTTTTTTGTGGTGCCCCTTGAAGATGCTCTAAATTGTTGTGTATTGTCTTTCAGAGGAGTTGTTGAAGTAGTCCTCGAGATGGCCGCTCTGGAGAGAATCATTAATGTGTGCGCTGCCATGTTTACACTGTTTTCACTGCCTGTTTCACTGGCCGGGCTGCAGGCGGGCACGTCCGCGGTGACAGGAGGGACCATTACTTTGGGTGTGCTACTGTCTTCACTGAAACGCCTACTAGAAGGGACCTTAATACCATCTGTAGGTTCTTCTTTATGTTTTTCCGCTGCCCCTGAGCCAGGTGTCCGGGGTCCAGGCAAATCAGTACTATCAGTGAGTCTATTTACTGGGCTATGCCACTGGATGTCTTGTAGTAACATTTCTGTGCTATGTTTGGTGAGTGGGTTAATCAAAGAACTCGCAGACCTGGCTTGCTCTTGCTTTACATCCTTCCCAGGTACTCCTACGGAAATGACATTTTTACTGTTTGAGGGTGTGCCCTGTTTTCTGGTTAGCTCTTGCAATGAAGCAATAGCTTTCTCATTCCGTACACCCCCATTTTGTGGTCCATTAGACAGTTTTGGAGTTTCTGGATTTTTCTGCCTTTCCACATCGCTGCATAATTCATTCTCCTTGTTAGCTGTTGCTTTATGGAAAGACTCAAGTACAGTTCCTGTTGGTGAAACCTTCTTCTCTGACTGAGTCTCTTTCATGGCGCTGTGTCGGCTAGCGGCAGTCTCTGACTTAGACACAATCTTAGGCATAGGAGGCTTCTCTCTTTCTCTTTTGACAGCATTATTAGAAGGGGCTTTTAGGGTGGAGGACACAACAGGCGAGTCCAGATTAGAAAGCGAAATGTCATTCCTTTCTTTGCTCTGGGACACCATCTTATGGTTTGTCCCCTGTGTATCTGCCCCAGGAGAAGCAGTGCTATCAAAACAGAGCACACGTCTGTGGCTTTCAAATGGTTTGCTAGTTGGAACTATACTCTCTACTGAGAAGGGAACTGTGATTTCTTCCAATTTTTTTCCAAGATCTGTGGCCACATTTTTGTCAGAAACTTCAGTTCTACAAGGAAAAAAAAAGTTGTTTTTTTTTTAAGCAACACAAAGAAATTCCTTATGCTTTTAGCTTGAGCATTCAAATAATCTACGATAGAAATTACTTTTATGCTCACCTTTGTGCGTGACATCCGACTAACTGACTTGATGAATCCACCAAATTATTTACCTGCTTTCCTGGAATTATAAATAAATTAATTAGAAAAGAAAAACTTTCCTGAAAGTTTATTTCTCTGAAAGAAAATGCAATGGGCTACAGTATCAGACGACATGAGAAAAAATTTAAGCTATAGCTAAAGTACAAATGAAGTACTTTTCACATGCTGAGTTTAAAAAGCAGCTTTGTAATATATACAATGTGGTCACTCATCCAATTTGCTGAGGATATAAGTATAAACATAGAACAAATGACATGCCTCAACTTCAGGCAAGTATGAATACAGACTTTGGATCTACGAAGTTTAATGCTCAATGTGGCACTGAAGGGTACTACTTAGATCCAAAAAGTTACTTAAGCAAGGTATTAATGCCTGTTTTAAAATTTTGCCCATTTACCTGTCATGTTTGCAATCCTATGTCACTCATAGCACATGCTCTGGAATTTTAACAGCCGTATTTTAATTTCTATGGACTTAAGAGTTTATGTGGAAGGGCAGTAAGATATGACGCTAGAAACAAGAGCAAAGACGAGACTGCGGAGGACCTTGTGTATTATGCAAAAGGTTTTATAGAGAATCCTTAAGAGTTTTAAATAGGGAAGATGCATGAATAGATTTGTTTTAGGAAGATACTTTGGCAGTAGTATAGAAGATGAACTGGCCAAGAAAGAAACCTGGAAGTAGGAATTGTAGTAAGCAGAGGAGGTTTCTGAGGAAGAGGTGAGACTCTGAAGAGTCTGAAGATCCTGAGTTATATAAAGTTAAGAAAGGGAGGAGTGTAGTAGTTTAGTGGTGGTTCCATAAGCCACCAATAGCATCAATTGTTAGAGGGAAGTAAGTAACGTAAGGTAAGAATGGAAAATGTCCAATGTATCACGCAGAATTAGGAGGCCACAGGTGACTTTAAACAGTTTTAGTGGAAACATGAGAAAGGCCAATAATGTGGATGAAGAATGAATGGGAGGGAGATGATAGGGGTTGGGGATTAAGGGTTCGCAGTTGGAACAAACCTAAAGGAATGGCGGGAATGATCCCTGTAACTGTAGTTGGACAGCCACAGAGGGAAGGAGCCAAAAAAAATAAAAGCTAAAGATTAAGCTTGGAGATAAAATCATTGGCCTAGAGTGAGGAAGATGGTGACTGGATAGATTTGGGAAGACCTGTGAAAATCTGAAACAGTTTGAAGGAGGAATGGGAGAGAAAGAAGACAAGTAGACTGAATTTAAAGTGACTGCTAAGTGGCAGTGAGGGTGACATAATTTGAAGTGTGATTGAATGGCACCACTGCTAAAGCAGTGCTGAGAAGCTGAGGTGTAAAGGCAGAGGGGTGGCTGGTTGGAGAGGTCCAGGGCTAGAGGGTATCAAGTAGACACAGCAGAAGAATGTGACTATGAAGGTGTTAAAAGTCCTAGGAAAAGTGGCTGATGCAGTGGGTGGTGGGGTCCAGCCTGGAGAGGGAAGGAAGTGAACCCAGAAAGGAAGTGAAAGTTCAGATGAGAGTAAGGATACAAGTAATAGGAGCTCTCACTGGTTGGAGAGGTTCAATGGACATAAGGAAATGAGAATATTTTGAGAGAAGTTCCCTTTACAAATTGTATAGGTCTAATGAGAAGTAGTGAAAAATGAAACATGAAGCTATGGGAGAGGTTGGGTGAACGGAAGATTAAAAACTTAGAAGTGAAGGGGGTCAAAAATTCTGAGAGTTGGGGTGTTGTTACCTTAACAACATGGGCATTCTGTCACTCATGGAGACAGGAAAGTCTGAGGGAGAGAAGTCTGAGAACTTGGTGCAATGATCATCAAGGCCCTGAATGACAATCTCGTGTTACTTCATATATGCTGTCTTTTACTGGACTGAAATGTTTAATTCTGAATTAGTCAGCATTATCAAATTTTTCCATTTATAAATTATGCCTTTTTCATTTTTCAAAAGCAATCCTTTTATCCCAGAGTCATTAGGATGTTAGTTTCTTACATTTTCTTTTATTGTTTAATTGTTTTGCTTTTTGTTTTTAAGTCTTCATCATCTTGGAGTTCATACTTCTGTATATGGTATGAGGAAGAAATCTATTTTTTCCATGTAATACATATAATAGCCAATAAATTTCACTTTTTGAACAATCCATCCTGTCTCTTCTGACTTCTGATGTTACCTCCATGACCCACAAGTTCCTCTAAATATATGGTCTCTTTCTAAACTCTGTTTTCTTCCATTTGTCTTTTTTTTTTTTCTAATTACCGCAAAAAAATCTTTTAAGCAAAGGTTGGACAATCAACTGTTAGGAATGTTATTAGTATTAAAAAGATATTGCTGCAAACAAATGAGTACAGAGACATAAAGGTGACACGAATGAACTTAAAAACACACCTGTACAAGGCTTGCTTCTTAGTCCCTGAGTCTTCTGAGATTTTGGAGGGATGGGGAACTGAGGGATACTTCTATTGCATACAGGTGCTGCCAAAGGCATGTGAAGGACCTAGAAGAGAAGAAGCCATTAATTAAACTTTGTTTGAAAAGTGGCCCAAGCCATTTTCAGTTCTTAAATCTTACCTGCCGAGGAGGAGCAGAAAAGGTATTTCCGTTCTGTCCAACCACAGATACAGGTATCATTCCCACCATTCCTTGAAGTACAGGTTGGACTGGAGAAGCAATTATAATGGCAGATCCTAAAAAAACCCAATTCTCAATGAAGTGAGATTTTCTTTCATAAATACAAGACGCCAAAGTGATGATTAATTTCAAATAAATTCTATAAAATTATAATACCTTTTTCATACTATCTACTCTCCTTTTTAGAAAATTAATTTAGGGACAACAGTAAGGCTAACAAATTAAGAAAAAGTCAATCTGAATATTCAAGTAGTCTTGTGGAATTAAGTCAAGGTAAATATTATGAGTAAGCATAAGACTATACAGCTAGGAAGTCACATTATAGTTTGATTCCTCAAGAACGAACAGTGAAATTGATGAAAAAATGGGTAGTGCAGGTTTCAAGTCTCAATCTTTTACCAGAAAATTAGGGTCCTAACTGAATACTGACAGTCCAAGACTTGCTCACAACCCCAAACTATTATCTCAATGGTATTTCTCAAAAAGCATCCAGATAAGTGAGCAACCAGTGAAAACTATGGGGGAAAATACAATGTTTATACAGAGAAGTCAACAATATAGCCTACGGCTATCATAATGCAACCCTGCCCTGTAAGGGAATCTTGTCCTAATAAATTCATTACTGTTCCTTTCAGGGTGACCTTACTTTCATGAACACCTACCTCAGTCTCTCAAATGCCTACCTATACTTGTGTGGCTTAAGACTTCCCTTCCTTTTACTCCAGGTACCATCTTATTTCTCTAAGCTTCAGCTCAAGTCCCACATTTTCTACCAAATCTGACTCCTCCTTTAATCTTATTTTTTGGGGGGGGAAGGAATTAGGTTTATTTATTTATTTATTTATTTTACAGGCGATACTGGGGATTGAACCCAGGACCCTATGCCTGCTAAGCATGCGCTTTACCACTTGAGCTATACCCTCCCCCACCTTTAATCTTATATTAAACATCACTTTAAATAGATCCATCAGGCTTAATATTTATTTGCTGATATTTAATCTGATTTTATTGCAGCCTAAATGTAAAAAAAAGAGGGGTAAGGAGCTTGGGAACCAGTATATAGGGAAGTGTAAATGAATGTGCCATAAACTCCACCTGCAAGGAGCATACAACCAAGAACCACTTCCATGACAGGCATGTCAAAGACTAACTGCATATAAAATGCCGTATAGTAACTACCGCAAGTACTCTATAGACAAAGAATTCTGAAGAATTCTCAGAAGTGGAAGACCGTGAGAAATTACAAAGGGTATTATGGAGGGAGAAATTCAAGTTATGTCTTCAAAGTCTCTCCAAATAGGTAATACATTCCTTGAAGACTAAGGCGATAACAGCTATTTAAGAAAAACCTCCTACAACACTGTGTTTTATTAAGTATATAGCTATTTGATGAATCAGTCTTTTTTTCTCTCTCTGTTTTGTAGCCGAGGCATGGATTGAGAAGCAACTATGGAAAGAAAAAAAGTAAAAAAACTAAACCACTGAATTGCATAGCTTAGCAGTGAATTAAAAAAAAAAGTTTGAATTAATCCATTAAGGAGGAGGAATAATCAGAAAATTTCTGAATCTTTTCCTGTACTATTTATCTATGATTTATGACCTTGTAGTCAGTAACTGCACACACAAGAGAAATCAGATCCCATTCCAGAGATGTTCTTCAAGTTACCTTGTGAAAAGCTGGGCGACACAGCTTGGTTGACCGCAAATACACTGTTTGACCTTGGTGGCGTCTGTAACTGCGGTGGTGGAGACGGAGTAGTCACAGGTGCAGAACTTCCAGGCAACACCATGACATTTGACTGACTGACAGCTGTTTCTAGGGCTGTTGAATCAGTTACACAGGTAGCTATCAGAATGTTATTCGAGTTGCCGAAAGTTGTGCTTGTAGCTGGCATCAACTGTATGTATCCTCCATCCTTGGAAACACATGGTGCAACACTGGCTGAAAAAGCAATGCTGTCGTCACTCTGAGTGTTGCTTACTGCACAGTGCTCAGGTCTGAGAGCTAAAAGGCTCTGGTCCACTGAGGCTGAATCCCCAATTCCCTCAGCAGATGCGACAGCACCTGCGGTTTCTTCTGAAGACAGGCATTTAACTACTTCTGCATTTCTGGCAGGTGATTTAGCAGGAGCAGACAGAATTATAGTTGGCAAGTTTTCTCCACTGATGCTAGAAACAGCACTGTTCAGTTCGGTATCTGAGGAGACAAACAGATCATCACTGATGATAATTTTGAGAGAGACTATATTCGATGCGTCGACCTCTGTTGAGCTGTCACTAGCAGGTTTATCATCAGTATTGTGGGACTCAGGTTGAGAATCTCTCACTGAAGAACACACAGATTCTGAAGGAAGAGAATGTGCCTCTTCTATAGCATTACCTTCTGGAGGCATCAACGTGACCTCCTCGCAGTTATTTTCACCTAAAGAGAGAAAGATACTATCCCCATCTTCTTTTACAGAAGATGAAGGCTCTTGTGACTCCAAAGCGACTTTCTCAGACTTGGAGGGCTGAGTTTCATGTACTGCAGGATTTAACTCAACAGAGGATGAATCATTAGATGGTTGTTTAACTGAAGACACTGAATCTCCAAGATGACTTTCTACTTTTTGTTCAGATACAGTTAAACCTGAACTTTCAACGGACAAAGGTAATATTTTACTCTGAAGCGCAGAATTATCTTGGCAATCTGAAAGTTGCTGTGATGCAACTGGTAATACATGATTAATTTCAACTTTATTCTGATAAATTTCTCTAGAATCTGGTGACTTGGAATCATGGAAATTAGTTGTAAGTTTTCTTGTATCATCAGAACTTTCACTAAATTGACTTTTTTTACATGGTTTTCCAGTTAATGGAATATTCTGGGATAAAAGTTGAGAAGTTTTCCCAGAGAGAATTAAGTTTTCATTGTTAGTCTCACCACCAAGGGAAACAAATGACGTTATTGGTATATCAGACTGATCAGGCTGTAATCGAGATTCATTCTGTGCATTTGGAGACAGAGAATTCTTTTCAACTTCCAAAGCCATTTCAGTTTCAGCGGACATCTGATTGGTGTATAATTCAGCACAGTGCTGATTACATTCAGCATCAGAATGTACTCTTTGGTTAAAGTCATTCAAATTAGGCACAGACTCAAAGGGTATATCAAGGTTACACTTCTGTTCAGTAGGTACAGCTGTCTTAAAGGCCTTTTTCTGGGCGCCAGAGCTTATCTGGGAAAAATGCTCCTGGGCTTCCTGTCTAAGCTCATCATGGTTGCTGCCATTCTTCAAAGCATTTGATGCGTCTTCATTTTGATAGGATGCACAAAACGGGGGCTGACCAGACTGATCATCTGCAAAATATCAGGACGGTAGAAAGATACTGTGAGAATGTACAGTTTCTGAGGTAGTCATCTTCACTGTGAAACCTATCTTGCCGAGGAAGTAACTAATCTTTGACATACCAACAAGTCTGATAAACTCTCCCTCTCATTTTTTGAGTATCAAAAAACTTACAGGTAATTTTCTTACTCTGATATTTTTCTAAACAAGTGCCAAATTGGTTTTCGAGCTTTTTAAAAAACAGATGACATAATGAAGGTAAAAGGATATAGGTTTAAGAATATTTAATATGTACCAATATATAAAAAAATTGTCTCCAGTTTTTTTTTTTTTAAAAACAGCTGACTTTTCAACTCCTATCATTTCTTTTGACCAGACTTTATCTGATATTTTTTTTGAAGGTAAAATGGGGCCAAGCACATTCTGCACGATTGACATTTGATGTAACTGTGTGCTTTTTAACATTCAACACATATTTATTGAAGGTCAACCATATGATTGGTACTGGGATACAAAGATGAATGACCCAGTCTCTGCCCTTGGAGAGAGCAATCTAGTTAGCGAGGCAGATACAGAACAGAAAGTCATAATAAAACATGGTAAAAACTACAGTAGTGTAAGAACAAAAGGGACCTCCTCCTGCATACGGGATGTGAGAAAGTGTTATAAAAGAGGTATCATACAAGGAGATTTTGACAAATAAGTGACTACAAATAAGCTGGAAAAAGATGAAAGGGCATTTGAGAAAATACCAATATACTGTGTCATAACATCATTCAGTTTAGGATAGAAAATATTAGCAATTAATAATATGAAGAAGACTGAGAAAAATCCAGAACAATGTATATAAGCTGTCGTATTATTCTGTTAATATGACACTGGTAAAATCATATCGGGGGTAGAACACATGTGAACCCTTATTAAGAGGAGATCAGCAGAAAGCACATGTAGGCCACATAAATTCAGGGGGTAGGCAGTTTCAACAAAGTGGGAAGACTGAGAACACAGGATTTCAAGCTTCATTCTGTGCAGGGTGGAGCCTCCCTGAAGCACAGTCTTCCACACGTAACACATGTGAGAAAGACACACCCTACTACAACTCAGCCTAAGAAGAAATGACGAATTGGGCTTGGATATAGGTGAGGGCCTCAGAGTAGGAATGTAGTGTGAGACATTCCAGAAGTCGTTTTTGGAAGACATGATAGTGAAACTTGGAAGCCATCAGGTTTTCTGAGGGACCTGAAAGGAGTAATGACATTTAAGAAAAGATTTGTTTTTGCATAGTCTGCTGTAGACAGAAATGGACAGAGGTGGTACTAAAGAGGCATAAAGTTTAGCAAGTGTGAGATGCCAGGATAATGTGGGAGAAGCCAGGACGATGGTTATCCCTGAGGAACAGGGATAAAGGGAACAGTGATGGGGAAGGGATACGAAAAGATGTTGTGTGATGCCAGGGGCATTCTAGTTTTTGACTTGAGAGATGGTTCTATGGGTATTCTCCCTCATTCATAAGTAGTTATTGGGGACAATTATGTGCCACACTGGTACCATACTGGTATTCTATGGGAAACAGAAATGTAAAGAACCTACTTACTGGGCACATAGGAATATGACTTGAAACCTCATAAAATCCCTAATTCAACACTATCACCAGAGTACACAATTTCCTCTAAATAAGTGAGATATGATACTGATCAGTCATCTATGCTTGCTTACTAGGCAGGGTGATTAATACCACAAACCAACCTCATATATTGGGGATTTAAATACATGTCTCAAAAAAATTATGTTCAATGTTTTAGACTTTGGTTCAATCGATCAACACTGTTAAAACCGGACTGTGTATATCAAGAGTCTACTGCGTCATGAAAGAATGAGTACTAAAAATTCACCTTTTAGTCAAAAGAAATAAAGGCTTGGAAGTAATTTTTTTTTTTAAATGAAGGGAGAAAACTTATAAATACAAAAATGACCTATATGGGTAATTTGAACAACTTTCAAATTAAACATTTTCTGCCTTTGAGACTTTGAGACTGGTATTAGTATTTAGATTGATACTAACAAAAGCAAATTCTTACCAGATTCTTCGGTTTCAAAAGAACCTTTAACTGCTAGATTAGTTTCACCTGCTAAGACTACATTCGGATTGGTTTCCATATGCTGACTGGAAATGCCTTGTGATGTATTTTTATTATTCTTTGTTTTACCTGTTAAAAAGGGAACAGGGAAATAATTGGTTAAACGACCAGAATAAGAATGAGCATCAGTTTAATGCAGTTTGATAGGGGTCAAGTAAATGTTAAAGTCTGTTTTTAATTACAGTCCTTCGATGCTTTTAACATGTTACCTTGTATATTACTGACTGGTACAATTTTTCCACTGGACCAGTAGCTCTTAAACTTTAGCCTGTATCATAATCACCTGGAGGGTGATTATGCATTTTTAACATGTTCTCAGATAATGCTCATCTGCTGATTTGGGGACTACACTTTGAGAACTACTACACTAAGCCATAAGACTGAGGGCAATGGCCAAATATTTTTATTACTTTTGCATCATCCAGTTGTGTTTAGTATAATGTATGTATAGTAGTAGACCTCAACACGTCTTTGTTGACCGGCAAAAATGCCCACAACTGCCCCCTCAAACTGTTCTCTACTCTTACAGCTAAAGTTTAAGACAAAAATGAAGCAAAAAACTCTTTAATATCCATGTGTTTGCTTTAATGAAAATAGAAACTTTCCAGATGCCCTGGGAAATCCTGTTTCACTCTATTTAAGCTGCCAAAGAAATTAGAGAAACTTTCTTCTCCTAACTGCCTTGAAAGAAATGGTCTACTCACCATAGTCAAATAGATCAAAGAGTGCCTGAAATGCTGGGTCTGATTCTGTTTGTTCCAGTATGTCCTGTATAGCTTCTTCAGACATGTGGATTTCACTCTGCAAAAACAAAAAATGATCCTAATTGAATCAATATAGTTCAATACCAGCAAAGTAATTAGAGGATGTCTAATTTTTTTTTTACCATTTATGTAGTATTCCCTTCCAAGAAAATTTCTTCTGATTATAACACTATGTTTATTTAAAACAGTATTAGAAAATACAAAGTGAAGTCTCCCTAATTCCACTTCTTCTAGAGTTAATCACTTTGGTGAATATATTTCCAAACACTGAAATAAAATAAACATAGGAACTATATGTGTGTATAAATACTAAATAAAATCATGCTATGATGTTCTTTATTACCTGACATACAGCACTGTGTAAGTTTAAGGTGTACAGCATAATGACTACCTACACATATTGTGAACTGATTACCAAAATAAGTTTAGTTAATATCCATCATCTCATACTGATAATAAAAAAAAAAAAAAGAAAAAGAAAAAGAAAAAGTTTTTTTCCTTATGAGAACTCTTAGGATCTAGTCCCTTAATTTTCAAATACAGCTGACCCTTGAACAACATAGGTTTCAACTGCGAGGGTCCATTTATTGGCACAATGTTTTCCATACACACATACTAGAGTGCTGCAAGATCCAAGGCTGATGGAATCGGCACGTACAGAGCCGGGTGCATGGAAGGCCAACCGTAAGGTTCTAAGTGGATTTTCGACCGCATGTGGGGTCAGCACCCCTACCCCTGGGTTCAAGGGTCAGCTGTGTCGCGAACAGCAGTGCTAACTGTGCTCATCATGTTGTACGCGGCGGCCCCTGTACTCACTTATCTTGTAACTGGAAGTTTGTACCTTTTGACCACCTTCATCCAATTCCTCCATCTCTGATCTCGTTTTCTATTAGTTTGGTTTTATAACTTTCTTTACCTGCTTTCTTCACATTAGTTTGTCATACACGGCTTTCTAGGCCCTTTGTCTTGCTCCTTTTATGTCTGTTTTGGTCTCTTCATTTTAAATGGTTTCTTCAAATGATGGACAACCCCTGCTTATGTGCTCATATTTAAAAGGAGCATGCCAGAAGCTACCTGTAAACTCTGTGCCAACGACTGGAAGCGAGTGGGGAAAGCTTATCAACTACTATCTAAGCTGTAGAGTAATTACAGAACCATCTGTGTTTTTAGCTTTTTTCTTTTGAGTGAGTCACATTTCTTGCTGGGACAGCTGACGGCTGACAGCAGTGTTTTGGGGGCAGTGTGGATGGGGAGAAGGTATAGTTTAACTACTTCCTAAATTTTGTAGCTTATCATCCTGTTTGTCATCCGATCTTTCCATTTACTTTCAGAGGAACTAGACACAGTTGAGCCTTTTGGGATTTCTGTGTTGTAAATGGCTTCTACGTGAGCTTTGCCTTTACTGGCTTAGAACCCTGGGCCCTGGTAAGTCAAGTCAGGTACCACTTGCCCGTTTCGAATTATAAACATTTTTTTCTCTGTTCTTTCCTCTTCTCTTTCCTTGTGGGCTTATGCTTTCTAAAAATTCCCTATACTGTCTTTTTACTAGGGTACAAAACTAGATGTTTAACCCACTATCTCTTTAAAGGGAAGGAACCCCTTTGTTTATATAACTGTGCCACATTTAGCCAATTCCCACTTTTGTACATTTAAGTTTTTTCCTAATTTTCAGTTATGGTGAATAATACAGTGAAAATCTTTATCCAGGCATCTGCTCTCTCCCTGGGATAAATTCTTATCAGTGGAATTACTAGGTCAAACAATATATACATTTAAAATTTTGACAACTCCTGCCAAGAAGCCTTCTAGAGAGGTTGTATAAGAATGCTTATTCTGTTCTGTGTAACAATGTGCATGCTCTTACCAATAATGGGCAATATCAGTTTTTAAGCATTACCAGTTTAATACATAAAAGTAACCTGTTGTCTTAATTTGTACTTCTTTATTATGGAATTGAATACATTTCCATGTTTATGAACATTTGAACTTTTTTGGAGATGGATATGATTTAAATAGCATGACAAGATTTTTAACTGTGTTTTAGTGAATCTCAAAGGAAAACTGACAGTATAATTTCAGCTAAAACATTAGATTTCAAAGAAGTTTCAGTACACTCTGGCTAGGAGTATTCATTTACACCCCTTTTAACAGCTGGAGATTTAGAAATATCAATTCCAGTTATCTGTAAATCCTTCTGCAGTGCTGTATTCTTCAATTCTGGTGAAGCATACATTTGGATCCCAAGGGACAGGAAATTCATGTGGAACAAGAGGTTAAGTGGAACTCTCATAAAGTGACAAAAACTTGGATTTTTTGAATAAAAGTGGCCATAAAATGAAAAGAAAATCTTGAAATTAAAGAATCAGTTAACTTTGACTAAGAAGATGTATTGAGAACATCAATAATTCTTGATGAAATGTGACTTAGGAGAAGGCCAGGAGCTAGAACAAATACTTCTATATCCATGAACTTGAAAATTTACAGTAATGTAAATAATGTCAAGTGTCAACATCGCAACGTTAATCAAACTATGAAGTGGTGCGTACCCCTTATAAAAGTTACTGTTGAAGAAACACATTTTCTAGTAAATCTCTCATTTCATTCTAAATTTTAAACATTAGAATCAAAAGAATCCTGAAATACGTGTCCCGAAGGTACTTGGTGGTGCGCTTCTTAATTTTCTTTAATGAAATCTCACCTACCCAAGGTCATAAAGACTTGTAAATATTTTAAAAATTTCTACTTCACCTATTTGTACAACGTGCTCTGTTCCCTTCTTACTGAAGCTGATGCATTTCCTGCTCCTCTGGGCATGATGTCTGGCTGCTCTTTCAAAGTTACTGAAATCTGAATTTCTACCTTTTCCCAAATCTATAATATAATGAAAAACCATGAACAGAGGGTTGTGCCTTCACTTTCTTATAATCTCTCACAGTATCTAACAAAGTGCCTTGATTATGGGAAGCACCTGATGTATCTGTGGAGAAAATATAAGCAAAGAGTTGAAGACAAAAATTTAGATCAGGGGATGTATTAAACATTAAGGTGGCAGAAGCTTTTTAAAGATGGCTAAATAACTGAAAGGCTGCTTTCAAAAGTTTGTCATATTTTGTTAAATTTACTCAATTTCACTATGGGAAAATACAAAAAAAATTTTTTTTAAGTATTCTGAAGGAACTGACAAAAAGAAAAGAAAAAGAAAAAGAAAAAGAAAAAAAAACCAAAAACAAAACCCAAAGCCCCCCAAAACCCAAACTCAGTGGTTTTATCCAGAATTAATCATCCAAAAGAAAACTGCTATCATGAATTCATTATAATGAATTCATTTTGTGGGCATAGCAACAGAAACGATTACATTGCCCAAGAGTCCAACTTAAAAGGATATGCACTAGCCACAATCTCAGCTGCTCTTCAAAAAAGATATTTGCACGAGGACAAATCTTAAAACACACACTGTTAAATTCTTCACCAGCTCACCCTCTTTCACCTTCACTTCCACTGAACAGCAAGTGACCACAGCCCCTATCTTCCTTCTCTTAGCAGTAAATCTCACACATAATTATTCATTTAGTTAATAATCCTTTTTAAGTGTCTTGTTCATTTTTCTTTGTTAAATATTACTTGGATTCATCATATCTCCTTAACATATTTCATTGTTTCTTTACATTTTTATACAGTTTGTAGCAGTGCAGAAAGAATGTAATTTATTTTATATACACTGTACGTATTGCTGCTTACTGCACAAAAATACACCCACTAATGAATCTTAAAGTATGAAATACTAAGAAGCCCATGCCTGGTTGCTGTGTGATGCAGGGAAGTGTTTTACTGACATTGGGAGGAGTTGGTTAGAATTATTAGACGTGTTAGGAATGTTTTATTAATTTTACCATTTAAATAATTCAATTTTAAGGTATGTAAATCAAGTCATCATACTGTATGCCTTAAACTTACACAGTAATGTACATCAGTTTTCAATAAAACTGGAAAAAAAGACTGAAATTCTGACTGATCACTTGAAAATTCACTAACACATTTTCAGGAATAGATTACACTTGGATAATGAAGGAAATCTGTAGCTTACATTATTATTTTAAATTATTTTGTACATCTAATCTGTTAGTATTGGTTTTAAAATGAAACCGGGATACTATCAGTTTTATCTGTAAGTATATGCAGTACACACAGACACACACACCCCTACGCGTACCGGAAGTCCCAGGAGTTCATCAATTGAAGTCTCTGGTTCAGTAGGGTTGCTATCTGTTTGCTTAGGTACTTGAGCAATATTGCTGTCACTGGAATGTAGAAAAAAAATTTTTTAGCATTTCTCAATTAAGCAAAAACAATCAGGCATTTTAAACACAAACAGCTTACCTAGTCAAAAATTTATTAATGTTTTCTGCAAGCTTTTCTTGAAGAGATTTGTTACTTAATATTTTTTCTCGTGCATTTTCAATAACCATTTGCTGGAAAAGAAAGTTAACATTAGCAAAAGAACAGAATAGAGTATTACGTTATTTATTTAAAAAGAATCAATGGAAGCTGGATAGTTTTAATAAACCTAGGTGGAAACTCGAAAGTTACGGTGCTTACCCCCATAGTAACACCTGACTACTACACATTAACCATTTACAAGTGTTTTCACAGATCTTTCACCATCTCTTTTTTCACTGATTACCAAATACAGCTCCAAACTCTAGCTTTTCATGCAAGGTTTTTAATAACCTGACTCCAGTAAAAAAGCCCTATTACATTGCATAATCCAGCAACAATGTATTTTCAGCTTCCTAAACTTTTCCTACTGCTGTTTCTTTCTTGGTGCCTTTGCACCTGCTACTATTCTGAATGGACTGTCTCCTACTGTTAAATTTTGCTACTGTCTGTCTGAAGGCAATTCTACTGCAGTCTTAGAGAAATCCTGTATTTTACACATGTACACATACTATAAACAGACACATATTTGTATATATACATCAATATTTACAATCTCAGGAATACCTTAAGTTGCAAAGTTTGGGAAGGCCACTTACTTTTTCTACTGCAAATGAATTTGGATCCTGGAAATTCCGTATCGTTGAATGAGGCCCAGACAAAGTGATACTTTTCCTTTGAGATTCACTGGAACACATTTTAAAAGCTTGTCTTTTAACTAGTATGAATAACAAATTCAATAACTACATACAGAGACAAATCTTAAGATCATGGTGGAACAGGTATTTTCTCTATTTGTGGTAAAAACAAAGGGCAGTAAAGTTGAAAAGCATTAATAAATTTGATATGAAAACGAATATATGTATGTATATGCATGACTGGGATATTGTGCTATACACCAGAAATTAACACATTGTAACTGACTGTACTTCAATTAAAAAAAAAAAAAAGAACTTGAGGTCTAGCTTTATAACTTTCTAGCTATGTGTATAATCTGTCGTAAGGTAAGCTTCGACCCTCTGAACCATTTTATAATAGGATAAAACCAACTGCATTATTGCATTTATAAAAGAATTTAGTAAAAACAAAGTACACATTAAGGCTTTATAAACATGTCAAGGTTCCCATAAACGTTGTACAGCAATTTTATTATTTTATGTCATTAAGTGAGAAATCTTGCCATAAAGAAGGCGGTCATCCTTGAACGAGAGATAACCAACAGTAAAAATTTCAACAAAAATACCCATGGCATAGCAGTTGAGAAATCAGAAAACACATTTTAAACTATCACCTCTTTTTTTCTGAAATATTCTTCAAAGACACATGAGCTAAACAGGACACGCAAAACTTTTCTCAAAGAATGTCCCTGAAAAGATTTTTATCAATTGATTTAGGGGCTTTACATATTTGTTTGTAGACCCTAAAACATACTAGTATTATTTATATTTGTTTAAAAAAAATGCTTACTTCAAGAAAATCTGAGTTAACGTCAATTTTAAGATATAACTCTCTATAACTGTACAGAAAAGACATTTCCAGTGAAACAGGGATATGTCACTGATTATAAAGTGCAACCTGATTTCAGGAAGGTTAGAATGTGAAAAAAATGTGTTTTGAAATGGATATAATAATAAATAGTCCCAAGAACTTAATCTAATCTTGCTATTTTATTCACTATGTATATATCCTGATGTCATTATTATTATTTTTTTAAGGTTACTGGAAACTTGTCCTTTTAAAAAGCATTTACCTTTTGCGTCTACCAGGAGACATTAAGCTGGCATGAGTTTTCTTTTCCTGAGGACCAGGAATGACATTTAAAGCCTCTCCAGCTGTGTTTCAAGAAAACAAAGCAGGTCGTCAAGGAAATTGAAGTTTCCTAAACTTGAATTAATGGAATAAGTAGCACTACAAAATTATTACTATATTAAATTCAGTTAGTATACACTGAGTACCTACTATGTGCAAAGCACTGAAGAAGATACTAAGATGAATAAAATATAGTCCCCATGACTTAAGATTTAATGATAAAATACGAAGTACAGTATATAGAATAGTCTCAACAAAAAAATGACATGGCAGAATGGAAGAAATATAAGAAGTATAAACTAAGTGTATTGGCTATGTGTTTTTACTCAGAAATGTTAAAGAAGTTGGAGAAAAAACTGGAAATGAAGGAAAATGTAATGGATGGCAATACATTTTACCTGCACAGAAGAGAAAAAAGACTGGTCTAAGAACTAAGAGGGGTGGCACCTCAGTCCTAATCCCAACTCTTGTTATTAACCAGCCTTCTGCCCCTTCATATTATGTGTTTTTAATAATTTCAAGTACACAAGAAGGAAGTAGTACCAGATGATCTCTAAATTTGTCCCTAGCTCTAAGTGCAGCCAGGAATATGTAGGATATTCAGCATGTAGAGATGGAGGTTAACTGGAAAAACATCCCTCATTCCAGGACAGACTAACGTGAACAAAGATAAGAAGGTGGTGAAATGTAAGTGCATTCCTTCTAAAATCAAATAACGTGGTCTTTTCTGTTAATGAAGAAAACTGAGAATTAGAAAAGAGTTCAAGGTTGGACCTCAGTTAGAAGAGATATAAGAAGATTTGCAAATGTTAGCCACTACATATAAAAACAGATTAAAAACGACAAGTTTCTTTCTGTATAGCACAGGGATTTACCTCAAGTCTTACTTCTAGCCTCCTGTCTATTTTTTGCTATAATTTAATATTATGACTATAAAGACATTAGCACATCATCTCATTAATACAATATGATTAAAAATAAAATTTAAGAGAGCAAAATTTACACTTACTGGTCACAGTGTCTTGTGACTGTGAATGGTTGACCACTACAAAATTAGACCTCAAAGGAGCTGAAATTTGGCCAGTCGGCCGAGTAACTTGTGCAGCTGTCAAAGGAGAAGTAGTAAACTGTCCTGAAAGATATGGTAAAGTCAGCACCTCTGAACTGACAGGAGCTGACTGAGACGCAAGCCTTCTCTGCCATTTAATTTCTGCAATTCCGTTTCTTGTTCGGGCTGAAACAAATGAGCATTTAAAAAATTAAGTCAGTATCAGAGTAGTTTGGGAATGTTAAGAAGTCTACATGACACATGTCCTACTGCATATTTAACACGATGGATCTACAGATTGAAAAACAGCCCTTAAGAATATCAAACTAAGTTTATGTGATCATTTCATAAGAAACAAACTGAGTACACTTAAACTTTAGAAATCTAAGAGCACATTTCTTCTGTAATAATACACACTGATAATACCTCCACAAACTACGAAACAAACTTATGGACTAGGAATTAAAAGATGTGAATATATGAGAGCCAATGATAAAAATAAGGAGTGTTTAAAATGTGTATTTTTATAATAAATGAAAATATTATTTCCCAATATGATTGATAACAGTACTTTAGAAAAGCAGTTTAAACAAAACATATACATATATATGTGTATACATACGTATAAAAAACACACGTATTATTAATTAAAATGTTCATCTGAGTTTAAAGTAATTCTGAACATTATATATAGTTTAAAGTTGAATACCAACCTCTCTGATTGGCAGCAAACCCTGAAGAACTTTGCATGCTCCTGATAAACAAAAGTAGTTAAACATTTAAAAAAACTGCTGCTGCAAAGAAAATTTGTAACAAATTTAATTTGTAACAGTCAGACCTGAAGTAAATTATGAGTTAAAAGGTAAGAAACCTCCCTCAGACAAAAAAGATAAGCACTTTCTCTGGGTAACCAAATCTTATTTGCTTTAGGAGAAAAATAGCATGGCATGTAAACATACACACACACACAATTTTAATAATCAAGTTTCTATCCAATGCAATAAGCATTAGAGAGCCCTGATACCCCATTAAGAATACAAGTTTACTTGAATTTAGGAACTCAATATATTTAAGAAAGCTATAAATTAAATTTTGCAATTATTATCCTTTATAACTATATAAATGCCTTCCTAGAGAAATTCTGATTTTACATATAACTCCATACATAAATACTTCAGAATCTAAGTTGATTTCAAAGGACATTCCGAGTTTATGAAATTTATGACTGAAATTATTTCATCCAACCTCTAAAGAAGGAACAAAGTGAACAAGAGAAAAATCACAATACAGGTTGTTTCTCCTTTTACTATGAACTTACCCATGTATTTTGTAAACAGTCAGACACTGTGCCATTGTCCTAGGAAATCTGTCAAGTAAGTCTCTACCAATTAAGAGCCACGAAACTTACTAAATTGAATAAGCATTTTTATTAACATACAAACCAATCTTGGAGAATACATGGCTAACAGCCTTCTTTCTTTAATGTAATACCTTGTCAATAAAATAGTGCAATAACTTATAACCATTCACAGGTGTTAATTAAATTTTGTATTTGAAGATTGTTTGCAAGGGGAAGAAAGACAAGGGTCAGGAGAGGGGGAAAAAAGGTAAGATTACCAAATTAAGATGTGGTACAGTTAGAAAGCATTTGGAGCCATTTTAGCAGTTTAAACTGAGGAAGGAAATGAAGCTCCTGCTGAATTTAAGTGAGGTATTGACTTGTAGCTCTGGGACAAAGGATAAGAAACTATGGCTTTAGTACTAGACTCTGCAGTTAAATAGGATATGTTATAAAATTGATACCTATTCTAAGGATGCTGAGACTGGCATTCCAAGGCCATGACATAGGTAGAAGGTACATATCAATCTCATGTGAAAGTTCTAAGAGTAGAAGATTCCAGAAGTATTATTATTCAATCTTGTTTCTTTACGAGGGAAGAACCAAGGCAGCATGGATTCCATGCAAGAATTTTCTCTATGTGGAATGAAGATGCACCTGTGCAAGGGAACTCACATGGCTCAGGGCTTAGGAGATCTATATTCACACAAGACTGGGACTAGATTTGTATTTAGCCAGAGATCTGCCTCTAAATTGTTATGGGAACCTGGGAGTGTCATTAAACCTCTATAGGTCTCAATTTCTGCACTTCTAAACATTTGATTAAAGTACACAATTTATCTAAGATTATTCCAATCAAAGGCAAAGAAATATCAATAACCTCTAGAGTAATTTCAAAATTAGATCAGTGTTATTATATAAATGCACAGTGTGGATCATAAAATTTAAACGTGAAGTGATTCTTACATGTGCTTGCATTCCAAAACCATCATGCACATTCTGTTAAGCTTTTTATTACCTGATCTGAGAAAGTGTATGGTCTAACTTCTTCCACAGAGATGACATAACTGCTGGGACATCATTTGATGTTTCTAAATCATAAGAGGAAAAGTTTCATAATAAACACAGTTCAAGAAAATTTATCATTTAATTTGAACAGACACAGAAAATCAGTAAGGAAAACTTTTCTCTCAGCTGTTGACATTATGTTAGGAACTGAAAAATAAGCCTATTTTGTAAAATGACCTGCAAAGCTATAATAAGGCTGCTTTCTTTGCTTAAGCCATTGAGAATCAGATGCAATGTGAGTGAAAATAGACATTTGTGAAACCTATGAAGCTTTTTCAGATCAATTACTTTATATACTTTTTCAATTAAAAAAGATAAACTATTTAAAATATGAATTAAAATAATTTGATTTATAAGAATTATCATAAAGATTATACAACTCCTGTGAATGTGGAATTAGGATTCTACATTCAATGTTTTCATGTCCAAATCACTGTGATTGCTCAGCAACCCCTTAAAAAGTCTCATCAGTTACTCTACTTAGAATTATAGGTAAAATTTCTGGGGATTAATTAGTCTTTTTCAAGATGTGTTCTAAAGCCATGATAGGAAACTCATAAGGTATTTACAATTTTCACTATATACCTAAAAAAAGCTCAAGCCAGAGAAAGCTACTCAACATAAAAGTGGGCTATAAACCTTTGTACTGTAATAACATATTATTTCTGATGTCACTTACACTCTAAATATTCCTGGAAGACAGTTACGATAGTTTGGGAAAAGAAAACCCTGGCAGAAAGAACAAGTAACTTATTGAAGAGTTAGAAATGAAAATTCAGGCCCTGAACGTCCAGACTCATTACTTTCTACAGCTTCTAGTCTGTGATCTTGGAAAAGTTATCTTGCTTCTCTAATCCTCAATTTTCTGATACGTGAGATCTAAACAATCAACACCTCCCACCAGATTACTTTAAGGGCTGAGACAAAACATGAAAGCACCGGGCACAGTGCTGCATACAGGCAGTACTCAATATGTAGTAAGCTTATTTTCTTTAATGTTATCATTTATGCTAATTAATTCTTTACTGCTGGGTCTTTTGTTAACATGCTGCAAGCTATGGAAATTACCAATATGAGAGAATAAATCTAACTTTCCCCCTAAGACATTAACTTATGAAAGTGTTATTCTATGTTCTGGTGAAACATAAGCCAGAATTTCATGACTGGCTTCTGTGTCTAGATTTATACTACAAAGAACCTGAAGTATTAGTCTGAAATTTTAAAACACATAGCAATGCTTGTTCATCAGGGTAGATACCCAAAGTTAAGAGTTTCAGTTGGGGGAGGGTAAGGCTCACTGGTAGAGTATGTGCTTAGCATGCATGAGGCCCTGGGTGGAATCCCCAGTATCTCCATTAAATAAACAAACAAACAAATAAATAAATACAACTAATTACTCCCCATATTTCCAAAGAGTTTTATTTTCTATCTTTAAAAAAATTTATTTACTGATTCTGTTTGGTAACATTCAGATTTGCAATTTACCACTCAAACAGAAACATACACTATCTAGTTAGACATTTCCCAGTAAAATTTTTCTCATCATAACTAACACAAGTTTTCTTATGGCTTTTAAGAGATATTAATATCCTTTAAAAATTATTTCTAACTAAAACAATTAGATAAATGCTATATAAAACTGACAAAAAAATTTCTCTGAACCCTGAATTCTTACCTTTTGCTTTCATAGCTACATATTCATTCAAAATTGTTGTCAAGTTTTTTCCAAATAAAGACTGAAAAGAAAAAGATCAAGCATTACATATAATGCTAGCAATAGTTTCCCACCATGAAACATTTTATCATAAAACTTAAGAGCTGGATTACAGAGTAGCTGATGAAGAAAGGGTGAAGAGTAGGTCATCAGAAACTAAAACAGCCACTCAAGTCGGGGGCGCAGCAAACCTTCCAAGGGTAAAGAGCCTCGTCCGAATCAGATACTGTGAGTATGTTTCTTCAGCTAAGACAGTCCAGTGGCAGAAAAGCGGTTTCCAGCTGCGATGTAGGGATCCAGTCACACAGATAAGGCCCCCTGATCTGCCTTTTCTATTCTGAAGCCGTGTGAACCTGCCGAAAACTGAGTGTGAAAGATAACCTTCCGAAGGATCAGTATCTTTCTGTTTTCCCTTCTGTCCTCTCGTAAAGCCACTTCCATCCCTGTTCCTCCCATCAGTACTAAAAGGCAGGCTTTTATTAGCTCAAGTTTGAGGTCATATAATAGAAGAGGGAAGAGCAAAGACTTCCAAAGCAGACAGTCTGGTTTTAAGTTCAACACTTGCTGTACGTGTGACAAATCACCTAGATTTTCTAAGGCTTACTTTCATACATAAAAATGGACACATGAATTCTTAATTAATATAATATTTTGTTCTGAAGGTTACATGAAGATACACGTAACATATCTAAGACCAATGTCTAACACACAGTAGGTAATTACTTCCCTCTCCCCTCCTGAACTTTCATAGCAGATTCCTACTTTGTCCTTCAGTGTTATTTAAGGCCTGAAAGGTTAGGGGATTTGACTGTTCCTAACTTGATCATTACACCTTGCTTTATTTTAGTAGTTAAAAAGTAACTGCTGAATGAAGGCTATACAATGAATTATGTCCGCACAAATTCAGGGGAGGTCATGGCAAGAAGGTTGTCATCTATAAGCCAGGAAGACAGCCTTCACCGGGAACTGAATCAGAGGCACTTGATCTCGGTCTCCCCAGCCTTCAGAACCCTGAGAAGTAAAGATGTGGTTGCTAATGTGCTTGTAGCTGCCAGGGTGTTACTGCAGTAGGCCCCACAGCACACAGGGCCACACAAACACACAGAAGTGCTAATCCACACACACACACATCTGCATTCCTGCATATATCTGTACACATATTAAAATAAACAACTTCATACAGAAATCTGACTATATAATTTAATGCTACAGGTTTGACTCTGATGCTTATTTTATCCTCTTTCTCACAGAGGGAGAAACTTGGCTCCATTATCTATATTAACTTATACTTAGAGTATAAGTAAAGTATACTTTAAAGTTAAAATTTAACTTTAACTTGCTTTTGTTAAAATTGTTAATTTAGAAGAACTCAGAAGAATTTAAGATTCATTCACATTATTATATGAATCAATAGTGTTGCTTTTTACTGCTTAGTAGTATGAATATATCATAGTTTGTTTATTCATTCCCTTGCTAAAAGACACCTTGGTTGTTTTCAGTTTTTGACCACCACAGATGAACAAATTAGTGTATAAGTTTCTGTGTGAACATAAGTTTTTCAATTCACTTGGGTAAATATCTGGGTATGTGAATGCTGGGTCACATGGGGTGTGTATGTTTAATTTTATAAACAACTGCCAATCTGCTTTGCAAAGCAACTATATGATTTTGCATTCTCATCAGCAATGAATAAGAGTTTTTGTTGCTCTGCAACCTTGCCACCAAGGATCTGGCAATTTTTAAACTGCTTTTTATACTAGCCATTGTAATATGTTATGTATTGCTATTTGATAGGAGAATTAATTTTCATTTTTCTAATGACTAATGATGTGAAGTATTTTTTTCACATGCTTATTGCCATCCATATATTTTCTCTGTGGGTCTTCACATCTCTTGCCTATTAAAAAAAATTCAATTATTTTTCTTTTTTTTTAATAAAGTTTCTTATATATTCTGGGCACAAGCCCTTCATATGTGAGTTGCAAGTATATTCTCCTAACCTGTGGCTTGTTATTCTTTTAACACTGTCTCTTATAAAGCAAAAATTTTAAATTTTTATACAGTGAATTTATCAAGTTTTCATTTTATAGTCAATACTTCTGGTATTATGTCTAAAAACTCCACTGCCAAAACCAATTTTACACAAATTTTCTCCTACGTTTCCAACTGAAAGTCTTACAGTTCTCCGTTTCCAAATTGGTTAATTTTTGTATGCAATATGTATACAGGTTCTATTTAAAAAATCTGATTGTCTAATAGTTCTACCATCATTTGTTGATAAGACTATCCTTTCTCCAGTGAAATGCCTTTGTACTTTTGTCAAAATCACATTTGGGCTCTCTATTTTGTTCCACTGATCTTATGCCTAACCATCTCTTAAAGCCATTCAATCCAGATTACTATAGCTGGTTAGCAAGTCTTAAAATCAAGTAATGTGAGTCTGGAACGTATCCTTTTTAAGAACTGTTTGGATTACTCTAGTTCCACAGCACCACTCAAGCAGTACCTGAGTCCCTCTGCAGCAGATGCTGCTCTGAGGGGCCAGCCCTGCACATCACGTGCCACAACAGTAGTGGCTGGGCCTCAGACACCTGGGTTGAAGGACAGCCCTGCCTACCAGCACACTCGCGGCCCAGACACAACAGGAGGGTGTATGCAGACCACGCTGCAGATACTCCTGGAGCACCTGGCTCTGGTGACAGGGGGATTGTCCCACTGAGCCCACAAGTCACGTCTACATTATGCCACTCTTTCCAGACCAGGAGATGTAGCTGGTCTACTAATACACAGAAACAAATTCAGAAAGCAAGGCAAAATGAAGAGACAAAGGAGTATCTTCCAAACAAAAGAACAAGACAAAATCCTCAGAAAAAGAACTCAACAAAACAGATTAGCAATTTACCAGATAATGAGTTCAAAGTAGCAGTCATAAAGATGCCCACCAAACTTGGGAGAAGAATGGATGAACTCAAGTGAGAACTTCAACAAAGAGACAGAAAATATAAACAAGAACCTACCAGAACTGAAGAATACAACAAATCAAGTGAAAAGAACACTACAGGAATCGATAGCAGATTAGAGAATGCAAAAAGAGATGGATCAGCAGTTTGGAAGAGAAGGTCGTGGGGAACACCCAATCAAAAGTTCTCTGTTTTTAAAATGAGGACAGTTTAGGGGACCTCTGGAACAACATCATGCATACTAACACTCCCACAATAGGGGTTCCAGAAAGAGAAGAGTGAGAGAGAGAGGAGCAGAAAGTCTATTTGAAGAAATAATGGCTAAAAAATTCCCTAACCCAGCAAAGGAAAAGACATCCAAGTACAGGAAGCATAGAGTCCCAAACAAAATGAACCCAGAGACCCAGAACAAGATACTTCATAACTGTCAAAAGTTAAAGACAAACAGAGAATCTTAAAAGTAGCAAGAAAAAAATAACTAGTTACATACAAGGGAACTCCTGTAAGATGAACAGCTGATTTTTCAGCAGAAACTTTACATGCCAGAAAGGGCTGGCACTAAATATTTAAAATGCTGGAAAAAAATAACTGAACAACCAAGAATATCCTACCTAGGAAGATTCTGATTCAGAAGTGAAGGAGAAGTAGAGTTCCCCAGACAAACAAAAGCCAGAGTAATTCATCACCACTACACTGGGCTGTACAAGTAATGTTTAAAGGGACTTCCAGCCATAACTAGAAACAAGAAAATTATGAAAGAAAGAAATCTCACTGGTAAAGACAAACATACAGTAAAGGTAGTGGCTCACCCACTATAAAGCTAGTGTGAAGGTTATATATGTTATCTACAAGAGACTCGGTCAGATCTAAAGCACACACAGGCTGACAGTGAAAAAATGGGAAAAGATATTCTGTGCAAATGGAAATGAAAAGAAAGCTGGGGTAGAAATACTTACATCAGATGAAATACTTTAAAACAAAGACTAACAAGAAACAAAGAAAAGCATTCCATAGAGGGATCAACAATTCTTAAGTGGGTGCCACTTAAAAAAAATGAGCTATTGCCAATAAACCAATTCAACACAAGCTGATCCGATACTAGACAGCAAGTTAATGTTAAGAATGTGATTAGGACTTATCTGGATTTGTGAATAATGTTTTTGGTAGCTTGAAAGACAGTATAAAGTATTTGGCAGACAGGATAAATTATTTACAGATTACAACTTATTTTATAATGCTGTGAATTTAAAAAAATCTAATAAAGATTACTGAGTATTTTTCTCTGAATACTCTCATTTTTAAAAATTACAGTCATTAAATAAATGAAGAGCCCAAGTGTTTCAAATCATTTATAGTGAAGATCCAAAATCCCTGAAACTGTTGGGATCATATGTGTCATTTATTTAATTTTTAAAAAAGCAATTTAATGTTTACAAGAAAATCAAGAGGAAGGTTACAGAGATTTTCCACAAACCCCTGGTTGCACACATGCACTGTCAACCCCATTATCAGCATCACTCCCAAGTATGTTTTAAATTTCAGAATTTTTCAGATTTTGAGACACTATGGACATAAAAGTAGATACTATGTAATAACTCCCGTGGTGTCTGGGGTGGCACTCCACAATCAAATGTTAACATTTCTACAACTAAATGCAAAAAGTTACACAAAGTGGAATTTAAAAAAAGGGCTACAAATATCAGTTCAAATTAGGTTCTGCTGTCAAAAGAGTTGTGAATCTGTACCACTCTCCTAAAATGCCACCAACAGTTTGCTGATGCTGAGTATGCTCTTGGTAGATATTCAGTAGGTCAGGAGAATCACTTTCTAATTGGTATCAAAGTGAAAGCTGTTTAGTTCCCTTAGGGAGACACAGGGCTTTCGGTGTCACATCATCAGCCAAACCCTCTTAAGTGAATGGATTAGTTAGAGCTTCTGTTTGTTTATTCTTGAAAAAACTGTGTGAACAACAGAAGGATGTAAATGGTACCTTGTAGACCAGACATATTTAATAAATAGCCATTTCATTAAAAAAAAAAAAAACCAAATTGTTGGGATCTTGACTATAATGAATCTATAGATCAAAACTGGGAGAAGTGACATCTTAACAATACTGAGCTGCTCATTCCATGAACACAGTTTATCTTTCCTTTTATTCAAGTCTTTGGTTTCTTTCATGTGGATTTTAGCATAAAGATTCTATGCATATTTTGTTAGATTTATTACCTATTTTATTTTGTTTGTTGGGTAAATGGTATTTTTAAAAAAATTTAATTTCTAATGGTTCATTGCACATACAAAGAAATATGTAGACTTCTGTATACTTTGTATTGTGACCTTGCTAAATTCTAGCAATTTTGTAAGATATTTTTAGGTTTTTTCCACAGATAATCATGTTGTCTGTGACAGCTGAAATGAACCCACAGACCTGTGTTTAAAATGACAAAATACCACTTCAAATAATGTAGTTCTAGCATTTGTCCATTATATACCAAACAATGCTCTGTTGGTCTAGTGATATTTAAAAAAGAGGTGACAAGATATCAAAATACCTGTTTTATATTTGTCTGAAGCAAGCAACTACAGGAAAAGCAGACACAGGAAAGGTTAGACTGCTATAAGCCACCACAGACCAGGTGGCTTAGACAACAGACATTTTTCTCATTGTTCTGCAGGGCGGGAAGTCCAAGATCAAGGTGCCAGCTGATGCAGTCCCAGGAGAGGACCAACTTCCTGGCTTGGAGATCTCCTCCTTCTTACTGTGTGCTCACATGGCCTTTTCTTGGTGTGTGCACACAGACATTTCTCTCTTTACTTTTTAAATCCCATCATGAGGGTCCTAACTTCATGACCTAATCTAAACCTAATTACTGTCCAAAGCCCCTACCTTTAAATACCATGAGGGGCGGGGTTTCAATATATGAATTTTGGAGGGATGCAAATATTTAGTCTATAGTAGGCAGTAAACAAGTAAGCACCAGCAGAAGTGGGGGTGAAACTAATTAGAAATGAAGGTGTCATTATGAAACTGATTCTCAAAGGCAAGGTTATAATTCACTTCCCAGTTCTGACGTAAATATGTGAAAAGAAGAGCTAGACTTCTTTGGGTCTTATCTACTCACGCATGAATACAAAATATCAAACTTTCTGCCCATTTTGAGTTTGCTAATGAGCTGATTTTTAAGACTGTGTTTACAGTGTCTTATGTTGGTCAATAATGAAATATTTCCTTAAGGAACAAATCACTCACCAGTAAGCAGGCTGGGATAAAACCTTCATCTGTGCAGTGTTCTGCATATTCTTTTAAATTTGAACTTTCCAAAATGAAAGTCTGGCAGGTAGAAGTGAGGTTCTCCTGTTGTAAGTAACCTAAGTGAAAAATAAAATGTAACTGAGTAATTTCAGTAAATTTTGAACTTGTGATAAAACTGCTGTTGAAAATACTAGAGCAGTTTCATATCACAAATGCAACTTCAGGTGAACGTGATGGGATTCTGCAGCCTTGCCTGAAACACCAGTTTGTGCTGCAGTACAAGGCAGAATTCATAAAATAGTTGTTTGATAAGAAAAACTCTAGCTTATACATTATAAAGCCACAGTAATCAAAACAGTATTGTACTGGCATAAAAACAAGACAGACAGATCAGTGGAACAGAATTGAGAGCCTAGAAATAATCCCCAGTATACGTGGTCAACTAAATTTGACAAGGGAGCCAAGAATACTCAATGGAGAAAAGACAGTCTCTTCAATAAATGGTGCTAGGAAAAGTGGACAGCCACATGTAGAAGTGTGAAACTAGACTCTCATCTTACACCACTCACAAAAATTAACTTGAAATGGATAAAAGACTCAAACATAAGACCTGAAATCATGAAACTCCTAGAAGCAAACAGGTAAAAAGCTCCCTGAGATGGGTCTTTGCAATAATTTTTTGGATTTGACAACTAATGCACAAGCAACAAAATAAAAAATAAACAAGTTGCAATACATCCAATTAAAAAGCTTCTGCACAGCCACAGAAACCATCAACAGAGTGAAAAAACAACCTATGGAGTGGTAAAAAGTATTTGCAAACCACTTATCTGACAAGGGGTTAATAACCAAAATAAATAAAGAACTTAAACAATTCAATAGAAAAAAAACAAATAATCCAACTTAAAAAGGGGCAAAAGACCTGAACAGACATTTCTCCAAAGAAGATATACAAAAGGCCAACAGGTACACAGAATGACACTCAACGTCATTAGCCATTAGGAAATACAAATCAAAACCACAATGAGTTATCTCATGCTTGTTAGAATGACATCACCAAAAAGGCAAGCAGTAACAAACGATGGTGAGGATGTGGAAAAAAGGAACCCTTGTGTGTGTTGGTGGGATTGAAAACTGGTACAGCCACTACAGAAAACAGTATGGATCCTCAAAAAATTAAAAATAGAACTGCCATATGATCCAGTAATTCCACTTTTGGGAATATATCCAAAGGAAACAAAAAATACTAACTTGAAGAGTTATCTGCACCCCCATGTTCATAGCAGCATTACTTTCAATAGCCAAGACATAAAAACAACCTGTGTCCACTGATAAATGGATGGATGAAGAAGTTGTGGTATATATATAAATATGTGTGTGTGTGTGTATATATAAATAAAATGAAATATTATTCAGCCCTAAAAAATGAATGAAATTCATTTGGGACAATGTGGATGGAACTCAAGGGTATTACGCTAAGTGAAATAACTCAGGCAGAGAAAGACAAATACTGCTTCATTTCACTTGTATGTGGAATTCTGAAAACAAAAAACCCAACCAAAATCATTGAAAAAGAGATCAGATTTGTGGTTACCAGAAGCAGGGGATGGAGGGAGGGGGGATTAGAGAAAGGTGGTGAAAACGTACAAATTTCCAATAACAAGATAAATACAGTTGACCCTTGAACAATGCTGAGGCTAGGGGCACCAACCCTCCACGCAGTCGAAAATCCATATATAACTACAGTTGGCTCTCTGAATCTGAGGTTCCACATCCATAGATTCAACCAACTGTGGATTGTATAGTACTGTAGTATATATTTATTGAAAAAAAAATCCATGTATAAGTGGACCCACACGGTTCAAACTGTGTTGTTCAAGGGTCAAATGTAAATAGGGATCGTAAATACATTCCAATATAGTAAGTGACTATATTTAACACGGCTATATGATATCAAATTTTTAAGAGAGTTAATCCTAAGAGTTCTCATCACAAGGAAAAAAATTTGTTTTTTGTGCTCTCTCTTTTTACTGTATCTGCGTGAAATGACAGATGCTAACTGAAGTTATTATAGTAATCAAATCACAATATATATGTCAAACCATTATGCTATACATCTTATATAGTGATATATATCAATTACATCTCAATAAAACTGGAAAAAAAACAAAAACAAAAAACCTCAGAAGCTAGCTAAACTAGAAAAATAAGGTGTTTGATAAAGTGCAATTACTGCACAGCAATGTTTACAGGGGAAAGAATAAAGTTACAATAAACAATAAAAAACCAATAAAGAAACAACAAGTGTAAAGAAATAATAAATGTTTGACTCTGTAACTGAGTAGATAGTATCAATTAACTTACTGGATAATAAAAAAAAACTGCATTCTCTTAGCATTGCTATTTATTTGTATACTTCACTTATTTGCTTAATGGTTTAAAACCAAAATAAAGATAAGACCTACTCTGTATGAAAGGTAAGAAAGGCACTCCTTTGATTTTTAATTTATGCCCTTTGGGAATCAAAGCATTAACATACACAACAAGAACTTTTAACATCCACACCTAACTGATAATTATGAAACAATGTCATGTACCAGTGCTTTGTACTTTGACACATATGAACACTTTGACTACCAGCCTTACTCTGGTTTTTTCACTTCTTAGTATTATTGGGGTTTAACTAACCAAGTCTAAAAGCAGTAATACAATACAAAAAGAACACCGGATAGGATATCAGGAGACCAGTTCTTATTTTATTGTTTAAAGAAGCATTGTGGCTTTGAAGGGGGAAAAAGCACTTAAATTATTCTGGAGTAAGATGCTTCATCTATGAGGCATCACATTTGCTTTGATTTGTGAACCAAATCTTGTTAAATACTTCCTTGGGTAATGCTGAAGGGTTTCCATCACTTTCCACAGCTCTCAGTTAAAACTTCTAAATCTTGAGAGGCTTCAGCAGGAACGCAAGAGTAAGCGCCTCCAAAAATTCTCTCCTCTCTAAAAGCAATGAGAACACTGGCACAAATTAAAATAAATTTTTACAGAACTCTGAAAATGATCAAAGTCTTGCAAAATATAAAACCTGGGAGCATTTATTTCACAAAAATGGCTGAATGTCAGTAAGGACAGTGAACACTGTGGCGTTTTAACTCGCTGTTCCCATGCTCATCTCCCCGGCTGAGTTGTATGCTTAAAAGTCAACAGCCTGCAAATGCAGTGAAAACCAGCAGCCTAACAGGCAATGGAGGATCAGATGAAGCTGGAATATTTTTCAAGTCCCATTCCCAGACACTGTCACTATTTGATCTTGTGAAAATTCCCTGTAGAACTCCACTTGCATTGCTTGTCTCTGAATTGAATCAAAGCTCACTCAGTGCAAATGACCTTCTCCTTAGGGCTGTTTTGTTAAAACAATCAGCAGGAATTGCTTAACACCACAGCTACCTATGACAGAGATAATGGTTGGGAAAAACAACAAGTTAACAAACAAACAAAAGACTCAAAAATAAAAGCTAGGGAGTGAGAAGTCTGTAGGGGGCTTTGAAAAGCTCTGACATACTCCTGGGACACTAGACGGCTACATGCAAGGGTATGGTAGCATGTGTACTCGGAAAAGGCCTGCTAAGGCCCTATGCACTCATCTCTGGCTGACTATAAGCCTCTGCAAGCAGGAAGTGAAGGCTAAGGCAGAGCTGTCAGGTGCTTAGCTGAATGTTGAAGCATACCCCAATGTGTACCCCAGCCCCTTAACAAACAATGGGAGACTTATTGACTCCAAGCATTTAAGGAAATCATTGTCCAATCAGAATATAAACTCAAAGAATACATACTGCATATAATTAGTTCAAGAAACTAACTGCTAAAACAACTGCTAAACAACAACAAAGAGCAATAACAAACATGGAGGGAGAGAATCTGATTACAAGAGTTGCTACATTACAATCTTCAATAAAAAATTATGAGACATGAGGAGAAACAAGAAACTATGGCTAATAAACAAGGAAAAAATATGCAGTCAGTAGAAACTGTCACCAAGGAAGCCAAGGCACTAGACTTAAGACTTAAAATCAGCTATTTTAAATAAGGTCAGAGAACTAAAAACAAAAAAACAAAAAAAACACTATGCCTAAATACGTAAACAAAATTAGGAGAATGTCTCATCAAAAATAAATAAAAGAGAAAGAAATTAAAGGGAAAAAATCAAGTAGAAATTCTGGAGTTGCAAAATATAATAAATGAAGTAAAAAATCTGTAAATAAATAGCACATTTGAGGAGGCAGATAAAAGAATCAGTGCACTTGGACACAGATCAAATGAGATTATCCAGTACGAAGAACAGAAACAAAAAAAGAATGATGAAAGTGAATAAAGTCTCAGAGATCTGTGAAACATTATCAAATGTACCGGTATAAGAATATGTTCTAGGATTCTCAGAAGGAAGTGAGAGACAGAAAACGGTAGAAAGAATATTTGAAGAAATAGTATTTGAGAATACCCAACATTTTAGCAAGTTAAAATTAATCTACTTATTCAGGAAGCTCAAAAAACTCCAAGTAGGATGAACTCAAAGAGATCCATAGCTAGACATATAATCAAACTGTCAAAAGACAAAAGGAGAATTTTGAAAGCAAAAAGAGAGGAATGGCTCATCACATACAAGGGTCCTCAGTATGATTAAATGAATACCATTCTGTTTTGAGTTCTCATTGGAAACCATGAAGGCCAGAGGGAGTGAGATGATATTTTGAAAGTTCTGACAGAAAAAAGTTAACCAAGAATTCTACATCTAGCAAAACTCCTTCAAAATGAAGCAACTAAAATACTCTCATATTTCAAAAAACTGAGAATCTGCTGCTAATAGACTTGCCCTATATGAAATATTAAATGGAGTCCTTCAGGCTAAAATAAAAGTACACCAGACAGTAGTCAAATCTGTACTAAAAAATTATTAAATACTGGTAAAGGTAACCACATAGATAAGAATAAAACAGTATAAACGCAGCCAAGAAAAAGAGATAAAAGGGATCTAAGTTGGAAGAGAAGAGGTAAAATTGTCAGTATATGCAGATGACATGATACTATATATAGAAAATTCTAAAAGCTCCACACAAAAACTTCTAGAGCTGATACAAGAATTCAGCAAGGTAGCAGGATACAAGATTAACATACAGAAATCAGTGGCATTTCTTTATACTAACAATGAATTAGCAGGAAAAGAAAGTAAAGAAAGAATTCCTTTTAAAATCACATCCAAAACAATAGAATATTGAGGAATAAATCTGACCAAGGAGGTGAAAGACTTATACATAGAGAACTACAAAACATGGATTAAAGAAATTAAAGATGACTTAAAGAAATGGAAAGATATCCCATGCTCTTGGATTGAAAGAATCAATATCAAAATGGCCATACTGCTCAAGGCAATCTACAGATTTAATACGATCCCTGTCAAAACACCCAGGACAGTTTTCACAGAACTAGAAGAAACAATCCTAAAATTTACATGGAATCACAAAAGACCCAGGATTGACAAAGCAATATTGAAGAAAAAAGAACGAAGCCAGAGGAATAACCCTCCTAGACTTCAGGCAATACTACAGAGCTACAGTTATCAAAACAGCATGGTATTGGTACAAAAACACACATAGATCAATGGAACAGATTAAAGAGCTCCCAAATAAACCCATGCACCTATGGTCAATTATTCTATGATAAAGGTGACAAGAATATACAATGGAGAAAAGAGTCTCTTCAGCAAGTGGTGTTGGGAAAACGGGATAGCAGCATTCAAATCAATGAAGTTAGAACACTCCCTCACTCCATACACAAAAATAAACTCAAAATGGCTTAAAGACTTAAATATAAGACAAGACACAGCACATTTCCTAGAAGAAAACATAGGCAAAACATCCTCTGACATAAATTTTAGCAATGTTCTTCTAGGGCAGTCCACCCAGGCAATAGAAATAAGAGCAAAAATAAACAAGTGGGACCTAATTAAACTTATAAGCTTTTGCACAGCAAAAAAAAATCATAAGCAAAACAAAACAACAACCTACGGAATGGGAGAAAATATTTGCAAATGATGTGACTGACAAAGGCTTAATTTCCAGAATATATAAACAGCTCATACAACTTAATAACAAAAATCCCACACAACCCAATCCTAAAATGGGCAGAAGACCTAAACAAGCAATTCTCCAATGAACACATACAAATGGCCAATAGGCATATGAAAAAATGCTCAACACTGTTAATTATCAGAGAAATGCAAATAAAACTATAATGAGGTATCACCTCACACCAGTCAGAATGGCCATCATTCAAAAGTCTATGAATGATAAATGCTGGAGAGGGTGTGGAGAAAAGGGAATCCTCTTATACTGTTGGTGGGAATGTAGTTTGGTGCAGCCATTATGGAAAACAGTATGGAGATTCCTCCAAAAACTAAAAAGAGACTTACCATTTGATCCAGCAATCCCACTTTTGGGTATATATTCAAAGGGAACTCTAATTTGAAAAGATACATGCACCCCAACATTCATAGCAGTCCTATATACAATAGCCAAGACGTAGAAGAAACCTAAGTGTTCACTGACAGACGACTGGATAAAGAAGTGGTATTTTTATACAATGGAATAGTACTCAGCCATAAAAAAGAATAAAATAATTTCATTTGCAGCAATATGAATGGACCTAGAGATCGTCATTCTAAGTGAAGCCAGAAAGAGCAAGAAAAATATCATTTGATATCACTTATATGTGGACTATAAAAAAAAAAGAAAAAGAAAAAAAAAAAAGACTGAATTCATCTACAAAACAGAAACAGACTCGCTGACACAGTAAACAATCTTATGGTTACCGGGGAAAGGGGGTGGGAAGGGATAAATTTTGGAGTTTGAGATTTACAAATGTTAGCCACTATACATAAAAATAGATTAAAAAAATTTCTTCTGTATAGCACAGGGAACTATGTTCAGTATCTTGTAATAACCTTTAATGAAAAAGAATATGAAAACGAATACATGTATGTATATGCATGACTGGAACATTGTGTTGTACACCAGAAATTGACACATTGTAACTGACTGTACTTCAATAAAAAAAAGATCTTGTAAAATAAATACATAAATTAAAAAAAATAGTTAAAAAAATAAATTCCCCTCTAAGCACTGCTTTAGCTGTATCACATAAATTTTGATAGGCAGTATTTTTATTATCATTCAATTCCAAATTTTTCCTAATTTCTATTCAGATTTTTGTCTTTGACCCATTGGTTTTATAGAAGTGAATTTATTCATTTTCAGATGTATGGGGTTTTTAAGTTACTTTAAAAAATTGACTTCTTGCTTAATTACAGTGAGTCAGAAAACATTCTATATTATTTGATTTATTTGAAATTTCCTGAGACTTGCCTTATGGCTCAGGATGCGGTAACTTTTAATAAATATTTCATGTTTATTTGAAAGAGGGGGAAAAAAAGATTTAAACTGAAGATCCCAAACAATTTCTTTTCATGGTGCAAAGTTTCAAAACTACTAATCACCCCAGATGCATGCATAACCACTTGGGGCTTCTAAGAGGTGCCGGTATTAAATTTAATTCCTTAAAAGTAGATTTGCTTTTCTCTAGATCAAATCTTCTCAAAAAGAGTGACATAGCCCCAAGAGGGTGAAAATTGGTACTGGGGAGGAAGAAATATCACTCTTTTCATGCATAAATCACAGTTAAACATGCAATATGTAAACAGTATATTTGTAACATTAAAATTTCACGTGGGGGGGCAATTAGGGAAAAAAATGTCTAAAAATATTTCCTAAGGGTATGGTAATGAAATAAAGGTTGAGAAACACTACTTAAGACAAAATGTAGTGATATACAGTTAACCTTTCTCAGAAAAATATGTTCTGGGCTAGCATACCCTGGGAAATGAATTACCAAAGGTCAGATAGTTTATGGCTTCTCATAAGATATCAGACTTTTGTATAGTATTGCGTATTTGTATTTTCATTGAGAAAAGGCTTTGTTAAAAGGCTAGAATGCTTCTATAACAAGGGTTTAAAAGTTGTGATGCATTTTGAATAGCAGTATCTGAGATATCTCTCCTGCTCTTAAAAAAAAATGTTCAACTTTGAGCAATTTAGAATTCCTATTTTAGATTACATGATGTACTTTCCCTTACTATTGTCTGGGAAGTTCCAAAATAATGTGGTAAAGCAATAACTGGCTGTTTTCATGTTCATTTATTATTACATATATTCAGTAACCAGTTATTTGCCTACAAAAAGCTTTTTTTTAAAATCATAATTAGGTACCTGACTGTAACCAATTCTCAATCAGAACAGGAGAAATTGTAAGTACATGTTATTCTAAGTCTAAACCATTACAACGAAAATACAAAATAAGGACAAATGATCTCTTATTACAATAATAATACAAATAGTTACTCTTCAATCAAAATTAGTTTTAAGTTGTTTCTCCTTTTTCTTCCTTAAGAAAAAACTTTTAGAATAAAATAACTATGCCTTTTGTATAAACTTACAACAATCTTCGAATAGGTAAGAAAGCATGCCTGAATTTCCTTTTTTCTTTTATATAATATTGTCTTCTGCCTGTTTTTCAATGGAAGTAGTAATGAGTAACAAAACAGATTGAAGGGGAAATATAATTGAAAAAGAGAAGAAAAGACAAAACCTAACTGCATCTAGCGTTTTTTGAATTTTAGGAATTGGGATGCCAAGAGCCTGCACTCTCTTATTTCTATTTATAGAGAGGGAAAGGTAGAGAGGTGTCTGATGATGAAAGCAAGAGATAGCAAATCCCCTTACATAAAAACATTTCCTTCACATAGTCTAATAATTCATTAGAAATATCAACAGTTTAATGATCTTTAAAAAAATGTAAATAATTCTTGGGAAGACTTAACTTTCAGTGCCTTATATTACTATATTCACAAAGAACAAAGACAAAATCTCATCTCTATAAAGAAGCTATGATCTACAAGGACCCGGATGATATATATTCAAACAACTACAACCCAAAGCAAAGGCTGTAAGACAACCGGACTTACTTCATAGGAGCTAGGGACAGTATTAACAGTCTTGGGGAATATTATGCATGTTTCAAGGAAGGGATGAGTCTTGAAAGAGTGGGGAATCCCAGTGAAGCTGATGTAAAGCATATACGGAGCATATATGGAGAACATGCCTGGTCTGGATGAAGCACAAGGTATATGACAGAGAACAGCTGGAGATACAACTGAAAAAACAGAATGCGTAAGGATCATAAAACACTGTAAATGCCAGCAATGACATTATATTACTATGAATCAATACCAGAATATGAATAAACAAAATCTGAATAAATGACGTATTATTCTGCAAACAAAGGGGAAAGCCATGATCACAGCAACACTTCTGTAAATATTTAGTAAATATCCATGTCTTGTTGATATAAAGGTGAATAGGACCAATGGCTCTTCAGCTTTCAGAAGTATGTTGGTCCTGGTTGTTTGCCTTGAAATCTATTCTTTCTCCTTCCCCTGCTCTGCACTGTAGGACAGGAAACCAAACCCCATGCAGGCAATTTCCTAGCCTACTCATCAGCTAGCTTCTGGCTGGGTTCGATCAATGGGAAGCACCAGTGGGAGACTGGAAGGCAATTAGAAGGAGCCACGTTTTTTCCATCCCATTTCGTCTTTGCCCTGGTAGAGTCTCCTCTAATACTGCTCCATCACCAGACAAGTCTACCTTTCAGCTTCCACACAGTGAAACAAGCCTCTGGGTTGCTTCATCTCTCCTTGTCCTCCTGATTATCACAGTGGCTTCCTACTGTTGCTACCCTCTGAACTGGCTCATGTAAGTTGCTTGTCTTATTAGCTTTTATATCACCAGTGTAACCAATTCCCTCATTAAATCCCTCCATGTTAAATACACAGATTAGTTTCAGTTTTCCTGAACGGATGCTGACTCATACAGAAAGGAAAAAAACCTATTTAGTAATCTAAAGAAAGTTCTGGATACTTTACCCATAACAAATGCTCCACCTGCACATAAACCTTTACAGATAGTCTGGGGGCTCTCAGAACTCTTGAAGCCTGTCTATTAACCCCAGATTAAGAATACTGAATAGGACAAAAAGATAAGTTTCAGTTTTGAGAAGATGAAGTTCTACAGGTGAATGATGGTGATGGTTACAGAACAATGTGACTTTACTTAATGCCACAAAACTGTAAAAATGGCTAAAATGGTAAAATTCCATTGTTTTATTTTACCAAAAAAAAGTATGTAAACACACAGCTATGATAAAACATGGTAAGGCTATGACGGAAGTAATCTACAAAGCCATGGGAGCATTTAAGGATAAAAGTACTAACTGTACCTGTTGGGAAAAGTTTCAGTGATTACATTTGACCTGAACCTTGAATTCAAGGGTACTAGGAAAATGTAGAAAAACACTGCAGGCAGAGGGGAAAGAATACATAAAAGGAATATTTGGAGAAACTGCAAGTAGTTTGGTATGCTGGGAGCAGAGGGCAGATGCTGAGCTGAGATCAAGCAGGAGAGGTCGGCAGGATCAGTTCCACAGGGTATACTGTACGACAGACTGATAAAAACAAAACTGGTGGCCCAGAGGCAACAAACAATGCTTTGATGTATTTTGGCATAAGAATTTAAAGAAATTCCAGCAAGGCAACAGCTGGATGGAGCTGAGTAGCAAGTGCTGTCTAAGGGGAGTAGTGAGGTACAAAAGTCAGTGCACTATGTTGAAGAATGAAAGGTAAGTGAGGAAGCAGAGCAACTAAGGAGAACTCACTGTTCTTTGAATAAATTTGACTTGTGAAAGGGCGACACAGAGCACTAGATAAAATGTGAGGCAGGGTCTAGGAAAGTGTTTTGGTGTGTATGGGTAAGGGTAAAAAAACCTAATTATGTAAACTCTAAGGGGAGAACTTCTCTATTCTTAGCATTTGGCATAGTGCCTGGAACATACTAAGCACCCAAAGGTTTGCTGAAAGAACATAATGAAGAAAAGGGGCCAACGATGAGAACGGCTGAAGATGGGGAGGGAATACTGACAGAAGAAGAAGAATGAACAAATAATAAAACTGTTAATGTTTTAAGCCATTAAGTTTCGCCATCACAGATCTCTGCTGATACGATAATGCTAAATGAAAGAAGCTGTAAGATGGGTGAATGCGAGATTTGGGTTTTTTTTTGGATATTATATTCTTTTGCACAATTTGAAATTTTTGGTAGTGCACAACTTTTTCAACTTTCAGAAGAGGAGGAATAGTGTGAATTCTTTAGACAGATTTTTCTAACAGTTAATAATATGAATTTGAAGACTATATGAGAAGCCATGACAACAGTCCAAAAGAGAAGTAAATGGGAGGCACATTACTAGGATTTGTGGCAATGAAAATTACAATGTGAATGACAAACAAGAATTTTAGGATAAGAAACAATAGCTCTGTAGTTTCTATCCATTAAAAAAAAAAAGGACATCTAGGAGAGCAGCTGTTTTGTGGAGAATAAATATTCATAAGTTTGGTGTAAATGACTCCAGTTAGAAAATCATTCTGATTTCTTAAGACCAGTGGTTTTTGCCCTCCAGGGAACATACTGGCAATACCTGGACATTTTTTTGCTGTTGTTGTCACTACTGGGTAGGGGTGGGGTTTGGGGTCCTACTTGTATCTAATGCATAGAGGCCAGGGATGCTGCTAAACATTCCACAATGCACAAGACAGCTCCCTGTAATAGATGGCTTTAATTGCATAAATAAATAAATGGCCTTAAATGTCAACAGCGCTGAGGGTGAGAAACCCTGTTGGAGACTACAGTTACTGAAACTCAACTGGATTACCAAACAGTCAAAACTCGAAAATTCTTGAGCAATCTGCATGGAGGGAGAAATTAAGCATGTCAGTGTTACCGTGAACTTTGTGAAAGTCTACTTTGGATCTGTTTACATATAAGCCTAATTAATACAACAATTACAAGATAGCTAGCTTTTTCTCCGATATAGATGTAGGTTAACTGTTGATATTCAGTTCTGATAAAGTGAGCAAAAGATTAAAAAGATTAACAGAACATTAACAAAATATTAATTTAAACGTAAATCATTATTTTCTCCAAAAACAGGTGGTGAAACCATTACCCTCTAATGTTGTCTACAAAATATGCTTATCAAGAGCCTGTGTACAAAAGCCATTTTTTTGAACAGGGCTGAGTACTTAAAAAAAATAAGACAAATGGATTTTTCTGACAATGAAATAATGGTAGTAATGGCCATGGATACCAGGGGAAGTTTCATCACAGATGTTTACCATTTACCATTCACATATGTCTGTAAATCACTGGCTCGGGTTCTGAGCTTTACGTGGCTCTCATTCCCAGCAGTACAATCCTCTTTATTCTTTCAGTGGACAAACAACAAAACCCGTTTCCCACACAGACAATACATGCTGACAACTGACCGTGGAACTAACTCTTTCCAAACTGAGGAAAAGCTAACCAGGACTAGAAAATGTTCAACTGGACGGCATTTCCCCTGTGAAAATTCTTGCTAATCAAAAGAACCGGAACTGCTTCTGTTTTAAAGTATGCAATTAGCGTTTCAAACCTCTACAACGGACGACTTCTTGCGGTAGAGTGGGGAGAGAGAAGATCACCTCATTTATCCCCAATTCGTAGTTTTAAGAACGAGTTACGAGAAGGGCGACAAGAAGGTCCTTCTACAAAGCTGGGTGGCTGGGGAAGTCCTTATTTTTTCCTAATTTGGCCCCAGCTCTGACAAGGGAAAGTGCGCCCAAGGCTGAAGAACACGCAGCCTGTCCATCACGCAGGCAACTCTCCTGAAGGCGTCCCAGTTAAGTGTGCAGGCCTGACTCTCCCTCCGAATCCGGGCCTCAGGTGTTCCACCGCGAGCTTCTCTTCAGTCTCCCCTCGCCCCGCAGCCTCGGAGGACAGGGGCGTCCACATACAAAGAACCTTATATTGCCCGAGCCTCCGAATGAAGAAGACGCACTGCCAGTGTGAACTTGCAGGCGGGGAGGCAAAGCCCCGAAGCTTCCCTACCCTGGTAAAGCCTTTGGGCCGCAAAGGTCCTTCCGTCCTTCTCAGCCTGGCCCAGTATCCCTCCCTCCCGAGTCCGCACTTACCCAGTACCAGCCGCGCCACGTCCGAAGGCAACAACATGATCGAAGCCGCAGAAGGAGCCGCAGTAAGAGACGAGACTCATGTAAAAGCCAACGCAGCGACAGCTCCTGCACCGCATCTCACGGTTCCAGCGGCGGCACTGAACCCGCGGCAATTTGTCCCGCCCCTTTCGCTCCACGCCAGCCAATCGCTTCCGCGGGAGAGAGAAAGGCGCCGAAATGAAACCCGCCTCCGGTCTCCTCGGAACTGTCGTCACATCCGGCCTGACATTTGAGGGGTGGGGCTGAAGGGCGCGAGGAGGCGGGGCGAGAACGCCGGTGGGGCAAGCGGCGGACGCAGGGTCGCACTCCATTGGCGGGCAGGGCGCAGGCTCATTTGCTCAGACCGCCCTGATGTTTTGGGGAGCGAGGGCAGGTAGCTGAGAGCGTGCGCTGTTCGCGCGCATGGGCAGATGGTGTCTTGGGGGGCCCGTCAGCTTTACTGCTTCCTCGCGAGACAGATGCTGCACGGTCACGCCAGGTTTGACCCGGAAGCGGGAATAGCGCGTGGACCTGCCAGTCGGGCGGCCGGGGAGGCGAGTGGAGCGCGGCTCTAGGCTGCGGCAGTCGCCGCCTCCGGAGATTCCACTTTGTCAGTCCGAGTCCAGCGGAAGGGGCGCGGAAGCAACGCAGTGGCCTTTGCGCTGGGGAATTGAGTCGTGTCTGAGCCCTTCTGTCCTCGCCCCCAGGCGCACTCCTCCAGAGTGGCCCGTCACTCCTCTCCCCACCCCGGCTTGCCCAGCCCCGGTCGTCGTCGCCCTCTCCCGCCCTTTCTTCGTGCCCCTCGCGGATTTAGCCTTGAACCTTCTGAATGCCCAGAATTAAACCTACCTGCGCATCCCCTTACCCTGTCACCAGATTTAACTAGATAGCTCTGACTAATTATCTTTGTCTCCCCTCTAATAATTAGTGATAGGCGAGCAATTTTTTTTTTTGAGGTTGAAATTGCAGTCTCGTGATTAAGAGTCTGGTCTCTGTCTGGACGCACACTCCCAAAGTTGGAATTCTGTCAGCCAGCTGTGCGACCTCGCTGTACCATCTTCCTTGTGGTGGCCTTGTCTTGGGGTGAGCACTCAAGAGCGTTCGCTGCTGTTTTTACCAGGTACAGACAGATAAAAAGACTGTTGCAATTCAGAGTGATAATGTGATAGAAGAGTATTGTGATGGTGAAGGAGTGAATAAGGTTCTGTGGAAATTCAGCCTGGGACAATCCAGTTTGCGCTGAGACCTTGCAGCGTTAAATTGCCCTGGAGAATGGTAGGAGCCTTCCAGACAGGATGCATATAAAGGCGCTAAGTGTAGAAGGTTCCTGAAGCTCAGAAGTGGGGTCAGGCATTGCATGAAATAGTTTTGGGCATTTTCAACATGTTGAAGTCATAGGAATGGATGAGATCATACTGGGAGAACATAGAATAAGAAGTAAGGAGACAAGGATGCGCTTTCAGATGTGGGTGGGAAAAGAACCCATCAAAAGAGACTTGTGAAACACAAAGGAAGGGAATAACCATAATTGCTAACATTTTTTGAGCATTTGCTATGTCCCAGGTACTGTGTTAAACAGGTTCACGAATCCTTACAATAACTCTTAGAAGTTCTAGTTCAGTTCTGGTCTTGTTTTTCGTTTTATCATTGAGAAAACCAAGGGTTAGAGAAATTAGCTAACATGCCCAAGGTTGTACAGCTTACAAGCGGCAGGACCACGATATGAATTAGTGCAATATAACTACAGAGCCTACATTCTTACCACTAGAAAAGAATGGCACGCCAAAGGCAGAATTAGATCCAGGAAAATGGGATATAAGCATTGTTGTCAAATTCTGCAGAGGAATCAACTTGGTTGAAATCTGAAAAGAAACAATGGATTTCCCAATTCAGAGGCTGTTACTTAGGAAATATGTATCACACCCGTTGCATATTGGGAGTGGAACCTGGATAGTTGTGAATTAATGTATTAATTGAATTCAACTTTATCTGGTGACGCTCTTACCCTAGTTAACTACTCTCTAGTTCCTTTGGTCGTCGATCAGTTCCTCCAACATACTTTGAGTTTTTCCTTAGGACCCTTTGGCTATGCTAGTCTTCTTTAAGATTTTGGTCCTCTAGCTCTTTCTGTGATTGGCACCAGTTCATTCAGATCTTGGCTTTATTGTAATCTCCTCTGATACATGTTCCTTGATAATTTATAAAAATGACCCTCTCCAATGTTACTGCATATTTGCTTCCTTTGGGTCATATACCACTATTTGGAATTATGCATTGATTTATCAGTGTACTTGTTTATTGTCACTCTCCCCCGCTGGTTATGACTCCATGAGGGTAGGATTAGGTCTTCCTACCCCTAACAGAGTACCTCGAACACAGTAGCTGCCCAGTGAGTACTGCTGCATGGATCAGTGAATGAACATTTCCTGTTTATGTAGGTAATGCTGAATTGTTTTATTTTCTTGAAAGTAGTCGATCTCTGAGAAATGGATAGGAGGAAAAGCAAGTTAAGAAAAGCCACAGCTTAAAAAAAAGTTTAGGGCTAACACTTCTCGAAGTGTCACAAGTTTAGTAAACATGCATCTTTTTCCATGTTATAAATAACATATTTAGGGATAAAGGTGCCAGCTTTTATGGATCTTTGGATCATTGCTAAGGTGTTTTCATTGGTTAGAATCCCAATTTTATTTTCCTTATTGACTCAAGAGGGCTTTAAACTAAGATTGAGCCAGGAGGGAGGAGTCTTAGGTAAAACTATAAGGAATGGGAAAATGAAAACGATGGTCTTTGCCTTCAAGAGGTATACAATGGGATGAGAAAGGCTACCAGGTAAATAACAACCTGTATTTTACAGCATAGTAAAGGAGGGTGTGAGAGGAATAAAGCAGTTAGAACAACTATTGAATATAAATGGGGAAGAGAATTAGAGCTATCTGCCAATAAAATAGGTAGTCTTATTAGGTAGTTTGTTCTGAGAGTGTTTAAAGAGAGGGCTATAATTTTGCAGCAGAGATTTCTCCCTTTGTAGGAAGATGGCACGTGGTCTCTCAGTTCTGCCCAATTTTAAGATTCTGTGAGATTGAGCAGAGGCAGAGAAACATACTTGATTTTGAAAGACTGAGTAGAATTTATGTGGATGGGTGGGAAAAGGACTTTGCTCACCGTTTTTCCTCCTGAGATACATATGTAGTGTAGTTATAGTAGATATACATATGTATATCGTTTATAAACGTTTATAGTAACGAAGCTTTTTTGGTAAAAAGACTCAGAAATACTAAAACAAAATGCTTTTCTTGAAAGATTTAAAAAAAATTATCAAAGGAAGGTGTAATTATATCAGAAAACCTAAAAGGAGGAGGGCTAGTGTAATGGCATTAAGGAGTAAGAAAATATAGTTGATGTTTGAATTTGCAAGGGATATCACTATAGCATACAATTTCCTTCATCTTTTTTTTATAACAATATCATTTTCCTCGGACTTTCGTATATTAAATGAGAACCATGAATTCAGTTGAGATGTAAGTGCTAGGCAAGGCTTACTAGCTCTGATAACCTCCTGCATATCAGTTCTAAATCATAAGCAATTTAAGTTTTTGGTTCAGCAAAATGACAAGTCACTACATATAAGAAAGATTGCATTTAAATAGTTCAGTCAGTGTTACATCCTGAAGTGCTCTTTTCCTTATTCTTTGCCTGGCTGTGTTCTATTCATCTTTTGTGTTTCAGTTTAAATGTCATGTTTCTAGACGGACATGGAGATTGTCATACTAAGTGAAGTTAAGCTAGAAAGAGAAAGAAAAAATACCATATGATATCACGTAAATGTGGAATCTAAAAAAATTGACACAAATGAACTTATTTACAAAACAGAGCCAGATACACAGACATAGAAAACAAACTTATGATTACCAGAGGGGGGAAAGGGGTGGGAAGTGGTAAACTGGGAGTTTAGGATTTGCAGATACTAACTACTGTATATAAAGTAGACAACCAACAGTGTCCTACTGTATAGCATAGGGAACTATACCTTCTAATAGCCTATAAAGAAAAAGAATATGAAAAGGAATATATATAATGTTTAACTGAATCACTATGCTGTACACCAGAAAATAACACAACATTGTAAACTGACTATACTTCAGTTTAAAAAAAAACACAATAAAAAAGTCATATTTCTTAGAAGAGATCTCAGAACAATAAAATAAATTATACATTTCTTACTTTTATCCTGCAACACATTCAACACACAATTGTTGATTTAGAAAAAAAATATTCCAAGTTCTTCTTTTCCCTGTTGAGCCGCATATCTCCCATTTGAACTTGTGTAGTTGATATTTTGAATGTTAAAGCTTTGTTTTGATATGTTCTATTAATATTTTGGAAATATTAAGAAAAATCATTGTGCATTATAGTATACCTCTGGTTATATGTTTAGGTCTAACTATATATTAATACCACAGTCTGAGATAATTTTCCTTTTTTTTTTTTTACAGACAATGATGTGTTTCTGAAATTCTGAACCATGAGTCTAGCACTTAATGATCTGCTTATTTGCTGCCGTCAACTAGAACATGATAGAGCTACAGAACGAAGGGTAGTAAATTACTTAAATTTAATCTTTTCTTGAAAGAAGTGTGTGATCTGTAACTCATTATTCTGGTTTTTTGTTTTTTGTTTTTTGTTTTTTTTCATTTTCAGAAAGAGGTTGAGAAATTTAAGCGCCTGATTCAGGATCCTGAAACCATTCAACATTTAGATCGGCATTCAGATTCCAAACAAGGCAAATACTTGAATTGGGATGCTGTTTTTAGGTATTCCTTTCTAGTTTTTTTTCTCTTTCATTTTTATTTCTGTTGTGTATTTTTTGTGTGTAAGTAGGTCTAATTTATCTTTGCTCCCTATCTGCCATTGTGCATTGCAATGAAATTGGCACTTAATATTTAACTGAAATGTAATTTTTAAAGGATGTTCATATGGAAAAAGTTAAAAAATTTTTAGATCATTTGCTCAATAAAATGTCTTAGACATATCTCACTCAAGATTAGAGAGAATTTCTTTCATATCAGTTCATTCATAAGACTATTTCAAATTAGAGAATAAAATTAAGTTATAATAAGTCCTTTATTATTACTTTGACATCTTTAAATACTGCTCTAAGAAACTGCTATATGTTAAACTATAATAAAAAAGTAAAAAGGAATTTTAGAGTGATTCTGTATGGATACAGTTAAAAAACAAAACTCAGGCATTGGAAAGATACAATTTGTTGCTGTATTGGAATAGCAAAGAGAATTGATGCTTTTTACATTAAGATGTAATTTTTAACTATGAAGTTCATTTATAACTAGAAATACCTTATAAGACAGGAAAGATGAATAAAATATTTTAAATTAATACAGAATACTGAGAAGCCTGAACATTTTCAGTCAAGGGGAAATACGAATATTTACTTGCTCTAGAGTATTTAGAACAGATAATCTTTTATTTTTTAGCTTTTATTTGGTACTAGATAGACTGTTGCAGATTTCATTGTGGATAGTGTGAAAAATACATACTTCTTTTCCTCTGGTTACTCAGTTTATTTCAGATACCACAAATACAGTTATTATCTAAAGACAAAAACTGTTTTGCCTAGCTGATCAGGTAGGCCAAATAGACCCCTGGCATTCCCAGCTCATCACGAATATTTTCTAAGCAGGCTTCGTTTAAAGGCTAAAAACATTACCAACGCCTAGGAAAGAGGTAGGTCATGTACACAGAACAGCAGAAAGACGTGAGAAAGAATTGAGAGCCCCTGATAGCATTGCAAGCTTTTAATGGTAAAATGAAAAAACAGGCATTAAAGCAATAGAAAATCATGGAGGTTATAAATTAAGAGCTTTGCAGTCCAGACTTTAAATTGGTGTTGAGGGCTTAGACCTTAAAAGAGAAATGTAATTGTTTTGTTTAGCTGGTACCGTGATTGAAGCAATGTGGTTTAAAAGATGCTGTTTATGATGACACGAAGGACTTTTTGAAACTGTTATAATAATTTAAGTACTTAATGAGTTTCTGAAATTGTTTCATTTTCTTGAAGATTTTTACAGAAGTATATTCAGAAAGAAACAGAATGTTTGAAAACAGCAAAACCAAATGTATCAGCCTCGACACAAGCCACCAGGCAGAAAAAGATGCAAGAAATCAGTAGCTTGGTCAAATACTTCATCAAATGTGCAAATAAAAGTAAGTGCTATTACTTGGCTTAATATGTTATTGTTACATGGGTTTGGTGTGAACATGGTGAGATAAAAGTTGAGTTCTAACTCTAATTTCTACTATATGTAATGATTTTTAATACTATAAGTCCAAATAATTGGAGGAATTTATGTAAGCATGGAGTGATAGAACTCAGGGTTGAAAGGATTAAAAAATACTATTTTAGCTACCCATTCTTGGATCCCAATGCAAGTGTCCCTGGCACTTAGGTAGCCTTAATGATTAGACATACCTTTTGTTTCTTTTTTATCTTTGAGTAGTTGTCATAGTAGTGAAAACCTGTCTTCTTTTTTCTGGTTTTTGAGAGAATACAGAAAAATCCTCATCAGTTTTTTCAATGTGACATACTTTGAGATACTTAAAGTTAGCTGTGATATTTCCTCTGAGTCCTTATCTCTAAGCTAAACAGACCTAATTCCTTTAGCTCATGTGACCTAGTTTTTATGTCCCTCTTTTCTGAATGTTCTGCAGTTTAATTTTCTATCTTTTAAAGTGTGGGACTCAGTCTTCTAAGTATATTCTGATTGGCCCAGAGTGGAGCAGGCCTTGCATGTCTTCTATTCTATACTTTTACTGATTCTAAGATCACATTAGCTTTCTTGGCAGTCAAAACCTACACTTTTAACTAACACTTTGCTTGCTGTTGATTTAGGAAAAAAAATGTACCAAGTTCTTTTTGTCCCTGTTGAGCCACATATCTCCCATTTTGAACTTGTACATTTGATATTTTGAAAAGCCAGTATTTTTGAACCAAAATCCTAGTAGGCCTTATGCAAGGAAATGAGTGTCATACAGCACTGAAAAGCTACAGACAGAGATGTTTGTTTAAGGGCTTGGGCTCAAACTTTGTTTACTTTTCACGGATAAGAATGTGGCTTTGCGATACTAAATTTAGTTTAAGAATCAGAAAAGCCCAATGTTGGTAAATATTATTAAGTGGAAGGATATAGATTGTTAGTGAATGTTATTTCAGAATGGTGGTTTGAGGCTTGAGTCTAAAAGACAATGGCTTTAGCAGAAATTTAGTTTTCCAGCTCCTCTGAGATGTCAGTTTGTGTGGATAGCTGTAGGTCCTGACAAGAGACTCCAGTATAGACAGCAGAAAGCTACACTGAAATAATTTGCACTCACTTTTGCTCAGCATCCATTAAAATTTGCATTCTTGGCTACTAATGCTGGGCTTTCAGTAGATCTTAGTATGTTTACAAACTTACAGACTTTGTGAGTGAGTAAGAGAAAGAAATTAGTAGTCCATTGTAGCCCTCCAGAAAAGTCTGCAGTGGAAAAAACCTTCAGCTATAAAATTTTACTTTATAGTGGAAAAAACCTTCAACTGCAAAATTAACAATGGAGATCACATTTTAAATTGTATGAAAGTATCAATTTGTTGGTTTACAGGAATGAAAATTTCAATGTAAGGTCATTTAAATGTTTGAAAAATGGTATGTTTAAGGCTCTTTTTTCTTTCAAAAGTGACTTTATAACTTAAATACCTTTAATCTTGGAGCAAAACCAGGGAGCTACTACCATGTCATCTCATTTCTTCCATTTTTTTTTTCCAAAGTGTTGGAGGGTTGATGGGAATTTAAACACATATCCAGACTTTGCCAGGCTTGCTTAATTAACATTGGTATCCAAGATATGATGAAAGAAACAGATCAGAAAAAAAGAGGTAGCTGGGGAGGAACCAGTAAGCAAATATTGTTCAATCCTTTATATAAACATTTGTCTACTTCTCTGCAGACACAGCATAGACAGAGCTTAGAGAATAGAAAACTCAACTCTGAAGTATGTTAGATTCCACGAGATTCCTCAAAAATCTCTGTAGCCAACCTAGCTGTCCTTTTGAGGCAGATTTTTTAGAAATGTATGTGAGCATAATTTTTGAAACACTTCAATTTGGCAGAGGAAAGAAATATATTGGGATTAAGGCCAAAGGGAAATCTGATTTCATCCCAATACTAATTTATGTGGTTATTCAACGTGTTTATTAAGCATTTGCTGTTAGGACAGTTGCTGGAAATATGTGTTGAGATAAAGAGATTAATTCCATTGCTTAAGAATGTACTGATATAACAGATGTTATAGTTGGAAAATGTTGTAAGGATTGTAAGAGAAAAATGCACAGAGTGTTACAGCAGAGGATGTTATGACTGTGTGTTTCATCATTAGCTGGGTGCCTAAGATTATGATATAAGCCATAAGTAAAAATAATTTTTTAAACTAATAAGAACTGATACCACACTTGATCTTAGCCAAAAGGCTGAGAAATGATGATGTTTTAGTTATATCAGTGTATATCTATTTACCATACTTCTGAAGATGGTAACTAGTCCCATCATAAAAAAAAAACCTAACTAGAATATATTCAGAATTACATAATGATTTGCACCTTTCTCATAGCTTACAACAAAAAGTTTGTATGCAATTTTTTAGATCGTTAGTTTTGAAATATGAAAAATTTAAGCTGTGACATCAGTATGACTTACTAAAAGTAACAAATAATTTTTAAATGTACTTTTGTTACTTTTAAGAATATATCCGTTAATGTTGATTTTTCAGGACCTCTAGTAAATAAATAAAACTAAAAATTGCATATTTATATGCCATAAATGCTACTATAGGACTTGGGAGTAATTTTGCTTTTCAAAGTAAATAGTATTCTCCTTATAAACTTATTTTAATTAATTCAGCTTTTTGTAAAAAATTCCAAGAATCTTTGGGTCATTTTAGGTCTAATGCCAGAAATTGTGAATTATTAAAGTTAGAATGTGAATGAATGTTTTTGCTATATAATCCTATGGCGTTGGCAAACTTTTGTAAAGGGACCAGATAGTAAATGTTTTTGATTTTAGAGGCTATGTAGCACGTATCAACTACTCAGTTTTGCTGTTTCGGCAGGAAAGTAGGCATGTACAATATGTAAATGAATAGACATGTCTATGGTCCAGTAAAACTTTATTTCTAAAAGTAGGCAGTTGGCTGAATTTTGCCCCTGGGCCATAGTTTGCCAGTTCTTGTTTTATGAGAAGGATGTTGGTTAATAGTAATTTCCTAGATGGAAATATTTATATAATTAGCATTCCAAGTGTCTTTAACTTGTTTTTCTTTAAGATTTATATGTTTTTGTTTGTTTATTTTGTTTTTAAATAGGAGCACCCCGACTAAAATGTCAAGAACTCTTGAATTATATCATGGATACAGTGAAGGATTCATCTAATAGAGCCATTTATGGGGCCGATTGCAGCAACATATTGCTGAAGGACATTCTTTCAGTAAGGAAATACTGGTGTGAAATATCTCAGCAACAGTGGCTAGGTACGTTTTGAAGTTTGGTGTTTGCGAATTTTTCCTTGTGAAATGAAATTTCACTGAAACAGCAGTCATAGTCTATTTATATTCCCCAGTGACCTCACAGTTTAACAGCAATAAAATTAAATGATTATAGAATCTGACAGTTAGTTTTCATGTATTATGTACTTCCTAAATTGTTGTCACTAATAATGTATTAGGTGCCTGCTGTCAAAACTGGAAGTATGGAAATCAGAGAAGCCATCCCTGTCCTCAAAGACTTGACAGTCCAGTGGCAGGAAAAAACAACACGATATAGACAAATTTGGATGCAGTGAATTCACAGATCAGTGACACCTAAACGCGACAATGATTAAAGTGGAAAGAAGAAAACCAGGAGAGATGTTATAAAAGAGAAAGCAGGAGAGTTTCAAGTTGGAAGGAGTGTGACATTTTAAGTGTTGTAGAAATGATAAGACACAAAAGTATTCATTGGATTAGGCAGTTAGCAGATCACTGGTTAGGTAATGGAAATCAACAGCTTTAGCATGCAATATATAGGATCTAGTGACTTACAAGGTACGTAGAGTGGGGCGCCAGGGAGGGATTGTTGACAGTTTGTAGGTGAGAGGTACTGAGAGACCACAAAGGAAGGAAGTTATGGTCAGAGACTGAAGCCTTTGAGTTTATTGATTTCAAAGGTGGAGTATTTCTGGGCCTGAGTGGGTTGAATGGATGAAAATGGGATTTTAATGAGGTGACTTTAAGCCAGATGTCAAAATCTTCTAATACTGCCATCTCTGAAAATTTAGAAACTGAGTATTTTTGATTGAGAAATATTCAAGATAAATTATGCTAACTTAAAAGACATTTACATTTATTTATTTTTTTTATTGTCAATTTATCATTTCAGAATGAAATGTTTGTGGCCCGTGAAACCATGCCCTCATCAGTGCCCTGCACTGTGCTTTACTGTTCCCACCTGAAAGAAGGCATTCTCAGCTGCTGCATTCATTTCTTATCTGGGGCCTTTGCTATTGCTCTAAACACAAAGGAGTCTGTGTCCCAGACCCGACCCTCAGTGAGCCTAGGTGCAGCCTTTGGAGAATAGGCCAGTGATGTCTAGGACACCCCGACACGTCTGTCACCAAAATGGTTCATCCTAAATATTTAGGATATTTGTACATTTTAGATTGTAACTTGTAACAATGGGTCTCACTGAAACAAAGGCAGCTGTTCTAGTCTCTTTATGATTATTTCATCATTTGGCATGTTCTCTGAAATTCTCTTTATTTTTAAGCAAACTACTTTCACTTCTGATAACCAGCCTTTTTGTTGAATTATTTTTCTAGTTAGTTCTCTTCTCTGAAGCTTATTTCTCTGATGAAGACTCTGCTCCAAAAGTGATGTTTACATTCAAAATATATTTGGTAGGGTGGTGATTGAAGCCATGGTCATGGATGAGGCTGTCTAGGGAGAGAGTTAAGAATGAGATGAGACAGTGGCCTAAAACTGAGCAGACACTTCCGTGGAATCTGCTTGTTGATTTCTGCAAAAAAGTCCTGCTGGGATTTTATTGAGATTGGGTTGAATCTGTTTAACAATGTAGACTCTCCCAGTCCATGAACATATATCTCTAAATAAGTTTTTTTTTTTTTAAAAAAACACCTAAAACTTGTGTTCTATTAATTATAAAATTTACGTGTTTATAAAACACGTAAGTTTTATAATTAACAGCATACAGAATTTGTGTATTTTTGTTAGATTTATATTGCATCAGTTTGTAAATTTTACTGCTGTTTAAAAAAATTTTCTTTTCCATGTCATTCAATGCTGTTATACAGAAGTACAATTGATTTTTGTATATCAGTCATATATCCTGGAAGCTTGCTTAAATTGCTTACTAGATCTAGGAGCTCTTTTGTAGATTCTGTGGTATTTTTTATTTAGACAGTCATATCATCTGCAAGTAGTAGAGAGTTTTTTTGTTCCTTCATTTCTGGACCATGTGGCTTTATTTCTTTTTTCTGCCTTATATTGCCTAGGACCTCAGTATGATTTTTTACTAATGGTAAAGTGTACAAAACATTAAATTTACCATTTTAACCATCTTTCAGTATACAAATTCAGTGGCATTAAGTATGGTCACATTGTTGTGCAACCATCCCCAGTCATTTCCAGAACTTTTTTCATCTTCCCAAACTGAAACTCTACCCACTTAACGAGAACTTCCCCTACTCCCACCTTCCAGCTCTTGGCAACCATTCAAATCTTGATGAAGGTACTCTTGACTACTATCATTGCTGAGAGAAATAAGTTGCCCTCTTCCTCCGGTCAGAAATCTCATATCTTCTGCCAACATACATGAAACTGGCATTCTGATTTGTTAGGTTACAAATAAAGTCCCAGACCTTTTGCAGTTCTTGACACACTTCACACACATTATTAATCAATTAGTATTAAGACAAAACCAGACCAAACAATGGTGAGTGCGCTGTGTCAACTGCTTTGTTAGGCCTAGCTGAAGGAATTTAGGATTAGAGAACTTAAGTAGTTTATCTGAGACCTGCTCTTAAACTGATGTTCACATACTCTGCTGTCTGTAGTTGTTCTTGTCTTAAAGACAGTTTAATTAATAAAATTAAATATTAATGAAATGCTAAATATTAATGAAAAGAACGAAGCTGGGGGAATAACCCTCCCAGACTTCAGGCAATACTACAGAGCTACAGTAATCAAAACAGCATGGTATTTGCACAAAAACAGACGTCCATACGTCAATGGAGCAGAATAGAGAGTCCAGAAATAAACCCACACCCTTATGGTCAATTAATCTTTGACAAAAGAGGCAAGAATATACAATGGATAAAAGACAATCTCTTTAGCAAGTGGTGTTGGGAAAGCTGGACAACTGCATGTAAATCAGTGAAGTTAGAGCACTCCCTCACGCCATACACAAAAATAAACTCAAGATGGCTTAAAGACTTAAACATTAGACACTATCAGCTTCCTGGAGGAAAACATTCTCTGACATAAACCTTAGCAATGTTCTCCTAGGGCAGCCTACCCAGGCAGTAGAAATAAAAGCAAAAAAAAAAAAAATACAATTAATGAAATGCTTTTACTGTGTTAAATATAAATTAGTATAATTTTTAATCTTTTGTCTGTTGGAATTATTGAAATTCCAATTGGATTGTGACCTTTAAGTTAAATGTTTTGGTAATTTTCTTTTTAAAAACAACTAATACATTGGTTTTTTGTTTTGTTTTGTTTTTAGAATTATTCTCTGTGTACTTTGAGCTGTATCTTAAACCTTCACAGGACATTAATAGAGTTTTGGTGGCTAGAATAATTCAAGCTGTGACCAAAGGATGCTGTTCACAGACTGATAAATTAGATCGTAAATTTCTGAATTGGGATTTTTTTCCTAAGGCTATTCAGCAAGCAAGGTAACCTAATCCACTTTTGTTTTGTATTGTAAATCCATTTGATCTTTTTGCAAGACTATGTTTTACATTCAATAACTAAAAGTATTACCAATTTTAGAAAAAGATTGACTGGGGAGAGGGTATAGCTCAAGTGCTAGAGCGCATGCTTAGCATACACAAGGTCCTGGGTTCAATCCCCAGTACCTCCTCTAAAAATAAATGAATAAGTAAACCTAATTACCTCACCCCCCCCCCCGAAAAACGGAAAGAAAAGCATTGGCTGATTATAGTAGAACTGTCGTTTCCCAAAGAAGGTGGTAGGTCCAACACTTCCTGAATATCCAATGTGTAGAACGTGAAGTGATGTTCAAGAGTGTAGAGGTCTGTCTTGCTTTTTTAATAACAGGGGAAGCTATATGGCCTCTAAGTATTTTCATTTTCCCCATTTTTGAAGATAGATGTAAGGTACTAAGAATAAAATGAAGTAGGGATGTATTTTGGGAATATCAGTGTCTTATATTTATGTGGCATTACCCAATTTATAGTGTGAAACATTTTACAAGTGGTAAGTATTGCAAATTAGCTTTGTATAATTTTGTAAAATGTTTAGCAGCAGAGAGAGCTAGCAGGAGTAATCTCTTAATAGCCAAGTAAGAACTGTTTTTTTCATAAGTGTCTTCAGTTGTGTATTTCCCTCCATTATACCAACTTAAGTCTGTTTATTTTTTGTCACAGACAAGAAAAGAGCTCTGCAGGCCTAAATCATATCTTAGAAGCGTTTGTTATCTTCCTCAAGACTTTGGCTGTTAACTTTCGAATTCGCGTGTGTGAATTAGGAGATGAAATTCTCCCTACTTTGCTTTATATTTGGACTCAGCATAGACTTAATGATTCCTTAAAAGAAGTAATTATTGAATTATTTCAACTACAAATTTATATCCATCATCCAAAGGGAGCCAGAACTCAAGAAACAGGTATAAAGAAAGTTTTTGCTATTTTGAATTTGCTTCTTCATTAGAAGACTTAAGTATGAAATCTGTGTGTTACAGGTTATGAGCTTCCTCTGGATTGCTGTGCTTGGTAATATTATTAGTCATAAGGATATTTTTCACACTTTTTTTTTTTTTTAAAGAATTTGAAGCTGTGGTAGCAAATCATATGCCTTACCATTTGTTTAGTACAATGCTAGTTTTTTGAGGAATACAAACAAACGTATGACACTGTCCCCCTCTAGGAGCTGATTATGCAGCAATAATTAGGTGCTAAGAGGTGACACAGACTGTAAGAGTGAAAGCATTTAGAGAAGGCAGGATCTTGTTTGTCTGCATATTGCCTTTATAAGAAAATATAACAGATGAAGGTGAATTGAACGAGGCAGATTAGTCAGTTTCCAAGGAAGTTAAATACATATTGCCTTAAACCTTATGGTTACTCTGGGCTGTTTGCTAGGGAAACCAGAAATGAATGACTTATCCTCCTTTCATGCCTTTACGTTTGTCTTTCCCCAAGACAGTACTGCTTGGATGATGTAGGTCCATTCAGTAGATAGGAACTTTCCTGGGTGAAACTGAGTGAGTTCCCTTATGCATAGGCTACATTTGACTTTGGCTTGTACCAGCCTTTGGACTAATCATAATGGCTGATTTAATGGCCTTATTAAGGAATCACTCCTCCTTGAGTAATAGCTAAAATGGAGGAAAACTACTGTAGCCGCTTTTTATCAAAAGCAGCTGTGTATGTCTCATGGGCCCTTCTGGTATGTATAGTTAGATGTATTTGTAGCCCAGGAAACTACTGTAGGTCAAAGAACAGTGGCTCTTCTTAGTTTTTCATCTTTCATATAGCTCTCACCAAAATGAAAATCAGGCTTACTAGGAGATGGTGTGGCATGTTTAGGGTTTTAGTTAACTGCATATTTAGGATGCATTGAACATTGGCAGATGATGAGGCTGTCGGAAACACTCGTATGGTTTTAGGCTACACTAATAGATTTGATGGTTGGTTGGTTGTGGGAAGTAATAGCCCCATTGTTTCCCATACTCGTTAAATCACAGCTGGGAGTATTATGCTCACCAGATTTTGTAGAGTCAGCATTTTCAGAGGGACATAAGTTAACTCAAGTGTGTCTAGGAAAAGATGACTGTGATGATAAGTCTGGATAACGTATCATTTCTACACTCGCTGAAGGAACTGGTAATATTTTTCTGTTAAACAAAGACATACATAGAAGTTGGTCCTCATGTAAAAGAGGGAGTGTATTAGTTGTATTTGCCGAGAGAGAGAGGAAATTAGAGACAGTTTAATTGAGATTTTGATTGAACTGAGTAGAGAAATTTAGATGAGAATATGGAAGAATTTTATAAGAAATACAGTTAACTGAGTGTGAAATGGACATCATTACAAAGTAGTGCTTGTCACAGATATGGTCAGAAGAGACATTAGTATGAACTAGGCTGGACCAGATGTCTTCTAATGTTATTTCCATCTTAACTGCTGAATAGCTATATGGGAGTTGGCAGTTCAAGTGGATTGTATGTATAAAAGGTATTTTAATTAAATTAATTAATTTTAAAATTACAGGTGCTTATGAATCAAGAAAATGGAGAAGTATCTTATACAACCTATATGACCTACTAGTTAATGAAATAAGTCATATAGGAAGCAGAGGGAAATATTCTTCAGGAGCTCGTAATATTGCTGTCAAGGAAAACTTGATTGAATTGATGGCAGATGTTTGTCACCAGGTATAGTAGGTCTTGTCACATTTTGAAATTTCCCATTAATTTCCCTTTCATTGGGCCTGTAAAAGCTTGTAAAATTATTCTATACATGTAACTTTTCCTTTCAAAACACCATCAATTAAACTGGAAAGATAACTATTTTGCACACATAAACTTAGTGAAAACTGATGATGAATTTTTGCTTTCTTAAAAGATGGTCTGTAGGAAATAAGATTACCCTAACCCCATATGTTTCAAGTTTTATCTATTGAGTTTGAAATCACATGGCATAAAATTAATTGTTTTAAAGTGTATAATTCAGTGCATTATTTATTCATGTAATTCATTTGGCATTTTTACTGCTACATTGTGCACCCATCACTACTGTCTAATGCCAGAACATTTTCATAACCCCCAGAACAAACTTTGTACCTATTAGCGATCAGTCTCAGTTCTTAGCAAACAACCACTGATCTGCTTTCTGCCTCTGTGGATTTGCCTGTTTTGAACATTTCATATAAATTAAATCATACAATATGTGGGTTTTTGTGTCTGGGTTTTTTGACTATGCATAATATTTTCAAAGGTTTTCCATTTTGTCCATTAATCAGTACTTCATTCTTTTTTATTGTTGAGTAAGATTCAGTTGTACGGATATATTACATCATCAGTTGATCGCTTAATGTCTCTTTTTTTTCCTCCATAGAAGAAATAAAGAAATTTCCTATTTTTCTTTTTTTGTAATAATTTTTAAAGGTTGTACTTCATTTACAATTATTAGAAAATATTGACTATATTCCCCATCTTGTACAATATATCCTTGTAGCCTATCTTACACCCAGTATTTTGTACCTCCCACTCCCCCACACCTGCGTTGCACCACCCCAACCACTAGTTTGTTCTTTATATCTGTAAGTCTGCTTCCTTTTGTTATATTCACTAGTTTGTGGTGTTTTTTAGACTCCACATGTAAGTGGTATCATATACTGTTTGTCTTTCTCTGACTTACTTCACTTAGGATAATGCCCTCCAAATCTATTTGTGTTGCTGGCAAATGACAAAATTTCTTTTATATAGCTGAGTAGCATCCCACTGTGTATATATACCACATCTTTTTTATCTATTCATCTGTTCACGGACACTGATGTTGCTTCCATATCCAGCTTTGCAATTGTAAATAATGCTGCTATGAACATTAGGGTGCATGTGTCTTTTCACCCCAACTTAGTGTTTTTGGGTTTTTTGGGTATATACCCAGGATATATATATATATTCTTTGGATATATATTTGGTTTTTGGAATTACTGGGTCATGTGGTAGTTCTTTTTTTTAGTGTTTTGAGAAACCTTCATACTGTTTTCCATAGTGGCTGCACCAGTTTACATTCTGGTAAAGAGTGTAGGAGGGTTCCCTTTTGTCCACATCCTCACCTACATTTGTTATTTGTATTCTTTTTTTTTTTCTTTGCTTGTGTTGTTTGTAATTAGGGAGGTAATTAGGTTTATTAATTTCCCCTTGGAGGAGGTACTGGGGGTTGAACCTGGGACCTCTTGGGTGCTGTGCATGTGCTCTACCACTTGACCTATACCCTTGCCCCAGTATTCTTTTTAATGATATCCATTCTGCCAGATATAGGGTGACATCTCACTGTACTTTTGACTTGCATTTCCCTGATGGTTAATAATATTGAGCATCTTTTCATGTGCCTGTTGATCATCTGCATTTCCTCTTTGGAAAAATGTCTATTCAGGTCTTTTGCCCATTTTTGTTTTCTTTTGTTTGATATTCTATCTTTTTAAAAGTTGTTTATTTTTTAATTGAAGTATATTCGATTTACAATATTTCAGGTGTACAGCAAAGTGATTCAGTTATATATATGTGTATATATATATATATATATTCATTTTTCAGTTATAGGTTATTACAAGGTATTGAACATAGTTCCCTGTGCTATACAATAGGTCCTTGTTTACTTACTGTATGTATAATAGTGTGTATCTGTTAATTCTTGTCCACTTTTAAATTAGGTTTTTTTTTGATGTTGAGTTATATGAGCTGTTTATATATGTTGGATATTAACCCCTTACTGGTATTATCATTCGCAAACATTTTCTCCCATTCAGTAAGTTATCTTTTCAATTTGTTGGTGGTTTCCTTTGCTGTGCAAAAGGTTTTAGGTCTAATCAGGTCCTATTTAGTTTTCCTTTTTTTAGGAGACAGATCCAAAAAAAAAATATTGCTGCAATTTATGTCAAAGAGTGTTCTGCCTATGTTTTCCTCTAGGAGTTTTATAGTGTTTGGTATCACATTTAGGTCTTTAATCCATTTTGAGTTTATTTTTGTATATGATCTTAGGGAATGTTCTGATTTCATTCTTTACATGTAGCTGTCCAGTTTTCCCAGCACCACTTATTGAAGAGACTGTCTTTTCTCTATTGTATGTTCTTGCCTTCTTTGTAGGTGTGTGGGTTTATTTCTGGACTCTCTATTCTGTTGCATACATATATGTGTCTGTTTTCATGTCAGCACTATACTGTTTTGATTGGTAGCTTTGTAGTCATTATAGTCTGAAGCCAGGGATTGTGATTCCTGTACTCTGTTGTTTTTTTTCTTTTCTCTCTCTGTCCCTCTTTTTTTTTTTTTTTTTTTGATGATGCAAAGAAATAGAAAGATATTTTGTGCTCTTGGATTGAAAGAATCAACATTATCAGAATGGCCATATGACCCAAAGCAATCTACAGATCCAATGCAACCCCTGTCAAAATACTCATGACATTTTTCACAGTAGTAAAGCAAACAATTCCAAAATTTATGTGCAACTGTAAAAGACCCCGAATTGCCAAAGCAATCTTTTCTAGGTCTTTTTTTTTTCTATTTCTTCTTTTTGTTCTCTTTTCTTGTGGTTACATGACTAGAGAGACGTTCCTTAAACATTTATTGTAAAGCTGGCTTCGTGGTGCTGAATTCTTTTAGCTTTTTCTTTTTTTAATCTATGAAGCTTTTGATTTCCCCATGAAATCTGACCTAGAGCCTTCCTAGATAGAGTATTCTTGGTTGTAAGTTTTTCGCTTTCATCACTTTAAATATATCGTGCCACTCCCTTCTGGCCAGCAGTTTTTGTGTAGAGAAATCAGCTGAAAGTCTTATGGGGGTTCCCTTGGAACTAACTCTTTGGTTTTTTTCTTCCTGCCTTTAGAATCCTTTCTTTATCTTTAACTTTGGCCATCATAATTATAATATGTCTTAGTGTAGGTCTGTTTGGGTTCTTGTTTGGGACCCTCTGTGCCTACTGTACTTGAATATCTGTTTCCTTCTTTAGGTTTGGTAAGTTTTCAGTCATGATTTCTTCAAATACCTTTTCAATCCCCTTTTCTCTTTCTACTCCTTCTAGGGCCCCTATTATCGTAGGTTGGTCTGCTTTATGGTATCCCATAGATCCCTTGTATTGCTTTCGTTGGTTTTTCCTTGCTTTTCTGTCTGCTGTTTTGATTGGGTGACTTTTGTTATCCTGTTTTCTAAGTCAGTTATTCATTCCTCTGCATTATCTAGTCTGCTTTTGACTGCCTCTAGCTCGGCTGTTATCTCAGCAGTTGAGTTTTCTGTTTTTAATCAGCTCTTTATATTTTCAATTTCCTTTTTATAGTGTTCTCTGTTTCTGTTCTTAGTCTTTATTATTTCCTTCAGTGCTTTTATCACCCCCCCCCCTTTTGAAGTCATGGTCTAGTAGACTGTCGAGGTCTATCTCATTGTTCATTCTTTCAGGGGACTTCTCTTGTTCTTTTAATTGGGAGTGGTTCCTCTGCTTCTTCATTTCACTTATATTTCTCTGTATGGATTTAGGAGTATCAGTTATCTACTGTGGTCTTCAAGGGCTGTTTTTTGGTTTGTTTGGTTTTAGTCGAAGTGGGAGTGTTCCTGTGTAGACTGTGTGCCTCTGATAGTTTTGTTGTGAGAGCTGTTCTTAGTATGGGTGGCTGCCGTGTCTCTCTTCCGTGTGTGTTGGCTGTTATCTCTTTGATTGGGGGTGTGGTTGGTGTTGTGGTGATCAGAGCTTGTTCTGATTGTTGTTTCTGGGCTGGGCCTCCTTTTTTGTTCTGTGGTTGTCACAGCCTTGACAGGGCTGGGTCTGCTCCCCTGTTGCTGGAGTAAAGGCTTCTAGGCCCATTTCTGAGATGTGGTATGTTGTAGGCAGGGTTGGAGTGCTTCAGCTGGGATGAAGAGTCATTGAGTGTACCTCCGTAGGAGATGTCTACTGGCAGTGCCCTCTGTGGTGGTGTCTGTCACTTGTTATGAGGGCCCACAAAGTACTCTCTGTTGATGCTGCCTTTGTCCCAGCCTTAGCTGCAGGAATGTCAGCCACCTGCATTGGTGTCCTGTGCCCAGAACTACCAGTGCAGATCTGCCAATGTGAGACACTAGGACTTGCCTTAGCGAGTCTGCAGTCACACGCCTGAATCCATGGTGCACCACGAGGTCAGCGCAGACCCCAGCCCCGCCTTTGTGTACAGTACGGTACGCCATCCTGTTGTAAATACCTGTACTTCCCCTGCTGGGTGCCAGAACTCCACTCGATGCCTGTGCCTCCCAGAGGTGCAGGTTCACAGTGGTACCAGTGGAGCAAGTCCACCCTCTCTACCTGGGGCTGTAAACTAATCTCAGTCCTGCCTGTGAAGTTGCAGGGCCCCTGGGTGTGGATTTAGCTTTCAGCCCTGCTTTTGTACAGCAGTGATGGCTGTGACAGGGCCCTACCTCTCTTCCTGAGAGAACACATCAATAATGGAGCCAAGTGGGGACAGTGGCTATGGTGCAGCTGCGTTGCGCCCCTCTACCCCTTGTGCATGCGCAGTGGTGCTTTTTTATGGGGTCCCAGGCTGTTCTGTTCTTCATGCCCCCCCCACCCAGAGCTCACACTGCCCTCCAGCCCCCAGAGGCTGTCTCTGTGCAGTGGGCCCCCGCCCTCCCCTCAGGCTCGTCACCAGTCTCCAGCAGCTTGTCCTGGCTTGTCCCGGCTTGTCCCTGCTGGCTCGCATCTAGGGCTGGGGATCGCAGGGACCTTCCAGCCAGTTTCACTGATTCTGCCAGTGCGGCACCGGTATTTTTTCTTTTTTTCTCTTGCTGTATTTTGTGAGAATCATCCTGTACTTTGAAGTGAGAGACACTCTGCCTGAGTTCAGTAGGTGTTCTGGGCGGTTCAGTGGGTTTGTAGATGTAATTCTTGGTGCACTTGTGGGCGGTGACCAGCTCTGAGTCCCTCTACTCTGTCACCTTGGCACTTCCCCTCGAGATTTCATGTTCCTTAAGTAAAACTGTTTCTCCAGAGACTTGGTTAACATCCTAGGTAATTTCATTTATCAAATATTTTCTTAATGCTAAGTTTTTGATTTATTCTCTTTGAAAATAGAGATTTTTGCTTTCCTTTTAGATGTCTTGGTGCTTTTAGTAAATTTTCTCAGGAAAGAAAACTAGTATCTTACTTGGTAATATCTGCTTTCTGGAGAGCCATTATAGTCTGCGAAGTGTTTGTTACCATATTATCATATCCTTATTTTCTTCAAGTTATTACTCTTGCTTTATGACTTCCTTGTATCTTAATTTGAGGAGGAACTTTTTTTCTAGTGAGCAATAGCAATATTCAAAAAAAAAACACAAGTTTTCCTTTTGTTATTTTACAGGTTTTTAATGAAGGTACCAGATCTCTGGAAATTTCTCAGTCGTATACAACCACACAAAGAGAATTTAGTGATTGCAGTGCACCTTGCAAAAAGAAGAAAATAGAATTAGGCTGGGATGTAATAAAAGATCATCTTCAGAAGTCACAGAATGATTTTGATCTTGTGCCTTGGTAAAAATTATTATTTTTTTCTTTTTTAATATCATTTTAGTCTCATTAATTTTTCTCTCACGACCTCCAGTAGAATCCTTTTATCACATTGTCCAGAACTAGGTCACTTGTCCACTTCCAAACCAGCCACGGACAGAGGGGAAGATGATTGCCAGGACATGCTGAGATCAGCTACCATGGCTTATCTCCTGGGGCCAGGAACAGGTCCACCTTTCCTAAGCATACTGCCACAGCAAGGAAGAAGGGAGAATGGTTGCCGGGTAGGCAGTCGGTAGTGTGTGCCTCATGGATTTCACTGAGTTGTATACCTCACAGCAAAGAGATTTTGGTATGCATAATGCCTTCTACTAGAATTAGATTAGGAAGAAGTTAAAGATAGCATTTAGAAATCACAGAATAATTTGGATTTTATGCCATGATGAAAAGTTATTTTTTCTTATTTCTTCAGTCTCATGTAGCATTCACAATTATTTAAATAATGAAATAAAATATGGAATTCTGTCGAATCACAAAAATATTAGGTCTGGTTGGAATCTGTAGAATTCATGCATTTTCGGCCTTTTTGCTTTACCAAAAAGAAAACTGAAACCAAGAGAGGATAAAGGTTGCCTAAGGACAGTTAGAAATTTGTAGATTATAGTCAAACTTTTGTTAACAGTTCTGTTTGATCTTCACCATGTTGATACAATGTTTAAATGTAATTGAGTGGGGGGGAGTGTATTGATTTAGATACCTGTTGCTTAAGCTCTTGTTTATTTTTCTATAGTTGATGGTACCTATTTCAGATTCTTTAATTTGTCCATTTAGAGTTATTTTTTGAACATAACTGTGTGCTAAGCATTAGGGATAGAGAGATGAAAAAGATAAAGTTCCTGTTCTTTCTAGAGGATATGCAGCAGGTATTTATTGAATTAACTGAATTAATACCGAGCAGAAACAGTTTTGGGGGTTTTTGTTCATTTTCTTATTTTACAGCATTATTATTCACGGCTGAAAAGCAGGGGTGGGTGCAATAACTAAGCAGTAGAATATTGGTAATTTAATTATTTAAAGGTTTTGTGTAAACAAAATATGATAACTTACCCAGCTAGCCAAAATGTTACCAATATTTTTGTCACTTTAGGAAGTAGGGCCTAATAAATATGAAGAGCCAGTTTATTCTGAGGGTAGTATGGGAAATGGTGATGACATTCTAATTAGGCTATTGTAAGGATACTGTGTCTATATATTTATTTCCTTTTAGCTTCTTAATGGAGTTGAATAATTTTCAAATTATTTATACTTCTTTCTTAAGGTTACAGATTGCAGCTCAGTTAATATCAAAATACCCTGCAAGTTTCCCTAGCTGTGAGCTGTCACCATTGCTAGTGATACTGTGCCAGCTTCTGCCTCAGCAGCGACGTGGGGAACGGACGCCGTATGTGTCGCGATGCCTTATGGAAGTTGCACTGTGTCAAGGCAAGAAATCAGACCTCGAAAGCTCTCAAAAGTCAGATTTATTGAAACTCTGGATTAAAATTTGGTCTATTACCCTTCGCGGTATAAGTTCTGAACAAATACAAGCTGAAAACTTTGGCTTACTTGGAGCCATAATTCAAGGTAATTTAGTTGAAGTTGACAGAGAATTCTGGAAATTATTCACTGGATCAGCTTGCAAACCTTCACGGTAAGTTTACGATGGATTGTATTATGTTTTGCAGCATATATATTTATGTTTTATCCTGATTTTTGTAATTTTGTAACTTCATTAAAGATATATTAAATTCTATTTCAGATGCTTTTGTTTTTTTGTCCAGGAAGTCTTAATAAATAAGTAAGAATTTAGTTTCAAATGTGAAGAGAGTACTAAGACTAATTTTAAAGAATTAAGTGTTTAAATTTCTTTTATTTGTAATTGACAATTAATAATTACTTGCTTGTTCTTATCTTTGCAAACTTTATTATTTTTTTAGTACTGCATACTGTTATGTAAGAGATAGTTCTTAATTAAGAATTTTCTCAAGTACAGTCCGACTTTTTTTTAATAATTGTTTTGTGTTCCTTTAGTCTGCAGAAGCTTACTATTTGTCTGCCATGTACCAGGCACTGTCCTAAGCATTGGCAGTATAGTGGTAAACAAGATAAACAAGGCCTCTGTCCCTCAAAGGGTTTACTTTTGACAACAATTGTCCCTTGTTTTGCTGTAGTTCGGCAGTATGCTGTTTGACTTTGGCGCTGACCACCTGTGTAGTCCCAGAAACAGTAAAAACAGGAATGGAGAAGAGTATATGTGATGTAAACAGAAATTTTTCTTTAAAAGAATTGATAATGAAGTGGCTCTTATTCTGTCAGTTAGAGGAAGACTTTGAAGACAGTACAGAGCTGCCTCCAATTCTTCACAGGTAGTTTGAGTTCTTTAGCATGCTGCTGGTTTTTTTGTTTGTTTTTATAAGGTGCCCTCCATTTCTTATTTGATACTAGATGGCTTTATTTTACAGTGATCATGCAAGATTTCCCAGAACTAGCTGTAAATAGTAAACCATACCGCCTTTCACAGTGTCTTTGTACTTGGATCTTGTCTAGGTTATTTTAGTCTGTTTTTGTCTTTCTGCCTAGACAGTGAGAATAAGTGGGATGTGCATGAAGAGTATGCATGTAGTTTTTTAAGCACTGATGTGTTTCTTTGTGACCTTCTATAAATAGGTCCATCTGAATATATATATCCATCTCAGGTGTATCCTGGAATCATAATGAGAGTATTTTCTGGGTGAAATATATTAAATTAATTAGGGGAAGAGATGAGAAGAAGATCAAATGGGACTTAAGCACTCAGATGGGGAGCAGCTTGCCCACTTTACCTTTCCGCAGTTGGGACTTAGAACTGAGTGCTTGGAGGGCAGACTTCTTAATCCTCGTGCTTGTACCTTAATTTCATAATTGTTTATAATCTTTAAACCTTGGATATGATCCTTCTAGATCCTAGGAAGTACTGAAGATGATAGTTACATAAAATGTACACCCCTTAAATTCTTTTTTCAGATGTTAAGAAATTCAGTACAGATGAAAGCAGTTTTAATTTTGGATCCAAATTTTAGAGGTCAATATTTATAGTTAAGCATCGACATTTAAGTTTAGAGAATGCTTTAAATGGCTTTTGGTTTTCTAAGTAAAGATTTTTATTTTCCTTTATAGTGATTTTCCTCATCTTGCCCTGGAGAAAATTCTTGTGAGTCTCACTATGAAAAACTGTAAGGATGCAATGAACTTTTTCCAAAGTGTGCCAGAATGGTATGTTATCTAACAGAGTTCTGGGTTACTTTAAGGTACAGCTTTAATTACAAAGATAATAATTTTAGCAGGGTAGTAGCTGCATCATAAAAATTATGAACTGAATTAGTCAATTTAAAAAATCATAGCTGTTAGGGAAAAGGCTCTTTTAATTAATGATTGTAATTTATATTCTATAATTTTTTATGTAATTTACTGCTTTTTAATGTTGTATAATATAATGTGACATTTGCCAATAGAAGAAATAAAATGGTTATGATGGGAAATTAAGAACATAAAAATCATGTGAAATGAGTTTTTTTTTTTTTAAAGATGTGACCCATTTTTATATGTCAAGTAAAGTCTGATTATTTGTTAGGCTTAAAAACTAATGATAACTAATGGTGATTGAGGACAGGGAAAACGAATGAATCTCAAAACCTCATTTAGTTGATTGACTCAGGAGGCTTATGTTTATCGCTGTGACTGAAAATGGCTCATTGGCACGAAGATTCCTAATCTACGTCAGGAAGGCATAAGATAAAAAAAATCTATATTCTGGAGAAATCAGTGGTGAAAAAGGGAAAGTTTTCAGATAACGTTATTCTTAGTGTTCATAGCTGGTGTTAATTTTTTTAATACTTTCTGAATTTGCCTTTGAGATTGTAACTTTTACTTCTTTTGTGCATCTATTAGTAAAATTTGCTGCTGAAGCATACAAGTACAAAGAAGAGAAGCATTTAAAAGAATAATTCGGGAGGAGGGTATAGCTCCGTGGTAGAGTGTGTACTTAGTATGCATGAGGTCCTGGGTTCAATCCCCAGTCCCTCCACTTAAGTAAACAAACAAACAAACAAAAAAACTTAATTACCTCCCCCCAAATAAAAAAATAATAATAAAATAAAATAAAAGAATGATTCACTAATTATATAAATAGTCTTTGAATAACATAGATGCTAAGTTAATGTTTTCATTTGTAATCGATTGCTGTTATATGAAGATGAAATATTAGGTAATTGATTTTATAAATTAAAAATCTTACTTTTTTGAAGTGAGCAGCATGAAAAAAGTACAGAAGAGCCTTCATTCTCAGAAGCCGAAGAACTGTTTCTTCAGACGACTTTTGACAAGATGGATTTTTTAACCATTGTGGAAGAGCATAGTATAGAAAAGCACCAATCCAGTGTAGGGTTTTCTGTCCACCAAAATCTCAAGGAATCACTGGATCGCTGTCTTCTGGGATTATCACAACAGCTTCTAAATAACTACTCATCTGAGGTGAGGTTTTCAAAAAGGACTAAAGCCTGTATTTGATTCCACCTTGGCAGACTGTCAGGAAGGAGAAATAGGGGCAGGAAAGGCACTAAGGGTGGTGAGAAGCTTAATTTTAAAAGTGAAATGATCACACGTGGCTACAAATGGGGAAAATTTAACGTGAAAAAAGGAAAACTGAAGAATAATAATTCGATTATTTTCATTGACCAAGTAGACATTAATGAAATAGAATTCTTTGGGTGGGTTAATGGGTATTAATAATGGCTTTGAGCATAGTGATTATTTGATGAAAAAGAAACTCAATACAGAGGAGGGAGAAGTTACAATAACAGAAAAGGACATAATTTAAACTGATCTAATAGATTTTGGTTGTACTTGAAGAGGGAGAAATCAACAAATGAACTAGCAGTTACCTATATTGGGGAGACCATCTAGTAATGTCTCATATATCATTTCCTTTGTCTTAAAATCACAAATTCTCTTTGTATGTGCTATTCTCTTGCCAAAACTCCTGTGTCTTTCTACCCATTTCTATGTGTGCAAATAATCAACCTGTCAAAATCCTTGCTAAAGCCTTTCTTAGATAATCTCTGTCAAAATAATTTATCGTAATATTAATATTAATATTTAATATTTCTACTTTAAAATGATCCTTAGCATCTTCTTTGTACCATATACACAAATATCTCTTAAACTATGCTATAACCTCATTAAGGGGCATATACAATTTTTATTAATCTTTGTATTTTCTACAATGCCTTGTTACATGATAAATGATAAAATATTTGTTGAATAAAATAAAAACTGCAAGCTACTCAAAGGAGTGGATTCAATAGCCACAAATAATGATCCAAAGAACCAGAGAAGGGACAGTGTATCTGTTTGATCTGCCTTGTCCTTAATCACTGACATTCTTCTGGGGTTTATAGTTGCAACCATTTTCATTACGAAGTAAGCTGCCTTCTGTGTTTTCCCCTAAAATACCATTTCATACAGTATAGAACAGAAATATCTGAAAATCTAATTTTTCCGTATAATCTTTGCACATTCTTACATAATTCTATAAAATTGGCTGAGCAGTATCTACTTGCAAAAATACTTTGTGCTAGTCTGTGGAGGCTAAAAAGTTGAATAAATCAAAGTTCTTATCTATTAGAAGCTCAAAATACCATTTTAATGTTATATGGATCCAATTTCTACTCATGTTCTAAGAGTTACATTTATTTCCCGATCAGCTTTTTTCTCCTTTCTTTCCCCCCCTACCTTTGTGTGAAGTACACTGAGCCACTTTAAGAAGAGCTATATTACTTGGCCATTAGGAGATACTTGTGCTGGTTTTCCTGAGAATCCTGGTTGTCACAGCTCTGCAGGGATCCCTTAGACATTTTTAGAGATGATCGGAATTATGCCACTGTAGATTCAATTACCTGAGCTTTTGTTTCTTAATATGTACATAAAATTTGCTCTTATGAAAGATAATCATACTCAAAATTATTTATGAAATATATAAATTTTTTTTTATTTGGGTTTTACTTTAAGACTTCAAATTCAGAAGCGCTTGTCCGGTGTTCACGCCTTCTGGTGGGTGTTCTCGGCTGCTATTGCTATGTGGGTGTGATAGCTGAAGAGGAAGCATATGCATCAGAATTATTCCAGAAAGCCAAGGTAGGAAGACTTAGGACCGTAATGTTTTGGATTAATTTGAATGAAATATATTTCTGGGAAAATTGGTATATATGTTTGGAAAACAAATTTTTATGTAGGTCAACTTTTCTCTTTCATTTGTGCAGTCTGAGAAGAAATGATACTATGTCTCCTTCCTTAAGATTTGAAATTATTTTAAGCCCACTATAAATACAGTAATTGAAATAATACCACATTGAAATTTAATCTCATTCACAAAAAGACTGATTTTTATCCTTACTTTTAAAAGTTTTTCTTGGATCAGTTATCTTAAAGAATTCTTAACTAAGAGAGTTAGTCAAGTAGGCTCTCAACATGTTTAATCCTGTGTACCATTCTATCAGTTGTGTGATCTGTAAGGCTAACTGGGTATAAGATTTGTTGTTTAAAAAAAATTATTCATAATTTTATTTTTAATTATACTGTATAACAAAGTATAATTTCTTGAAACACTTAGTTTTCCCTCTTAAGTAAAACTAAGAAACAATCAGTAAGCTATCATTTTAATTGAAATTTGGATTTTTCCCTTTTTTTCTTAATAGTCTCTAATGCAGTGTGCAGGAGAAAGTATCACTCTGTTTAAAAATAAGACAAATGAGGAGTTCAGAATTGTTCAACTGAGAAATATGATGCATCTGTGTACAAGTTGCTTGTATAACTGTGCCAAGGTAAGATGTTCTTCCTACTTGACGGCATGGCCTGTCTGGGAGGCTGATAACTGGTTGGTGCTGTTACTATTTTGGGGATCCATTCATAAGTTTATACACTACTTTAAAATTAAATTGGTAAATTAAGGTATTATCCACAGGAATAAAGCAACAGGTGATCTGAGTTTCTCATGAAACTATTTTCATGAAACTAACCTTCTCAGGAAAGTTTCTGAGATGATCTTACCCCTTTTATAGACAACTAGTCGGTGGCTTTTTTTATTGCCAGTGTATTTTCATTCATTTAAGAAAAACTTTTTGATGGCTAGCCATGTGATGGGCGTAATGCTGTACCAGGGCTAGTGAGCACACAAAGGTCAATAGTTCCAGCACGTACATTACTCTCTTTTGCTCAGACAGTCTTCCATAACATTTGGTAGAAAGAGCACTTCTGTGTGTATTCCTTGTTTTGATTTGGAGCAGACCTGAGGGGTAGCTGAGCTAGGCCAGAGTATTGATGATAACTGGAAATACTTTTTAAAGCTAATGTTAAGTACATGGCCTTTTATCCATAATATCAACATGTATTTTTGTTTGAATGTTTTGGTGTAAGTGGGGGAGAAGAGAGTTGAAGAATAAATTCTAAGCTATGATTATTGCTTGCCCATTTTAGGGGCAATAGCTGGTATTTTACTTTAATGTTATTTATGCCCAATGAAAGTTATGTGCTACAGTTATTATTACTTTAAGAAAAGAGGTTAGTATTTTTTAAAAATCAATTTATTTTTTAATGGTGGTACTGGAGATTGAACCCAGGACCTCATGCATGCGCTCTATCACTGAGCTATTTCCTTCCCCCAGAGGTTAGTATTTTTGAAGCAATTTATGTCTCGTTCCTAATAGTAATCTCCTTATCCATGCCTATTCTGATAATTTCCAATGTAAAAGAAAATCTTTATTTCATCAATGATAGAGAAAATATTATCCGCAAAGAATAATTGTTTTTATTTCTTTGTTTGCTTGGTATTTTGTTTATCTTAATTACAGGGCAGTCCAAATAAGATTGCATCTGGCTTTTTCTTACGATTATTAACATCAAAGCTAATGAATGATATTGCAGATATTTGTAGAAGTTTAGTAAGTATGCCTCCTGTTTTACTACTGTGTTTCATTGATTCTAAGATGCTTTTTGTAACTTTGAAATCTCTCTTAAATAAGGATGCTTCTCATAGTATATGGCATCTTATGTTTTTAAAATGTGGAAATTAAATAAAGTTATTTGGTTTGGGTGGGAATGTATTTGATTGCTTCTTAATGTCAATACTAGCATAATGCTTAGCTATTAATTTCTCAATAAATAATAGACTGAGTGATTGATAACGAATCATCTGGACTCAGTGCCTTTTTCTATATGACACTGCACCGAAATTCAAAACAATTTTCTCTTCTATTTTTTGGATGGGGAGGTAATTAGGTTTGCTTATTTATTATTCAAGGAGGTACTGGGGATTGAACCCAGGACCAATTTTCTGTTCTTAAAAATAGAAACAAAAACCTTGCCAGACAAGCAACATAGTCTCATCTTGATATTTATTTTTCTTCTTCCATACAAATGGGCTTATGCTACACATGCTTTTTGTCTGGAACAGTGCCTGGCACACATAGTAGGTATTCAGATATTTAATGGGTGAAAAAATATTCCATAATTTGATAACTTTTGTTTAATAATAAATCTTGGTTACTTTTTTCCATGTCACTAAATAATGCTATACCTTACCTTTTTTTTGGGGGGGTGGTAGTGTGGTATTTCATATATATGGGAATAATAGTATATATGTATTTTAACCCAATGGATCTAAACATTTTAAATGGTTTCTTTTTTTATTACAAAGAGTTCTACAGCAAATTTCTTATACATGTCTGCTCCTACTTGAGCTTATTCAAAGAATTGTGAATTTTACTTTTTGATGGATATTTTCATTGTCCTCCAAAATAGTCATACCAATTTTATAATTTTACCTATACCCTCATCATTTGGGGTAGTATCAAACTTCTTAACATAAGAAATTATTTGTAAAGATTGTGTAGTAGTCTGTTACATGACACTACAGTTTATATATCCATTTTCCTGTTGTTGGACATTTAACGAAAAAAATCCTGCAGAGTTCATACATGTGAATCTTGAATTGTTTGATTAGGTCGATTTTAATTACAGCATTCTTCTGAAAGATGCCAACTTGAAAGGAATGTGTTCTTTATTTTTATTTTTTTATTTGAAGGCATCCATTATCAAAAAGCCGTTGGATTTGGGAGAAGTAGAATCAGTGGACAATGATACTCATGAAAATCTAATGGAGATGGAGGATCAGTCTTCCATGAGTCTATTTAATGATCACCCTGCTAGTAATGTTACTGATGCAAATGAATCTGGGGAGAGCCAGCTCACTATTGGTAAATGTGTTTTTACTGCATGGGATTTTTTTTTTACCTCTTTGTATTGGTTTGTCATTATAAAAGACCTCACAGATACTAATTTTATGCTCATTTTATTTTCTTTTTGTTTAGTCTTTTAGGATTAGGATTTTTCATTCTATACACTTTAGATTTCTCTGATTTTTAATTGAATTTATTATTTTCCTATTTTATTCTTCATGGGGGAATTTGAAAAAATTAGTAAAGAAATAAAACCATACTGTAGGTTATTTGGAAAATGGAAAGCAGAATAGTGAAAACATACCCATAACGCAGTAACTTTTTACCTTTCGCTGTTATTTCTATATAGACCCATTCAAAATTATAATCAGCATCAACATTCAAGTGAATTTTTATACCTTGTCCATTTTCTTTTAACATTAATTATAAGCATTTTTTTTCACTTAGGTACTTGTACTATCAGTTATTATACTTTTTAGTGGGTCCATAATATCCCAGTTAACATACATACCCTAATTTACTAGACCATTTTTTTATTGGCAGAAATTTAGATTCCTTTCTAATAGTATTTCAGTAAATATTTGTCTATATAGATTTTTCTGTAGATTATTTCTTGATGACGAAATCCTAGGGTAACCTTTTATGAAGAATTTTGAAGCTTTTAGTATATAATTAGTTTCACCATAATTTTGCTTTACATGTATTTTCACCTCTTTTTTGTTGTTGTTTGAAGGGAAGATATTTGTGTTAATGTTCAATATATATCTTATTCTTAGTAAGTGCTTTTTATTTTTAGGTGCCACGAATCCTTTAGCTGAAGAACATCTGTCAAAGCAAGATCTACTTGTTTTGGACATGCTCAAGTTCTTGTGTATGTGTGTGACCACTGCTCAAACCAATACTGTGTCATTTAGAGCAGCTGATATTCGGAGGAAATTGTTAATGTTAATTGATTCTAGCATGCTAGACCCTACCAGATCTCTCCACCTACACATGGTGAGTTCAGTGAAATGAAGAAGTGCTTCAGTTGTGTCTGATGTTGCTAGCTAAGTATCATGAACTGATATAAAAGAATCACAGAGTACCTTTTAAGAGCCGAAATTGCTTCCTTGAGAAATGAATCTGAAACGTTGTAAAATACACTTTTTGTTTAAATGTGCTGTGAAAAAAATTTAAGTGGATACTGATACATTAAAACTAGTATGGACTTTGGATAGATTTATTCTCTTTGGCTATAATTATTGTAAATTATTTTAAGCTAGGCCAACCAAGAGCCACAGACTCTGAATGTAAAAATAATACTCACATAACATTGTAGTTGAAGTGTGAATCTTACCTTGACCTTGGTTTACATGCTGTAAAATTTTTTTAATGTAATTTCTTTTTTTTTTTGTAAATTAATTTTATTTCACTTTTTTAATTTTTCTTTTTTGAGGGATTAGGTAATTAGGCTTGCTTATTTATTTACTAATAGAGGTACTGGGGATTGAACCCAGGGCCTCCTGCATGCTAAACAATCACTCTACCACTGAGCTATACCCTCCCGCCTAATGTAATTTCAAAGTGACTGTAAAGTTAAAATGCTACAAGAACTCTCGTATTTTCTTCATAAGCTTATATAGTTAATATTTTACTGCATTTGTCGTATCATTCATTCTCTCTGCGTGTGCACACACACACACACACACACACACACACACACACACACACCTTTTTTCTAAACCATATTGAGATTGAGTTTCAGACCTGATGCCCCTTCACTTCAGTGTGTATGTCCTAAAAGCAATGACACTTTCCCATATAACCATAGTATAATCATCAGGAAATTAACATCATTGCATTTAGTTGTCAGATCTGTTTAGTTTCTTTCAATCTGGAGTGGATCCTTAGTCTTCCCTTATCTTTCATGACCTGCATTTTTATGACCTTCGTATTTTTGGGTAGTATAGCCACTTGCTATATAGAATCCCTCACTCTGAGTTTGTCTCATGATTCCTCGTGATCAGACATAGAGTTAACATAAGTAACCTCTCTACTTCCCTTCTGTTATCAGTCTACTCATCTACTGATAGATATCTCCGATTCCAGTCCAACATCATAGGATTTATTTTTCTTTGCTCTGTCTGTATTTGTAGCTCCCTTTCCAACAGTAAAAAACTTGGCTTCCCACGTAACCTCAATACATTTACTTACTCAATGTTTTTGCATTTACCTGATCTCCTGACCGTGTGGGCCATACCCTTGGCCCCAGTGCTGGTGAACATGCAAGAACAGCCCTTGCTACAGTGAGTAGGCTGGTTGAGTCCATGGTCATGTCCTAGCAAACTGGTAAACGTGCCACGTGATTTCCTCAGCCCTGGGAAATATACCAGGTGATTCCCTAATTAGAACCTCTTGGAAACATGCAGGGTTGAGTCCCTGGTAGAATTCCTGGTCATCTCCTATCTGTGGTGACCATGCTAGTCGATCTCCTGTCCTGGGCAAATACGCTTAGTTGAGCCCTGTTTGGTCCCTGGTTTCAACCCTGGCAAACACGTTGGTCAAGTCTCCAGCCCTGGCCAGTGGGGAGGGCTGTATGCTTTTCTTGAAGCTTTGATGTTTAAAATCACTTCCAGATACTTAGTAACATCACACATGACTCTCATGGCAAATACTTAACATGGTCCAAATTAATGTTGTTTTATAATATCAGAAAGAGTAAGAAACATTTTTCTGCATATAGATGGTACGGGAAAAAAAAAAGCTGATTTCTTATTGCAGCTGGAAGGCCATGTGGCAGCTCTCAGAAACTAGTTTTCACTGCCGTTATAACTGGTAGTTACTGAGTAGCCCTTTATACCCATTGTAGCCATAGAGAACCTTACAAAGTGGCCTTATAGGGAGATAAGTCAGGGTATATGGCTTCTTCCCTGCCCATAATTACTACTGCTTTCCAAAATTCATTAATAGAATAGTTTTTAACCATTGAAGTTATCACCAAGCATTGTTTTCAGAGGCTGGTGATATAATATAGTTTCAGAGTCTTGCTCAGGCTCTTAATCCCGATGGTGATGACAGCTATCACTTACTGGATTACAACAATAAATGCTGGAGTTTTACATTTATTTTTTTTAATACTCAAAGTAATCTGGCCAGGTAAGTGCTATGTCCCCATTTTACAGGTGAGAGCACAAAGGCTCAGTGACAAGGCAAATTTTTTAACCGTACAATAGGTCATGTTGCTGGGATTTGAATCCAGCTCTGGATTTCAAAACTTTTTTTTTTTTTTAACTTCAAAGCCCCTTTTTTTTTTTAAACTATGTTGCTTCTCCGAAATTTACTGCTCTTTTGTGTATGTGCACACGTGTGCCCACGTTTACATATGAATTTATGGTTACGTATGTCTACTTATTTAAGTAAGTGGTATTTGAAAAAAAAAAAAAACCTGATTTTTTTTTCCAACTGTCTTAGTATCTAGTGCTTTTAAAGGAACTTCCTGGAGAAGAACATCCCTTGCCAATGGAAGATGTTGTTGAACTTCTAAAACCACTATCGTAAGAAATTAAAACCATATATAATGTTCACTCTAAATTTATAAACTAAACTGATGTGTTCTGTTACACTGATAAAGTTTTTCCACCACAGCAATGTGTGTTCTTTGTATCGCCGTGACCAAGATGTTTGTAAAACCATTTTAAACCATGTCCTTCGTATAGTGACGAACCTGTGTCAAGGAGATACGGACACTGAGAACACAAGTGATGCTCAAGGACAGTTTCTTACAGTGATTGGAGCATTTTGGTAGGTACAGATTGTTTTGTGGCGTTCTTATTTTTCTTTTGCTACTTCTGGGTACAAATGCAAACTTTGCATTTCTGCATTAATGACTTCTTCTAATCCTCGAATCTTTTAACAAGAGTATAATGTAATTTGTGTTTCTTTTCTTAATTGCTTGAAGAACTATATTGCTTTTTGTGTAAGGCTTGGCTTCCCAAAGTGGGTTTAGCATATTTCTGTGAGAATGTTGAATCCCTTAATAGTTTGACATGTGTGATGAGAAAAGCAAAGTGCAGCAAGTCTAAATCAGTTGAGTAGATAGTTCACGTTCCTAAAGTGGACAAATCGGCCTTATACTATCTGCTTATTTCATGTATGGAGTCACAGTGTGAGGTAATACCAGGATACTTACAGCAGAGCACATATATGTAATTTAGAGCCCACATACCATTTGACAGGTGAGGACTTCTAAGTCAGTATAGAATGTGGTTTTGAAATCTTCTCTGTAACAACACAGCAATTTTAAAAATGTTTTCCTCTGAAAGCAAGTTTGCATAACATGGTTAGCTAAAATATGATAGCCCAAAATGATGCATAATCATATGACACAAATAATATACATTAAAATGAACTCCTTTTCAAGCCAATTTTAGTTGAAATTTTTTGGAATATGAGTATGTTGGCATATGAAACATAATGAGAATTAAATTTAGAATGGAAAGAAATTTTAGAAGCAACCTAGAATAACCTTATTGCCCAGTGATTTTTTTTTTGACTATGCTTTTGTTGGAATAATTATTTGATATTGAAACACTTTGTTTCAGGCACTTAGCAAAGGAGGGAAAATGCACATTCTCTGTAAGAATGGCACTAGTAAAATGCCTTAAAACTTTGCTTGAGGTGAGTTATTCCACATTAATTATTAATAAGGTCTCCATTGAAAATTTTAAAACAGTCTTTGTTTCTGTCTGTTAGTGGGTGATTTTCCTCTTCATATTTAACGTCAGTTCTTTTCCCATAGGCTGATCCTTATTCAAAATGGGCTATTCTAAATGTAATGAAAGAAGACTTTCCTGTAAACGAAATATTTCCGCAGTTTCTTGCTGATAGTCATCACCAAGTTTGCATGTTGGCTGCAGAATCAGTCAATAGGTAATGGGTCAAGTATTCATGAAGTGCCCGCAGCGCTGCAGACAGCAGTTGAATGTCGAGTACAGTCATAGGTCATCAATTGTGATATTAAAAATAGAGAACATTTATTGAGCATATACTGTACACCCAGCATTTATCTTTTCTCTTAATTCTGACAACTCTATCACTTAGGTACTATTGTTTTCTCCAATTTATAAATGAAAACTCTGTGGCTTAGAGAGACAAAGTAACCTGCTCAATGCCTTACAGGTAGTTAAGTGACTGAGTTGAATGAGGTATGTCTGTTACTACTTATGGGAGATACAGAATATTTGTATATTATTGAGATTTTATGTGAGTTAGTAAAATGAAAATTAGCACATTTTACCTTGTGCTAATTACAGTCATTTCTTCATCTGAACATACAGTTGGGCACTAGAGTGATTCTCTCACAGGGATCTGTTTTATTTGAGTACCTGGAGAAGCAAATATTAATTTTTTTTAAAAACTGCACATTAATCAGGTTATCAAATTGATTTTGAAACTCTAAAGTGTAACCTACTTGTATCTTTCCCACCTCACACTCCCTGTAGATAAAGCACCTCTCTGCTTTATTTTTCTATATAGCATTTATACCTAAAGTAATACTTGGCATGTGCCAGGTGTTTAATAATTTGTAAAATCAATTAATATTTGAAAAAATAAATTACATTATGCTTTAAAAACATCAAAACTGAAAGTCATTTAAGTAACTTTACTGTTCAAATGTAAGTGACCAGTAATTTAAGATCACTATGTGGTGGGGGAGGGTTTAGCTCAGTGGTTAGAGTACATGCCTAGCATGCATGAGGTCCTGAGTTCAATCCCCAGTACCTCCATTAAAAAGTAACTTAATAAATATATAAACCTAATTACTCCCCCCCAGACAAAAACAAAAATAAAACGCACAAACAAAAATCACTGTAAAGAAATTGTCCTGTAGTCACATAAATACATGTGTTAGATAACTTACTGTGTCCAAAGTTAGGATACGCTGACAATAATGTTTTCATAAATCAGAATCGCATTGTATCTAACTCCTTAGGTTTAGAACTATTTTCAGTAAAACCATAGTGCTTTGTAGGGGTTGCTAATGGATGTATGCTTTACTTCAGGTCCTTAAAGGGTAGAAAAAGTATACTGAAGTTAAAGATCTGGGGTTACAGAGGCTCATAAGTTGAATGTAATAAAGCACAGTAGTGGTGGCATTGGAAAATCTTTTGAGATTAAAAAATGTAAATTCATGAATGGCTTGAACATAGCATTTATTATCTATTTATTAGTTGTTTACTTGTTGGATATGTAATATTAGGCTATTTAAGAGAGATTAGAGAAACTGAAGGAATCAGAGGAACACCAAAAAAAGTGATACTTTTATAAATTTTGATTACTAAAGAAGCATAAAGAACAAAATTAATTAAAGAATGGTTCTTAAATATGGTAGTCCATTATGTGGAAAGCACTGTTCAACTCTTCCGTACCACACAAAAAAAATTTTTTTAATGGAACATCAAGACATTAAAGCTATCCACTTTCAAGTTGATTAAGTCTTAGTGGTTGACATAGGAGTCTGTGGTTTCTTCTAATTGGTATTTGACCAGAGGACAGTTTTTCTTTTCTGATTATTTTGAGTTCAGGGATATTCAAGTTTGGGCCATAAGCTAAATGATCTTTTGAGACCCTTTTCAGTCTAGGAGAAAATGGAGTCTGTAGGAAAGACCCTAATATTAAGCAGTGGATCTGAATCTCTAAATGGACTCACATTTCTGTGGTCTTTTGAAAGGAGACCTAGTATGTTAGTGTGTCTCACCAAGTGATTTATTTGTGTCCTATGACATGCTTTGAAAGTATGGTTTAAGGTTAAAAATTATTTTACTTTTTGCTTTTTATTTTTAAGATTATTTCAGCATATGGAACAAGGACATTCTTCTACATTATTGAAAGCACTTCCTCTGAAGCTTCAGCAAACAGCTTTTGAAAATGCCTACTTGAAAGCTCAGGAAGGAATGAGAGAAGTGGTAATTTTAGTAATGCATATTTGCTGTTATTATATACTTTCTATAAATATACCATGTAATACTTTATGAAGTTTGACCTAAGACAGTTTACATCCAGTAGTTCACAATGTAAATTTAGACTAGAACAGCTTGTATGAATTAATTGAAATTGCTTTATTTATTGGTCACAATTGGTTGAATAATGGCAGTTTCTTTCAGTTCAGCTTATATGTAGCATTTTTGTAGGAAAAGCAGAATTTCCTGAGTTTTTATGGGAGTATAAATGACTTACTTTTTTATTAAAGAGAAGTTTTTTGTAAGATCTGATTAAAAAATAATTCACAGGACAAGTGACAATACGAAGAAATGGATTGAGAAGAAATACTCTAATTGGGAAGATCAAATTATTTTTGTGCTCTGTAGTGAACCTTATAATTTTCATATTTTTCTGTGGAATAATATTTTTTCTTAAAATGGCAAAAATTGTCTTAGTAGTAGAATTTATTCATTTATATATGCCTTAATTTGTTTGTTATAAGTATGTGAGGCAATTAATCAACTGACTGTATATTCTGTAATAGCACAAACCTGAAAAGGAAAGTTGCAGGAAAGAATGTGAATTTGGAAAGAGATTTCAATAGATGGGGAAAATGAGTGTAAATAATATAAAATATAATAGAGATAACGTATATTATATATTTTAAAATCAGCCAGTCATGTGCCAAAAGGAAAACTATTGACCTGACAGCAGTTCATTGGGAGAAAAGACCTAAGAAGTTTTACATCTTGAGAGCACAACATGAATCAACATTTTAATGGTCATCACAAAAAGCAGATTCTGTTTTAGATGTCATTAGCAGAAGCAGTCTGTGATGAATAAATTCATGAAAAGAACTTGAAACTTTTATTCATTTTAGAGGACAGCCAGCATGTAGGGTTTCATTCTCAGTAAAAGTAGATTTTTCACTAGAAGGTTACAGAGTCTGTAGATCTGTCTCTTACAAGGAATAGGTAAAGGAGTCGACTTAGTGGGAACCTCACAGCTATTTTCAAACATGTCAGCGATTGCTGTTTAGTAAAGGATTAGGTCCTTCCTTTTTTTTGTATCAGAACCAGAAATACAATCAGTGAATAGCAAGTTTTCCTGATGTGAAGGGAAATTTCTATCCAGTATACTGAGTCAAAAAATGTACATATCTATTGCAGTAGTATAATGATTGATTATTAAGCTGGTAGAATATATCATTCTATCTAGTTGCGTAATTTTATTGATTTTTTTTGTAATATATATGATGACATTTTTAAAGAATAAAGAGCTATGTATATTAAGTTATAATGGTAATAAATGGTTTAGAAGATAATACTTGGTGGTTGAAAAGCTTTTAGTCTCTCTCACTTTCCTGCAATTTCTTTCTCTTTAAAATGCTTTATACTTCATTGAACTGTTTGGCAATTCTTTCTATAAGACCTTATCAAAAGCAGACTTTCCCACTGTAGAAACTTAAGTATTTTCTCATAATCTCTATTCTTGGCTTCATCACTATAGAATTTAAAACTCTTCACTGGTTGCTTAGATGTTATCGGTGTGTGCTTTGGTTTTAGTCTGGTTGGTTTACTTGTAATATCTAAATATTTACATTGCATTATTGTTTTTTAAATTCTTCTGAAGTCCCACAGAGCTGAGAACCCTGAATTTTTGGATGAGATTTGTAATAGGAAAGCCATTTTACTGATGATGATAGCTGTGGTGTTATGCTGTAGCCCTGTCTGTGAAAAACAGGCTTTGTTCGCGCTTTGCAAGTCTGTGAAAGAGAATGGATTAGAGCCTCACCTCATTAAAAAGGTACCTATGGATGAATATTTTTTTATTATAATCTTCCTTGGGTAACTTTTCAACACTTAAAAAAAAGTTAAACCTAGATTTTTAATGTGGCCCTTATTAAAGACTTGGAGACAGTTTTATGTTTTAGATTTGGAATGTTGAAAATCAGTAATGTTTTAGCTCAATTTTTAGAGCTGTAAAGCTTTTAAGTTGCATGATTACAAAGACCAGGTCCATCCTTGCAATTACATCGGCACAGTGTTGTAGAATGTTCACCCCTGCCCTGTTTTACCACCTCAGCATTCATGGTTTGGAAAGTTCCAAGCCTTTCCATTGTAGATTTTTACATGATGAACCAGTGATAGATCATGGCCTGATATACCGCTCAGCATTCTGCTCGCGTGGTTTCCAGTGGAGTGAGCTTTGCAGTAAACTAACCTATAAATAATCAGTCTAGATGAGTTAACCTTTTACCTCTTAGAATTAAAGTAAGAGGATACTTTAAAAAGATACATTATACAATTACACTACCTAATTATTATTATAAGTGGAATATAGTGTTTGGATTTTTCTCATTTGGGTTTAGGACTGAGAAAAAGAATTATTTTACTTTAGACCTTCCTTTGAAATAGAATCAAATGTTGAAAATTGCAACATATTTTTCTGTTTTTATTCATTTAACATTTTTTAGGGGTTTGCTATGTGGCAGGCACTGTGCTAATTATATTAAATACATTTTTCTCATTTAGTTTTGCTGAAGTGGATACTTTTATTATCTCCATTTCATAGATTAATAAGTCTAGGTATAGCAAAGTTAAATAAATGCTTAAAAGTCATACTGTAGATAGATATTAACAAGGATTTAAATGATTTATTGTTTCATTATTTTCTTAAAACATTGACTTCTTTTTTGATTTGAACAGGTTTTAGAGAAAGTTTCTGAAACTTTTGGATACAGACATTTAGAAGACTTCATGGCTTCTCACTTGGATTATCTGGTTTTGGAATGGCTAAATCTTCAATACAGCTTATCTTCTTTTCCTTTTATTTTGTTAAACTACACAAACATTGAGGATTTCTATAGGTAGGTTTACGTGTGACATATATGAAATATATTTAATTTAAAATTAGATATAGGAGGTGGGGGTATAGGTCAGTGGTAGAGTGCAGGCTTAGCATGAGTGAGGTCTCGGGCACCCCCCCCCCCAAAAAAGAGCGAATAAATAAATAAATAAAATCAGTTATTAATGATAATGTGAAAGTCAGGACAGCTTTTTTTTTATTGAAAGTGTACTGAAGGTTGTCAGTGGACTTAGGATCTGGTCCTGCCTGTGCCAATAACCAGCTACATGATGTTTGGGAAGCCACATAAGCAGCCTCTGGGACTTGGTGTTTTAATCTGTAAAGTAAGGGAGTTACACATGGAGATCTTTAAGGTCCCTTTCAGCTTTAATATTTAGTAATCTTCCCTATGAAATATCAATGGTAAATTTTTAGTGGCTGACTCTTTTTACCTTTTCTATTGCTTGACTATGGGCCATTTAGTCATTATTTCTGTTTAATTTAAAAGTTAAGCTTACAAATATTTATTTTGCTAACTCTAAGTCTAGAGAAGAAAATTTTGAAAATGAAGAGGTTTGAAACAGCTAAAGAATAACGTTTAATTATCAGGATGACGGGAAGGCAGTTCATAATTGTTTAGTGGTCTTTATTATTCATTTGGCAGTAATATTTACAGTTATTATTTGAATTTACAAATTGTTTTCGTATTTCACTTTACAATAATTTTACATAAATTGATTATGCAGAAGAAATAAATATAAATTCAATTCTCGCTTGTTTTTGATCATAGAACTGGGGTGATATACTCTAAGACCTCTTTTCTCTAGTGTGACTATTTAGAATTCACTTAACTTCATTTCTCCATTTATACAATTAGAGTAAGAATGCTTAATGATCTAGATGAAGTGATGTTCTAATGCTTATTAAAACATTTTATTATTTTAAGGACTATATTATAAAATTTTACTTGAAAAGTTACATGTAATGTACCTGTTTAATTTTAATTTTTATATTTTTAGGTCTTGTTATAAAGTTTTGATTCCACATCTGGTGATTAGAAGTCATTTTGATGAGGTGAAGTCCATTGCTAATCAGATTCAAGAGGATTGGAAACATCTTCTGACAGATTGCTTTCCAAAGATTCTTGTAAATATTCTTCCATACTTCGCTTATGAGGGTACCGGAGACAGTGGGATGGCGCAGCAAAGAGAGACTGCTACCAAAGTCTATGATATGCTTAAAGATGAAAACTTATTAGGAAAACAGGTATGTCTTCAACATTTACCATACTTTTTAGCCCTTAATTGATCTGAGGTATAACTTTAAAACTTTAAGGCTATTTATGCATCATTTATTAAATTTAATACTGTTTGATAATCACTGTCTAGCATAGGTTATCCATGTATTTTTTGGTTATTGTTATACAATGTTCTCTCCTTTTGACTGACTTTTAAATGAAATGTTTTAATCAGAAATTTAAAAAGGAACTTTGGAATAGTTATATCACTTTTTCCTTTTTGAAATTTGCTTTAATTGGCAGTAATACTCAAATGCAAACTGGTTATTAAATTCAAGCACTATTGAACAAAGTATACAAAATCTTCTTAATTTCCTTTTTTTTTAAATTGAAGTACAGTCAATTACAATGTGTCTGTCTGTAGTGAATAGTACAATGTCCCCAGTCATGCATATACATACATGTATTGGTTTTCCTATTTTTTTCTATTAAAGATTATTACAAAATATTGAACATAGTTCCCCGTGCTGTACAAAAGAAACTTAAAAAAATAACTATTAATTTCCTCTTTAATCTCATCAAGCTCTTCACCTTTCATGGAAAAGTACAATCCCAAGTTCCCATACCTTGCTTTTTCCTTCTTCCATGACACTTACTACCTTCTAACATGATAAAAAGTTACTTGTGTATTATGTTCATTGGTTTTTATCAATCTTCACTGTGAGTACTGTGAAGGTCAAATTTCCTATCTAGTATGTATTGAGTACTCATTATTTGATAAAAGATGGAGTCAAGTTAAGGATCTAATAACTTCTGTTTGTTTTATAGTAATTTATATATATCTATAATTATTTGAGGCAACTTATATTAAAATACAAATATAAACTTTTTAAGGTAAAAGAAGATTGGTCACTCCAATTTTTTTTTTTAAATATAAGTAAGACAAGACTAACCAAGCTTGGTCAACATTAGTATTACAGTTGGATAAACTTCAAGAGTTATAATGACAACTTAATGCTAAATGAAGTTGAGACTAATAAAAACTTAATTTATGTCTTTAACTGAGAAGCCAAGAAATTCTGTTTTTGGCTGCCCAGTTACCTGTATTGAACCAAGAAATGGAGCAGCAAGTCTCTCAGTGGCTTAGGTGGACCGTTGCCAGTCAGAGCTGGTTTTAAGTCTGTAGCCCAGAGGCACATGGTGAGCAGAGGAGCTCCTGCCCCAAAAGGCAGTTGGGACAGGTGTTGGCATGGCAGAGGGTGTGGGGTTCATGAGAGACACTCTGTTTCTAGCCCCTTTCACCCAGTCTCCCAGCTTTGACTTCTGAGCAGGCCTCCTCTTAACTGTTCTTTTTCAGGTATTCAAACCAAGAGATAGCAATGTTCAGAGTCAGAATAAGTCTAGAAGGGAAAAGTGATTACATTAAACTCTGATTAAAGTGCCAGTCTCAAGAATGGAGAGATGCAACGATTAAAAATAATTTCTTAGCTTCTTGGTTAAAGACATGAATTTTTATTAGTCCCAATTTCATTTAGTATTAAGTTGTCATTATAAGTTAATTTTTCTGTTTCTCTAATACACAGTTTCTCTGAATCAGTCAAGATTCTTTTTCGTTTTCTGTGGATAAGTGTTGGTACATCTATTAGCAGTCTGAGTCTTGTAAAACTGTTCATTGTTGAATGCCTAAAATATTCAGAGTTATAAGATTGTTTAGCTATACCCAGACATCTGAATAATTTGTATGTACTTTAGTAAACATTACAGATCTGGCTTGTTAGAGAATCATATGAAATTAGTGAGGTCAGTTGTCATCTGTATGCGAGGAAGCTTATTAATTTTCTTCTCTGATATTAATCAGACTTAGCCACCTTGTACTTACTTATTCCAGATATGCTTTGAAATGGGGCTGGGTTTTTAAAAGGGCTGAAACGTTGGAAATAATGACTTGACAACTAATGTATAAGCCCAGGGAAAGGCTAGGATCTTTACACTTGATTTCTTTCTGGTCACTTACCAGAATATTTTTGTTATTAGGAAGTGTTTTCAAACCTCCACGTGGAAGAGATAAAGATAGTAAATCATCCATTTGCCTTTTTGGTTTAAAGCACTGTAATGCCTTATTTGGAGAGCTATGAATCCACCTTCAAGACTTCACAGTCATCAGTTCCTTTGGCTGAGGTGTAACGTAGTATACCCATTCTTTCTATTTAGAGAGCTTATGCCCTTTGTGAGGCTGCCTGTAGCAGGAAGTGGATTCATGAAGAGCCTGCTCCTGTCGGGGAGGATTTTAGCCTACACCTGATGACAGGCCACGTGGGTAGCAGCTGGCCTCAGAATTTGGGATATCAACCAAGTAGAAATCTGGGGCAAAATCATGCAGGGAACAAAGAGATGATTATTGCCAGTCACTGGGAATTCTTACTAGTAAAGTTCTCTAAGTGAGATAACATTCTCAAATAAGAATAAAATGCAGATTGATGAGCAGTATAGATCATTGGGGAATTTGGTTGGCAGGAAAATTATTAGGTTGAGGAATTTCAGGTTAGACCTTGAAGCCTTAGTCGTTAAAATAATTCTTTAAAATTATACAAAAGAACTGGATTAAGAGAGTGTTGTTTGGTATGATTTCTCTATTTTCCTTTCAGTCTGTAGGTCAGCTTCATAGCAGAAAAAAGTGGGTAACTCTTAAAGCTAACACTTTACATGTCTTGCAAATCTTAGATCTTTGGTCACCTACTTCTTTCTATAGTCACTGAATAATTTCAGAAATGAGGCAATAATGTGAGCTCATTGAGCTGTCTTAAAGATCACAGACATAAAAACTTAAATAGATCTTAATTTTATATCCTTGCAGATTGATCACTTATTCATTAGTAATTTACCAGAGATTGTGGTGGAGTTACTGATGACGTTACACGAACCAGCAACGTCTGGTGCCAGCCAGAGCACTGACCCCTGTGATTTTTCAGGGTATGAGTATTTTTAACTTGGAGAATTAAATGCAATTTCAGAAGTTCCTTGGGAAGTTTATTGGTTGGCACCTTCAAATGTCTATTTCAGTTGTTAGGCGTGTACTCTGCTTTTGAAATGTTCCTTTAAAAGTAATTACCTTTGAATTGTAGTAATTACTTATATGCTCTACTGTAGCCTCTCCACAGTAATTCTCTTATAATTAACCACCTTGTTTGCAGATTTAATGACCTTTTCCTTCTCAATCTTTCTGTAATATTGAGCATTGTGCTATCTCTTGTCTCTTGAAATTTTCTTCTTCATAGCACGTTATTCCTTGTTCTCTTTTCCTTATCTGTGACTTGCCTTCTGTATCACCTTTTCTTTATCACGCTCCTTAACTAGCAGAATCTTAGTGTACTACAATTTCATTTGAATGTGAAACCCACTTGGTTGTATATGAATGTTAGAGTTATTTTCCCAGCTTGATTGTAAGCTACTTGAAAACACCCTTTACCTTTTTATATGCTCTACAGTGCTAAGCATATAAAATAGTAATAATATCTACTAAATTACTTTTACATATGTAGTTTCATTTGATACAGTGCTTGATTGCTGTGTTCTAAGAATTCGTTTGTTTATAGTGTTAGCATAAAGTTTTAATTCATACCTGAAGTGAAGTGATACTAAATCTCACTTGTGGAATTGCTATTAACTTTATAAAGGGATTTTAAAGCAAATTATTTAAAATTGACTAAGCTCTGGAAAGTTAAGGTACTTAGATATTCTGCTTGATGCGTATAGACTGTGTCAAGTCAATTGTGATTTTATTAAAAGTCTAGTTTTTGAGTAGAAGAACATTTTTAAAATTTTGGGTTATTATAATACAGATTTTCTTTCTGGATTTTCACTGGTGTAGCATGAAAATGTTTTTCTTGATAACTTTATTCTGGAAATGATGACTGTATTTTTTTCTATAACTCTTAGGGATTTGGATCCTGCTCCCAATCCACCTCATTTTCCATCACATGTGATTAAAGCAACATTTGCCTATATCAGTAATTGCCATAAAACAAAGCTTAAAAGCATTTTAGAAATTCTTTCCAAAAGTCCTGTAAGTATATATTCCTAGCGTAATAACTGAAGAGAGATTTCCTTCTTTTTCAGCTTGAAAATCTGTATGAGTGCATGTTAAAGAGAAAAAAGTAAACAAAAGGAAAATTCATCTGAATAAATTAAGAAAAACACTCATTTGCAAGTTTATATCTTGGTATTTTACTTACCACTATTAACTGGAATATGTCACATATCAGGGCTGAATTTTGTGGCATTTTACTCATTGGCTCAGAGAATATATATGTGTATATATGTATTTTTAAGAATATGCTATTTAATTATAGTTTATTATCTGAAAATAAATAAATTGACAGTAGTTTTTTAGTTTAAGGTAGTAATATTCTGAATGTAGTATTTTACTTTTGATAGCAAACCCAAAACAAAATTATGTGATTTAGAATTCTGTATTTTGAATAGAAAATGTATTTATTATGGCTGAGTAGTAGACAAATTTTTACTAAATGTATCTTTGTTTTCTAGGACTCCTATCAGAAAATCCTCCTAGCCATATGTGTGCAAGCAGCTGAGACAAACAATGTTTATAAAAAGCACAGAATTCTTAAAATATATCACCTGTTTGTTAGTTTATTACTGAAAGATATAAAGAGTGGCTTAGGTGGAGCTTGGGCCTTTGTTCTTCGAGATGTTATTTATACTTTGATTCACTATATCAACAAAAGGTAAATTATATATTTAGACCAATATATAAGTAGTTTTTCTACTCTTACCTTAATTGAAAATTTGTATGCTTCTTGACATCGCTTATATGTGGAATCTAAAAACTGATACAATGAACTTATTTACAAAACAAACAGGGTTACCAAAAAAAGAAATGGGGTTGGGGAAGGGACAAATTGGGAATTTGGGATTAAAAGATACACACTACTATATATGAAATAGATAAAAGCAAGGACGTACTGTATAGCACAGAGAACGGTATTCAATACCTTGTAATAACCTATAATGGAAGAGAATCTGAAAAAGAAAAAATATGTATGTGTGTGTGTGTGTATATATATATATATATATATATACACGCATATATATGTATGTATATATATATATAAAACTGAATCACTTTACTGTACACCTGAAACATTGTAAATCAACTAGACTTCAATTTAAAAAAAAGAGGGGGAAGGTATAGCTCAAGTGGTAGAGCGCATGCTTAGCATGCACGAGGTCCTGGGTTCAGTCCCCAGTACCTCCTCCAAATAGAAATAAATAAATAAACCCAATTACCTCCCCCTCATAAAAACAAAGCAAATAAAAAAAAAAAAGAAAAAGAGAAATTATGTGCTTGGAAAAAGTAGAAGCCAGAGTTTTCTGAATTTTGTTTATTTAGTATGTATAATATCTACCTATTTTTTTTTCAGATTGTATAACTACTTCTTCAATTCTAGGAATCTTAAGTACAAAGGGTCTTCAACATTTTACAATAAATATTCTAGTTTTTGATAGCCGTAAATATATATATTACCAATTCTAGTCACTACCTCCAGTGTGTATATGTGGGGTGGGGGGAGAGGGATCCCTGCACACATCCAAGGTATTCTCCAGACATCAGCTGATACCTACCCAGAGATAGTGTCAGATCCCACAGGTTAAGAGCTCAGTCCTACAAGACTGCCCCCTCCAGTCACACCAGATGTCAGTTGAAAGCCCAGGTTATCACTGGCAATAGATTGGAGATTTCAGTGACCCCTTTTCTTGGGTTTGATCAGTTTGCTAGAGTGGCTCACAGAACTCAGGAAACCTGTTTATTCACTAGATTGCTGTTTTATTATAAAAGGAAATAACTCAGGAACAGCCAGATGGAGGAGATGCACAGGGCACGGCATGGGGAAAGGGCATGGACCTTCCATGCCCTGCTATATGCATTTCACTCTCCCCACACCTGCATGTGTTCACCAGCCCAGACGCTCCCTAAACCCCATCCTTTGTGGTGTTAATGGAGACCTCATTACCTAGGCATGATTGCTGAAATCATCAGCCATTGGTGATTGATTTTTTTATTGAATTATAGTTAATTTACAATGTGTTAGTTTATGGTATATAACAAAGTGATTCAGTTATACATATGTGTATATTCTTTTTCATATTCCTTTCCATTATAGTTTATTATATAGTATTGAATATAGTTCCCTGTGCTATACAGTAGGACTGTATTGCTTATCTGTGTTATATAATGTAGTTTGTATCTGCTAATCCCAAACTCTTAATTTATTCCTCCTTCCCCTTCGGTAGCCATAAGAGTATTCCTTGCCATTGTAGTCACTGAAGACAGTTCAGATAGTGTTTTGACAGAGATTTCCCAAAATACTAAGAACCAGAGAGAGAGAGAGAGAGAGAAAACCTTTCCTAGTCCTCGCAGATTGGGTCTATGTTAGGACTCCCCTTCAGCCCTTAACCTAGGTTTGCTCTGAGCCCAGAGCTCAGCCCAAAGTGAGAGATTGTGGTCTTTTCATTTAGTTTTTGAGCAAGCACCTTGTCCTGGGCATGTGTCTGGCTTTCTAAATTCCTTGAAAATATGGGTGAGTTTGAGGTTCTAATTTCCCAAGGGAACGCTCTCCCTGGCTTTTCATCCTAGGCATTAGGTGGTCTGTTGTGTGTCTCAACAATGATCTTTTATCCCAGGCAGCTGTGGGTTGTTGGTCAGCCTTGCAATGTTTTCAAGCAATGCACTCAGCTTTTCCAGCCTGGGGGATATCCAGGTTAGGGAAAACAGAGCAAAGCACCTTATGTTAGTCCTTCAGATAGCTCCCAGAGAGATTTAGAACAGACATAACACAATCATTTGGGAATAAGGTCTGCTCTGCTCCCTCTGGAACGAAGGACCAGGATCCCACATTGGAAATGAGGACTGCGGTTTTTGTGACTGCTGCCAGACTGGGGAGGGGTGCGGCAGGGGCAGGTAAAATCACCACAAAGCTTTCCTAGATTTTAAATTTCCTTTCTCTTAATTCAGTGATTGCTTGATTGCTGTAAACTTTTGACTTTTGACTGTTTTACAGAGTTCTTACAAAGTTCTGGCAGTTTGCTTGTTTTTCAGTGTTTCTGTCAGGAGAGCTTAGAGCTGCCTACTCTGTCATTTTGTTGTTGTCACTTCCCTTTTTGGCTGTTAAACTATTAAGGAATTAAATACGACTTTTATGTCAACTCGCATCAGAATTAGAGCTGTTGAGGAACAGACTCACAGAATACAGACTTGTGGTTCCCAGGGCGGAGAAGGGTGGGAAGGGATAAACTGGGAGTTCCAGATTTGCAGATACTGACTGCTCTATATAAAATAGATAAACAAGTTTATACTGTATGTATTCAATACCTTATAGTAGCTCATGGTGAGAAAGAATATGAAAATGAATATATGTATATTCATGTATGACTGAAGCATTGGGCTGTACACCAGAAATGGACACAACATTGTAAACTGACTATACCTCAATAAAAAATAAAAGAAAAGGAAAAGAATTAGAGCTGTTGAATAAAAATGACTTTTAAATGAGTTTATATGGAAGTAGTGTCGTAGGACTTACTGTTTTTTTCCCTTATTAGGCCTGCTCGTTTCACGGGTGTGTCATTACGTAGCTTCTCCCTTTGTTGTGACCTGTTAAGCCGGGTTTGCCACACAGCAGTAACTCACTGTAAGGATGCTTTAGAAAATCATCTTCATGTTATCGTTGGTACACTTATACCCCTTGTGGATGATCAGATGGAGGTTCAGAAACAGGTAATTTCCCAAATCGTCCTCAAAATGACATTTGAAATACAGTGATAAAAGTATTCTTGGGAAGAGCTGTTTTATGTTTCCTTGGTGGAATCAGTAATTTCAGTGAAAATATTCTTTGAAAAATGGTGGAAAAAAATTCTTAATGAATTAGTCCTTGTAATCATTTAATTGCAGAGCAGTTGGCAATTTTGATCTAATAAATAACCTGATTTCTGTCTCTTAACTTAGGCTGAAGTATAGAGTTGGTCAAAACTAAGGATGCAGTTCACCCACTGTGATGGTGTCTGAGATATTACTTATATAAAATGTTTCGGTAATATTGGCAGTTTTATACCTCAGTGCCCATCCTGTAGTTAACACCTCACGTATTTGTTGAATTATTTGAAAGCACAGAAACAGTAGTAGCTAGGTGTCTTTGAAATGATAGAGAACATTTTATCTGAACTAGGTTAGTAGAGTTTATATCGTTTATTACAGTGGGTTTGGTTGTTTTGCTTTAAAGTATAATTAATCCATTTCTCCTCTTTTGATTTTTTTTCTTTTTAAATTATGTTCAGGTATTGGACTTGTTGAAATACTTAGTGATTGATAACAAGGATAATGAAAACCTATATATCACGATTAAACTTTTAGATCCTTTTCCTGACCACGTTGTCTTTAAGGATTTACGTATTACTCAGCAGAAAATCAAATACAGTAGAGGACCCTTTTCACTCTTGGAGGTAATAATTATTCCATCATCTTACTATTTTGTATTAGAGAGGATAGTGGTACTTTTTGGAAACCTCTAATGCTCTAAAAACAAAAACCAATCTTTTTTAAAAAATGATACTGATAGGCATATGTAGAATAGATAAACAAGATTATATTGTATAGCACAGGGAAATAAACACAAGATCTGGTGGTAGCTCAAAAAAAAATGTGACAATGAATATACATATGTTCATGTATAACTGAAAAGTTGTACTCTACACTGGAATTTGACACAACATTGTAAAATGACTAACTCAATAAAAATATGTTAAAAAATAAGAAAAAACAAAAAAATGAAATCTACCCTCTTAAATAAAAAATCAAATATGCTCTAACAATCTGAAACTCTAATTGCATTATCATGAGAGAGTCTATTAGAATTTAAATGATTAAAACATTGTAGGATTTGAAGTGGAAGAAGTAATTTATTTCTACCTTATTTCGTAGTAACAGTGATATGAATTAGTGTCTGTAAAAGGCACTAACTGATTTTTTTATTGCTGTTAGGTTTTATTCTACAGACTCAACCAATACATGTCAAAAGTTACGTTTTAATCTAATTTTTTCTTTTAGGAAATTAACCATTTTCTCTCAGTAAGTGTTTATGACGCACTTCCCTTGACACGGCTTGAAGGACTGAAGGATCTTCGAAGACAACTAGAGCAACATAAAGATCAGATGATGGATCTTATGAGAGCATCTCAGGGTACCAACTTTAACGACTTGGGTTATTTGTACCCATTTCTTTCTGAAAGAATCTTTTGTGAATTCTTGTTCTTGATTTAATTGTCATAGACTTAGTTTAGACTCTCATCATTTAGTTCAGACCCTCATTTTTTCTTTCTTTTTAAAAAAATTTTTTTTGTTAAATGAAGGTACTGGAGATTGAACCCAGGACCTCATGCATGCTAAGCACACGCTCTACCACTGAGCTGTACCCTCCCCCAGACCCTCATTATTTCTCGTCTAACCATGAAAGACTTCCCAAATGGTCTCCTCACCTTGAACTACTCCCATTTTATCCATCCTCTTCACCTCTGCTGGAATGATTTCTCTAAGTCTAAATATAATCATGTTATTCTGCTGCTTAAAAAAACGTTAACCACTTGCTACTGCCTGAAAGAAAAATTTGAATTCCTTAGAGCTAGGCATACAAGGTAATCTATCTCTGTCTACTGCTCCAACTTATTTAAATAAAAGAAACATGTTTCATTTTAAACATCTTATCCCTGTTTGTGTGTTGTGCGTACGTATATATGTGTGTTTTATGTATATATACGCATATTTGTATGTGTTTCTAGCTTTTTTTTTTAACTTAAGAAAACATCCATTTTATGTTGATTTGATTTGAGTTTAGGTTATTATAGTACTGCATGTGGTGGAAATTTTTTCTATTTATGTTTTGATTTTCATGTTTATGTGCCCATTAACTTCACGTTTCTATTGTGTTATTTTTATCCTCAGTACTTTTAAAAATTAATTTTATTTTGACTCTCTGAACTCCCAAATTTCTAGTGCATTTTTTCGGAGATACATATACATAAAACATGAAACCCTCTTTCCATCTCTTGTTCTTGTGTGTTTGAATATTTTGTTCATCCAGACCAATACAGCCAATAGATGTGTGTAGCTATTTAGATTTAAGTGAATTCGAATTCAATAAAATTGTAAGTTCGGTTTCTTTGTTGTGCTGGCACATGTCAAGTTCTCAGGAGTAACATGGCTTGTGTCTGTCATTGGACAGCACAGATTATAGAACATTTTCATCATTTCAGGAAGTTCTGTTGGACAGTGCTGGTCCATTCTAAATGCTAGAGGCTAAAAACCCAAGCAAGCTCCCAGGGTTCCTTCTAGCTTAATGTTGAATGATTTCTGTGTTTCCAACTGTGATTTTTGCTAAGATACTGATTTTTCTGCATAACTTGTTAAGACATTTTTCTCTGCCAAATGTTGCTGCTCACTTTTACGTGATTCTGCTTCAGAAGGATGTTCAAATATGTTCATTCATTTCATATTTTTGAGGTGCTCATGATTTAAAATCTTTTTAAAAAAACTTTGCAAGTTTTCTAGTCATACAATTTAATATATGAACATGTTATAGAGAAAAATGTTGTCTCTGCTATAGCATAAGCTGAGTTTTTCCAAAACTACTTCCAGATAACCCGCAGGATGGCATGATGGTGAAGCTGGTTGTCGGCTTGTTGCAGTTATCCAAGATGGCAGCAAACCACACTGGTGAAAAAGAAGTTTTAGGTAAACTGTTTGGCTGAATAAATACACTTTTTTTTTTTTGTTTGAGTGGTCATTTTTATATTTTTAAATCAATAAAAGTTTGTCATTTGGGATATTGGGGAAATGTGAGATGCTAGTCGTATTTCTGTTTAGTTCAGCGATCCCTAAGCAGTCCCCCATAACATTTTCCTTCTTAAGACATTCATATAAAGTTAAGAAGGTAGGGATTAACACACGTTAATGATTAACTGTTCATTTGAAAATGCCTTGTAAATATTTAAGGAAGTCAGAAAAACCCGTTTGTAGCATTAAGTTGCAAATAAATTGACTTCTGATACATTTTGTAAATATAGTGTAACTGAATGGTACTTAGTATATTTTTTATATAACTGAAATAAGAATGAGGACTTGGAGAGCTAGATTAAACTCAGTTTTTAAAGCCACTTTCACGTCCTTTTCTACCACTATTTGGGGGTTAACTCATGTAAGATAAATAGCCAACATTATGCCTAGTGTAAGTGTTTAAATTTGGTGATCACAGGATGGAAAAATCACGTGATTAAAGTCAGCTTGAAGTTGTGACAAAATTGTTTCAAATAAGAAAAATGGGAGGAACAGAAATGCTTCACAGATTCTACCATCTTTCAACAGAGTCTTTCTTAACTTCTCAGTGGAAGTCTAGTGTCTGGGGTACTTCTTTTTCCTGTAGACTTTTTATTGAAATATATCTAACATGTAGAAAAGTCGTGAGTATGTAACATGAAGAATTTTTGCAAACAGAACACACCTGTACATCTAGCACCCAGGCCAAGAAATAGAACTTGATCAGTACCCTAAAAATTTCCTTTGACCGAGGAATTTACCATTTGTCCATAGTAGCACTGCTCTGGGGGCAAACCTGATTTACTACAGGAGACTCAGTGACTTTCCTGTGTAGCATAAAATATTAGCGATTTATACCCACAGCTAACATGTTACTTAATGGTGAGTGCCTGAAAGCTTTCTCCCTCAGATCAGGAATGAGGCAAGTTTGCCCAGTTTTACCACTGCTATTCATCATTATACTGGAAGTTCTAGTCAGAGCAATTGGACAAGAAAAAGAAAGAAAAAACATTCAAATTGGAAAGCAAGAAGTAAAACTATATTCACAGATGACATATTTCTGTATTTATAGAAAACCCCCGAAAATCTACCAGAAAGTTATCATAAGAGAGCTAATAAAAGAATTCAGCAAAATTACAGAATACAAAATCAACACAAAAAATTCGGTTATGTTTCTGTACACCAGCAATGAGCAATATAAAAATGAAATTCCATTCCATTTATAATCACATCTGAGAGAATTAAATACCTGGGATAATTTTAATTAAGGAAGTGAAAGACTTGTACATACTCTGTTTTTTAAAAGTAAGTCTCTAAGTACAGCCCACACTCAACGGGAGAAGAATTAGGCTCGACCTTTTGAAAGGAGGACTATCAAGTAATTTGTTTTAATGTATTTTATTAAATTCCACCATGACTGGGAAAGAGCATGAGGGAGCTGTCTGATATGCTGAAAATATCCTTCTTCATTTGGGTAGTAATAATGCAGGTGGAAAAAAAATGGGCATGTGTGCATGCATGTTTGTGTGTGTGTATCTGTGTGTGTGAATTTTCACGGAACTGAGTGTTTAATATTTGTGGACTTTACGTAATACCTCAAAAAAATGGATGCTCGCATACAGTGGCTATATTTGTACTTTCCTTAATATCTACATTCTACTAGTTAATCTATCTCCTGCGTATGACTTTATGGGGGAAAATATTGCCATATGGATGCTATGTAAAGAAAATTATACTGTATTTTGTAGCTTCTTTAATCTATTCAAAATCTTTGAGAAAACACTTAAATCTTAAGAGATGACAGAATATGTTTTTGAAATTGGCGAAGTTCTGTTTTATGCACAGTCTCTTAGCTGTTACTCTACTGAAATGGAATTTCTGTGTGCAGAGGCTGTTGGAAGCTGCTTGGGAGAAGTGGGTCCTGTAGATTTCTCTACAATAGCGATACAACATAACAGGGACACGTCGTGTACCAAGGCTCTTGAGTTATTTGAAGATAAAGAGCTTCAGTGGACCTTCATAATGCTGACCTACCTGAACAGTACACTGATAGAAGATTGGTGAGCATTTAATGATACCGTATATCTGATCGCACTTACTTAATCTGACATTCAAGGAGATTGGGACTTCATATAAATTAACATTTCCAGTAACTGAAGTGTTCTCCTTTTAGTTGCCATATTTTCAGTTTCATATATTTAGTGAAAAGCATAGTATTTTTATTAATTCATGTAATTACTAAAACCTTACTGTGTGCCAGGTACTTGATATAGTGATGAGTACACCAGACAAGATTCATATTAAATTTTAGAGTAAACTAGACAAATAAATGATACGAACACTATCAGATGGTTCAACACAAAACATTAAGATAGGGGGATATAACTGGGGATAGTTTGGGCAGTTGTCAGAATCAAAGATACCATTGTCTTCTCAGCCTTGATCCTTTTAAAATGAGTCATAGAGCAGAAATTTTATAATTCTGAAAGTCTTAAGCTAATCAGATAGGGCTTTCTTTTGCCTATTAATGCTCCTTGCAAAGCAAAATGGCAATAGGTAGTGTCAGAATTTCAGCTTGCTCATTTTGAGATTACTTTTGCTTTCTCTTCCCCTCCTTATTTATCTATTTATTTGCAGTTACCTATTTATCTGTTATTTATAGACCCTTGAGTGATGAGGGGCTTGGAACACTGACCCTCTGCTCAGTGGAAAGTCCGTGTATAACCATTGTTGGCCCTCCCTGTCTGTGGTTCTGCATTCAAGGACTGAACCAACTGCAGATTGTGTAATATTGTAGTATTTACTGTTGAAGAAAAATCTGTGTGTAAGTGGGTCTGTATAGTTCAACTCTTGTTCAAGGTTCAGCTATATTTTTGATATATTTGAGCACCTCATCGCCACCACTAGGGGGCTGATTTCAAAGGATTTTTGCCCACAGTCTTTCCAAGGTAAATAGATGTTTTGCATCTGTTTCCCCATGACAGCCCCAACCCCTTCTCTTGGGAAATAAGTGATGTCCGCCTGCTGTCTTTGTCATTGTTAATTTAAGGAACATGTATCTTTCTCTCTTTGGTTGTTGTTGTTACAGTAAAAATGCTGACGTGGTTTCTTTTCCAACATTTTATTATAAAAATTTTCAAACTTATTTCTATGTTATTTGTTGTAATTTCTCCATTTTCCTTTCTTATTTTGCTTATTTGTGCCCTCTCTTTTTTTCTTCTTTGTGAGTTTGGCCAGAGGTTTGTTGATTTTATTTATTCTTTCAAAAAACCAGCTTTTGTTTTGATTGATTTTTTTCAATTTTTTAATCTCTATTTCATTTATTTCCTCCATGATCTTTATTATTTCCTTCCTTCTGCTGACTTTTGTGGTTTTTTGCTCTTCCTTTTCTAATTCTTTTAGCTGGTGGGTAGGATTGTTTATTTGAGATTGTTCTTCTTTTTTGAGGAAGGCCTGTATCACTATAAACTTCCCTCTTAGAACTGCCTTTGCTGCGTCCCATAAATTTTGTGTGGTTGTGTTTTCATTTTCATTTGTCTCAAGATATTTTTTAATTTCAACTTTGATTTCATCATTGACCCATTGATTTTTTAATAGCATGTTGTTTAATCTCATGCTTTCATTTTTTTCTCTCTTGTTTTTCTGTAGTTGATTTCAAACTTAAAGTTGAAAGAATTTTACAGTAAACACCCATGTACTAACCACCTCGATTCTTCCTAGACTCTACCATTATTTACTATTATCCTTGCTTTATCACGTTTAGCCATCCTCCTATCCATGTATTAATCCATCTCTTTTTAAAAATGTGTTTCAAAGTAGATCTGGCACAGTTTTTCAAGAGATTTTTCACAGAAAATTTGCAAGCATTAAGTGTTTCATTTGTTACACAGTAATTGGCAATTGATTTTTTTCTGGAAAAAATGCACAAAAATATTAGTCTGACTCGAACTTGAGAACCACAGGGAATAGGTACAGCTTGTTTTTCCTGTCTTTTTTATAAGAGGAAGAACCTTCATTACATGTTTAAGGGGCCTCAGGTATATGAAGGGGATGTTGACTAAGGAATTCCCAGAATCATGGAAGGCTTCTCTGAGGAAGTGTCATCTAGCTCATCTGAGTGATCAGGAGTCAGCTGTAAGATGATTAGGGCTAAAACATTCAGACAGAGAATAGGTAGATTGGAAATAAGCTTTGTGTGTTTGAGGATCAGAAAGAGCCTGGTGTGGAAGAAGATGGTATGAAATGAAATTAGGAGGTTAGGACTAATTCTGATTAAGAAATTTGGAAGATGGTATGAAATGAAATTAGGAGGTTACGACTAATTCTGATTAAGAAATTTGGAAGATGGTATGAATTAAAGTTAGGAGGTTAGGACTAATTCTGATTAAGAAATTTGGATTTGATTCGAAATACATAAGGAAGCCATGGAGTTTTAAGCAAAGTAATGTCATGATGCAGTTTACATTTTTACTCTAACTTTTATATGGCAAATTGATTGTCATAGGGCAGAAATGGAAACAGGAAGCCCGATTATGAAACTACTGCAGTAATCCAGAGGAGGAATGATGGTGACTCAGTTAAAGGTGGCAGTGATGGAGATGAGACAGAACATGCATGGAACCAGGGCATGTTTCTGACACAGAGGTAGCAGGACCTGCTGATGAACTGGATGTGGAGGAGTGAGGGATAGAAAGAGGAATGAAGGATGAATCCAGGTTTACAAAAGAGAAGGACTTTCAGTGTTGTATTCGAGGTTTTAGATGCCTTACATAATGATTCTCAACTAGCTTCCAGTCAAAATAAGTACACACTTAAACGTTCATTTAAAATTATTCTAGACAATAATTTTATCATTTGTAGGGAAATTCCATTATGTCTTACCTCAAATTATTTGTGTCTCTTAGAGAAAATGTTACCGAAGTACTTTTACTGGGGTGAATTAGTATTCTGTCATTCTCATTACTCATTTTTACTGGTCAATGTATTTTCCAAGTATTTCTTTTTAAGAGTCCTTTTATAGTAGTCATAATATAAACTTTACTGTATTGAATGAAGGCAATTGCTGTTGCAGTGATTAGTAACTCGTTTACTAAAGGAATATTAAAAATCCTTTGATAATTTTTGCTTTGATGTTACAGGATTTTATAGATGTAAAATTTCTTAATAAATGTAAACATTTCCTAATATAAATTTAAATTTTCAGATTTTAATTTTTTCATTGATACTTGCCTAATATTCATCAAGATTAATAGTTGATATATTTTGTGGCATTTGAATTATATGTGTTTTTCAGTGTCAAAGTGCGATCAGCAGCTGTTACCTGTTTGAAAAGCATTTTAGCCACAAAAACTGGACATAGTTTCTGGGAGATTTATAAGACGACAACTGATCCCATGCTGACCTATCTACAGCCTTTTCGAACATCAAGAAAAAAGGTCTCGCAAATAATGAATGTTTATTGGGTGCTCACTATATCTAGAACAGTTCTATTTGCTCTGGGATGTGAATATCAAATTGTTTAATATACTAACATTTAACCTTTCTTGGGAATAATTCCAGCTGTACTTCTTGAGTCCAAGGTATTTGTACTTTTAGTTATGGCGGTGTGAAAACGCCGAGATGGGTGGCCTAAAGAAGTGGTCATTGATTTGGGGGATAGTAGGAGTTCTTCATGACAAGCTATTTTTCTTAGGAGTAGAAAACTCTTACTTTGATCCCATGAAAGCTACAGATCCTGGGTGTGGTTTATAGGTACTGTGATCAACAAGCAAGCATTTATTTCCATAGCAAGTTAAAGTACCACAAACCCCTAGTGAAACTGAATATGACATATAGATTTCTCCCTTTTGCATGTTGATATCATAACAAGGTCCCACTGAGAGTACTCTATGAAAGGTTTAAGAACTCTTGCTTCTCCTTTCATCTAAGCATTTTTCTTTAATATTTTCTTTCCATAAAGCAACTGAGAAATAAGCAGTTGAGTTTTCACCAGTTTAATTTTGGGGCTTATACCCATTATTGAAATAGTACTTTTAATGTATCATAAATATCATTTTGGTCTTAGTCTAATTATCATTAATATTAAACTAATATTAATAATACTAAACTACTAATAAAACTAATAACCTGTAAATCACTGTGGTTTTAACATTCTAAAATTTCATTTCATCTTGAAACCATTGCTGCGTAGTAGATTTGGACTGGTTTTATACATGAGACAGATAAGGCAGAGAATTTGTGATTTGTTTAACACACCACTAGTGAGCTGAGTAGAACTCAAGTTTCTTGCTGTGTTAGGTCGGTAATTTTTTACAACTCTGCCTCTCATGTAAACATAAATGTATTTTTATTTTAAAGGGTAACGGCTGCCTCCAGATTTAATTTTAACCGTATTTAGTTTTATTTAGAAACAGATTTATTTGTGCCTAGATATTTGTTTTGCAAGAAAAGGTAAAATGTATTTCTGCCTACCTTATTTACATTTTCTGATCACTTTTTTCTAGTTTTTAGAAGTACCCAGACTTGAGAAAGAAAGCCCTTTAGAAGGCTTGGATGATACAAACCTGTGGATTCCTCAAAGTGAAAATCATGACATTTGGATAAAGACACTGACTTGTGCTTTTTTGGATAGTGGAGGCACAAAAAGTGAAGTTCTGCAGTTATTAAAGCCAATGTGTGAAGTAAGAAGATTAATTAGTCTGACTTAATCGCTTTCTACCTTTGTGTTTTTCACTGAGCTTTCTCTTAACAGTTTTCTTGGCTTGTCCCATTGCATTTGTCTTTTGTGTCCAAGTTCATGGCCTGTGTATCGAATAAGAGTGCTGCGTGCTGCACGTCCTCTTCATGCAGCATCACCTGTGCTCAGCTGTTGTGAATCCACCCAGCAGCGCATCTTTATTTAGCCTCAACTTTATGCAGTAGGTTTCAGCTGTGGGGTAGCCACATGGTGGATGAGTTCTAAGGGGGTGCCTTGAATAATTTGTTACCAATGATAGTTAAAATACTGATGATTGTAAATCACGTTAACCAAAGGCCTGCTCTAACTTTTTTTAATTTTTTACTTCTTCTAATAAGGTCATTGTTGTTTACTTTCCCTGATACGCTCTCTTGAGTTAGAAAAGAGAAGGAGTTGCAGTTAGGATTGCTTTTTTATTTTTGAAGGTACAGTACACCATTTATTTCAGTAGAAAGTAATGGTACCTACCAAGTCAGACTGAAAGTTTATATGCTTTTATATCATCCAAAGCAGCACAGTGTGATGGCGCTCTAAGACTTTAACATCTAACCTGATTTATAATAGTGTTTTTGCTGAAACTCTGCCTCTGTACCCCGCTTACCAAATTGACACTCGAGGACAGAGTTTTGGGTGAAGCAGAAAAGGCAGCTTTATTTCTTTGTCAGGCAGGGGAGCTCACAGCGGTCTAGTACCTTCAAGACTGCAAGCCTGCAGTTTTGTAGTAGGAGTTCAGGGGGCGGCACTGGTTTCCACAGAAATCACATGCAGGGTAACAACTTGTTGCAGAGTTGTCCTTGTTTTTGTAGATGCCGCAGTCCCCTTTCTTCTCCTGGGTATGATGTTCATCTCCAGCTTCTAATACTCCTGTGCCTAGAACAAAGCTGCTTAGGAAAAGGGTCTGTGGAAAAGTGCCCTAGAGAAAAACTTGTGCAGTTTAAAGTCAGGCTGATATATGCTTCTGGCATTTTTGGCTGGCTGAGGCCTGAGACATATTGCTGCAGTGTTTGCACAGACAGGGACAACAGAACACAAAGAAACCATAAGGGGCTAAACATAACTGCAGATATGCCGGTCATGGTGAGTTATGAACAGCAAGATGCACAAACACCCAACCACTGTCTCTGAGGTGTTGGGAGCAAAATGAGGAGGATGTGCAGATCACCTAAGTTCCCCCTCCTCTCCAGCCCAATCCTGGTCAGCGAAAACATGAGTAAAGCACTGTAAATTATTACACAGTTAAGCAGTTCTAAACACCATTACAAGCACCAGCTGGTCACTGATGACACTGTCAAGCAAGTTTTAACAGAAATATGAAAAAATACTTGACTAGGTCTAACACCTACCAATTAAAAATAACGAATACAGAAGTGTATATTTTGGTAAAGTGCCCTTATTGAAAGCAGTTTAAAAAGCAGCCCTTGTTTCTACTGAAAAACTGTTGACAGTGAATAAATCATCACACTCTGCAGTACTGCACTGCATTTGTAGCAGGTCAGCGGAGTGATAACCTGGCACATAATCATTTCTCATTAGTAAACAAACTGAAGATTTGTATAAAGTTCTGACTTTAGGTCAGAGGATGAAATGTTCCAAATATATATGCATATATATATATATATATATATATATACACACATACACTAATTCTTAGGTCCCTAAATTCTGTATTTCCAAAACTGGCTTTTTTTTTATTTTTATTTTTTTACTGATGTATAGTCAGTTTACAATGTTGTCAATTTCTAGTATAGCGCACAATGCTTCAGTCATGCATGAATATACATATATTCATTTTCATATTCTCAAAACTGGCTCTGTGATTTGTCTTTAGTTTAAAAGGAAAAAATGTACAATTGGTAATTTATAATCTGTTTTATGTGTGTGGTATGTAATGAATGCATGAAGATGATGTCTTATTTAAAGTTGAATATTATTTTATTGTACCACATATATTAAAGCAATTTTCTACACTTGGAGTATACCATAGATAAGTACCCAAATTTTATACCCAGAAATTGGAGTTTATTAAAAACAAACATTTCAACATGACTGCTGTGCTCATCACTGAGTGTAGAAAATGTGCAAAAATTAAATTTTCAGCTTTTCTCTTAAATTTGATCCCCATTTTCTGCTTTATCGCCTTTATCAAGTTGGAAAACTTCTTCTGTTATTAGTAACACTTTTCAACCGTGAAATTTTTTTGTACAATAGTGTAGTGACAGAATAATTTCATTTGTAAGCGATATCCTATTTCATTATATGCAGATTACCTTGGCTGAAAATGAACGATTGCTGTGTAACATATATGTTTGATATGGATATTCTAAGTTAGTTTTTTTTTTAAAACACTAACTGGTACCCATTTTTTGTATATTTTTTAGTAGTACATAGAGTTCATGACAGATCACCTGTCATTTTTTTTTAAGTTTAATATGTCAGTAACAGGAATTGAAAATTTTAAGGAAAGTATAATATTTTTACTCAAAACTATTGACTGGATATGTTTGTATATTCTAGGTGAAAACTGACTTTTGTCAGACTGTGCTTCCATACTTGATTCATGATATTTTACTGCAAGATACAAATGAATCATGGAGAAATCTGCTTTCTACACATATTCAGGGATTTTTCACTTACTGCTTCAGACAGTCCTCACAAACAAGCCGGTCCACAACCCCTGCAAATTTGGATTCAGGTATTCTGTTAAATTTCTCAAATTTGTACTGTTAATATCTCAGTTCTAGGGAAAGATAGATTGTTTGAATCCCATCAAGGCACGTTGTAAGCTTAATAATTCTATAACTTCTAAACATCTGTTCTGTCATCTGTAGAATGGAGATAAGAGTTGTAGCCAGTTTTCAATGAGATAATATATGTCAAACACCTAGGACAGTACTTGGTGCATAGTACACCTCTGTAAATATTGTAAAAAATGAATGGAGCAACCAGTTGAGCATTCAGTGTGTGTCAAGCAGTGTGCACGGAGCTGGCAGTAGGATGTGAACAAGATATACCCTACATTCTAGCAATGGAAACAGCAGACAAATAAATACAATGACACATTGTAGGTACTGTGTTGGAGATATGATGGAATTTTATATTAAAGCTCTGGTCCACTCATTTTTTAAAAGCAACCTTGTGTATTATAAAATCATATTTATTGTGGAAAATATAGAAAAATTAGGATAAACCTTAAAATTTATGATTTTATTGCCCATAATCCTGTGATCTAGGGTAACGACAGTTAACATTTGGTATATATGTTTAAGTTTATTATTAATGTATTTTACGTGCAAAAGTAAAACTAGGTACAGATTCAGATATAGCACTTCAAGACCAGTACAACTATATGGAAAGTATTGACTTAATGTGACATTTTGGTGCAACTAAATTGTTCTTTCCTACCGTGACTGGTTCCAGTCCCTTTGGCATACGTTGTGATTACTCAATTCTCCCAGTTGTTTCTTTCACTTTCACTATGACAACCTTTATTTGACATTACTGGGATGTCATTTAAACCTCACTTTGCTCTGTTTTATGTGTGTTCCTTTTTATGGGCCAACAGCAGTTAATAAGTCTGCTATTTGAAATAATGTAATTATTAAGCATGGGCATGGATGCCCATTCTGTGGTCCCACTAGACCATAAGTTGGTTGTGTAAATGACCCAGACAATGCTGATATGAGTTTTCTTTAGGCCATTGAAATGAAAATCCTAAAATAAAAATTTTTATAGAGACTTTGCAAACTGTCAAGTCTATATTTCCTACTCTTAATTTGGGAAATGCAGGTATAAGTGATTCACAGTTACCAGTAAGCATTTAAACTTTAATGTGATGTAACTTGAAGTGATAATAAAAATAATTTTATTACATGCCAAGTTTGATATAATTGCTGCTTATGATAACCTGACAATCTGTTATCATCAACACGGCTAAGACTTTTTTTTTTAATGTTTATCGTTTGTACATACATATTTATGCTGCAACCTTTCAGAAATAAAATCAGCCAGTTTTATTTTATGTCTGTGTAGAGTGCCAATATTTTTATTGCCTTAAATGAAAATTTAAACTTCACACATTAAATTCTATCATTGAAAAGGAAAGTAAATACAGATTTCTTATTCATGGTTGTTTACTGAGCACCTAGTACATTTAAGATCCTAGATGAATAGTTACTGAATCAATGAATTAGTCCTCTTCAGAAATAAAATATAAGTTACAATTAAATTCTCAGTTTTATAAAGCACAATAGTTCCTTTTAAAAGAAAAAGAAATGTCATTAACATCCATTTATCGATTCATAGTTATTAAGAACCAGTTTTCTGCCAGAACCTTATAGTGTAGAAGACAGACACACAGACAAAAGGAGGAAAGTGCTTAAACAAGTCTGCCTGGGACTGAGAGGAAATGTCTTTGTTTATCAGAGTCTGAGCACTTTTTCCGATGCTGTTTGGACAAAAAATCACAGAGAACAATGCTTGCTGTTGTGGACTACTTGAGGAGACAAAAGAGGTAATATGAATATTGGTTTTAGAGTTTGGGGGTTGAGAAGTCTAACTTGTTACTATGGGCTGAATTTTAGCATGATCATTGGAGGGAACGCTACTGCTGGGTGCGTAATGTGATGTAACGTGTGTGATGCTTGTAGCTCCTTGTGTGTAATCCATTCAGGGCGGCACTTTGGTGAAATCAATGTCAAGACCTCTGAATTCTTTTTTTTTTTAATTAAAGTATAGTTGACTTATAATATTGTGTTTCAGGTGTACAGCAAAGTGATTCAGTTACATACATGTATTTTTAAAGCTTGTCTTCCATTATAGGTTATTACAAGAATATTGTAGGAATTCTGAATTCTAGTCCCAACTGTACTAGTAACAGTGTTATCTTTGCTAAATCATTCGGTCTTTTGGGGTTTTAGTTTATTTCATCTACAAAATAATTGTAAAGGAATAAGTGATTTTCTAGGTTACTTTTAGTTGTATTACTCCTCTTTTAACTTTTTGCTTTACTTCTGTCTCAGAAGTAGCCAGAATTGTGTAAAAAAGCTCCTTTGTGTATCTTTATTATAAAACAAGTTTCTTTACTGTGTACCATGGTCCTCAGTATCTGTGGTTCTGTATGGTAATAAAAATACTTTATTTTCTTGATTCTGATAAATTGCTTTATAATATAGTACTTTTGTTCCTATTATTTCTCTCGAGATTTTTAACAGTGAGTTTAGGAATTCCTAGCAAGAGTGGTCTGATCTGTACTGCTCCAGGGTTGACCAGAGCTTTGAAGAAATGATGTAGTAAACCTTTAACTAGAGTCAGTAGCCATTGATTTCTCATGAGTTTGTATGGTGGTCATGGCAGTGGGTTGATAAAGAATGGGAGGGAATGGTGGGAGAAAAATGAAAAATTGTTTAACCTAAATGCACTTACATATTAAAAATTAACTCCTCTGTAATCCACCTCATACCATTCCATCGACTCTTAAGAACTTAAGTTGGCAAAATTCCTACAGCTCGTCGTGGGTGACCCAGCTGGGTGTGAGCCTATCTGCAGTGCTCTTTACCACAGCTTGTCACATCTCTATAATGTTAATTTTGAAAAAGATAGTATCTGTGATACTATTTTCCACTGTTATCACTGGTGGAAGATTTTTGTTAAATAACTCAACCTAGGCAGTTAACCAAGGAGAAAATTAACAGCAATAGGAAAGATACATAACTGTGTCTTAGAAGAAACAGTATTTTCATTAAATTGTCCACTTGAAAAGATTTGTTATGTGTTATTAGTTACTCTGTGTAGCCTGTTAGCCATTGTCTGTGGATCCCTCGGTGGAGGGTAGGTATTGAACCCCAAATTTGTATGGGATGATGGTCCATAGCTTTCACCAGATTTTCTAAGGGGATCTTTTTCTAAGAGATTTTTTTAAACTGTATCTTATTTGATGATATTTATTCTTACCAAGCTATATCGTAAAAGGATAACGTCACGTCTGGTGAGCACACACATGAGAAGTTCAACATTGTGAAAATCAGCATTCAGTAGGCTGCTAGCCCCCGAAGTACCAGCTGTAGTCTGTACCTCTCCTTGTCACCCACTTTTTTCTGGTTTTTGCTTGAGTTCTTCTCTGAAATTGTAAGCAAAGAGATGTGGGTCATTATCACATGTTTTCTGGTTTATGTCACAGAGGCTCTCAAAGTGTGAGACAGAGCTGGCTGGGTCAAAGAGCGATCCAGAAAGTGACATAGGTCTTAGTTACCTTAGTTGTTTATAGCTATATATTGGGGATACGTGGCTTTTGGCTATTTGAATGTAATTTTTTTAAACTAGTGCTTACTACCATTGTATTCTGTATCAGCATACTTTTGATATTGAAGTTAAAGACATGGGCATGACTTCATTTAACATTTTTCTTTAGACCTTCCTCAGGAACAGTTTTTGAAGATGCTTTCTGGCTGGAGTTGAATTACCTAGAGGTTGCCAAGGTAGCTCAGTCTTGTGCTGCTCACTTTACAGCATTGCTTTATGCAGAAATCTATGCAGATAAAAAGAACATGGATGATCAAGAGAGAAGGTAATGGCATTTGCAAGTTTTAGTTTGTAAAATTGTTGTTGACATGGTTTCATTAAGTGTGTATGTTAAATATTTGTTTTACTCCCACTCTCCCTTTTAAAAGATATTTTAGATATTTTCCATCTTTTAAAGAGCAATGATAATAATTTTTTAAAAGAAATAAAGTAATTTTTCTCTGAAATAGATGTTTATTATTTAAGAATTATAAAAATTATACAGATAGCAGGTCCCAGAGGACAGAGATCATACTTAATTTTCTCTGTATTCCCCATAGTAACTAGCATTGGGAACTTAGTGATTAGTAAATTTTTTCAAATGGTTGAGTGATTCCCTAAATTCAGTTAAATTAAGTTTATCACTATTCCCTCAGTTTATTCAAAATCCATTTTACTTATTGACTAGAAGTAATGTATCTGATTTCTTTCTGTGACTAAATCACTTTCATTACTTTGTTATCCCCCTTTATTTCTACTGCTTGAATTTGCTTTTCCTCTGTGTTAGAATTCTCATACAAGTCTGACAAGTATAATCCTAGATACCAGTGAAAAACAAAAAACAGCCAAGAAAGTTGAAGAGTAAAAAATAGTTTATTGCCCTCCTCAAATCTATTCATTTGAAATAGCTTAGTGTTTATTTTTATAGTTAGCCCCACTTTCCTTCCACAAAATTATCCATTTTAGAAAATTGAAATAGCGAAACTATATTATGTTGATCCATTTCTTATTCTTGCTACTCATAATTTCTACTTTGGATTATCATTAAGCTGGAAGCAGTATGGTTTTTGGACTGTGGGAAACCAGGAGTCAGAATTCAGATCCTAGTTCAAATATATTTAACTTAGTAGACTTGGACTGATTTCTTAATTCTCTGGTTTGTTTTCATTTCTACTTTTCAATTGAAAACAATTAAAAATCTGCAACATGTAGATCATGTATATAATATGTAATTGATAGATTCATGATCACTTAGACTTTGTAGGAAGACAAGTGTGCTGCCCTTTAAGTATGAAATGAGTAAGAAGTCGATTTTTGCCTACTCTTAGTCTTAGAATTTGACAAGAGGCCTGCAGACTTAGTAGTAGCGATTTTAATCTTGGTTCTGTAGAATACAGTTTCCTACTAATCAGGAGTGAATAGCTGAGCTCTTATAAAAGCACTTTTAATTTGAGGGTAGGTGATTGTATAGAATGTGGCTGCAGAATTGCTTGTTTAAAAGCAGGAGTGCTTAGATTTTATTTTACTTAACTTCAGGGAAAAAGTGCTTGACAATTGGGGCTTGCTGTTTGCATTGAAAGTCTGGGTTTTTTGTTTGTTTGTTTTTTGATTTTTTGTTTTGTTTTGTTTTTCTTTTATGCTGCACTTTATTCCTTGATGGATTGATGAGTATTTGAGTTGTGTCCACTTTGGGGTCATATAATACTCCATGAACATTCAAGTACAAGTTATTAGGTGGTTGTATGCTTTTATTTCCGTATTTCTAGGAGAGGAATTTATTTATTTATTTAGGGTGGGGGAGGTAATTAATTAGGTTTATTTATTTATTTTTAGAGGAGGTACTGGGGATTGAACCCAGGACCTCATGCATGCTAAGCATGTGCTCAACGACTTGAGCTATAACCCCCCTCCCCCCTTAGGAGAGGAATTTCTATATCACATGGTAAGTCTGTATTTATCTGCTGAGGAACTGCTGGACTGTTTTCAAAACTAGAATTTTACATTCCCACTAGTAATGTATGAGGACTCCAATTTCTCCACATTCTCACAATATTTGTTATCTGACTTTTTCAGTCTACCCATCCTAGTGAATATGAAGTGGTATCTCATTGTGGTTTTGATTTGCTTTTCCCTGGTAGCTAATGTTAATGAGCATCTTTTCAAGTATTTTTGGTAATTTGTACATCTTCTTTGGACAGATGTTTTTTCAGATCCTTTACCCATTTTAAATTGGGTTATTTGTCTTTATATTATTGTACTGTGGGAATTCTTTGTATACTCTAGGTACAAGCCCCATATCAGATATATATTTGGTAAAAATGTTACCTTTGTCTGTGTATTGTCTTTTTTCTTTTCTTTTGTTTTTTGGAGAAATGTCTGTTTAGATCTTCTGCCCATTTTTTGACTGAATTGTTTGTTTGTTTTGATATTAAGGTATATGAGCTGTTTGTATATTTTGGAAATTAATCCCTTGTTGGTTCCATCATTTGCAAATATTTTCTACCATTCTTTAGGTTGTGTGTTCATTTTGTTGATGGTATCCTTAGCTGTGTAAAAACTTTTAAGTTTAATTAGATCCCATTTGTTTATTTTTGCCTTTATTTCCATTATTCTAGGAGCTGGTTTGAAAAAAATACTGCTGTGATTGATGTCCAAGAGTATTGTGCCTGTTTTACTCTAGGAGTTTTATAGTATCTGGTCTTACATTTAGATCTTTAGTCCATTTTGAGTTTATTTTTGTATATGGTGTTAGAGAAAGTTCTAATTTCATTGTTTTACATGGAGCTGTCCAGTTTTATGAGCACTGCTTCTTGAAGAGACTGTCTTTTCTCTGTGGTATATTCTTGCCTCTTTTGTCATAGATTAATTGACCATAAGTGTGTGAGTTTATTTCTGGACTTTCTGTTTTGTTCCATTGATCTATATTCTGTTTATGTGCCTGTACCACACTATTTTGATTACTGTAGCTTTGTAGCATAGTCTGAAGTGAGGGAGCATGATTCCTCCAGCTCTGTTTTCCTTTTTCAAGACTGTTTTGGCTAGTTGAGGTCTTTTGTGTTTCCACACAAATTTTAACTTTTTTTCCACCTCTGAAAAATGTCACTGGTAATTTGATAGGAATTGCATTGAATCTGTGTATTGCCTTGGGCAGTATGACAATTTTAACAATATTGATTCCTCCAATCCAAGAACACAGTGTATCTTTTTATCTATTTATGTCATCTTCAAATTCTTTCATCAGTGTCTTATAGTTTTCAAAGTACAGGTCCTTGGTCTCCTTGGGTAGGTTTATTCCTAAGTATTTTATTCTTTTTGGTGCAATGGTACTATTTCCTTAATTTCTTTTCCTGCTATTTTGTTGTTAGTTTGTAGAAATGCAACTGATTTTTGTATATTAATTTTGTATCCTGCAACTTTACCAAATTCATTGATGAGTTCTAGTAGTTTTCTGGTCACTTCCTTAAGGTTTTCTATGTATAGTATCATGTCATCCATGAGCAGTGACAGTTTTACTTCTTCTTTGCCAGTTTGGATTCCCCTTATTTTTCTTCTCTTATTGCTATGGCTACGACTTCCAAAACTATGTTGAATAAAAGTGGCAAAAATAGGTATCCTTGTCTTGTTCCTGATCTTAGAGGAAATGCTCTCATCTTAGGTGTGGGTTTGTTGCCTAGGCCTTTATTATATTGAGGTCGTTCCATCTGTGCCAACTTTCTGGAGAGTTTTCATCATAAATGAATGTTGAATTTTTTTTCTTTTTCAGTTTTATTAGGTAGAATTGTTACAATCTGCACATATACAATATATTGTATATAAATACATATACACAATATATTGCACATATATGTGCACAAAATTTTACACATGTTCATTGTTTCTAAGAACATTTAGAGCATTAGCTTTTTAAATGTACATAGTTATCAAAGGAATAAAGCCAATCACAAGATAGGAAGTAATTCAAAAAGATACATACATCCTACTCTTAATAGCAACATTATTTATAATTGCCAAGATATGGAATCATCCTAAGTGCACATCAAGAGATAAATGGATAAGGAAGGATGCAGCATGCATATGTAAGGGAATACAACTCACCCATAAAAAAGAAGAATATTTGCCATTTGCAGCCCTTCATTCACTTTTTTTTTTTTCACTTCAAAAACCAGAATTTTATAACTGGCATAAGCATTTCCATTGCATCAAAAACAAGAAAATACCTAGAAATAAACTTAACCAAGGAGGTTACCTATACTCAGAAAACTGTAAAACATTGATGAAGGAAATTGAAGATGATACAAATAAATGGAAAGATATCTTGTGCTCTTGGATTGGAAGAATCAACACTATCAAAATGGCCGTACTACCTACAGCAATCTACAGATCCAGAGCAACCTCTGTCAAAATACTCGTGACATTCCTCACAGAACTAGAACAAACAATTCCGAAATTTATATGGAACCATAAAAGACCCTGAAGAAGTCTTTTGTAGGTCTTTTTTTTTTTCCCCTCTTTCTTTTTGTTCTCTTTTCTTATGGTTTGATTACTAGAGAAATTCCTTTAACATTTGTTGTAAAGCTGGTTTGGTGGTGCTGAATTCTTTTAGCTTTTGTTTATCTGTGAAGCTTTTGATTTCTCCATCAAAGCAGAATGAGAGCCTTGCTGGATAGAGTATTCTTGGTTGTAAGTTTTTCCCTTTCATCACTTAAAAATATACTGTGCCACTCCCTTCTGACCTGTAGAATTTCTGCTGAAAAATCAACTGATAATCTTATGGGAGTTCCCTTGTATGTTATTTGTTGTTTTTCTCTTGCTGATTTTAATATTTTCTCCTTATCCTTAATTTCTTTCAATTTGATTACTATGTGCCTTGGTGTGTTCCTCTTTGGCTTGATCCTGTGTGGAACTCTTTGTGCTTCCTGGACTCGGGTAAGTGTTTCCTTTCCCAAGTTGGGGCAGTTTTCAGCTATTATCTCTCCAAAAAGTTTGTCAGGTCCATTATCTCTCTCTTCTCTTTCTGCGACCCCAATAATGTGAACATTAGTGTGCTTCATATTGTCCCAGAGTTCTCTTAAACTATCCTCATTTCTTTTCTTTCTTTTTTCTGTTCTGCAGCAGTGATTTCCACTAATCTGTCTTTTAGTTCATTGATCCATTCTTCTGCCTCATTTAATCTGTTTTTGGTTCCTTCTAATGTGTTACTGATTTCAGTGATTTAATTTTTCAAATCTGTTTGAGTATTCTTTATATTTTCCAACTCTTTGTAAGAACTTTGCTCTGTGCATCTATACTCTTCTTGAGTTCTCTGAATATCTTCACCATCATTATTTTAATCTCTTTCTCAGATAGATTGCCTGTCTCCTCATCACTTATTTCTTCCTCTGGGGTTTTATCTTGTGCCTTAGCCTGGGAGGTATTCCTTTGCCGCCTCATATCGTCTTATCTTTCTACGTGCTTGTGAATTCCTTCCATGGGCTTTGGGATTGTTCTTTTCTTATTTCTAGTATCTGCCCCTGGTGGATGAGGCTGGACTAGAGGCTTATGCAGGTTTCCTGGCAGGAGGAGCCGGTGCCTGCCCACTGCTGGGTGAAGCCTGGTCCTGGACCTCTGGTAGGTAGGGCTGTGTCTAGAGGTCTTTGTGGCTCAGGAAGTCTGCTGATGAGTGGGGCTGTATTCCCACCATGTATGTTGTTTGGCCTGAGGCTTCCTTACAGGCTGTTGGGTGGGGCTAGGTCTTGGTGCTAATGATCCAATCAAGAGGTCAGCCTCCAGGAAAGCACATGTAGATGAACACTCCCAAATGTCCCCCATTTGCTTTTATGTCCCCAGGCTGAGCCACAGCTATACCCTGCCTCCCAAGGAGTCCTTCCAAAACCAGCAGGCAGGTCTGGCCCAGGTTCCTATGAAGTCATTATCTGTCCCCTTGGACCCTGTGCAAACAAAATTCTGTGTATGCTTCCCAAGAGAATGAAGTCTCTGTTTCCCCCAGTCCCATGGGGCTCCTGGAGCTAAGCCCCACTGGGCTTCAAAACCAGATGTCCTGGGGTCTCGCCCTCCTCCCAATGCCAGAATCTGGGCTGGGGAGCCTGACGTGGGGCTCAGAGCTCTCACTCCTGTGGGAGGGCCTCTGTGACTTAATAAATCTTCAGCTTATGTGTTGCCCACCTGGGGGGTATGGGGCCCAATTATATCACGAGCTCGCCCCTCCTACCATCCTGCTGAGATCCCCTCTATGTATCCAGCTGAAGAAGATCTTTTTTGCTAAGTTCCACCTAGTCTTATTTTCAGTGGTTGTTTAGAAGTCAGTTGTAGTTTTGTTGTAGTTGTGAGGAGAGCCAAGCTCGTGGTCCTGCTACTCCGCCATCTTGACTGGAACTCGGAAAGTCTGGTTTTGATTTTTTTTTTTTCAGGTTCCTGCCGGGAAGGGAGGGCAGAGAGACGTGAAATGTATAGAGAAGATAGAGAATGCTAATTTTCTTCAGTGACTCAGTTAGGTGAACTGAGACTTCTGTAAATCTAAAGTAATCAGGAAAAGTATAAAAGCAAAATACAGATCTACAGTTAACAAACAGTGTCAGGTCAAAAAATGGATTTCTGTCTTAGGTTTCTTGTTCAAGTTATTTAATAGCAAAATGCCTTGTACTAGGTATTCAGGAATACGTATAAAGTTTATTTTATTTGCAAACTTGCTCCTGAGAATATATGAGCTTTCAAAATTAGCATCCATAAATTTTTTAAAAAGAAGTCAAAACTCCTTCAAGCAGGATTTAGACAACAGGTGCTAGTCCACACCCTCAGCCATGGTAGTGCTCCTGGCACCTGTGGCAACACCTGGCAGAAGGCCTGGCAGCTCTGTTTTTTGCCTGGATGAGTGACAGCCTAAGATTGAAAATCATAGCTTGTAACACTATCATTCCTACTTTTAAAATTTCTCCTCTAAAAACTGCCTTTTCTTCTGCGTGACTTACCAATAAGGAAAATATATGTAATATTTATATATAAAGGTTATAAGCCAAAATAGAATGTTGTCAGTGCCATTTTGTCAGTCAGTGGTCTCCTGTGTCCCATCCCTCTGCTTCTCTGAGAGGTAAAAGTTATGTTTTGTGTTGACCATTCACTTGGATGATACAGTTATCATGTGAGTAGGTACCCATAAATATAGTTTAGTTTGCTTATTTTTGAGCTTTATAAGAAATCATACATGAACTTTTCTGTAAGTTGTTTTTTCACTCACTTTTTTGGGTAAGATTTATCTATGTTGTTTGTGTTTTGCTGAAATTCATTGTCGCTGCCACATAGTGTATCAGTGGGACAGTATGCCACAATTCTTTTACCATTCCCCTGTTAATGATATATATCTAGGTGCAGAATTACTGGGTTGCAGAGTATGCAAATTTTCAACCTTATAAGATCATGCCAAATTGTTTTCTCAAGCGGTTATGCCAGCTCACAGATGTAGTTCGTGAAGAAGTGGGTCAGTAGGAAGCCTTACACTTCGAGAAGGGAGTCAAAGTACCACTATTTCTAGTTTGAGTAAAAAAAGTAAAGAAACTGAAATAAGTTTATAGGTAAATAATGGAGGCACTGTCCCTTATGACAGTATTTATTTTATACATTGATTATTATCATAAGCACTGAATAGCTAGCATTATTTTAGAATTGAAATTACTTATAGGACTGAGTATCATATGTATAGATGGCATGTGTAAAGCTAAGGCCTTGATGTAGATACGTCTGAGTTCTAATTCTGTCACTTCTTAATCTTATTACCTTGGATCCTACTGATCCACCTCCTTCTCAACACTTAATATTTACCAGACTTCTTAATTTTTGCCAATTTATCAGGTGTTAGGTGGTGTCTCAAGTGTGGTCTTAATTTGTGTGCTGGTGATTATTAATGAGTTTAAACATCAAGCAAAACCACTGACAACGTACAGGAATTGAACTTGGGGGCATCTGCTCTATTTTTAAACAGGCCTGTCTCTATAAATAAGCCTTTTTTGGCATATAGCGTTCCCATAAATGAGACTGTCATTAAGACGTAATTCTTATTCAAAGAATTAATTCACAAATTCCTTTTCTATTCTAGGCCTAAATCATATTGTTTTCAAGTATAAATGGTTCATTATATTTTGTGACCTTTGTTAGTTTTTTTTGTCAAAGTCTACAGTATCTGTTAATAAGCTTTTAAAGTAGTATATTCCCATGAAAAGAGGTTGCTCTTGTGACCCACAGAAATCTTACATTTGAAGAAGGAAGCCAAAGTACAACTATTTCCTGTTTGAGTGAAAAAAGTAAAGAAGAAACTGGAATAAGTTTACAGGTAAATATTTAGACCCTATTATCGATGGTAAAATTTGTTTTATACTTTAGATTATTATTTTGTTACAAAGACAATATAGATTTGATTTGTCATTTGATTTTCAAAACTGAAGTTACTTTTTGCTGTGTCATATATGTAAATTCATGGTCTTGAAGCTTAGGCCTTGGAGTAGACAGACTTGAGTTCTTATCCTTCCTAAGCCGCTTAGATGTATAATCTTTGCAGAGATTACTTAACCTTTCCAACCTTGAGTTCCTTTATCTGCAAGATGAAATTAAAACCACCAATCTCTTAGGGTGAATTTATACCACATATTTTCTGCCACGGTACTCTGTTCATTTTCTTTATAGGACTTAACATTTATAATTATATATTCATTTCTCTACTTTGTTTATTGTATGTCACATCTCAGGGCAGATTGCTTTTTCTATAAATTTTTTAAAGTCTATCCTTAAATTGACATATTCTTACTGAATTTCTTTGGAAAACTTATTCCTCTAAAATGGCAGTTTCAGCTTCTTCACTTTGCTTAAACCTCTTCCCTTCCCTTCCCTTCCCTCCCCTCCCCTCCCCTTCCCTTCCCACTTTTGCTTTCAGTGTGCCTCCTGCTTCGTGGCCAAATTAGGGATCACAGAGAGGAAGTCCCACCACCTCCCACTGTCAACCACAAACATCTCCCTGCATCTGCTTCTGTTGTAATCTTTCCTCTTGTTAAAGCAGAGCAACAGTTTCTCCTTCTGTCCTTCTTTCTGGACTTTGTTTTTCATCAACTCTTTCTCAGAAACTTTTATTTTTTACTGTGCTGTGCTCCCTCTCAACAGATCCAAACATTGTAAAACTTTTCGTATTAAAAACATTCCCCTTCAAGTGAATGCAAAACCATTTCCCTGCTCCCTATGTTCTCCTTAAGGTCCTCCCTTCCCATCACAGCCAAACCCTGTGCAAGGGTTGTCTGTATTTGCTGTCTCCATTTCCTCTCCTTCTCCACCCTCCACAGAAGTAGCACTTGGTAATGCCACCCATGAACTTAACGTTACTGAGTCTAGTCTCTGTTCAGCTTCTTCCTTAATGTTTCATCAACACTTAACCCCATCAGGCATGCTTTGTTTGAAATATGTTCTGTCTGCCTCTTTGATCCCATTCTCCTGGTTTTTCTCCTTCCCTTTTTTGCTTCCTTATAGTCTTACCCTCTGTGACTGAGTTTTTGGAGAATCTCCTGTGCACCAGGAGCTGTGCTACGCTTCAGGACTGAATGTTCCAACACTGAGGGCTTGATTCGTGTTTATGAATAGGAACAGTTTGATTAGAATAATAGAGTTGTGCTGGTGTCAATTTGTGTTTAGAAAATATTTCCTAGAGCAAGCACCATTAAGACAATTAAATTGCTCAATCAGTTTTTCTGTGCAGTGCAATTTAACTCTTTCTATTTTCTTGTTTTCTATTTCCATTTTTATTTTACTGAGATTGTTTTAAACAGAATTAGTTCTTTCCCAAGTAAATTTTGTAACAAAACTTTGAGTCATCAGACCACTTGTTTATCCATATCACATTTTACCAATTATAACATAATGCAATTTTGAATTTCCTTTGAAAGAAAACCTATGGCTCTTATTTTTACCAAATTCAATTTTCAAGAGTCAGACTTTGCAGAGCTTTATTTTCCCATATTTTAGCTGCTGATAGGGTTGTTTGCTTTTGTTTTATGATTATTTTTACATGTGTTAAAAGCCTGGTAGGTTGGGATTTATTTCTTATGTAATTCAATAAATTGTTAGCAATTCTTGTCAGGTAGTCCACTGTCATTCTGTTATAAATTTGTTTTGTTACTGATCTATATCTTTAATATATATTTCAATGTTATTATACTTTTATTTTTATAACATACTTTACTTTTATAACATAATGTTTAGAGTTGGGAGTTACATTTTGGTGATGATGTAATTTCAGATTTGCTAAATTGATAAACTGGTATTTCTCCCCTCCAATTTTTGTTGTTTCCGTGTTTTTAGGATCTGCTCTTAGAAATCTACAGAAGTATAGGAGAGCCAGATAGTCTTTATGGCTGTGGTGGAGGGAAAATGTTACAACCCCTTACTAGGTAAGTTGCTTTTTCCTAGATAATGTTATAGAAATTCTTTACGAAGAAGTTACCTGCATGTAGAACTCAAAAGCGTTTTAAAAATCTTTTCTTACAGACTACGAACATATGAACATGAAGCGATGTGGGGGAAAGCCCTGGTAACATATGACCTTGAGACGGCAATCCCCTCATCAACTCGCCAGGCGGGAATAATTCAGGTACTTTTTTTCTGCTTTGATAAAGCTCTGCTAGTGTGGTGCTCAGATTCTTTCATTATGTCAGTGGAATATTCACACAACGAGATAACTTTAGAGATAAGACTGAAGATTATTTGTTATTGAGATACTGGGATAAAAGTTCAGAGGTAGACAGGTAAATTGGACAGATCACTGACCTGACAGAGGAATGTAGATTTGCTGATCATAGTCTTCGTAGCTAACAACGGAAGACATTTCTTGACTGTGTACGATGTGCCAGGTAGTGAATTAAGTCCTTCGTGTGGCAAGTCTCATGTAGAGGATTTCTCATACAGTTTTCACTAGAGTTTGTCCCAGAAATTATCATCTCTGTTACTGGTTTAGCCATTCTTTCATCAAATATGAGAGCCCTTTGGGCTCCATCTTTGTGTATTGAGAGGAACAGAGAAACAACACTTTGAGATTTTAAGTGATACTGTCAACTAATAGAATTTTTAAAGTTACTTTTTCTGTTTGATTGCTGTTTTTTTCTTTCCCTACTTACCTGTTACTTTCAACCACTTACTTTTTTTTTTAATTAAACTCCTGCTCAGGCCTTGCAGAATTTGGGACTCTGCCATATTCTTTCCGTCTATTTAAAACGATTAGATCATGAAAATAAAGAGTGGTGTGCTGAGCTACAGGAACTGCATTACCAAGCAGCATGGAGGGGCATGCAGTGGGACCACTGTGTTTCTGTCAAGTAAGAGGAATTCAAATTTTTTTTATCGCCCTTTTGCTAGTTATGAACAATAAACTGATTTTTATCTTGCTCTATTAACGTGGTGGGAGTTGTGCTGAGTTATGTTTTGTAGATGCTGTAAATTCTGGATATGCCTAAATCTTAAATAAGATAGCAAGCTGTCAGCATGCCTAGTCTTGAACTTCACTCCCTTCTTCTATTAGGGTGCCTTCACCTCTACCCTCAAGATATTTTTGAAAATAGAAATATAAAAATTATTTTCTCATGAGAATCTTCTCATATGCTGTTTATAAATCTAAAGAGAAATACAGGCGTCTCCCTTTCCACTACCTTCTGCAAACATTTAATCAGTCAGAGGGTACTTTTATTGGCTGGATGGTACACAGAAGACCGTTCATCTTTATTTATGAAATATTTTCTTTTATAAAAGAATACTGCTAAATCACTAGCGCAGGAAGATACCGTTTATAACCTACATGTAAGGTCACCATGTGTTCTGAGTGTAGAGCCAAGCACCTAATTGAATAAAAGATTGTGTATTTATGTAGAAATTCTTTTGATGATATAAAAAATTGAATCATATTAATTGTATGTATAATCACGTTCATAGAAAAAAATTTTCATAAGTTAGATTGTCTTTCAGATTTCAAACTGTTACTGTGGTAAAATTAGAGATAGGCTGTCCTATTTTAAAAATATTTTACTCTGCCAGCTGATTCCCACTTGCCTCCGTAAATCTCCGTGTGCTGCTTTCCCCCTTGCTTACTGTGTTTCAGCCACATAGGCCTTCTCCATGGTTTTCCATCAGGACAAATTGTTTGAAACTGAAAGTCTTAAATGTATCTTCTTTTTTCCTTTGTTACCTTGAAGGTAGCTACTTGTCATTCAGACTGTTTAATAACATGATGTATTTAGAGAGCCTTTTTTGACCATCCATTCTAAAGTAGTCACCCAGTCATCCTGTTTTGTTACTCCTTTGTTATCCTGTTCTACTTTTCTGCATGCCCTTTGTCACTATCTGCTATTTTTCTTATTTATTGTCCATCTTCTCCAAACTAGAACATAAACTCCATGAGAATGGAACCTGATCTGACTTGTCCACTAATGGATTCCCTGCGTCTAGAACCTGGTGCCTAGTGTTTGGCACATAGTAGGTGTTCATCAAATAAATAAATAAATAAATGAGAATGTAGCATATTTAGAACCAGGAAAAGTATCTGAGAAATTAACTTTTTTTCTGCTTGAAGAATTTAAATGATCCACAAAATTCTTTGTAATTCTTACCAAAATTTCTAGAAATGCAGTTTTGAAATTGGAGATATCTTAATTTTAGTTTAAAATTTTGCCTTTTGGTGAAGCTGTTTATATACACACATATCTTAGGATTCTCTGTTTTTAAATGTATTTTTTTCTTTCATTTTTTTATTTATCTCACAGCAAAAGGATAGAAGGAACCAGTTACCACGAATCATTGTACAATGCTCTACAGGCTCTAAGAGACAGAGAATTCTCCACTTTTTATGAAAGTCTCAAGTATGCCAGGTATTTTAAAAAGAGAGAGTTACTGTATTTTAACATTTAATGTCATGGCTTCTTTTCTGAATATTTGACGAATAATTTCAACACAAAGATTGGCACTGGTGAAGGTATAAGGACCCGACGGCTGTGGTTAGGTTGTTTCCTTGTCATTCCCTCTTCCCCTCTTCTCCCTTAAAAAAATATTTCCTGTGTAACTTGTGATTCATACTAATTGGTGCTGAGACTCGAAACAGTGCCAAAGCGGGAGGAAAAATTCAACAGTTGACAATTTCATAGCTTTTACGTATTTGAGAAATGAGTGCTCAAATGCCTTTTATTCACTGCCAGCATGTTTTTGTAAGAATTATGAGTGTGCCTGTCTTCAGTTGTTTTCTATATCTTGAAAAAGTATTCTTCATGTTTTAAATGTTTTGTATGAGAGAATATATATATATTCTTGTCAAATATATATATATATATGTATGAGAGAATTCTTTAATGCACAGTTGTCAAATATATATGTCAAATATACAGATACATACATATATATATATATAAAAAACACAAACATGTTTTTATGTATAGTACCAATGTTACCTTTTGTTTTCTTTCTTTTAGATGTAAGAATATGTTCATATGTTAGGTACTTACAGAAACTTCATTTTTTTTCTCGTGTAATATTTCTTTCTTTATGTGGTTTAAATATATTTTTTCCTTTAAAATTTAGTAAGATTCCTTTTAGGAAAGCCCCCTGATCAATTATTTGTGCTGAACCCTAAAGAAAGTCTTGTTGTGTCCCACTCCTTGGTTCTCTTCCTGGATCAGTATATTGAGAATTTTAATCCTGTCTTTTCTAGTAGTTATATGATGTTTCTCTCTCTTAGTGTTCTTTTTATAAAATGATGACTGCTTCTTATGAGGCACAGATGAGATAATGAACAAGAAAGAAATGAACTGTAACAGGCTAAACAAATGTAACACATTTTTTGTTTAACAGTAGTTGTGACCTAGTAAATCCTGTATTTTATTACAGAAATAATGCTTGCTACCATTTAAGTGCTTATCATATGGAGCCACTTTGTTAGGCTTTTCCCACGTGTATCCTCTAATCTTCAAAATAATTCTAGAAGTGAAAAAACTTTGGTTCAGAGACATCTAGTAATGTGCCCAGAGTTACACAGCTGTTACTGGCAAAACTGGGACTTGGATCCAGGGATGTGCAGTTCCAAGATTTACTTTGTTTCCACTGCCTTTTGCTGATGCTGATAAATATTAATATTATTAGATCAACACCAAGGCCTATGATGAGAACTCCTTAACAGTAATCTTGAACTTCTATCTTCCTGCAAACCTCTTCTTAGTTTTCAGTGTCTTGTCTTGTCTGCCACTAGAGTTAAAGAAGTGGAGGAGCTGTGTAAGGGCAGCCTTGAGTCTGTGTATTCCCTCTACCCCACGCTCAGCAGACTGCAGGCCATCGGAGAGCTTGAGGACATCGGGGAGCTTTTGTCAAGGTACGTGATTCCAATGACTGTGTATCTCAAAGTGCAACCTTTCTGTTACCGACAGTAACTTTAAAAAATAAACGCTATGTAGAGAACAGCCATAGGTTTCTTTCCGTTTATCCAGATGTAAGTAAAGTAGCCTAGTGAGCTCTGATCTTACAAAAATAAACATTTTCAAAACTAGTCATTGTAAAAATTCCAGTTTCTGAAATTTGGCTTTGTGTTTTTCTCTTTACAGCTTTTTCCCTGTTCTAGCCTAGATAAAATTGTTTCCTCATGTTGTTTGTCATAGCGCGTTATGCTGCATTCTGTTGTAGCACTGCATTCCATTAGTGCATTGTACTAGTGTCATTTTATGTATAGTCTGTCCTGCTGTCCTGGAAGCTCCCTACAAGTGGGCTAGTTTATTCTTGTATCCCTAGTGCTTTTTCCTGGTGACTGAGTCTTAGTAAACAGTCTGTGTCAGTGAATATGGAGAAAGTATTTAGAGGAGATAGTGTCTTATAATGGTGAAAAGGAAGTGATCCAGGAGTGCTGGAAAATGAGATAAAACAGTTATTCAGTATGTAAGGGATCTAACTCTGGACTCTCTGACCATAGAAAGTCACTTGACCTCTTTGGGCCTCGTTTTCCTCATTTTTAAAATGCAGGATTTATATCTAATGGTCTCTGAGGCCTTTTTTTAACCCCATCATTCTGAGTCACTATTATTATTGTAAGAGGAAGAAAAGAGGGTATAAATTACTAAGATCACCATATGTGTATGCTAAAATAAAGCTTGGTATATGGTTTTTAAGTAGAAAGGAGAAGGAAATTTTAGAGTCAGAAAATAGTACAGTTTTCCCCAAACTGTGTTGCAGAAGACAGAGCCATTGGTGCGGCTCTTCTTAACTAGAGGATAAAGGAACAAAGCTGCTTTCTGCTGTCATTGATAAGTTCACTGTAGTTCTTACTGCCAGAGATTCAGGAACTTTCCCTCTGCAGGAAAGATGTCTTCCTCAAGAGAACGGTTAGAATTCCTTAAGAAGCCTGTAGTGAGTAATACTGCTCTCTCTCTGCTGGGGAATTGTAAGGAAGGAAGGGGAAGCTTGATGCGCTGGTGAACAAGTACCTGTGCTCTCGGACAGCAGTTCTCAGAGTGTGGAATGGAGATCCCGGGGCTCCCTGAGATCCATTCAGGGGTTCATGAAATCAAAACTATCATAATTTATAGCAAGGTGTCATCTGTTTTTGTTTTTGTTTTTGTTTTTCTGTCATTCTCCCATGAGCTATAGTGAAGTTTGGGTGAGGTATCAGAGAATATCCACAATTAGCTGAAAAGACTATTAACATACTCCGTATTCCAACTACATGTCTGTATGAGGCTGGATTTTCTTCATATGCTCCAACCAGACATCATATCACAGCAAACCAAGTGCAGAAGGAAAGATGAGAATTCAGCTAGCTCCATTAAGCCAGACATCAAAGAGATTTGCAGAAATGTGAAACAGTGCTCTTCCTCTCACGAAATTTTGTTTTGTTTTGGGAAGTACAGTTATTTTTCATAAAAATGTTACTTATGATAGTCAATTTATTGTTATTTTAAAATAAAGTAATACATGTAAGATATTTCTCAGTTTTCATTTCTGATAAGGTAAATATTAATAGGTGTAATCCAGTAAACAAAAGCTCTTTGGGGTCTTCACATAATTTGTATGAGTATAAAGGATTCCTGAGATTAGAAAGTTTGAGACCTGCTGCTCTAGAATCATTTTGGGAAGAATTAAAGTTTTGGTTCCTATGAATTTGTGTTACTGTTTCCTTTTCTATCAAGCAACATAAAGAGCTTTCATTTCCTGGTCATCAGCTTATTATCGTCTTAGTTTCCGTGCTTCATCTTGATTTTTTTCAATATAGTAGTTCTAACAGATTGGACAGTATTTTTTTTTAATTTTTTATTGAAGTATGGTTGATTTACAATGTTAGTTTCAGATGTACAGCAGAGTGATTCAGTTATACATACACATACATAACATATTTTTTCTTTTCAGGTTCTTTTCCATTATATGTTATTAAAAGAAATTGAATATAGTTCCCTGTGCTGTATAGAAGTGGACAGCATTGCTTAGTTTGACCATCTGGGAAGCACTCTGTTCATATAAACTAATTGTACAATATGTATTTTCTCTTCCTTTAGTAAATAATATTGGTACGTGAAATCTTTGCCCGATGCCAGCATTTCCTTCATTGGATTGTGCTTTGCAGAGACATGCCCTGTGCCTGGCGGGCACAGTAGATAATTAATGAGTTTATTTCATTTCCTTGCTGGCATGTCTAATTTTACCACAGGGAACATTGAAATGGGACTAGAGGTATAGGCGTTCTGAATGACAAGCCTCATGAATGTGTTCTCACTTCAGGAGAATACATATTTAGAAATGCTGCTTTTTGTGAGGTTGAAGAGTATTTTTAAGAAAATCTTTAAAGTATAATCTATAAAAATATTGAATTAGTATGTTGTATACCTGAAACTAATATAATATTGTAAATTGACTATACTTCAATTTAAAAAAAGAAAGAAAATCTTTAAAAATGTCCATCTGTGGGTTCTCTGCTGACCGACCCTCAGTGATTTGACCATGGTGTAGGTTTCTAAATTTTGGTCCTTATTTTGGATTATTTGGAAGTTCCAATCATGTTACTCTTAAAAGTCTTTTGTATTTGTTATATCTTAAGTTTCAGAACCTGCGTGATAGCAATTTTTTTTTCCCATTTCTCTTGCTTACATGAGCTTTGTGATTTGACTTTCAGATCAGTGATGGATAGGCAGCCCTCTGAAGTATACAGTAAGTGGTGGAAACACTCCCAGCTTCTGAAAGACAGTGATTTTAGTTTTCAGGAGCCTATAATGGCTCTACGCACAGTCATTTTGGAGATCTTGATAGAAAAGGAAGTGGAGAACTCCCAGAGAGAGTGTTTTAAGGACATTCTCACCAAGCACCTTGTAGAACTCTCCACACTAGCCCGAACTTTCAAGAACACTCAGGTAATCAGACTTGAAACTATGTGGTCTCACCTCTTGACCTTTCCTTTTATTACCCAGAAAATAGAAAACATAATTAAAAAAGAAATGCCCTTGGGAGACAGATTACTATTAAACTATTGTATAGCACAATTGTTTAAGATTTCCCATTTTGGAATTAGACCTGAGTTTGAGTCTTGAACAAGGTACTTACCTTCTCTGAGCCTCAATTTCCTGATTGAAAAATGAGAAGCTGCCTAACTTCCTTACTATATTTATAACAATTTAGTGATTTTATATACTTTGTGTATACACATGCAATATATTTATATATATATTTAGTTTCTATATATAGAGAAAAACATACAGGCAGACATGAGGGCTGGACAAGACAGTCAGAGATACAGTTTAAGGCAGTCCTGACAAATAGTCAAGTCCTCAGTGAATGGTAGTGACTGCTTTTATTATTAGTGGTGGTGATAGTAGGAATAATAAATAGTAAAAGTATTTATTCCCATTTGTCATTTTCATTTCAGCTCCCTGAAAGGGCAATATTTCAAATTAAACAGTATAATCCAGCTAGCTGTGGAGTCTCTGAGTGGCAGCTGGAGGAAGCACAAGTGTTCTGGGCAAAAAAGGAACAGAGTCTTGCCCTGAGCATTCTCAAGCAGATGATCAAGAAGTTGGATGCCAGTTATTTAGAGGTTCACTTTTTTTTTTTTTTTGGCTTTTTACTGAATTAGTATTTTACTGTTATAAGAAATATTACTGAGCAATAAGATATTTTAAATAAATTTTAATATAATTACCATCTTTATTAAAGCTTTGAGATTACTGATCCATGAATAAGAGATTGTGAAAAGGAGACTTGAAAATTAATATTTGTAAAAGAAGTTTAGAAAGTATTCATTTTTCCTATTTACAACATTTCTATCAGTCCATCTTGTGGTAGATTTATTTAATTTCCCAGTGTCAAGCCTTTTTTTTTTTTAACTTTCCAAAGTATTCAAGAAGGGTAGATGAAAACAAAGATGAAATATCTACAATAATTTGAAATGACAAAAAAATGGAAGAGGAAATGCATGAGAGAACAAAAGTTAAAAAAAAATTGGAATAATTAGGTTGTCAATTCAAATACTTTGAAAACATCATGTCTAAAATTTTATCTACCATTCCCTATATTAGTTATTGTAAATTTGGTTGCGTCTTCAGCTCTGTCTCCAGCATACAGTGAACAAAGTAGCAACATTTGTAAGAATCATAAAGTGTTTTAAAGGTTTGGCCACAATGGTGTTCCTCTGACATACGCCTGCTTAGTGAATATCAGCTTACTGTCCTTTTGGATAATGGGAACTTGTATGACATCCTCCATTATTAGAGAATTCATTATTATACCAAAGACCTGGAAGCTCATATGATACGATGTTTAAATATTGCTTAACATTATGGACCCTGGAGTAAGTCTGACTGGAGTTACCCTCTTTGTACCTCAGTTTTAGTTTTCTAATTAAGGGTGATAATAGTATTTATTTCATAGAGTTCTTGTGAGGATTAAATGAGTTACTATACATAAAGCCATTAGAAGCGGAGAGGTATAGCTCAGTGGTAGTGTGTGCTTAGCATACACGAGGTCCTGGGTTCAATCCCCAGTAACTCCATTAAAAGTAAATAAGTAAATAAAAACTTAATTACTTCCTCCCCCCCCAGAATAAGTAAATTAATTAAAATAAATAAATAATTTTTTTAAAAAGCCGTTAGAAAATGCCTGGCATATAAATGTACTCAATAAATGTGAGTTGCTCCAATAATAGTAGTAATAATAAATAGTAATGGATGATTATTCTATAAATCTACATGTTTGGAATTATTGAAATAGTTGTTAAGGTGAAAGCAAATGAGGAAAAACATTTTTAACGTGCTTTTTTCCCCCCCACTACATGGAAGACATATTTGTGTAACAGTCATGATAATGAATTACATTTTAGGATTTTGCTTTCAGATGCAGAATGATCCCAACCTAAAACTTATATACACGGAATGTCTGAGGGTGTGTGGCACCTGGTTAGCAGAAACTTGCTTAGAAAATCCTGCTGTCATTATGCAGACTTACCTAGAAAAGGTAAGATTTTTGAGCAACCCTTAAGAAAGTTGTTTAGCATGAATACATTTGATCTTTTTGGTGGGACCAGATGTTTCTCAAATGCAAATAAAGGTGTGATTTCACTTTCCTTTTGTATATGATTACTATTTTAGCTCTGTATACTCTTTAGGGCAGAATGTTACAAAAGAAGGATTATGTTTTGAAAATAAGCGTGTGTGTGCTCTCTATCCCTACCACCAGCTACTCTTTCAAGTTATTCCTGATAATTTCTCCACTAACTTATTTGTAGAAATAGCTGATTAAGGAATATGCGTGTCAGCCTTTACCATTCATTTGTAGCCCAACCCTACAAGTAGAACCAGGACTCCAGTGCTCCTACCGCTTTTGACTGTCCTGTTTCACCGTCTTACTCATTTAATTTAGCAAATTTAAAAAATAGCTACTTCACTAAATAAATGAAAGTGAACAGCGTACTATGATTTTTAAAAAAAAATTTGATAGAGCTTTTTGTTTTTGCACAGTTCTTTAGAAAAAACAACTGTTTTGGTTATTTCTGCACTGTCAAAGTTATTTTGAAAAGTCAAGAAAATTCTGTACTTCATATAATTTAGCTTGTATGTTAGTTAAACTTTAGTGTGGCTATTTCTTTGATCAGAGTAATTCTTTAGGTGCATTTAGTATCTGTAAATAAAATATGAATGGATTGTGCTTTTTTGAAGGCAGTGGAAGTTGCTGGAAGTTATGAAGGAGAAAGCAATGATGGGCTCAGAAATGGAAAAATGAAGGCGTTTCTCTCATTAGCACGGTTCTCAGATACCCAGTACCAAAGAATTGAAAACTATATGAAGTCATCAGAATTTGAAAACAAGCAAGCTCTCCTGAGAAGAGCCAAAGAGGAAGTGGGCCTTCTTAGGGAACATAAAATTCAGACCAACAGGTAACAGGTGACAAGATACACAGATATACAGTGACTGTATATATGCAAGTATACAGATAGGAATCCATGCTCTGGGTCTGGGCTAATTGTAGAGTATTATTGATGTTAGCTTTTTGTTTTGCTTTTTTAGTTTGTTGGTATCATAGTTGAAAAAGAGACAGGTGTTGAAATTAAATAGAGAGCAGTTACCTATCTTGATGTAACTGAATCCTTTACTCAAACTTGCCTTTGGTCTGTACATTTTAGTTTAAGTAGAGTCCACTTTGTCCTTGGTTGCCTAGGGTAGCTTTTGAATTGCATAAACTTACTTTAAGACAAAAGTTTGTTCCTTTTATGATTTTTATGATTTTGCTTTTTCTCCTGGGTTGGACACCTGATTTTTCATCTGCGTTGTATATCTTGTATGATTTTATAGTTCTATAAAATTTGATGGGTTTTGTGTTTTACTTTAATTATCCAACGTAAGATACACCGTAAAGGTTCAGCGAGAGCTGGAGCTGGATGAATGTGCGCTCCATGCGTTGAAAGAAGATCGTAAACGTTTCTTATGTAAAGCAGTTGAAAATTACATCAGTTGCTTACTAAGTGGAGAGGGGCATGACATGTGGATATTCCGTCTTTGTTCCCTCTGGCTTGAAAATTCTGGAGTTTCTGAGGTCAATGGCATGATGAAGGCAAGTTTTCTATTTCAACTCAATATTCTAGCCTGTGTTTTAAAAGTTTAGACATGAGCCTCTCAATGTCATGGATTTTATATACTTTGTATCCTTGGCACTTGGCTCAGGGCTCTGCACATAGATATTTACTCAGCTCTAATATTGTAGGTTTATGTGGAGATGAGAGAATTTAGATCAGTCTCTTCCTATATCTTTGCAATTACCATAGAGGAAAAGTACCCAGGATGCTAGATTGGGAGATTTAGAAATTAAAGATGATATGATCACATGTAGATTTTTCCCTCCTGCTTTATTCTTTTCTGGGATTTTTTTGCAGTGAATTACTTCTGCAAATGGAAAAAAAATTAAGAAAACATCAAGGCAGCAGTATTTTGTAAATCTTTATTTTAAAATCTTAAATGTTATTGATGATAGCTAGTATTAAAGTTATGTTGAAAAGGTATACGTTGGCAATCAGAGTGAAGTTTAAAAGTAAAATGGTTCCTCTGGCTGAAAAAAATGACAAGACTTACAATACAGCCGGTCTCTGCTACTAGTGTACGTTAAATCCTGTTACTTTTAGCATGTAGGGAAAAATAGTTATTCCATTTTATTCACACTGACTTCTCAGTAGTCTTAATGTACACATCTGTCCTCCCTGGAGTCGCTGGAATGTAAGCATGCCCAATATTCCAGTTCTGACTACAGTTTAATTTAGATTCAAATATGACTTACTGATGAGTCAATCTAGAATACCCTTCAGAAGGTAAATGATAATGAAAAACACGTTGTCAGTGAAGTTTTAGCAACATCCACTAGATGACTGTCTTGGTAGAGGACCATTATCTTAGAATAATTTATTTGCTTAGATGTAAAACTATTTGAAATGCATTGTTTTTTAATTTCATATTTTTTTTTAATGGCAGAGAGATGGAATGAAGATTCCGTCATATAAATTTTTGCCTCTTATGTACCAGTTGGCTGCTAGAATGGGGACCAAGATGATGGGAGGCCTAGGATTTCATGAAGTCCTCAATAACGTAAGTAAACCTGAAAAATCAAACCACAGCTGCTTTTCTTTTAATTTTATTATTGTGTACTACTGTTCCACTCGAGGAAATGGCAGTAAACAAACATTTCAGTCAGTCCTACTTACGCTATCTCAGGGCAAGAATAAAGACTTCTTTTTGTCTCCTCTCATACTCCAGATAGGTTACTCAGCTTCTCTCCTTTTCTTGCTCCTCACGTACCTCTGTGTCTTTCTCTCCTACACGCCTGTGCACACACTACACGCTGCAGCATCCAGCACAGTGACACGTATCTTAATGTTAAGCAAAATTTAAAAGGTTAATGGATTTTCTCTTTTTGGTTTCCGTAAAACTAACAGTTTTTAATTTTCTGACAGCTCATCTCTAGAATTTCAATGGATCACCCTCATCATACTTTGTTTATTATACTGGCCTTAGCAAATGCAAACAAAGATGAATTTTTGACCAAACCAGAGGCAGCAAGAAGGAGCAGAATACCTAAAAACACACCTAAACAGAGCTCGCAGCTTGACGAGGTATTTGGATTGGACATGCGTTATCTGTTTGAATTGTGATGTTCGCTTTTTCCCGAAATGTTCCTTTCTTAAGTCTCAGGGATTCTAAGAGTGTGTGTTGTTGACAATACTTAGTTTGTAAATTCTTTGTTATTATGATGCTACCTAAAATTCAAATTACTGAGTATTTCTTAAAGCGTAGGAGATACCAATAGTATTTTACCTTTTTTCCTCACAGCAGTGAGCAAAGAAAAAATAGATTTTGCAAGGCACCTGTGTCCTGGAGATGATCATACCTTTGATGAATTTCATCCCTAGTAAGATGACTGTTCTGTTTGCATCTGAGGGATTGCAGGGATCATATTATGTGCCCTTCCGTTGTATAGATATGTACATAAATTCTGTTTTTTCTTTTGTTATTATAACCCTGAAAAGTTTAAGTGTTGGGTATTTGCTTATGTAATTTTTTTTTTTATTAATAGGATCGAATTGAGGCTGCAAACAAAATAATACGTACTATCAGAAGTAGGAGGCCTCAGATGGTCAGAAGTGTTGAGGCACTTTGTGATGCTTACATTATATTAGCAAACTTGGATGCCACTCAGTGGAAGACCCAGAGAAGTACGTGTTTGAAAGAATGAGTGTTGCTTTCTTGCTGTGCTGTTCTCTGTAGGAATATATTAATTATAGAGCCTAGTAATGTAAGTCTGTTCAGCTCACACATTATTACTTTAATTATAGACATGAAGGTCGTGATGATTACAGCTCACAATGATCCAGATTTTGATTTTTATCTAATTAGCTTCAACACTCCTCCAGTCACTCTTTCACTTAATTTCGTGGAACTGATGATACGTGACTGCGCTCTCGGACTTAAAGATGGAAAGTCCTTATCATTTTCCCCATCACTCCTCTTGCTGTGTCTCTTTAAATAATTATAAGTGGCTATAATATTTGGTTATGTGCGTACAGTTACAGGTATCTCTCTCCCCATACTTTAATAATTATGTTCTTTTTTCTGTTCAGAATCATATCTTCACATTTAAATTATTATTTTCAAATAAGAATGAGACTTCTCATCGTGTTCCTGTAGGCTAACAGAATATTGTCATGTCCTTCAGTCTCATTTGATAGTAACAGGAGAGGAATACATTATCCATGTGCTGTTCACATTGTTACATAATTATCTGAAGTTGCTCAGCTTGGCCGCTAGGGTAGAATGTGTCTAATTACCCAGCGCCAGGTAACGTGCAAATTCGTTTGTAAGCCATGTTTACTATTGTTTTGCTCCTACCCTGAGCGACATTGTGTCCAGAGCCCTGGACTTCATTTTCTGAATCAAGGCCTGAACCACAAATTAGCCACAGGTTGGGGTTGATAGCATCTGCTGAATTCTCCTTTCCCTTCGGTGCTGTTCCTTAATTTGCAGTTGTCACTGAAAGCTCTTTATTCTAACTCCAGGAGGCATAAGCATTCCAGCAGACCAGCCCATCACTAAACTGAAAAACTTAGAAGACGTTGTTGTCCCTACTATGGAAATTAAGGTAATTTACCATTAACAGTTTTGACTTTTTAATTAAAGTAAATTCCTCTTTATTAGGTTAAACCATTTGAAATAGCGCTTTTTTTTTGTAGCTCGAATAGGTTAAATATTGGCAAATTCATTTATTTCAATGTATGGTTTTTTTTTTTTTCCCTTTGTTGGATTCCCTTTGTCCATGCCTTAAAATACTTAAAGGCCTCTCCTGGTTTCCTTTCTTCTGTCTTCAGTTTTACACCTTTCATCTTTCTTACGAAGAAGTCTATAGGCTGTCATTTTCATTGGCCAGAAGAAGGAAAGATTCCATAGTCTTGTGCCAAGGTTAATTTTTAATTTGGCAAAAAAGTCCCTAATTATTTTATATTGGTTTTTAAAATTCTGTATGCATTAGAATGTATTGACTGTGATGTATTATAATATTAAATTGACTGTAATATGCACAATATTTTTAGCTTTGTCCTAATGATCTTTTATTGCTAGAAGTACCATGTGAGCAGGGATATATGTAATAATAAAGGTTACAGTTTAGAAAATGATCACTTTAACTATGTAAAATCTCTCCTTTGAGTCTGCAGTTTATTGCTTAATATCTGCAGTTATTTGATTTGAAATGTAGCTGCATCTTGTGGATTAACCATATACCAGCAAAGTTATTTAGCTAAATATTTCCTTAAAATGCCAGATTTAGCAGTTACAACCTGGAAAACTCCTTTCCATACTTTTTTAAAATATACCTTATTATGTTTTTGTGAAGAGTTTACTATTTCCCAGATGACTTACAGGTCATTGGCAAGACCTGAACCTGGGTTTTTCAGCAACATCATCCTAACTTTGTATGCCCTGCTTTTATTAAGAGATATTTAGGGAGGTAAATGTGTTTTCCATGTCACTTTTTGAAGCTTTCCAATGTCAGATCTTTTTTCTTTCACTTGTAAAGTTATCCCTTCAGTTCTTAACCAACAGCACATTGTCATTCATTCCTCTGTTTAATGTTAAAATTGTCATTTATGTCTCATTTTTCTTTAAATGCAAATTGTGTATCTGACCTATTGTGATATTTATACATTTTATTAGGTGGACCCCACAGGAGAATATAGAAATCTGGTGACTATTCAGTCATTTAAAGCAGAATTTCGTTTAGCAGGAGGTTTAAATTTACCAAAAATAATAGATTGTTTGGGCTCTGATGGCAAAGAAAGGAGACAGCTTGTCAAGGTGAGACTTTCCTTTCGCTATGTGATTCCTAGTGAGTTAATGAAAAAAGTCAAAGAAACACTGTAGTGGGTATTTTCTTCCTGCTTTGGGTCTTTATTTTTGTTCTGAATGATTTACAGGAAAACTTATAAAGTAGAAATATATTATTTCTAGAAGCAGGATGCATTTCCTCATTTTGTTGTGTTTCTGAAAGACTAACCTTACAACCATTGGTTGAAGTAAAATAATGCTTTTAGCATTTACCATGTACAGACATGATGAGGTTAACAGTCAGCCTGCTTGTGATGGAAAAGTATTTTGATGATTGCTGCTTATTTGCTTGAATAGTTCAAATTGAAGGCTCTTGCTTCAGTATCCTGAGTCTTGTCACTGTGCTAAGTGCTATTGAATGTACCGTAAAGGGACCGCATTCCTCCCTTACTCTGCTCTCAAGCTCTGTGGGCCTTGCTGGGAAGTAGTAGAGAGACCCCAGAGCTGCTCTGCCCTGGTGTTCTGCAGTGTGTCCTCCGGTGGAGGAGCTCCAGTGAGTGTAATTACAAAAGCAGCTGGGGAGGCGGGGTGGGGCGGCGACTTCTTTTTTCAGTATTGTTCTGCCCACCCAGTGGTATTGCTTATTCTAAGCAAAAGCACAGTTTTAGGTCTTAATTATTTAAGAGACTGTTAAGAGGAACACATTCTCAGATTGATTTCTGAGTGCCTTTGGCCATCCTCAGATGACCATTTGTGTGATTTTATAGTAGAGAAAATGAACTGTGGTTAGTCATTCGTGGTTTGATTGTTCTGAAGGGCCGGGATGACCTGAGACAAGATGCTGTCATGCAGCAGGTTTTCCAGATGTGTAATACATTACTGCAGAGAAACACTGAAACCAGGAAGAGGAAACTGACTATCTGCACGTATAAGGTAACTAGTTGCTACTTCTGCTACTTCATCAGGAGCATATAAAAGATGCCATCATTCAGCCAGAGGTCAGCAAATGTTTCCTGTGAAGGACCAGATAGTAAACATTTTAGACATAAGGTCTTTGTTACCTGTTCTTCCTCTTTTTCTTTGCAACCCTTTAAACCTGGAAGACCATTTTTAGCTCACAGGCTGTACAGAAACAGTCTGGGACTGGTTTTGGTCCAAAGGCCACACAGTGCCAACCTCTGATTTAGATAATAGTTTCTTTTTAAAAAGTACTCATTAAAGAATATGAATACGAAAAAAAAAAGTAAATGATTAATGTTAATTGCAGTAATTTTTTGTTTCAAGAGATCTTGTTTCTTATAATTATCTAAAATATTTTTCCTTTATCTTTGACCATTTGGCCTATTTCTGGTATAAAAGTACTCCTAAGAAGAAAAGTTGCGTTAAAGAGAGAATACTGATTCCATGAAGAATATAGCACATAGTATAGGGTTTAAAAGTTTTAATTTGTTAGTTTTTGATTAGGTAATATGTTTGCATGGTTCAAAAATCTAATAATAGAAAAAGGTATAAAAAGGGAAGCCTTCTCTCACCCTTTTCCTATCAACCTCATTCCCCACCCCTTATCCTTATAAGTAACATTTGTTTCCACTGTTAAACAAATAGAATATATGAATATATTTCCTTATTTCCCCTTTTTTCTTAAAGAAAAGGCAACATATATATATATAGAGAGAGAGATTTTAACTCAGTATGTTACAGAGATCTTTCTTTTTAACAGCTGCTTTGTGTGTTTGTACATAATTATCATAAAAAGTCCTTATTGTATAAAATGGGCATAGGGTTGTTTGTGGTCTTTCATTATTGTGAAAAATGCTGTGTTGCACTGAATAACATTGAACATGTAATATTTCATGTATGTGCAGGTGCATCTGTGGGGTAGACTTCCTAAAGTTGGATTGATGGGTAAGAGTAAATGTACCTTTAATTAGGTAGATACTGTCAGGTTCCCTTTAGTAGAGGGTTGTACCAGTTTGCATTTCCTCCAGCAGTTTGTCTGAGAAGACAGTTCCCAAGTCACATTATTCTATTAATTAATCATCTTTGGCCCTTAAGTGAGTGCTCATCCAGCATGTTTACATTTTTAAAAATAACAATAAGCCTTCATTTTGAATGGCCTGTGTTTCCTAGGTGTTTCTGGTTTCATTCCTGTATCTCTTTGCCCTTTATTCTTCTGTCACTGCTGTAACAAGACTTATTTATTTATTCACTGTCCCACTTTCTCTGAAGATATAAACAGATTAAGAGAATGTATGGATAATTCACTGTATAGCAGAGAAGCAATCTTTCAGAGGCTCTTAGGATAGTCCCATCCCTGTTTCTTACACCTGCAGAATGGCACATACCAGCAAGGGTTTATTTTCTCTAGCAAGTTATCCCTACTTAACCTCGAGGTATCCCAACCATCAACTAAGACTAGTTTAAAAGTATAATTGAAAAAGGTCCCTTTCACAGTAATATAGTGTATATAATGTGAATCAACTGGCTGGGATTAATGTTAACAAGAAACATGCAAGACTGCATGAGAAAAAATTACAAAAATATAAAAGAAAGAGTAAAGGAAACCTAGGCTCAGGAAGAGGTGCCATGTCGTAAATAGGAAGACACTGGAAAATGTCAGCTCATTTCAAATATAATGCCTAGACAGTGAATTTCCAATAAAAATTTTTATAACATAAAAACATGTTTGAAAAATATATTGGTGAGAATGACTAAATGTCTTTGATAAAAGTAGTAGGTGAATGTGGACTCTATCCAATAATGAAAGCAGATGGTAAAGCTTTAGTGATAAAGATGATATGGTTCATGACATAAAAATAGATTAATAAGACAGAATAAGTAGCCTTGAAACAGATGTTTATTATATACGTTTATAAGAAATCAGCGTATAGCTTTGACTTTTAAAAAGTTCCTGAAAATGCTATTATCTCTGGGTATGATGGGATTATGGGTAATACCTGCTTTTAGTATATTTTGAGTTGTCCACAATGAACATTTTTTAATTATAAAAATAACTATTAAACTAAAAACCCCAAATAGGGGAGCAGAGAAAAAGAAATTAATTCTCCCCTCCAAAATTCTGATTGAGTCAGGCTATTGTAATTGAAAACAGAACTTTATTTTGAATTTCTTAACTGCCTACAGAAACAGAAATATAGAACTTGTTGCTTGGGTGGGCTAGAGGGGCGGGAAAGCATTAAGAATAGCACACTTTTTCTTAGCCTTCACATTTGTGACAGATTTGTTACATGAAACTTTCTAGGGTATTAACTAATATACTTGATGCTTTCTATTAGCAATTGAAAACAAAAAAGAGCCCTCACTGAATGCCAAGAGCAAAAGTTAAAGGTCAGTGATATCTGTTCTGCAGAGGGACTTCTCTGATGTGGTTTAGATCAGTGATGCTCACATTCAACAGGCATCATAGTCACTGAGAGGGTCTGTTAACACACAGACTGCTGAGCCCCATTCTCAGAGTTTAATTCTAGGATGGAGCCTGAGAATATTTCTAGCCAGATACCAAGTGATGCTGATGCAGCTGTGGGTCAGCAACCACACTTCTGAGACCCCACCATCTAGTTAGTTTGCTGTCTATTGATCTGGCTTAATTGTAGGACAAAGTCTGTGGCAGATACTTTCATGATTGTTGAAATTTTTAAAGGACAAAAATTCTATACAGTGAATGAAAGGACATTTTTACGCTTTAAGTGCCAGGTTTTTAGATAGCAAAGATGGTGACTAAAGAGCTCAGTTACAACGGGTTGCAAAAAGTGTGGGCTGTAAGGTTACTTCCTGATTTTCTCAGAAAGCAGCTCAGGCTTCCATGCAGATAACACAGTTGAGCCTCCAGAGTTCATTGCTGTTAAGCAAGAAAGAGAGAAGGCCTTGCTTGACCTAAAATATTTTGAAGGCAGAAATGACTAAAGTCCATCTCTGCCTTATGACTTTTTACATCTAATTTTTACAAAGAACTATTTTACCAATTAAATAATGGAGTTATTTAATGTTACATATCTGAATACTTTTTTTAAATGACCTCTAAATATGAGGTTTGACTGTATTGTTTAGAATTGTAGTACTGGGCCAGTAGGTCTGTGTTATTTTGAGATTACTCCAAGGATGTGAAGGTTATATCATCATTACCTTGTTGAGCTGTTGTTCTTGTTTTCAGTTACGGTTCCTGGAGGTGCCACACTGTGTATAGGAAAGCAGTCTGCTTAGTCCAGGTCTTCAGTGGAGTCACTCCCAGCCTGGCATTCAGGCCTCCTGTGATCATTATGTCGACAAGAAGGTTCATTGACTGCCTGGAACTAGCTCTTGGTACCCAAATCTCAACAGTCAGTATGCAGCCTCAAAAGGAAAGACTTGTATGTTGAGGCATAGTGGAAATCTCTTGTCAGAGAGAATCACATGGAGATAAAGGAAGACGAAGTTCTCATATGTGCTGGTACTAAGACGTAGCCTCTGACAACCAGAACTTGTATAACTGGACTGATTAATCTCTACCAAAACTACATTTTTTTTAAGGTATCCTGAACAACAAGCCAAAAGTCTTAGGTGTTAGAGGATTCATTTTTTAAAATTAAAGTCTCTCATAGACAATATTTAGATGCTGAAAGAAGCTCTGTACTTAATTCTTCATGGTGCCTTATGTCAGCAAGTCATGTTTCTTCTGTGTGATACATATTTCAGTCAGGGTTGGAGAGAAGCTGTAACGCCCTAAGGCATTCACTGTACATAATGAATTAACTTCGTTTCTATGTATCTAGGATGGTTCTAGCTGCATGCCTGGAGGTAACTGAGGAAATAGTCATGAATCTTTTTTTGTGCCACTCAGGCAAAATACTCAGATGAAATAGGCTATTCCAGGGAATCTTAGTGCCTGAGAAAACACTGCCATTTGCCTTTTGAAACTTGAATTCAGTTGTTTTTACATCAGCCAGCATCACAGTTGGACTCTGAGATAAGATAGAAAAAAGCCAACTTACTCCTTTCTAGGTTAGTCTCTTAACAAAAAGACAAGTGTTTGAATTTTTCCCCGTAACCAGATATTAATAGAGAGTAATTAGTGGGAAAGGGGCCTTTGATGGAATATATTAGGAGGCAAGAATGTTAATATGATTGAGCACCAGGGGTCACAGCTCAGAGTCAAAGATGGGGCTGGCTTTCCTGGGAGGGAGGCATTTAGAGCTACTTAGGCAGGAAGGAAAATTGGTTGGAAAAGCCGTGAGACCGTTCAAATAAATTTGTAACCATTTATTTACATGCCTAATGTTGCATTAGATACTCTAGTAGGTGCTGCGAATATAAAAGTAATAAAACATAGTTCTAGTCCTTAAGGTGCTCACAGTCTCCCAGGGGAAGCAGACACACAGTTACGATGCAGAGTAGTAAGTGCTTTGTCGGAGACGGTGCCCAGAGGTTACGGAGCATCACGGGAGCAAGCCTGGCCTGAGGAGGCCGAGCAAGTCATTGAAAGGTTTACCTTGTGGGTTGTGGCTCGGTAGTCCTGGCTCTTTTGCTCTCTGGACATCTTATCTGCTTTTTATAACGAAACTCCATTTTTTTCTTAAGCCTATTAGAAAAGTCTTTTGTCAAATCATATACAGTCTTTTGGAAGGGCTGGTTCATGATAAGATTAGTTAGTTTTGTAGATGTCTAAGAGATACCTCAAACTCAACAAGTTTAAAGTAGAACTCTTAATTAATTACCTCCACTCCCCCTAAAAAAGCACAAATGAAAGCCCACGTGCTCGTCCCCATCTCAGCACATGGCCCATCCTTTGTGCATTTGCTCAGACCAAAACCTGAAGGTCTTATTTTCTTTTTGCTTTTATTACTATGGAAAATTTCAAACAGATACAAAAGTAGATAGAATAATATAATGAACCCCCTATACCTTCATCCAGCTTCAACGACTATCCGCTCCAGACCATTTTGTTTCATTTCTGCTTCCACCCACTTCCTCCCCTCCAATATTATCTTGAAGCAAGATGTCATATCATTTCATCTGTAAACATTTCAGTGTGTAGTTCTATAAGATAATATCTCTTAAAAAAAAATACCACATGACCACAATGCTGGGCCGCTAAAACAATTAGCAGTAACTCCTAAATATCACCAAATAGTGGGGTTCATTTTAGACTCCCCCACTTTCTCTTTCTCAAATCTCATATCTATTCCATTAGCAAGTCCTTACTGGTTTACTTTTAGTCAAGCCCCTTTTTGCCACCTCCGCCATTACCACCCTGCTCCACGCCACAGTCACTTTCCTTCTTGAGCACCCAGCTAACCCCTTACTTCTGCCCTTGGCTCCCCCAAAGCTAGTTCTACTCACAGCAGTTAGATCGATCCTTTAAAAAGTCTGACATAGAATATGTCTCTTTCCTGTTCAAAACCCCAGACGACTTCACATTATCCCTGAATGAAAGTGATTTGCCTCCGTTGTTGTCTTTCCACCCTTCTCTCTTACCGTCTCCATGCAGCGTCATTGCCACTTCACTTGCTCTTTTTGCTGTACCTTGTACACCAATCCTGCTTCACCTCGGGGCTTTTCCCTTCTCTCTGCCTGGAACACTCTTCCCTCAGGGCTTTACATGAATTGCTCCCTTACTTCTTTCAGGTTTCTCTCCACTGTTACCTCCTCAAAGAGGCCTTCTCGGCCCACATCTCTGTTACTCATTTTTTAAAATGTATATTTTGTTCTATTATAATTGCTGCCTGGCACCATTTAATGTTTACTAGCGTGTATGTTCCCACACCAGAACGAAGCTTTATGAGGGTGTGGTCTTCACCTGCCTTGTGGGCACTCTGTTCTCAGGGCCCTGGCACTATGTGTGTGAAACACATAATAAACTCTCAACAAACAGAGTTAATAAATAACAGAAGACCTCCTTTATGCTGAAACACAGAACATAAAACAGTTCGATATATTTGAGTACATTAAAATTTAAAATGTATAGAATTAAAGATACTATGGGGGGAAAGGAGTGGGAAGGGATAAATTGAGAGTTCAAGATTTGTGGATACTAACTAATACATATATATATATATATATATATATATATATATATATATATATATATAATAGGTAACAACAAGTTCATACTGTAGAGCACAGGGAACTAGATTCACTGTCTTGTAGTAACTTATGGTGAAAAAGAATATGAAAATGAATATATGTATGCTCATGTATGACTGAAGCTTTGTGCTGTACACCAGAAACTGACACAACATTGTAAACTGACTATACTTCAATAAAAAAAATGTATATACCAAAAAAAAAAAGATACTATAAAGACAGGTGGCTGTCTGAGAAAGTGAATTTAATAATGTTAATAACAACAACAAAAGATTGTAATAATATTAATAATAAGGGATTTATATACAGAATATATAAATAGCTCTTGCATATCAGCACTGAAAAGACAAGCCAGCAAGGAAAAGGGTAAAGAATATAAACAGGCAGTTCACAAGAAGAAAACATTTGAATGGCCAATAAGCCTCTCAAATTACACTCAGCTTTACTGGGAATCTGGAAAATACAAATGAAAACCAGAGTGAGATACTGTTGTATACCTCCTGGATTGACAAAATGTCGAAGTCCCACACTACCACATGTTTGGAAGGTTATGGAATAAACTCTGCTAAAGGGTATATTAATTGGTACAACAACTTTGGATACAGATTTGGCAATACCTGGTTAAGTCAGTTAAAGGTGCACATCCCGAATGACCCAGCTCTTCAGTTCCCGGGTACACATACACCCTAGAGAAACTGAAGTATATGCGCTAGTAGACTAATTCATTGCAGCAGTGTTTCAGGGAAATCTGGAAAAAAGGTAAATATTAATCAACATTAGGATTGGACCATTGTGGTGTATTTATACAATGTACAGTTATTAAAATGAATGACTTAGGATTAAATAGTCTAACACAGTTAAAGGTAAAACAGTGTTAAGTGAGAAAAAAGCAAATTACAGAAATGTACATAATAGAATAAATACTCTTTATTTACAGCTTGTAACTACTTATGTATGGATAGCTTTGAAATGAAAGTATATCCCAAAATACATGAACGTGATAAGCAAATTAGCAGTCATCTTAACCATTTTTTGTTTTTGTTTTTGTTTTACCGGTACTGGGGATCGAACCCAGGACCCCGCGCGTGCTAAGCACACACTCTACCACTGAGTTATACCTTCCCCCAGCAGTCATCTTGATGGTCGGGAGGGGCATGGGGTCAGTGAGGGGTATACAGGGAGCTTCATCTCTTTCCTAGCAAATATGAAAAAAGTTTTAGATTTGATAAAGCTGTTCAGTAGGCAAAAGGGTATTTGTTTATATTATATTCTATACTTTGTGTGTATTTATAATGTGTCATAATTTTTAATCTTCCCAGTAAAATTGCTCGTTTTATGTTTAGGAATACATTTCTTCTTGATGAAGCTAACAAAACTATAAAACAAGAATAAATGCACTTTCAATTATTGAAGTATACTAAAATTGAGATGACATTTGATATTTTCCAAAGTGAAATTCTTTGAATTTATTTGCTATTGAAAGTACAAGGAAAGTAAAGCTAATTCCTCTGCTAAATGGAACAAACTAAGTATAGCTCAGTGACAGATGGATGAGTATAATTAAAAATATTGACCTCTCAGGGAATCAAGGAAATTGAGGGAAGAACAGGTTCTCAGAAGTTTAAGCAGCAGACTTGAAAAATCTTATTCTTTGAGCTTAAGTTTATTTTCAGTTGCTTTTTCCCTACAGACAGAAAAATAGTAACACAACTTGAGAAAATGCTACACATTGACTCTGATAATTGAATAATCATCATATGCTCTTTTAATGCCTTTCCATAATCAAAAGGTATTTAATTTGTAACTTTAGGTGGTTCCCCTTTCTCAGCGAAGTGGTGTCCTTGAATGGTGCACAGGAACTGTCCCTATTGGTGAATTTCTTGTTAACAATGAGAATGGTGCTCATAAAAGATACAGGCCAAAGGATTTCAGTGCCCTTCAGTGCCAAAAGAAAATGATGGTGAGTGACACTCAAAAATACAACTTATTGCCAGATTTTTAATAGCTTATTAAGGCTGATAGTTGTCAAATGTTACAGAATGCCAAGTTTTAATTTCATCAGGTAATTGTTAATGATGGTAAGTATAAGAAAGTTGCGATATATTTATACAATGGAATACTACTCAGCCATAAAATGATAATATAATGCCATTTGCAGCAATATGAATGGCCCTGGAGAATGTCATTCTAAGTGAAGTAAGACAGAAAAAGAAAGAAAAATACCATATGATATCACTCATATGTGGAATCTAAAAAATAAGACAAATGAATTTATATATAAAACAGAAACATACTCAGAGACATAGAATACAGACTTTTCATTGCTGGAGGGCAGCAAGGTGGGAAGGGATAAACTGGGAGTTTGAGATTTGCAGATACTTATAGGTTTCTATAAAATAGATAAACAAGTTTATACTGTATAGCACAGGGAAATATCTTCAATATCTTATAGGAGCTTATGGTGAAAAAGAATATGAAAATGAATATATGTATATTCATGTATGACTGAAGCATTGTGCTGTACACCAGAAATTGACACAACATTGTAAACTGACTATACCTCATTAAGAAAATAAATTTAAAAAAAGGAAAGAAAGTAAGCTCATCAGAAAGAAAGTGGGTATTAGTGAAAAAGGAAGATCCCCCCTTTTTTTTAAAACACCATTCTTGTGGTATGGTTCCTATACAGTAAAGTACACATATTTCAGATGTACAAATTGATGAACTTTGATAGACGTACACAACCATGAAATCACCACCACAATCAAGATAGCTAACATTTCCATCATTCTCCAAGAGGTGCAATTTTAAAATTCTCAATTTATCCCTCCCACCCCCTTTAACCCCTGGTAACTATAAGTTTGCTGTCTTTGTGAGTCTGTTTCTGTTTTGTAGATAAGATCATTCGTGTCCTGAAAAAGGAAGATTTTTAAACTATATAAGGTGTCAACCCTTGTCTGATGAGATATTGGACATTTCTCAGTGTATGCTAATTTGCTTCCAGTTTAATGCAAGCTAATTCTTAACAAAACAAACAAAGCACTAAAACCAAAAAAACAGATTATGAAATAGAGGCCTTCTAAGACACTTGCCACATCACACAGCCATCTGGTCTCACACTCATCCACCCAACCAGTGTCACTTGTTGAACGCCTCTCTGCCAGGCACTATGCTGAGATGTCGCAGATATGAAGATTAATCAGCATCGTGCTGATCCCATTTTAAGACGAGAAGAAGTTCTGAGCATTTAGCTTGCCCCAGGTCAATGACCTTATAGATGATGGAGTGAAGATTTAAGCCTTGTCTGTCCAACTCTGAAACTGATTTACTTCTTTTCTTGTGCTTTCTGTTGCATGTTTGTAAAAATGTGTGGTAAGGTACCATAGGAACTGTGATGGGGGGCTCCACAGAGTGCAAGACAGGCACGAGGAGGAGCTGGTTAGCTCTGTGTGGGGCAGGGGGAGTGGAGAGAGAGTCAAGAACGACTTCATAGAGGAGATGGTGTTTGAGCTGAGTGTTAGAAGTGAATGGGTTTTCCAGGCAGAAGGAACATAGAAGCAGAAGGGAAGGACCCAAGAAGAGGCAGGTAGAGATAGTATTGGCTTAGTTTTTGAGGAGGCATAGAGGAGATTGGAGCAGTATCATTAGTCAGAAAATGAAGGGTTACTTCATGAAATGCTGAGAAATTTGCACTTATTCCTGTAGGCAATAGAGAGCCTTTGAGAGGGATACTAATATCAGATAGGCATTTTAGAACGATCGCTCTGACAACACTTGTGTTTTTGAGGGTTATGTTTTTGAGAAAGTTGACAAAAAGCGTAAGATGAGGTCTGAACTAAGAGTAACAGTAGAACAGGCAGTTCATATAAGAAACATTAAAGAGGCAAAACTGATAGGATTTGGTTGCGGATTACAAGTGGGGTTGGTGAAAAAGAGAATCGGGGTGCCCAGTTTTCTGGTCGGGATGATGGAGCAGATGGAGAGGCTATTTACTGTGTTGATGAATAGAGGAAGTGGCTGAGGTTTGCCAAAGATGAGAAGGTGAATTAATTTGGATTTGGAAATGATCCAAGTGAAGATGTTGAGCAGGAAGTTGGAGAAGCACCTCAGGCTGAAGCTTAATAAAGATATCTAGGCCAAAGATGCAGACTTGGAAGTCCATAGGTGAGGAGTGAGCCCATTGACATAGATAAGCTTTGCTTCAGGAGATTAATATTTACTAGGTAAGTGTTGGAGCACAGATCTGAGACATGTCAGCTGCCTTGCAATCCACCTGTGACTGATTCTGCCAATCTTCCCCTCTTTTCCTGTTTCCTGTCGCACCGCTAGTGCTGTGATACACCTAAGACTAGAGATACCTTTGGCATTTTTATGTTTATTTCCACATACATTACAGAATCATTCAAATTAGAATTGAATTAAGACAAATAACAGTCACTGTTGGTATGCCTCCTTCCCCTACAATTAACATGAAAACCCTAAAGGAATTATAACTTGTTATTAATTGCTTCTTGTGTTAGCGTCTTGTGAGTAGAGATAATAATATCTTGTTCATCTTTTTATTGCCTTTGTATCTATCGTATTATTTTCCTATTGGAACTCCTAGTAGACGTTAGTCAAGTTAGTTGAAAAAAATATTGAGAAAATAATTTTATAACTTGTCTGTTAAAGGAAGTGCAAAAGAAGTCTTTTGAAGACAAATACGAAACCTTCATGGATATTTGCCAAAATTTTCAACCAGTTTTCCGTTACTTCTGCATGGAAAAATTCTTGGATCCAGCTGTTTGGTTTGAGAAGCGGTTAGCTTATACGCGGAGTGTGGCTACTTCTTCTATTGGTAATCTTCTTACACATTGTGGTAGATGCAGCACTTCCTACATTCTGAGTTTCAGAAGGAGGGTGGTGGTGGTGGTGGTTGTTAACCAAACCATCTCCATCATTAGATCATTGGGGTTTTTTGTTAGTCCTGAGTCTTTGCTTCTAACTATAGCTCTTCTTACCCTTGGCAGGAGAGAATTGTTTGTCCTGGTAGGAAAATAAGACTGATTCTTTTTCTTCTTTGTTTAATAGAGAAAATGGCTTATTTTCTCTCCACTTAATGTATTATTTTCTGGGATTTTTCTTGGAAAATAATAAAACTCACAAGTCCATTGAAGTTATTTCTTTTCATTATTATTATTCTTTTGTATACAACCTCTATAAAACTGTGATATTAACCTCCAATGATTGATTCTATTTAATAGAATTTTGGTTTTGAAATAGAAATAATATATTTAAATATTCAGTGAACAACATATATTTTGACTTTTTTAATTTCTAAGGGATTGAAATAGGGCAGTTAATAAAATCTTAGAGTATGAGAACTAAAAGGAGTATCAGTGATCTTTTAATCTGTTGTTTTTTAGTTAAAGACCACTCTTTTCATCACTTAGGTACTATACACCAGGAAGGCAGGACATGTATGTTTTGAAAAACTTCTCGGTTTAATGAAACCCTCTTTTTTTCTACATTGAGAATGACTAATCTGATTGAACTAATTTAGTTTATAAACAAGAAAGTAGGCCCCCTTAATGACAGAGCGAGGCAGGAACCCCAGGCGTCCTGACTCCCTAGCCACTGTTTTTTTCTCTAACATCACTTGAGGTCTCTCATTAGGTTAAAAGCATTTTAATGCATATTATCATTTGTCTTAAAAATAGAAGTGTAGTTTTTCCTGGATATGTACTCGATTAAATGAATTAATGATTAATTTGTGTTAAATTTAATTCATTAAGCAGAAGACAGTTTCACTGAGGTATGTAGGATTTACCCATAGGTGTCTCAGTTTGAACATGTGCTTATCAGTAAAAGGAAAACTTTTTTAGCAAATCATCTAAGATTCATAAAACGCAGTAGAAATGAGAATAGCTGGCAAGATACAAGTTAAAATGGCTAGTGATGTACTTAATTTTCTTTAAATAGGCAAAAAAGCCTAAGCTACTTAAGAATTATGTAGAGTCAGTGGTATTAGTTGAAATTATGACCAAAGGTGCTTATAGGACTAGGTGATACCAGTGACTTTGGTTTGTGTGTTTTTTCGTAGTTGGTTACATACTTGGACTTGGGGATAGACACGTACAGAACATCTTGATAAACGAGCAGTCAGCCGAGCTCGTACATATAGATTTAGGTAAGTAACAGAGATGTGTGTCTTTATTCAATAAATATCTGGTCATCAAAAAATGCTGTTTGCCTACCCGGATATTGCAAGTATGAGAAAGGGGGTGGGAGGGCTGTAAAGCAATAAATACTGTTTTAAAGAAGCGTAAGCACAGTTATGCTGGAGGGAGTCGCTGACTGTCTGGAGGATGATGAGTGAAACTTACTAGAAGAGGTGACGTGTAAGCCAGGTCTCAGAGAAAGAGAGGGAGGATAATCCAGACAGAAGCTCGACGAAATACGAAAGGAGGGACGGCATTGTAGGAACGATGAGACGTCACATGTGGCTGGCGGGGAGCTGCATGTCACTGAGTAGCTTGAGCTGTAGATGGTCCTGGACGATGGAAAGCCAGGCTGAGAAGTTTCAGCTTTAATCTGTTAAACACTGGGAAGTAAAGGAAGATATGTTTAAGCAGAGCATGATCATACTTGATTATTGGAAAGATAATTTAGGGAACAGTATTGACGGTAGGAAGACGAGTTAGGGAATGTTACAATAGTTCAGACAAGAGATGATGAAAGAGATGATTTGGACTGAAGTTGTATGGCCCAGGAGACTGGATTTGGGGGACATTTTTGTAGTAACTTGCACCAGTGATGTTGGATGTGGAAACAGTGGGAGAGGGGACTAGCTCTCTCCCACTAGAGAATAAGAAAATGATGAGTTTAATTTTAGACATTGTTTTGAGGTATTGGGATTTCCAGGGGGAACAGGTAGTTTAATAAACAGGAAAGCAAAGATGTTGATCATAGTAAGAGACGTAGAACTTTCAGCAAATAGATTTCAGTTGAAGTCATTGGACTAGAGGAGGTTCTGATCTCACACGTTGTTGATGAAGAGGACTAAGAATGGAATTGTAAGGAATGCCAGCATTAAAAAGGCTAAGCCAGGATGAAAATGAGGAATAACTAACAAGTCATAGAAACTAGGAGGTAGGGATATCTTGGAAGCCAAGGGAGGGTAAATTTTCTTAAAAGAAGAATGCTGATAGGGATAGACTGGGATTTCAAAATTGTAGAATAGATAAACAAGATTATACGGTATAGCACAGGGAAATATATACAAGATCTTACGGTATCTCACAGAGAAAAAATGTGACAATGAATATATATACATTCATGTATAACTGAAAAATTGTGCTCTACAATGGAATTTGACACAACATTGTAAAATGACTATAAATCAATAAAAAACGCTAACAAAGAAAAGAAGAAGAAAATGCTGTGCTCAGTAGCATCTGATACAGAAAGGTCAAGTAGGATGAATGCTGAAAACAAGCCTTTGAATTTAACAGTTAAATCAGTCTTAGTAAACTTTGGATAGAATGCAGGAAGTGAGACTGAAAAGGCAAGGATTAAATGGAAGTTAAGGATGTGTAGGATAAGAATGTGGAGTTGTTCTGCAAGTGGGTAAGAAGTAAGGGAAGAATGAGAGAGAAGTTTGCTACAGAGATGAGAGACTCACATCCAGTAGAAGCAGGGCAAGCCCCCCCTTTAATCAGAGTTCCTCCAGCTTCACATTCTGTGCCCAACAGTGAACTCCTCCATGGTCAACTTCTCTCATCTAAAATATATTGGAATTCTTAGATTGCACCATGAAATGATGACCTTTTTCTATATTCAGCAAATGCTTGGGTTGTGTCTTCTTGGTGGTGGTGAAAGGAATGTGGTGAGTGAGGGGAGTCTCTCACTTAGTCTGAGTATTCATTAGGCCTCATTTCTCAAGACAGTATCGGTAACTATTACAAATCAGTAATAGAAGTGAACTGTAAAAGTTGCTGCAGACATGTATGGACAAATTTTCTGTGGACCTTCTTTTCCCTTCAGTAAAATCCTGGGCGTAGGATATCTTGTTGGTGCAGAATTTGTAGGGTTAAATTAATTTTTCCAATACGTTTGTACCATTAACAATTCTCATCATTGGTACAAGAGCACCTGATTCTCAGTATTATACAGAATATGCAGCACTGTTCTCATAGCGATAATGTATCTAGGTGTTATTAGAAGCAAGCCTAAATATAAATATGTTCTTTGGGGAAGAAAAAAAAAAAACAGTGAGATGACAAAGATTAACATTTTAAGTTAACAATTATCTGACAAAGATTTTAAAGCAGCCATCATAAAAATGCTTCAAGGAGCAATTACAAACATGCTTGAAACAAGTGAAAATACATTTAAGTCTCAGCACAGAAATAATCTCAGCCTAGAAACAGGAGATGTAGAAGAGAACCAGGTGAAAATTTTAGAACAGAAAAATACAATAATTAAACATTTAAAACTCAGTGGTTAGGATCAACAAGCAGAATAGTGGTGCAGAAGAAAGAATCAGTGAACATGACAGAAAGTAGAAATGATCCAATCTGAATAACAGAGGAAAAAAGGAGAAAATCTTCAGCAACTGGGGCTTGGTAAAGAGTTCTTAAACTTGACATCAAAAGCACGGACCATAAGACTGTCTAGCCATAAAAACTCTGAAAATTCAACAGTCAAAACAAAACAAAAAACAGTTCTTATATGGGCAAAAGGCATGAATAAACAGTTCACAAAAAAAGATACACAGATAGCAAATTATGTCCCCAAAAAGATGTTCACTTGTATCACGAATTATAGCAGATTTCTTTGTAACAGCCCCAAAATGGAAACAGTCCAGATGTCCTTCAAATAGGCAAATGCTTAAGCAAACTGGTACATCTGTACCATGGAATACAACTCCACAGTAAAAAGGAACAAGGTATTGATATGTACCACAGTTTGGATGATTCTCCAGAGAATTATGTTGAGTGAACAAAGCTAATCCCAAAAGGTTACATACTGTGACTCTGTTTATATAACATACTTGAACTTACAAAATTATAAAAATGGAAATTAGATTAGTAATTGTTTTAAGAACAGAGGGTAGGGATAGGTCATGGTGGGGAAGTAGGTATGGCTACGTAAGGGCAGCATGAGAGAGCTTTGTGGAGATGGAAATAATCTGTATCTGGCTTCTATCAATGTCAGCATCCTGTTGTGATATTTTACTATAGTTTTGTAAGGTGTTACCATTGGGGGAAAATGGATAAAAGATATATATATTTATCTGCATTTTAAATTCTATCACTTACCACCTCATTTTTAAAAATCACCCTTTAATGTAGATTTCTCTAATTACATTAGTAAATAGGTTTTTTTTACCTTATTTTTTTAAATTTGAGGTGGATCTCCTGGACAATGGTAGAAATGAAGAAGGCAAGCAGAGCAGAAATAGAATAAACTACTGTGTGTTCTAGTACTGATTGAATATAGGTGACAGGTTATTTGGTGACTCTGCAAAGTTCACATGCCAGTTGGGAAGAACGTAAATTAGCTATGGAACTTCCTAACCTTGTGATTTTTTTTTAATTTATTTATTTTAGGAGTTGCCTTTGAACAGGGTAAAATCCTTCCCACTCCTGAAACAGTTCCTTTTAGGCTCACCAGAGATATTGTGGATGGGATGGGCATTACCGGTGTTGAAGGTGTCTTTAGAAGGTAAGCCAAGTAGGATAAGGTAGGGCACATAATTTTGGGTGTTGAAATCAACATTTGGATTATTGATTTCTATGGATTATAGAATTCCTTGCTAGAATGACATCCCAGTGCTTTACCAGTGCCAAGGAAAAGACCCTGCCTAAAGCAGTAGCTTCCTTTAGACCCCCTAGGACCCCACCCAATAAAGCACACATGCTGTCCTCCTCACCTCCTCTGGAAGCAGCCCACCTTACCCTTGATGTCCCCTGTCCTAGCTAACTCTTTGTTTACCGATCAGAACTCCTATTGAGTACTCATTCTCAGGCATATAAATTATCCTAAAGGATCTTAGTACCAATTCCTGCTAAAAGAACTCTGCAATTCTGTGTAGTTTTCCCAACAAAGGTCTAAATACTCAACTTAAAAAAATTTTTTCTTAGTCTACATACTCAACTTTTAATGGAGCATAAGGGATTTTTAGGGCAATGAAATTATTCTGTATGATAACCATAGTGGTGGCTGCATGTCATGATGCATTTGTCAAAACCCATAGAATGTACAACATCAAGAGTGAGCCCGGATGTAAACTGTGGACTTTGGTTGATAATAACGTGCCCACGTTGGTTCATCGATTGTACCAAGTATACTGCACTGATGAGGGCTATTGAGGGTAGGGGAGTGTGTGTGTGTGGGTGGGGAGGGCTGTGTGTTTTCTGTATTTTCTGCTCAGTTCCGCTGTGAACCTGAAACTGCTCTAAAAGAATAAAGTCTATTAAAACAAAACTATGATTACCACAATAATCAGCAATGAAGGAAATGTTTCATGGTGGTTTTGTGTTACTCTTATAAATGCTAAGCCTATATTCACATGTGTATTTGTATTCATTTCAGGAACATCTACTGAAAACCCACTCTTCCAAGTACTATTATACTCTTTGAGATGTTAATTTAGGAATTGTTAACCAGAATAGTCTCAGGATACTAAACATGAATATATAGGAGATAACAGTATGCTGAAAATGTTGGTGTGTAATAAAATTCATATTTATAATGTGTTTGTAGATGCTGTGAGAAAACCATGGAGGTTATGAGAAACTCTCAGGAAACCCTGTTAACTATTGTGGAGGTAAGGTGTATTGTAAGGAAATCTTTATTTCTTGGCCTGGTAGACTGTGTATCTTGTTAGGAAGGTCCTGATTTGAGGGTCAGTGCTTTGTTTTAGGGTGGTAGGATGATGCTGGGTTTCAGGGGAGAGGAGGTTGCACGCCATAAATAGTGGCAGAGAAATGCCTCCAGGCCTTGCAGATTTCTTGCACTGTTACAGCACTGTAAGTAACCTCTAGTCTTTAATACATATATCAGCACTTTGACATCTTAGCCTGGAGATGATAGCATGTTGATAAAATTAACTCCCAGGCTACAATGACATCTTGTCTTGAATGGTATTATTTCCAGAATGGTTTCCTTTGGAGTTTTTAGAGAAATTAGTATGTGTGTCTTCTTTTCACCTGCCCAGGTTCAGAACCATTTAGTGAGACAGATGGAGATCAAAGTGACAGCACTGGGGGAACATGTCTGAGGAGTGAGGGCCAAACTGGCTCGCTGCTGGTGCCACCTCAGTGCCTGTCTGCGTCTTAACCTGGGGACATGCCACCGAGTGGGGTTTGGGCCTGGAGGGCATACACGCTCCATCAGGATCACTGCCTCTGTTGATTAGGGCGGAAAGAGAAGGAAATCCAGCAGATTTCCAGTGCTTATGACGTTAGTTCTACCCAAGCGAGAGCTGGGTACCCGAGACAGTCATTCGCTGTCCTAGTAAAGGGCATGTGGGGCAAGAGGTGGGAAAAGTGTCCTCCGCAGGGAAGCGTGGAAGTAGAGTTGAGCTATGCCTCCCTTACATTCTTTCAGCTTTTTGTTTCTTTGGCAGGTGGTCCTAGACTTAATTTACTATCACCTGTATTGCTTTTAAAATGATACTGATGTTGACCAAATTTGAACAAAACTTCTGGGGGTGAGGCAAGAACGTTTGTATTTTTACAAAGCTGTCCTACTGTGCAGCCATGGTTGAGAGTTGCTGACTTAATTCAGTGGCATTAATCACTAAGCCTGTGACCAACAAGGACAGGACTGTATCCCAAGGAGGGTGAAGTTGACCGTCTGCTAGGGTGGCCCTGTGTCTGCTAGCTTTATCAACCAAAGGCCTCTTTACAGGTCTCCTTCGCACTGTTGGTAGCAATATGGATTTTTCCTACAAAGACGATTAAAATGGGTCCCAGCAGTATGTTGATAAAATTAACTCCCAGGGCTGTGATGTTCGCAAGACTGGAAACACTTTCCCTTTTCCCACATTGTGTTCATACACGGTGTCATGTATTACAGTTTGCCATTGGTTCTGCAGCAGGAATGAATGTTACAACAGCTGCCTCAGTAACGGAGGAGTCAAGGTCCAAGACCAAGTTATCGTGCCTTTTTGCATTTAAGACAAAAGAAGTCCAGACTTCCTAATTAATTTAAGATTCAAAGAAGTTTAATGTATTCCCCAGTCTTTTACTATGCTCAGTCTCAGTCAAAAGAACTTTTTGTGCCTGGGTAAATTGGGGGGTTCCTTTGGTAACTGTATCCTGAGTTAACACTTACTGGAAGAGGGTAGTTCCATCACAGCTTCAGAAGTTTTATTAGTTGAGTGCCAAGTTGCTCATGAGGCTCATTCTCTAAAAGAGTGGTAGGAGATAAAGTTAGAGAGCTAACAGTGGAAAGATCATTTATGGGTTCCTATATCGGTGTGAGGACTTTAGGTTTTACTGAGTAAGATGGAAACTGTTGGGGGGTTTCAAGCTTGAGGGCTGATTTGCAACTCCGTCTACAATAACCGTGTCACTTAACAAGCTTTATAAGCTTTGTGTCTTTTACAATGAAATCTGCCTTATCTTCCCTCTGTAAATCTGTCTCAGTTTCCTGGAATGATTTGGTGTGGTTGTCCCAATCTTCAAGAGTAGTTTCCCAGTTGACTGTACTGTGGGCTTTGTGTCTTCAGCGTTAGCAGAGTGTTTCTCAGGAGCGTGCTGGACCCCAGTCCTCTGGGATGTCATCTCAGTCTCCTCTCCTGTAGGCATCACTTTCGCTCTGTTAGTTTCATTGAGCCACAGTCACTGTTTCTGATCTAGTATCAGTGAAAACTTCTCGCTTCTTAACCCTCTTTAAGAGCCCTGTGTCTTGGGTGCCTTTCCCTTTCCCTCTCAGTACGTTTGTCTCTACTGGCCTTCAGGGTCTCATTTTCTTCTTCATAATAGACCATCCTACCCTCCATGATTTTATCCATTCTACTCTCCATGATTTTATCCATTCTACTAAGGAAATCTCTCACTTTAACTCAATGGTTCTTAGCCAAGGGCAGTCTTGTTCCCTAGAGGACAGTTGGCAGTGTCTGGAGACACTTTTGGTTGTCAAAACTAGGGGTAGGGGAGCTGTGAGGGCACTGTTGACTTCCAGTGGGTAGAGGCAAGAGATGCCGATAAACATCCTACACACAGGGCAGCCCTCACTGCAAGGAAGTGTCCAGCCCCCAGATGTCGTAGTGCCGAGACTGACACACCCTGTTCTAACTTCATCAGTCTGTATTCCTTTATTGTTTTCATTCAATCACTTCCTTTCTGATAATAAGACTAAAGTATACTTTTCAAATCACTCCAGCTCCTCCTTGATTCCAGAATTCGCAGGTAAGATGCTAACACAAGACCTTGGGTTTGAAGTAATTCAGTTGTGTTGTTTCTCTGCTTCAACTCAAGAAGACCATATAGTCTATTTATAATAGAGGCCCCCATTCCTCTTCATTGGTTAATGAAATACACCTCCCTTTGTGGGTGAAACTGCTTTGGATCCCTGAAATCTAAAGCCATGTCAGTGCCAAACTTGTCGTCACAGAGGAACCCTTAAACTAATGGACAAACCCCATGTATTCAGAGTCAGTCCCTCCATATTTTTCCATGGCCCTGGAGAATGCTCAGAACAGAATAAACAGATGACCAAATTTGGGTGCTGCTGAACTAGTACTTGTCCTGGAATTAAACGTGTAATGCTAAGGGCATTCTGTAGTGCCAGCCTGCAGACCTGCCAAGAAACACAGTAAAGGCAGCAGCCAGAAAGTGGTCCAACTTTGCAGTGCTGGAGTCTCCTGTAAAGTCACTCATTCCTGGAATTGAGTCTTCACTTATTATTAAGACCTGTATGGTAAGCATTTGCTGAGGCCTATTTTTAAAAAATTCTATGCTTATAAATACCAGGGGCAGTTAGCTGTTCTGAATGGCCGAGGTCAGAAATCCCCATGACCTCACGCATAAAACTTAGACCTAGAACCACTTGCTCTGGCCCTGCCAGTTATTTTGGTATTTGGATTCTCCTCCCTCTATGTATGTTTCGAGGTGGCACCCATAGCGTGAGATCTTGGGTTTTGAGGAGTTTTCGGTAAATTAAACCCTTTTTTTCTCCACCCAAATTTGGAACTAATTGAGTGAAAAAGATCCTTAGGAATAAGATAGAGATCAAAATGTTGGGTTTATTGCTGATAAAACTATTGGAGAACGTGGCATAGGAGTAAAGTCCAAATAGACTTGCTAGTGCTGTCCAGGTCCCACAACCTAATCTATCCCTTGGTACAGCCCCCCGAGGGAGACTTTCGGCCTGCAAAGCAGATGTTCTTACCTCGGATCATACTGGTCAAGAGGAGAAGCAGCAGGAAAGAAAGTGACTAGTGCTTCCATATCCCGGCAATTATAAATAACGTTGCTGTCAATGGCAGGGTGTATGTATCTTTTTGAGTTAATTCTTATTTTGTGGTTGGCTTTATTCCTTTGTTAACTATGTAAGTTTAAAAATATGAAGCTCTAAACTTTTAGAAGCAATGAACAGTAAGTATATGTAAATTTAAAGATATATATGCAGTGAAAAAAAAAACAAAACTCTATCAAGCCATGAAAGACATAGAAGAAACTTAAAAGACATACTACTAAATGAAAGAAGCCAGTCTGAAAAGGCTATAAACTGTATGATTCCAACCAAATGACATTCTGGAAAAGGCAGAGCTACAGAAACAACAAAAAGATCGTGGTTTCCAGGGTTGTGGGGAGAGGGTGAGAGGGAGGAATGAATAGATGGAGCACAAGGGATTTTAAGGGCATTGAAAGTATTCTGTAGGATACTGTAGTGGTGGCTACATGTCATTATGCATTTGTGAAAACCCATAGACTGTATGTACATCAAGAGTGAACCCTAATGTATATGGAATTTGGTTGATAATAATGTGCCCATGTTGGTTCATCAGTTGTACCAGATATGCCGCACTGATGAGGGATGTTGCAGGTAGGGAAGTATATATGCGTGGGTGGGGAGGGCTGTGTGTGAACTTTCTGTATTTTCTGCTCAATTCTGTTGTAAACCTGAAACTGCTCAAAAAGAATAGTCTATTAAAAAAAAAAAGAGAGAGAGAGAGGCAGAAGGAAAGAAGGTAACTCGTGCTTGTCTCCTTTTAGTTGATTGGTCTCACCCAGTCAGGAAGCATGGGTCAAGGGATGTCACAGCCCCCAACATGGAGGGAGAACGAATTCAGATGGGAGAAGCAGCCCAGAGCATCATGCTAGTACCGTTTCCTCCACAAGGAAACATGAGGCACATGGATAAGTGTGCGCTCCCTCCCAGGCATCTGCCACGTGACTGGCCTGTTACTTCTGTAATACTGGTTCTTCTGTTTCTAAATACATCATCACAGTGCGCATTGTTCTTCTAATAGGTGTGTTCTTTCTGCCTAGGTCCTCCTGTATGACCCTCTCTTTGACTGGACCATGAATCCTCTGAAAGCTTTGTATTTACAGCAGAGGCCAGAAGACGAAAGTGAGTTCCACTCCACTCTGAACGCAGAGGACCAGGAATGCAAACGAACCCGCAGGTGAGCAGTGTTTTGGAAAGGACCTGTTTACTGTCACTTGTTCAGCTTCTGCTGTTCCCAAGGCCCTTTGCACTGTTCCACCTCATTAAAACCTTTGGTTTTCCTCATCAGTGATACTGACCAGAGTTTCAACAAAGTAGCTGAACGTGTCTTGATGAGACTGCAAGAGAAACTGAAAGGAGTGGAGGAGGGAACCGTGCTCAGCGTGGGTGGACAGGTGAATTTGCTCATCCAGCAGGCCATGGACCCCAAAAATCTCAGCCGGCTTTTCCCAGGATGGAAACCTTGGGTGTGATATTCAGCGTGAGAATGCCTTTGAAGTCAACCTTCAGAAATTCTATTTTCGCCTTCATTTTTAACCCACCCACGTACTTTGCATAGGTATTAATATTTAAATGAATTACTATATTTTTATAAGCAATGTTTAGTGTTTGCCTCAATTACCTAAAGATGCTTTGCTAGTCTGAAGGAACAGTTCTTCTGTCACACTTTAGAAATAACCGTCCATCATGCTTTCCTGGGTGAAATGTTTCTTTTTTCTCATCAAGTACCTGGTTGTATCATTTTCAGGAGAATCACTGACTTCTGCTTTAGCCAGAAATGGAAGCAGCAGGCATACAGGAGCCACACTGACAGATTTTACTTTAGGATGAATTAAAACAAATAAATACACTGCTAGTTTTGGTGTAGCTTTTAATTAAAACTTGTTTCCCAGATGTTATGTATGAGTGACAAATTATTTGATAAAAATATGTAAAAGGAAGAAAAGACCTTTAAAATTGTAACCATCTACATACCATTGTAAACAGACTTAGATTTTTAGTGGAGTTTCACTTACTGAATAACGAACTGTTACGATACAGAGAACAAATTTCACAGACTCACAGTGTTACTATTTTTTTAGAAATGTATGTTGGGCCTTCTCATTGTGTTCTCTTTGTCTTTTAAGCCCTCTTGTGTTTTCCATTACTTTATCTTTCTGTGATGCCTTCATGTCTGTCTTCTAGTTCGTGAAATCTCCAGTCTCTATGTAATCTTTTAAATCATTGGGTTTCTCCTTTCACAAGTTTTTCATTTCTCAGTATGTATCATTCTTCAGACCTGCCTATTATTTGTTTTATGATGTCTGGTTGGGTTTTTTGGGGTTTTTTTTTTTCAACTCCTTTTATGTCACTAATCATTTTAAACATCCTACTTAAACATCCCTGTGTTGTAGTCTCTCTAATAGCACTGCTGAGTTCAGCTCCTGTTGTTGGATTCTCTTGGCTCCTGTGTTTGGTGGGCTGTTCGTCCACATATTTTGTGATCTTCAGAGGCTGAGCTTATTTTTGGCAGGGCTCTCTCTGTGGGAATCTTGAGGACGTGGGTTAAGAATAATTCCTTCTAGAAAAGTTTTGTGTCTGGTTATATCACATTTCCACGGCTGTCACTGACAGAAGGCCATTCCTCTTTTAATTTCTCGGCTTCAGTGTTTCCTGGCCTGAAGAGTGGTGTAAATGACTGAGAGAAGACACCCAGGCCAAGACACAGACGCTCTTCCTCGTTGTCCGCCTGTGCTAGTGTGTGGCATGTCTCACCGAGGGTGCGAGCCGCCTCGGGCCCCGCCTTTATGGTGGGCCTGAGGGGGCATGCGTTTAATTCCTAAACTCTGCCGCTTTGAAGTTGTCTTTTCGATGTTATAGCTGGAGCCCACAGGTTAGTGAGGTTGACAGGTTGTTCCAGGACAGCTGGACTACCACTCACACATTCACCTCTCTGGTTTTCAGTTTCCTGCTGAAACTGAGTATTTTTGGTCATAAGGATTTCCTCTTTCTTTCTTTCTTTTTTTGGCTGGGGGGAGATGATTAGGGTTAGTTACATATTTTAATTTTTAATGGAGCTACTGTGATCGAACCCAGGACCTTGTGCACGCTAGGCATGCACTCTACCACTGAGCTCCACCCTCCTCCCCTGAGGAGTACCCCTTTCTTACAAGTTCTGCTATGCATTTCAAAGAAAATCTCTTACATCTGATCTAGCATTTCTTCGTGTTTTGTTGGAGCAGAAGAATTTAGGTGTCAGGTTTGCTATATAGCTAGAAACTTCTATCCCTAGAGTGTCAACAGATAAATAAGTAAGACCATTGGCTTGTCTACTGGTGAACGTAATCCTCCCTCCATCTTCAGGAAAATGTTCAGCTCAGCTGCAGAGATAAAGAAATGTGTGGGTGAACTTTCCTCTTATTTGTATCTTAAGTGATTATGTAAACAGCTTTTTCTAATGATAGGTTGGTATTTGTCTCTGTTGCCGATGGCAAATTCTCGCTCATATCTTATCTACCCAGCTTCCCCTCCCCCCAAAAAACAATCTCCAGAACTTTCTGTAGTATAAATCTTTTGGTTTGGTTTCTGGAGAACTTTTCTTAACATTTTTATTTTGCATTTCAAATTACATACTTACCATGGTGTATATTTTTCTAATCTTCCTAAATGAGTACTTGGTATATATTGGTAGTTTTATTACTGTAGTGAACTGAGGGAATGTGGTAAACTTTTTATATAAGAAAGCCTTGAAATCTTCATGGGTAGAATAAGAAATTACCAGCTAGATGATAGTGTAGGTAAGTGAATTTGCGGCTAATTCTTGCTAGTTGGTGTATCCAAAGGGCTTTGAATGACACCGTTAATCTACTCTTCAACCTTAAGTGGTACACTGTAGGGCTCCTGTCATGCTCAAATATTCTTATTAACGGCTTTGAAAAGTTTACCAAATTTTCAGATATTCCTAGGAGGAATACCTAATTCACGGCTTTAGAATTAAAATCCTAAAGATATGACAAGCTGGAACACTGTCTGGAAATTCATAAGGTGGAAATTTACTGGGAACAAATGAGGAGTGGTTAGGTTTTTAAAATATTCATCACAGAATATTTCTTGTATACCGAGTACCTGACATACATTATATGCAGCATCTTTTGCAAGATTAGTGATGTTATTCCAGTTTACAGCTGGGGAAAATGAAATTTGGGGAAATAAAGTAAGTTGTCCAAGCCAGAATATAAATTAAATATTATATTCAGTAATATAAATTTACTGAATATAATATGTAAATATATTATATTCAGTAAAATAAATACAGAAATTCAGTATGAAATTGAAGGTACAGGTTTTATATGGACAATCTCTAATGTGAAAATCTTTCAAGTGAAAAAAATTTAGCCTTCACCAGTCAGTTGCTTATAAAGGTCAGTGGAAACCAAGGAAAAAAGCTACTAGAAAAGGAAATAAATTATAGACTGTTTGAAGTTACATTCAGATTAAGGGAAATAATATCTCTCCACTATTCTCTTTGCTGATCATACCACCCCAAAGCATCTCCCTAACCAGGAGGTAAATAAATCTGTGGTCATTATAGTATATCCTTAAAATATATGCTAAAAATTTAAATATGGTCTAAAGCTACTAAAATCAGAAAGGAAAACGTTGGACTTCTTAAAGATTATAAAGTAGGCTAGTCTTTAAATAGCTAGAAAGCTGTATACTGGCTTGAGATAGAGAGACACGTGCCATTTCAAGTATTTTTATTGCACTTCAATGAAATTATGTATTTCATGTAGATTTATTTTGGTACTACTGAATGTATTTCTTTATTACACTATTGCCAGAATCCTGTTAAATTGTTACCTGTTTTAAAATAAATCTCGAAGAAAATGTATGCTAAGGCTCATTCATTTTATTCAAATACTTGAGTGTTCTGTGTGCCCAGCAAGGTGCTGGTTCTGGGGAGACCTCAGTGAGCAAGGAAGGCATGGCCGCCCCTGCGGAATTCACAGCGTGGGGTAGACGAGCAGCTCACGGTGCAGGACCAGACTGGTGTGCTGCATCGCATTCTAAATGGTCTGGTCGTTTTTCTTAATTACCTCATGACAAAAAGACAAATGACTTTTCTTTTCTAGGGGGACTGGGGATGCTAGAGAGAGATCTGGTTAACATTTCCAGAGTCTAAAAGATACATAGTGGAATATGACCAACACAAAGACCCTGACATTCTAAATGTGAAGTTTGCATTCCACATATGTATCATTTTTTAAGTCAACAAATTTCTTCTTCTTCAGAGTCTCAGGCTCTTTTGTCTAGTTTCTAGTAAATTTTGCATAAGTACTGTACAAAGTTTCACAGAAATTAGGTTTAGAATTTGGTGAGTGAGGTGAAAATTTAATATAATAAAAATTATTCCCTGAAAAATCCCTTAACTTTGCCCATAAAATACAGCATGCGCAATTTTTAAAATGTACACCAGCATGTCAAAATGTTTACTTCTACGCTGATGGTACAGCTTATGATTCTAAAGCTGTGTTTCTCAGAGGGTGATTTTGCTTCCCTGTTCCCCCACGGAGGACATTTGGCGATGTCTGGAGACGAGATGTTTCTGCTGTCACTGACATGAGAACGTGAAACATTGACACGTAGTGTTGAAAGTTAAGGTCAGTACATATTTCCAAACCAGGAGAGAAATAAATGGTCATGATTTGGCCTGTAGCTCTTGCCATGCTTTAAGTGTGTGCTCATAGTTGGTCTACTATTATTATGTGATTGGCTATTTTTTATTATTTTATTTTGTAAAGGATTGATACTCTATTGTGGTAAACATGCATAACAAAACTGACTATTTTAGCCATCTTTATTTATCATCTTTAACCATCACCACATCCATTTCTAGAACTTTTTCATCGTCTCAAACAGTAACTCCCCATTCCCTCCTCCCTCTAGCCCCTGGAAACCTCTGTTCTGTTTTTTGTGTGTCTATGCATTTTCCTATTTTAAGTGCCTTATATAAGTGGAATCATACAACATTTGTCCTTCTGTGTCTAGCTTATTTCACCTTGCATAATGTTTTCAGGTTTCATTCATGTAGCATGTATCTAAATTTCATTCATTTTTCAGGGCTGAAAAATATTCCATTTTATGTCTATGCCACACTTTGTTTATTTAACACGTTTTTGAACATCTACATCAAAGGTACGTAATACATTTTAATTGGTGGTGATGTAGCTGTGTGTAGTTGGAGAGAGAGAGACACATAGGCTCTTCAGTTTGATGCAACAGTTGTGAAGTGTTTGCAGTGTGCATTGTCTGTTTGGAAGCTGTTCTAGAAAACACAAAGAGACACAACTTAAGGAGATGGGAGACCGTGCATGCACTTGGTAAGTATTAGGCCCAAGGTTTTCTGTAGATAAGCCGGAGGCTTTTTCTCACAGTACTAACTTTATCACCCCAATAAGTCTTTTGTGACTCTGTTTCACGTCTGGAAACTGTCATTTTTTTAGGCCTTGGAAGGATTTACCTGACAAAGACTTGATAAACCGTACTGACAGATCTCCCAAAGTCACAGATTGAAAAAGGTACTTTCTCAGTGCTTTCTCTTTACTAGTGGGAATAAAATACTTGCCTTTACTTAACACTCAGGATGAGTACAGTCTGAACAATGATGTTGATCATGATGTTTCTGTGCTCTCTATTCTGTTCCATTGACCTGTATGTCTGTTTTTATGCCAGTACCATACTGTTTTGATTACTGTAGCTTTGTAGTATCATTTGAAATCAGCAAGCACTATACCCCCAGCTTTGTTCTTCTTTCTCAAGATTGCTTTGGCTGCTCCTGGTCATTTGTGTTTCCATACAGTTATTAGAATGGTTTGTTCTGGTTCTGTGAAAAATGTGATTAGTTTTTTTGTTTTGTTTTGTTGTTTTTAATTTTTAAAAAAATTTTATTTGAGGGGGAGGTAATTAGGTTTATTCATTAATTTGTTTTTAACAGCAGTGCTGGGGATTGAACCCAGGACTTCGTGCATGCTAAGCACATGCTCTACCACTGAGCTATACCCTCCCACTGTGATTGGTATTTTGATAGGAATTGCACTGAATCCATAAATTGCCTTGGGTAGTATGGTTATTTTAACAATATTAACTCTTCCAGTCTATGAGCACAGTTCAGCTTTCTATTTGTTTTCGTCATGTTCAGTTTCTTTCATCAGTGTCTTAAAGTTTTCTGAGTACAAGTCTTTCACCTTCTTGGTTAGATTTTTTCCTAGGTATTTTATTCTTTTTAATGCAGTTGTAAATGGAATTATTTCCTTAACTTTTTCTTTCTGATCATTTGTTGTTAGTGTATAAAAATGAAACATATTTCTGTATATTAATTTTATATCCTGCAACTGTACTGAATTCCTTTATTAGTTCTCATCGTTTTGGTGGCATCTTTAGGATTTTGTATATGTAGTATCATGTCTATTTCAAATAATCACAGTTTTACTGCTTCCTTTCCAGTTTGTATTCCTTTTTTTTTTTTCTCTCATCTGATTGCTGTGGCTAGGACTTCTAATACTATGTTGAATAAAAATGGTGAGAGTGAGCATTCTTGTCTTGTTCCTGATCTTAGAGAAATTGCTTTCAGCTTTTCACCGTTGAGTATAATGTTGGCTATAGGTTTTTCGTGTATGTCCTTCCTTTATTATGTTGAGGTATGTTCACTCTACACCCACATTGTTGGGAGTTTTTATTATAACTGGGTGTTGAATTTTTGTCAAAATTTTTTTCTGCATCTATTGAGGGGATCATAGGATCTTTATCCTTCAGTTTATTAATGTGTATTTTGTTGATTGATTTGTGGGCATTGCATTACTTTGCATCCCTTGAGTAAATCCCACTTGATCATAGTACATGATACGTTCAACGTATGGCTGAATTCAACTTGCTAATATTTTGTTGAGGGCTTTTGCATCTGTGTTCATCAGTGATGCTGGCCTGTAATTTTCCTTTTTTGTGGTGTCTTTGGTTTTGGTATCAGGGTGATGCTCTTCTCATAGAATGAGTGTAGAAGCATTCCTTTCCCTTCAGTTTTTTGGAATAGTTTAAGAACAGGTGTTGAATTCTACGCACCTGTGAAGCCACTGGTCCTGGACTTTTGGTTGTTGGGAGGGTTTTTTTAAATTATTGGTTCAATTTCATTACTGGTGTATTTTCTATTTCTTCCTAATTCAGTATTGGGAGATTGTACGGTTCTTGGAATTTTTCTAGTTCTTCTAGGTTGTCTATACTATTGGCGTATAATTGTTCATAGTACTCTCTTGTGATCCCTTGTATTTATGTGGTGTCTGTTGTAATTTCTCTTTCATTTCTGATTTCATATATTGGGGCCTTCTTTTTCTTGATGAGTCTGGCTGAAGACATCAATTTTGTTTATCTTTTCAGGGAATCATCCATTAATTTCATTAATCAATCTTTTTTGCTTGCTTGCTTGCTTGCTTGCTTGCTTGCTTTTTTTGGTCTCTATTTCATTTATTTCTGCCCTGATCTTTATGATTTCTTTCCTTCTACTAACTTTGGGTTTTGTTTGTTCTTCTTTTTCTAGTTCTTTTAGATGTAAGTTTAGCTTCTTTGAGATTTTTCTTGTTTCCCAAGGTAGAACTGTATTGCTGTAAACTCCCTCTTAGGTCTGCTTTTTCCGTGTGCCATAGATTTTGGATCGTTTTGTTTCCATTTTCTTTTGTCTCCAGGTATTTTAAAATTTCCTCTTTGACTTATTTAATGACCTATTGGTTGTTTAATAGCACATTTTTTAGCTCCCCCATGTTTGTGTTTTTTTTCCAGTTTTTTTCTTTTCTTGTTGATTTATACAGTCATTTCATATTGTCAGAAAAGATGCTTGATACGCTTTTAATCTTCTTAAATTTACCAAGACTTGTTTTGTTGCCTAGTGTGTGATCTTTCCTGGAGAATGCTCCATATGCACTTGAAAAGAATGTGTATTCAGCTACTTTGGGATAGAATGTGCTGTATATATCTATTAAGTCTATCTGGTCTAATGTATCATTTAAGGCTAGTCTTTCCTTATTATTTTCTGTCGGATGATCCACCTGTTGATGTAAATGGGGTGGTAAAGTCTCCTCCTATTATTGTTTTACTGTCAGTTTCTCTCTTTATGTCTGTTAATATTTGTTTTATGTATTTAAGTGTTCCTATGTTGGGTGCATGTATATTTGGCGATTGTTTTATCTTCTTTGCTATATTGGCTTTCTTTTGATTTCCATTTGCCTGGATTACCTTTTTCCATCCTCTCACTTTCAGTCTGTTGTGTCTTTAGAGCTGAAGTGAATCTCTTGTGGGCATCATATACCTGGGTCTTGTTTTTGTATCCATTCAGCGACTCTGTGTCTTCTGATGGAGAGTTTTGTCCAATTACATTTAAAGTAATTAGTGATAGGCATGTATTTATTATCATTTTATTAATTGTTTTCTTCTGCTCTCTTTTGCTGTGATTTGATGGCTATCTTCAGTTTTATGCTAGGATTCCTTTCTCTTTTGTGTGTGTCTATTATTGGTTTCTGGTTTGTAGTTACCGTGAAGCTCATATAGAACACAGTATATGATATATGATTATTTTAGTTGATAATCTTAAATTCAAATGCATTCTAGCCTGTCTACATTTTTACTCTCCCATCCCTGCATTTAATGGTTTAGACATATTTTACATCTTTTTTGTTTTGTATATTCCTTTACTTATTGTGGATGTAGATTGTTTGCTACTTTTGTCTTTTAACCCTTATACTAGTTTTATGAGTGGTTGATCTACTACCTTTACTGTATGTTTGCCTTTATCAGTAAGATTTTTTTCCTTTCATAATTTTCCTATTTATAGTTGGCCTTTTCTTTTCTGCTTAGAGAAGTCCCTATGACAGTTCTTGTAAAGCCAGTTTAGTGGTGCTGAACTATGTTAGCTTTTGCTTCTCTGTAAAACTGTTTATCTCTCCTTCAGATCTGAATGATATCCTTGCCAGGTAGAGTATTCTTGGTTGTTTTTGCCTTTCATCACTTTGAATATATCATGACACTCCCTTCTGGCCTACAAAGTTGTTGAAAATTCAGCTGGTAGCCTTATGTGGGTTCCCTTGTATGTTGTTTTTCCCTGGCTGCTTTAAGATTCTCTTTTACCTTTAATTTTTGCCATTTTAATTATACTGTGTCTTCATGCAGACCTCTTTGGGTCATCTTGTTTGTGACTGTCTCTGCTTCTTGGACTTGGATGTCTGTTTCTTTCCCCTGGTTAGGGAAGTTTTCAGCCAGTCTTAGATGAATTCTCTGTCCCTTTCTTTCTATCTTCTCTTTCTAGGACCCCTGTAATACAAATGTTAGTATGCTTTATGTTCTCTTAGAGATCTTTTAGACTATCCTCATTTTTTAAAATTCTTTTCCCATTTCTCTTTTAGTTTGGGAATTTTCACTCCCCTGTCTTCCAGATTGATTATTCATTTTTCTGTATCATGTAATCTACTGTTGATTCCTTCTAGTACATTTTAAAATTTCAGTTATTGTATTCATCAGCTCTTTTTGGTTCCGCCTTATATTTTCTGTTTAAATTCTCACAGTGTTCTCCATTCTTCTCCTGAGTTTGGTGAGCACCTTTATGATCTATAGCTTGAACTCTCTATCTGGTAGATTCCTTATCTCTACTTTGTTTAGTTCTTTTTCTGATATTTTATCTTTTTCCATTGTTTGGAACATAAATTTCTGTCTCATTATTTTGCCCAATTCTCTGTATTTATTTCTCTGTACTAGGTAGGTTGGTTATGTTTCCCAATCTTGGCACAGTGGCCTTATTTAGGAAATATCCTATGGGGCCCAGCATCACACTCCTTTCTGGTCACCAGACCTATATGTTGTAGGACACCCCCTATGTGGGCTGCCTGTTCCTCTCTGTTGTGGCATGGCTGGCTACTGTGGGTGCACTGTGTGTGTGGCTGGCCCCAACACAGTTGGCTGCAAGGCTGTGTCTTATGTGGTGACTTAGCGCCCACTGGAAAGTGGGTTAGGCTTTCCACATGGCTGACTGTGTAGCTCAGGGACATTTGGGGCTGGTGCTCGCCCACCAGTGAGTGGGGCCAAGTCCCCACATGGCTGTCTGCACATCTGGGGTCTCGGGGCTACTGCCAGCCTGCTGGTGGATGGCACAAGGTCCCCAGCACTAATAGGCTAGAGAGAAAATTCCAAAATGGCACTGGAGTTACCGTACTAGAATAAGCTCCCCCAATGGCTGATACCTGTATCTCCATCCCCCTGGGGGAGTCCTAGTTGCTTCTTACCTTTATGGGAGGTTCTCCAAGATCAGCAAGTAGGTCTGACTCAGGCTCCTTTCAAACTACTGGCTCCACACTGGGACTCAGAGCATGTCAGAAGTTGCATGTGCCCTTTGAGAGTGGAGCCTGTTTCCAGTAGCCCTCAGGCCCTCTCCAGTGTAAGTCCTGCTGGCCTTCCAAGCCAGTGCACTGGGGGCTTGTTTTCTCCATGCAGGATTCCCAGGCTGGGTGCCTGATGTGGGACGTGGACTCCTCACTCTTGGGGAGGACCTCTGTGATAGTGAGACTCCTCCCACTTGTGGGTTGCCTACTCAGGGGTGTGGTTCCTGACTGTGCCGTGTCCACCCTTCCTACCTGTCTTGTGGCTCCTTCATTAGTGGAAAATCTTTTCTGATAGTCTTCAGCTCATTCTCATGGATAGTTGCTCTGTAGGTAGTTTTAGTTTTGGTGTTGCCATGGGAGGAGGTGGGTTCAGAGTCTTCATACTCAGCCGCCTTGGCCCTCACGTTGTGCTCAGCTACTGCAGTGTAGAGCACCATGGCCAAGTGAGTGCCATTGGCGCCTCAAGCATATTCGTGGCACAAAAAGGCCAAAACTCACGGAAAATAATCCGGGTGAGCAATACTTCTGCTTCCAAGTAAGACACACCATTGCTGCACAAACTCTTCCTGATATTAAAAGAGCCCATTTTATGAGGCCACTATTATCCTTAAACCAGAAATATGAGAATTATAAGAAAAGAAAACTGAAGACCAATATCCTTGATGAATACATGCAAAATCCCTTACAAATATTAGCAAATCAATTCCACCAGTATAAAAAGGAGGTAATACGTCATGACCAAGTGGCATTATTCCAGGAATCCCACGTTGGCTTAATATTTGAAAATCAATCAGTGTTCATAAACTAACAATGAAAAACCATATGATCATGTCAATAGGTGCAGAAAAAGCATGTGAGAAAATTCAGCACTCATGATAAAAACTCATCAAACTAAGAATAAAGGGAAGATCCTCAGTCTGATAAAGGATGTCTGTGAAAAACGTATTCACGCCATACTTGATGGCGAAAGACTAGGATCAGAAACAAAGCTGGGATGCCGCTCTTCCCAGCTTTATTCAACATTGTACTGGAGTTTCTGGCCATGTGACGAGGCAAAGAGAAAGAAAGAAAAGGCATGCCATTTGAAAAGAAGTGCAGTTATTTTCATTTGCAGATGACATCATCATCGCTGTAGAAAATTCTAAAGATTGTATATATTGTTTTAAAAGCCTAGAATTAATAAGTGAGTTTAACAAGGTCACGTGATAAAGGTCAATACACAAAGCATCAGCAATAAGTCTTTATACCCAGATTAAAGTGTCCAGACTGTGCCTAAGGGGGGGGGGTTTGCTTATGCTAAGCTGTCAGTAAATGAAAACTTAAATTTCTGTGCTCAGCTCTCCCAGAAGAGGTAGGCCTAGGCCAACCAATCAGCACTTTTCTGCTCAGCATTAATTACCTAATCCAGCTCCAAGACTTCCTTTCGCTCCATATAAAGGAAGTAACTCTTTTTTAACCAACTGACGAATGCCCAGTATAACGCTCTTGTTCCTGCTCACTTTGGCCTATGAAACCCTCTCACTTTGTACAGCTCTTGAAAGCTCTTTTCTGTTTTCTAGACTGGATACTTCCCAATTCATGAATCATTAAATAAAAGCCACTTAGATCAGGAATTTATCCTGTTTTTTATCCCTAGCAATGAACAGTTTGAAATTGAAATTAAGAAACAATATCATCAGAAAATATGAAATAGTTGGATATACTTCCAATAAAACATGTGAAATACCTGTATGCTTAAATTTACAACCATGACTGAGAAACCAGAGTCCTAAGTACACAGAGATGTACCATGTTCATGACTGGGGGACTCAGTATGAAGATAATCAGTTCTCCCCAGAATTGTTAAATAGAATCGATGCAATCCAATAAAAATCCCAACCGGCTCTTTTCTTTTTTCTTTTTTTCCTTTCCTTTTAGTATTTGACAATCTGACTGTAAAAATCTGTGTGGAAATGCCAAGGAACTAGAATAAGCCAAAACAATTTGAAAAGGAAAAACAAGATTGGACAACTTACACCAAAGCCACAGTAACAAACACAAGACACATTGCCATAAGGATAAGACACACAGATCAGTGGAGCAGGATGAGGAACCCAGAAATAGACTCACATGTATGACTGATTTTCAACAAAGGCAATATAATAGGGAAAGGATGGTCTTTCAAAACAAAATTGTGCATATCCACATCCAAGAAAACTCATCTCAAACCTTCCTTCCCACTATATACAGTAATTAACTTGAAATGGATGATAAACCTAAACGTGAGAGATAAAGTTATAAAATTTGAATAAGAACTCCTTTGTGACCTTGGTTTGAGCAGAGATTTCCTAGATAAGACACTAAAAGCATGAACCATAAAAGAAAAGAAATGGTAGCTTGGACTCTATTAAAATTAAATATTTTTTTCTCCTCAAAAGACACCATAAAAGAAAATGAAAACATCACCCACAGATTGGCAAAGCAGTAAAAATCCCTTCATCAGTAAAAATCCTGATAAAGGGGTTTCTTTGAACATATTAAAAACATCTTTTAACACAATAATGAAATAAACAATTTAGAATTGGCAGAAGATTTGAATAGACACTCCACCAAAGAAGATACTGAAATGGCAGATAAGCATATTAAAGATCTTAAATATCATAAGTCACTTAGAAAATGCAAACTAAAATCAGAGTGAAATGCTATTTACTATACATCCCCTTGAATAGCTAAAATTAAAACATTTGACAACAGCAAGTGACAAAAACCAAGTGCAACTGCTAAAATGCACTGCTGGCGGAAATGCAAATGGCCCAGCCACTTAGGAAAACAGATTCTTATAAAATAGTTAAACATTTGTTAAAATGACCGTACTACCCAAAGCAATCTATAAATCAGTGTAACCCATATGAAATCACCAATGGCATTTTTTACAGAACTGAAACAAAAATTTTTTAAATTTGTGTGGAAACACAAAAGACCTCGAATAGCCAACACAGTCTTGAAAAAGAACAGAGCTGGAGGTATCATGCTCCCTGACTTCAGACTGTACTGCAAAGCTACAGTAATCAAAACAGTACAGTACCGGCACAAAAAACAGACACATAGATCAATGGAACAGAATAGAGAGCCCAGAAATAAACCCATGCACTTATGGTCACTTAATCTATGACAGTGGAGGCAAGGGTATACAATGGAGAAAAGACAGTCTTTTCAATAAGTGGTGCTGGGAAAAGTGGACAACTACATGTAAAAGACTGAAATTAGAACATTCTCTAACACTATGTAAAAAAATAAACTCAAAATGGATTAAAGACCTAAATGTAAGACCAGATACTTTAAAACTCCTAGAGGGAAAAAACATAAGCTGAACACTCCTTGACATAAATCACAGCAATATTCTTTTGGATCAGTCTCCTAGAGTAATGGAAACAAAAGCAAAAATAAACAAGTGAGACTTAATTAAATTTAAAAGCTTTTGCACAGCAAAAGAAACCATAACGAAAATGAAAAGACAACCTACGGAATGGGAGAAAATATTTGCAAATGATGCGACCAACAAGGAATTAACTTCCAAATTATATAAACAGCTTATACAGCTCAATATCAAAAAAGAAAAAACCCAAACAATCCAATTTAAAAAATGGGCAGAACACCTAAATAGACATCTCTCCAAAGAAGACATACAGATGGCCAATAGACACATGAAAAGATGCTGAACATCATTAATTATTAGAGAAATGCGAATCAAAACTACAATGAGGTATCACCTCACACCAGTCAGAATGGCCGTCATCAAAACGTCTACAGATAATAAATGCTGGAGAGAATGTAAAGAAAAGGGAACCTTCCTACACTGTTGGTGGGAATGGAAATTGGTGTGGCCACTATGGAGAACAGTATGGAGGTTCCCTAAACAACTGAAAATAAAGTTACCGTGTGATCCAGCAATCCCACTCCTGGGCATATATCCAAAAAATGACAAAAACTAATTCAAAAAGGTATGTGCACCCCAATGTTCATAGCAGCACTAGTTATAATAGCCAAGACATGGAGGCAACCTAAATGCCCCTTGACAGATGAATGGATAAAGAAGGTGTGATATATATATATATATGTATATATATATATATATATGTATCTATCTATCTATCTATCTATCTATCTATCTATCTATCTATCTATCTATCTACAATGGAGTACTACTTAGCCATAAAAATGAAATAATGCCATTTGCAGCAACAAGGATGGACCTAGAGATTATCATACTAAGTGAGATAAGTCAGAGAAAGACAAATTTCATATGATATCACTTATGTGTGGAATCTAAAAAAAAATGATCCACGTGAACATACTTACAAAATAGAAACAGACACAAACTTTCAGTTACCAAAGGGGAAAGGAGGAAAAGGGATAAATTAGGAATTTGGGATTAACAGATCCACACTACTCTATGTAAAATAAACAATAAGGACCTACTGTTTGGCACAGGGAACTATATTCAGTAACTTGTAATAACCTATAATGGAAAAGAATCTGAAAAAGAATATATATAAAAGATATATGTTATATAATATATAATATAAAAAGAGTATATGTATATAACTGAATCACTTTGCAGTATACCTGAAACATTGTACATTAACTATACTTCAATTGAAAAAATAAAAATTAAAATAGTTAAACGTATAGTTACTGTTCGCCCCAGCAGTTTCACTCCCAGGTATTTCCCAAATGAAAGTGCATATCCCCATAAAAACTTGTATATAACTGTTCATAGCAGCTTTATTCATAATGACCCCAAACAGGAAACAGCCAAATGCCCATCCGTCTGGCAAAGGATAAAAAAATGGTGATATTGCCGTGTGATGGACACTAGGCTTTAAAACAGGGATGAACTGCTGAAATATACAACAGGGATGAATTTCAGGAGCATTATGCTAAACAGGCAGGACCGGAAAAGACCGTATACATAGTACCATTCCATTTATGTGACATTCTAGAAAAGGCAGAATTGTAGTGATTGAAAGATCCATCCTTTCCAGGGGCACGGGGTGGGGTGGGTGGATTGAGTGCAAAGATGTACAACTTGGGGGGTGGTGTAGATGCATGGTACCTCAATTGTGGTGAAAATCACATAACTATATACTTATCCAAACTCAACTGAATACTCACAATGGGTGAATGTGCATGTAAATTATATGAATAAATCTGATTTTTTTTCTTAAATACACGTTAAGTCTCCTGACTGATGTTTTTCATGCTTGGAGGCGTAAGCCTCTGATTGTAGTGGATTTTAAAAGATGCAGTGTGATAAGTGTGACGATGGTTAGCAGCAGACGGTACTCGTGGGGATGTACAGTAATTCAGACTTGGAGTGTGTGGCGGACTCTGTTCCTTGACCCAACAATCATCTCCGGTTTTCTGTTCTTCCCACCGTGGAAGTTGAGACAGATTTTTGCTTTTCTAGCTTCTTTGGCAAAGGGTGCTCCGTGACCCGGTTTTGTTCAAGGATGTTCAAGCTGACTAGCACTGGGCCTTCTAGTAAGGCTTTACTTTCTAATAAAAAGAACTTCCTACCCTGCCTTTTCCCCTTTTTTAATTAAAAAAGAGCTCTGCCTGACAGAAATGCATAAATAAAGAATGCTTCAAATAAAGAAGGAAAACAATCCGACTGAGAGTTTTTTTTTTTTTTTTGCACCTAAATATAATATCTTTATTTAGGTATGATTGTTAGAATGCTACAGGTTTTCAAAATACCAGGAGTAATCTCTGCATTTTTCATGACTCCTGCATTCATCCCGATGTCCTTCTTCTGTTTAATCCTCCTCACTTAGTTGGGCTAGATTCTATGCTGAGAATACACAAGTCGTTCCAGTCAGAATAGACTGTTCTTGACAGTAACTGATGGAATCGGGCCTTGAAGGGTTATAGCTCAGCAGAGAAGAGAAAGTTCTTTATAATTATATTCCATAAGTGGAATCAGGCGTTAGTCTAGTAAAACCCGATCCTTCATAAATATTTTCAAATGAAGTATCTTCTGAAGCTTCCATTTCCTCTTCCAATGTATCTTCATAGTCATGTATTTTCCCTTTTGCTTCCTTAAACCTGAAACCTAGAGAGGAATGACAAAGATTTAGCAAGACGGCGGATGTGATAATAGCCTTAATCTACACGGCCCTGTGTGCCAGCTAAAGTCTGTCCCATGTTCCTTTCACCACTCTTAGGGCATATTTTTTATATCCCATTGAACAGAAGCCATAAATGTCCCAAATTTCTGAGATCACCCTACTCTTCAGTACCATATGTCATTGTCCATCTTTACAGAAGGCTCTGTAGGATCTGGGCTTGAGGTTTGATCTACTACCCGTAGCTCTGTAATTTGAGGCAAGTTACTTGGCCTCTGTCTCAGTGTCCTCATCCATAAAATAAGTTTGGTAATAGCACATCCTCCGCTTATTTTGTGAGCACTAAGTGTGGTGGTGCATGTGAAGAGCTTAGCATTTACTCTGGCATCTGGTTAGCACTCCATAATTAACTACCAGCAAATAGTCTGTGTTCACAAATGAAGAGAAGCCTTTTCTGACCCTAGAGCTAGTTTCCAAATTCTGGATTTGATTTCCTCGTGCTTCTTTGAAGGTGTGCACACAGCCTCTCCTCCTTCCAATGCCAGCATCTCCAGTGTGTCACCTCCCGCTGCCTTCAGTTATGATGCAGATCGCCACTACTTAAAATAATTTTCACTTGTTCTCACGTTCCTTCCAATTACCATGCTATCTCCTTCTCTTCACAATAATCTTTTAGCTCAGTCATTTATATGCTCTGCTTCCATTTTTGTACTTGTCATTCCTTTATATTCTTCCAGCTGTCATTGAGACCCTACTATGTGCTGCCCATTGGGGATTCCATAGCAAACAAAACAGACAACTTCCTACCCTCAAATGAAGATAGTTGCCTAAACCTGTTCTCCAGAAGGCCATCAACTCCATTAAACTCCCGACTTGGAAACCACAGCATGTGTCTGAGGACCAGGCAAGAGGCCGGTGATGCTGGGTGGCTGTGAGTGAGGGGGAGAGTGGGACGTGATAAGGGTGGAAAGCTAGACCAGAGGCAGAGCGCCATGATAAACTCAGGATTTTATTCTAAGTGGAGCGGAAAACTGTGAGGGGCAGCAGAGGTCGTCATCAGTAAGAGTGTGGGCTTTAGAGCCGTCCAGTCTCAGTTCAAATCCCAGCCCTCCCAGGAACTGACTGTGACCTTGAGCAAGAAACTTGGCAACTGTTTGCGTGTCTGTAAAATACAGATAATAGGACCTGTCTCATTGGCTTGTCCTGAAGATCGAATGAGTCAATTTTATAAAAGTACGTTAAGACAGCACTTCCACGTAAGTGATCGCTAAAGAAGAGTTTGTTAAAAGTGTTTTGCTTTCATCACTATCTGTTGTACAGGTTTGGAGGCTGTCCCAGAAGCCTGCAGAGGGAGGGTGGCAACCCGGACTGTGGTGGTGGCATCGAGCTGGAAATAAGTGGACGGGTAAAGCTAACGACAGCGAACGTTTACAGAGCACATGCCACGCGCTGGGCACTACTCTGAGCTCTTCACGTGCGGTTGTCTCTTACTACCTCACAGCCGTCTACGAGCCACGTACGATTGTCATTCTCACTTTGCAGATGAGGAGACTGAGCCCGAAGCTTGCGCAAGATCATACAGTTAACAGAAGAGCCAAAAGGTCAAAGTCAGGCAGTCTGAATCAGCACTCTGTAGCGGTCACCTCTCTCTCTCAGCTAGTGACAGATGACAGTGGGACATCACGGACTCAGAGCATACGAAACCGTAACTAGGCTTTGGTGCGCGCTATGCTGTCACTTTCAGCCTCTTGGTAGTGTGAGCGCCGCGGGGGCCGCAGTGGCACAGAGCCTACAAAATATCTCCAACCTTCTGAAACATTTATTTTGCCAAGTGAAGTCTGCTCATTAAAATTATTACCAAAACCATGAGATATGCAACTTTTTAAAAAGAGGATTCATTTTTTTAAAACATCATTTTAGCCAACTCTAAATAAAATAGAACATTTCCTTTTATCCCCAGATTACAGTCTTATATGTAAATTTATTTGTGTCTGTGTACTGTGAGAAGTGAAATGCTTGTTCGTGCTTAGAAATGTGTGCATGTGTGCAATGTATTGTTTTTCTTCATAAGAATTTCCCATTATTGCTAAAAGTCACCTACTTTTGAAGTTAGCTGAAGAGTTGCTTGTAGCAATTTCCTTCCAGTTGGCAATGTACCTAAGCACATTATATAAGCATTCATTAAATTGATTTATTAGTAAGTGATAAATTGATTCATTAGTACATAGACTACTTCTAAAATTCCACTTTCTCTATGAAATCTTAGATTAATGGTGACAAATTCACTAGTCCAAATGTTTAATTTCTTGACTTTCCCACCTCCAAGTTGCTGTCATGCACCTCAGGCAACCCCCAGTACAAGGAGCACCCACCATCTACCGTACTGGTGACTTTTGCCCTCCCTCCAGCCCACCTCTCCTCATTTTATCCTGTTCTACTCCTGCAGGACCACGTCCTCAACTGAATGACAACTAAGATGTTAGTCAACTTCTAAACTGAACATACAGAGGAGAGGTGCCAAGATGGCAGAGTAGAGAGACTCACAGCTCGCCCTGTCCCACAAATACACTAAATTAAACTATGATTGGAAAAATCTGAGAGGGAAAAAGTTGGCGAAACTACAACATAACTTTCTTCTTGGTTCTGGATTGCCAGACCTACTGTCTCTGACGTATCAGTGGAAATTTATTTAATTAATTAATTTATTTGTCAGTGGAAATTTAAATAGTTTATGATCTTATTAGAGCAACGGCGCTGCCTTTGCTGTGTCCAGTTTCAAGCCGGGTACACGCAGCTGCCACCTCGGTTCCCTAAACAGACTGAAACGGGGAGACAAGTGTAGCCTGAGAAAAGGTAGACAGGGAAGGGCAAGTATGATGAGCTACAGAGATGAGGGAGAGCTCCAAGGGGCAGGTTTCCTGTGGCTTATTCAGCTCATTTTAGGCTCTGTATCCCCCTTTCACAAGCCTCCCTTCTTCCAGCTGCACCCAAGAAATCAGGTAAGGAATTGATCACAGCAGGTGCTAAAAGGAACCTGGCCGAGAAAGCAGGAAGAGGATTAGAACTGTCATGTACTTTGGGAAACACTGTGATTTTCACTTGAATTATTCTTTGCTTTTGTTAACTTGGTGTTGTTCCTGACTGTTTCTGGTATAGGAAGGTATGTATTATGCAACAGTAGTTAATTGTAATAAAGCACTGCGTCTGAAGTCGGCTGCTGCTTACCACTGCTACCTTCGGTTGCTCTGAGAACTTTATTCTGTGGCCTTAAGAGGGATGCTGCTGGGGCGCTGCTGATGACAAGATGCAGGAGCACAGCAAGTGGTGTAAACCCCTTCCAGGGTCTCTTAGTTGACAGTTCAGTCTGGCTTGACCTTAAATTTAGGCGGACTCTGTGCTTTCAGTGGTTGTTCAGGAACACGATGAAGAGAATCACCCTGCTTCCTTAGATTTACATACTGAAAGGTTTTCATTCCACTTTCGAGGAACCAAGATAAAGGACTTTGATCAAGTGTACGCTACGCCCTGACAGTCTGGGGCACAAACACATGCAATATTTAAGACTGATCACTGACTCGGCTTTACCTGAGGTCAAGATATGAATTTACTCGATTGCTTAAAAAGAACTTTTCATAAGGAACATGCCAGCAGTAACCAATGAGAAATCTAAGCTTTACAAATAGAAGCGACAATCGGATTACAGCATTACCATGTTGTTTATATCATAGATCTGTCTTTCTAACAAATTTTTCGAATTTTTTCAGATAATAGCCAAGTGCATGTGAAATCTACCATGAATCTCTCAGGAATACAAATGTAACATTTTAACAGCCCAGGAAGAGTCCTGAGCCACAGAGGCCGCACAATTCCGTCTTAGAGATCAAAGAGCAGCTTCAGATACTGAAACTGCCCACTGAGTGCTCTCACCAACAGGGTTAACAGAAAATTATGTAAGATATCTCAGCTGTGGACACTTAATAGGTTATGTCAAAATTAACTAGCAATTTGAAAAATATGACGATCCTGGAAGAGGAACACCCATCTTGATAAGAGAACACGCCCCTGAAAATCCAGCAGGAAGAATGCCGGCGGCAGGCAGAGGAGCCACTACGTGGCACTGTGCAGGTGACTCTAGCAGTAATGCAGACGTTGCTTTCCATCCTACGCACCGGCAGCAACGCATCTCTGCACACCACAGAATTTGCCACAATACCCATCGGGTCCTTGAGTCCAAGAGTGAAGTTGACACTATCCACTCTTTAAAATTATAATAATGTTGTATTCAGCTGATGATGTTGATCTGAAGATTCACCTGGCTTCTTCCCAGGAGAGCGTCCATCTGTCATAACAAGGGGTTAGCACCAAAGCCTTTGGGAAGAATCTGGTTGGGGTCACCCAGTATCAGTGTTCAGCACATTTATGTCATTCTAATGGTTTGTCAAAAACTGTCTATAGATTTTGAAGGATACTCTTCAAGGAATTAGTGGCTACCAATTCTTCTGAAGGAAAAGAAGTCGGACTTCGAAATTCTCATCAAATAAGGTATCATCAAGCCAGTTATAAATACCTAGATGACCACAAAGATCTAAGAGGAAAGGAGACTGGGGAGACCATAAATTCACTGGGAAGAAGGTGCTTATACCTAATGTCTACTCTCAGCTAGGGGAAGGTCCCTGCAAATGTTGGTTTTGCCTGAGATCATCAGTTATCTTGTGGTCAATAACACTACTGCAATATTCCCAAATAATCATACTGGATTCCATTTGAAATTTTTGTTGTCCAGGGATCAACAGAAAAACTTGCTAAGAATCCCAGGTCGGTGCCAAACTGTGATCATGCCCAAGTCAGACTATGAACTGACAGAGGTTGTACGTAATTTGGAAACATGAGGTGTCTACGTTTTCAAAAATGGAGATTTTGAATTAGTCTCACCATATCAAAGCTAGATGTATTTATCCCACTCCATATAGGATGTGAGATACCAAAAACCACTTCACATCTTGCTGGTTTATTCTGTTTTTATCCCTTTTTTCCACAAAGGGAAGCCATTAGAAATCGCTGTCACCTAGCGGAAACAGGTTTTAGGGGATGATGGTGGGGAAAGTCTTATGTAGACTGAGATGCCTATTTATGTCCTCCCTTTGAACACAATTGTTTTACTCTTCTGTATTCCACTCGTGATAGAATATAGAATATTGGGTGTGGATTATTTTGTAATCTTTCCCTGAAGCTTCCTGGCCCTTTGCTTGAATTATCCAACTACAGAAGGGAAAGGCGGAACAGGATTTCAGAGCCTCACCTGAGAGAACTCTCCATCCTGTTCATTCAGAATGGACATCCCCTACCTCTCTCTCCTTTCTCTAGGAATCATCTTAGGAAAGGAGGAAGTACAGCATGACAGCTCCTGTCCTTGGATGTCATTTCCTGCATCACTGTGACCATCTTACTTATTCAGTGCCCTAGACACCACAAACGTGCTGTCTATGAGGAATCCCGTACTGTGGACTGGACAAGATAGTGGGGTGATTGAATCATACAATCTCTTTACGATTTATTTATTACAAAATATTTTAGAGCATCTAATATGGATAATTAGTTCTTTATCCTTTCTTATCTTTCCCTTTTAATTTTCTAATACATCCTTCCCATCATCTTCTTTTTTCTATTCTCGTTTTCCTGTTTTCTTAGTCATTCTTTCCCTTTTTTCTTCTTTTCTCTCTGCTTTCCTCATTGTCCTCTTCTCTGCTTTCTCTGATCTCTTTTTCCTGGTCTATTGTTCAGTCACAGTCAACCTAATTTTCCCTGTTTCACATTTCTAACCTTCCTGTTCCGAATTCCTTCCTTTTTCTTGTGTTTCTTTATTTATGCCATCTTAACAAAGAAAATAAAGATTAAAAGTAAAACATTATTTTTTCTGCCACTTCATCCATGCAATACTTACATTCGTTATTATATCTGTCTGTCTTTTTAATTATAGCTATCTTCGTGGGTATGAACTAGGATCTTATTGTAGTTTTGATTTGCATTTCCCTGATGTCTGTATTAAATATTTTAAAATTTCTTATCACACAGAAAATACTAAAAATGTTTTTCAAGGGTCAAATCATGATAACTTTTTAATGTCCCACACAGGACGATTAGGGAATATACATTGAGAAAATAATTTGTATTATTAACTTCGTGTTTTCAGATTTCCCAATGTAAGAAGTAAAGCAGACCTAGACTAAGGCATAAGAATAAAGTCTGAGAGTAAAGAATGCCTAAGTCTAGTTTTCCTTTTTCTACTTTTAGATCATTCCTTTTTTTTCTTTTTACCATTTCCCCCTCATTTCCTCTTCTTTTCTTTCTAGACAGATAATAAACTCAAGGTTTTTTTGTTCTTTTTTTTTTTTTTAAACTATGTGGCCCCAAGATTCAACATGGAAGTGGGAAATATTAGAGACAAAAATATCTGACGCCTGCCCTTGCTGCCCAAAAATAGCAACGTGAAATTACTCATCAAAGTTGAGTGCGTTGGTCCAGTTCAGCACTTCATCCACTTCCCATTCCATCACAGAATCTATTCCACCAGTTTCGATAGCTTTTATTAGCCCTTTGGTTGCTGTGTGAATTAAACCCAGAGTGTCATGGTTTGTTGACTTGGCCTCGAGGTTTCCTGCATAGTACCTACACAGAGGAAAGGAGAGGGGACGTAATCCTCGGAAACAGGTGAACAGGCGGCTACTAGTAGATGCAGTTAACATATATTGTTGATGTGAAACTATTTACATAGCAAACCAAGTTTTCACCCTATTTAATTCAAATTCATCCAAACCAATTCCTTTGTGATGGGATCTTCTGGGAAAAACAAAGCAACTTAATCAACCACACTCATCAGAGAAGCCTCATTTCAAAATCAACTTCTCAGTAAGTTACACTGTTGTGTTACAATGAAAAGCTAAGTATTAAATCACTGAATCATAGAATTACGGAGGCAAAGGCTCTTGGAGGCCACGTAACTAGCCCACTTGTTTCATAGGTGAGGAAATATACCCTGGAAGAGGAAATTTTTACAAAGTCACGTGGCCAGTGCCTGGTAGGACAGGAGAAGGGGTGGGGAAGAAGGAACGAAAGAGTAAGAGATAAAAGGAAGAGTGATATTAACATCTTTTTTGTGTGCGCCAGGTATTTTTAATACATTACCTTTAATTCTCTTTAAAAAGACAACTTTTTGGTGGCACCTATTTTTATTCCCATTTTATGGATGAGGAAACTGAGACTTGGAGAAGTTACAAAATTGTTTAGGATCATGTAAGTAGTAAATATGCATATATCAGAGCCAGTATTCAAATCTGACTCCAAGTCCAGACTCCTTCGGCAGCACTGCTCTGTCTTACATTAGTCTGAGCAAATAAATGAATGTATCCACCAAACATGAGCTCAGCAAGTAAAGAGAAGTTAGCATCCTTACCAAGAATATTAAAGTATAGTGTTTTTTTTTGTTTTGTTTTCCATTTTAAGACCTACATTGGTATTCCTTTTCAAAGGTTAACCTATCCTGAAGTTGCATTCATTTATTTTTTTCTTTTTTTAAACATTTTTTATTGAGTTATAGTCATTTTACAATGGAGTGTCAAATTCCAGTGTAGAGCACAACTTTTCAGTTATACATGAACATACATATATTCATTGTCACATTTTTTTTTTGCTGTGAGCTGCCACAAGACCTGGTATATATTTCCCTGTGCTATACAGTATAATCTTGTTTATCTATTCTGCATATGCCTGTCAGTATCTACAAATTTTGAACTCCCAATCTGTCCCTTCCCACCCCTCGCCCCCTTGGCAACCACAAATTTGTATTCTATGTCTATGAGTCTGTTTCTGTTTTGTGTTTATGTTCTTTTTTTTTTCTTTTTAGATTCCACATATGAGCGATCTCATATGGTATTTTTCTTTCTCTTTCTGGCTTACTTCACTTAGAATGACATTCTCCAGGGACATCCATGTTGCTGCAAATGGCGTTATGTTGTCATTTTTATGGCTGAATAGTATTCCACTGTATAAATATACCACAGCTTCTTTATCCGGTCAGCTCTCAATGGACATTTAGGCTGTTTCCATGTCTTGGCTATTGTAAATAGTGCTGCTAGGAACATTGGGGTGCAGGTGTCTTTTTGATGTAGGGTTCCTTCTGGATATATGCCCAGGAGTGGGATTCCTGGGTCATATGTTAAGTCTATTCCTAGTCTTTTGAGGAATCTCCATACTGTTTTCCACAGTGGCTGCACCAAACTACATTCCCACCAGCAGTGTAGGAGGGTTCCCTTTTCTCCACAGCCTCTCCAGCATTTGTCATTTGTGGACTTTTGAATGATGGCCATTCTGACTGGTGTGAGGTGATGCCTCATTGTAGTTTTGATTTGCATTTCTTGGATAATTAGTGATATTGAGCATTTTTTCATGTCCCTATTGATCATTTGTATTTCTTCCTTGGAGAATTGCTTGTTTAGGTCCTCTGCCCATTTTCTGATTGGGTTGCTTGTTTTTTTTCTTATTAAATTGTATGAGTTGCCTATATATTCTGGAGATCCAGGCCTTTGTCGGTTTCATTGTTTGCAAAAATTTTCTCCCATTCCGTAGGTTGTCGTTTTGTTTTACTTATGGTTTTCTTTGCTGTGCAGAAGTTTGTAAGTTTAATAGGTCCCATTTATTTATTCTTGCTTTTATTTCTATTGCTTGGGTAGACTGCCCTAGGAGAACATTTTTGAGATATATGTGAGATAATATTTTGCCTATATTTTCTTCTAGGAGGTTTATTGTATCTTGTCTTATGTTTAAGTCTTTGATCCATTTTGAGTTTATTTTTGTGTATGGTGTAAGGGAGTGTTATAGCTTCATTGATTTACATGCTGCTGTCCAGTTTTCCCAACACCATTTGCTGAAGAGACTGTCTTTATTCCATTGTATATTCTTGCCTCCTTTGTCAAAGATTAGTTGACCAAAAAGTTTGTGGGTTCATTTCTGGGCTCTGTATTCTGTCCCATTGGTCCATATGTCTGTTTTTGTACCAATACCATGCTGTCTTGATGACTCTAGCTCTATAGTATTGTCTGAAGTCTGGGAGAGTTATTCCTCCAACCTCTTTCTTCTTCTTCAGTAGTGCTTTGGCAATTCTAGGTCTTTTGTGGTTCCATATAAATTTTATGATGATTTGTTCTAGTTCTGTGAAATATGTCCTGGGTAATTGGATAGGAATTGCATTAAACCTGTAGATTGCCTTGGGCAGTGTGACCATTTAAAAAATATTGATTCTTCCAATCCAGGAGCATTGGATATCTTTCCATTTTTTAAAGCCTTCTTTAATTTCCTTCATCAATTGTTTATAGTTTTCCATGTATAAGTCTTTCACCTCCTTGGTTAGATTTATTCCTAGGCATTTTATTAGTTTGGGTGCTATTTTAAAGGGGATTGTTTCTTTACTTTCTTTTTCTGTTGATTCATTGTTAGTGTAAAGAAATGCAACTGATTTTTGAACGTTAATCTTGTAACCTGCTACCTTGCTGAATTCTTTGATCAGCTCTAGTAGTTTTTGTGTGGACCTTTTAGGGTTTTCTATATATAGTAACATGTTGTCAGCATGTAGTGACACTTTCACCACTTCTTTTCCAGTTTGGATCCCTTTTATTTCTCTCTCTTGCCTGATTGCTGTGGCTAGGACTTCCAAGACTCTGTTGAATAGGAGTGGTGAGAGTGGGCAGCCTTGTCTCAGATTTTAGTGGGAAGCTTTTGAGTTTTTCACTGTTGAGTACTCTGCTAGCTGTAGGTTTGTCATATATAGCTTTTATGATATTGAGATATGTTCCTTCTATACCCACTTTGGTGAGAATTTTTATCATAAATGGGTGTTGAATTTTATCAAATGCTTTTTCTATTGAGATGATCATGTGTTTTTTTGTCCTTTCTTTTGTTGATGTGATGTATTACATTGATTGATTTGCGTATGTTGAACCACCCTTGTGTCCCTGGGATGAACCCCACTTGGCCATGATGTATAATCTTTTTTATGTGCTGTTGGACTCTATTTGCTAATGTTTTGGTAAGGATTTTTACATCTATGTTCATCAGTGATATTGGTCTGTAATTCTCTTTTTTGGTGGTGTCTTTGCCTGGTTTTGGTATCAGGGTGATGGTAGCTTCATAGAATGAGTTTGGGAGTATTCCCTCCTTTTCAATCTTCTGGAAGAGTTTGAGAAGGATTGGTATGAGTTCTTCTTTGTATGTTTGGTAGAATTCCCTCATTTATTAATTTGACAATCATTTATTAGGATGTGCCTTAGAGATGGTGTAGAGCTAGGACTGGTATCAAACTACCTGGCTTTGAATCTTGCTTCTGTGATTTACTTGCTGTATAATCTTTGCCAAATATAACCTTTCTGGGCCTCGACGTCTTCATCCTTATAATGGTAATCATAATACTACATCCTCTGCCTATGTTATTTTCTAGGAGTTTTATGGTTTCAGGTCTTACATTTAGGTCTTTAATCCACTTTGAGTTTATTTTTGTATATGGTGTGAGGAAATGTTCTAATTTCATTCTTTTACATGTAGCTGTCCAGTTTTCCCAGCATCACTTATTGAAGAGACTGTCTTTTCTCTATTGTGCATTCTTGCCTCCTTTGTCATAGATTGACAGTAGGTGTGTGAGTTTATTCCTGGGCTCTCTATTCTGTTCCATTGATCTGTGTGTCTTTTTTTCAGTCAGTACCATACTGTTTTGATTACTGTAGCTTTGTAGTATAGTTTGAAGTCTGAGAGTGATTCCTCCAGCTCTCTTCTTCTTTCTCAAGATTGCATTGCTGAACTTTGAACTGCTTTGGCAGTTCAGGGTCTTTTGTGGTTTCATATAAATTTTAGAAGTATTTGTTCTACTTTTGTGAAAAATGTCATGGGCATTTTGATAGGGATTCCATTAAATCTGTAGATTGCTTTGGGTAATATGGTCATTTTAACAATATTAAGTCCTCTAATCCAAGAACACAGTATATCTTTCCATTTCTTTGTATCATTTTCAAACTTCTTCATCAGTGTTTTATAGTTTTCACCTCCTTGGTTAAGTTTATTTTCTAGGTATTTTATTCTTTTTGATTTTACACAATTTTACATAAATCATAGAAATATTTTTTTGGATCTGTCTCCTAAGGCAAAAGAAATAAAAGCAAAAATAATATCCAAAATATATAAACAGCTCATAAACTGAATATCAAAAAAAGGAAGAAAACAATCCAATTAAAAAAATGAACAGAAGACCTGAATAGACATTTTTCCAAAGAAGACATACAGGTGGCTAACAGGAACATGAAAAGATGCTCAGCATTGTTCGTCATTAGAAATATGCAACTCAAAACTGCAATGAGATTTCACCTCACACCTTTCAGAATGGCTATTACCAGAAAATGTATAAAAAGCAAATGTTCACGAGTGGAGAAAAAGGAACCTCTGTAGAAATGTAAATTGGTGCAGCCACTGTGGAAAACAATACAAAAGTTCCTCAAAAAACTAAAAATAGAACTACTATATGATCCACCAATTCCACTGCTGGGTTTATATCCAAAGAAAATGAAAACACTAATTTGAAAAGATACATGCACCCCAATGTTCATAGCAGGATTATTTGCAATAGCCAAGATATGGAAGCAACCTAAGTGTCCATCAGCAGATGAGTGGATAAAGAATATGTGGTATAAAAAAAAAAAGAATATGTGGTATATAAACACAAAGGAATATTACTCAGCCATAAAAAAGAATGAAATTCTGTACTTCACAAAACATGAATGGACCTAGAGAGTAATATGTTTAGTGAAAGAAGTCAGGCAGAGAAAGATAAATGCTCTGTTATCACTTACATGTGGATTCTAAAAAATAAAACAAATGAATATATATAACAAAACAGAAACAGACTCACAGATATAGAGTACAAACCAGTGGTTACCAGTGGGAAGAGGGGAGAAGGAAGTGAAAAACTGGGTTAGGGGATTAAGAGATACAAACTACTGTGGATAAAACAGATAATCAACAAGGATATATCTTACAGCACAGGGAAATATAGCCATTGTTTTGTAATAACATTAAGTGGAGTATAATTTTTCAAATATTGTATCATTATGTTGCAAACTTGAAACTAATATAATCAACTATACTTCAAAAAACCCACTACTACCTCATAGCATTCTTGAGAGGTTTAGAAGTACAAATCCCTATAAAGCAGTTAGGACAATGACTCGCACATAATAAAAATTCAATAAAAGTAGGGTTATACAATCCTGGGTGGCAAGAGATATGACCGTGACAAGATATTTTCCTGCACTCATGAAGTTTCTGCATTGTCAGACTTTAAATTCATAATGACCCATTAGACCTAGTGAATTTTATAGAAGCAGGAGCATACCTCTTGATTTATATTGTTTAGTAAGAGCACAAATTATAATAAATTATGATTTTACATTTTTTCTGTAGTTCTTTGTTCGCGTAATCATTTAATAAATATTTCTAGACAAGTTCTTTACATTTACTTACAGTTACCATTTTTGGTGCTCTTCATTCCTTGTATGGATCTAGATTTCTACCTAGAATCACTTTTCTTCTGCCTGAGGACTTCCTTTAACATTTCTTATGCTGCTGTTCTGTTCATGATGATAGAACTTAGTTTTGTCTGTATGAAAAGCTTTCTTTCATTTTCATTTTTAAAAGATATTTTTGGCAAGTCTGTTGATACTATTTTTTCTTTTCAGGGATCCATTTTCCTGCTTCTTTGCATGCTTGTTAATTGATTACTATAGGCTAGAAATTGTGAATTTTATATGATTTTGAGTACTGGAGTTTTTTGTATTATTAAATATTTTGGTGCTTTGTTCTTGTATATAGTCAAGTTAACTTGGAAACAATTTGATTCTTTTGGGGCTTGCTTTTAATATTTATTAGATAGGTCCAGAGTGACTTTTAATGTAATCCATACAAGTCAGTTTCTTTAGGGGAGAAAGAAAGGTTTGGAAGTGTCTAGAGTGGGTCTAGAGGGTGAAATTAGAGTTACTTCATATATGAGAGTAAATGCTTATTTACATATCTGATGTTCCAATATAGCGATATCCTCAAGGTCAAAGAGAACCTGTCTTCTATCATTTATATCCCAGGGATTAACAGTGTCTAGTAGGCATTTATTAAATATTTGCTTTGTATATATTTTTTAAAAATATACATGTAATTTTTCATCTTATGTTTAAAATAACATGTATTTATTTTAATAGTTATAGCAATTAAAAAACTTAAAATACTGTATACTTCTTTAGTAAGTCTAAGTATTTCATCAACTTACATTTGCTTCATCCATTCTATTTTTCTAATTTTTCTTTTCTTTTCCATATCTTGCCTCCTCTTCAGTTTAGAGAAATGGAATTCACTTTCTCTTTTGTCTTCTACCATTACATTTTCAGTAGATGTCCAAAACTATTGAAAAATGAAAAATGAATACACAAAATATTGAATTACTGATTGTGAGGTTATCTGACTATAGGCAAGAATTTCTGGGTGTTCAATAGGAATATGCCAAGATAGAAATAGAGGAGAGGATAGACTCTTTTAAGACATTTCTAATTAAGTGAATGAATATTGAGCCTTCGGAAGCACCTGCCATAGAAAACCTGACAAAATATTAGTATATTGAGGTGCTATTTAAGAAGTATTTATTGAATGAATAAATGAATAGACATATTCTAAGAGCATCTGTTTCTCCTAAGAGCAGACTTGATCATTAGGTGCTGTTGACTTTTGAAGACTCTAACCCTCAAGGAATATAGACATCCTCCAAAAATATGTTAAGTCTCACCATTGTGTCCCAAGACTTTGTGTTTCCCCCTGTATGACACTTTATATGAACTGGCTGCCTATTTTCCTATTTCTAATTCATTCCTCCTCCCCCCACCACATACACATTAAATAAAAAGGAGAGTTTGCTATCCCCTACAACACTCTGAGTTGGCCCATATTAAAGCACATATTTACTGCACTGTACTGAAATACCCCGTTTACTTGACTGTCTCCTTAATTAAAAGGCAAACTACTTGAGGAGAAGGACTTTTCTTTTTACCATTGTTTCTCGAGCAACTAGTACAAAGCCTGACACCTGGCTGGTAGGCAATAAAGCTTGTTGAATGAATGAATGAATTCATACTTTGGTCATTCTCACTTTTCATACTTAGTATAGTCAATACATTCTACAATCTGTATACCAGAGATTGAGGATTTGAATGAAGATACTTAAGGTGATATAAACAGACATCTAGAGCTATAGAACCAGATGGTGTTAACTTTTAAAATGTAAGCTTACAAATATCCTTAGATAAAAATTATTTCCACAGACAGGAGATTAAACAAGAGTATCTATAGAAAAAGCCCCCAAATCACATATACGCATTAGGAACTGTGTATATTTAAAATCACTCTTTTCAATTCATATGAGTACAGGTTAAATTTTCCAACACCATGAAAATCCAAATCATTTCCCACCAGTATCTGCTGTTACAAGCTCTGTAAGAGAAAATGTCATATTATTCTCAAGAACCCCTACCTCTTGTCCAAGGATTAATACAGAGTCAGCAACATCTTCAGATTTGCTTTGTTATAAAGAAGGGAAATTGCTGAGTGCCAGAGAGTATCTAAAGATGGCCTAGATTCAAAGCTGATTATTAAAAGTAAAGTAAATGTTAAAAAAAAGATATATTGCTGTACTCAAAGTGCATCAGTAACCCCAGAGTAGTTAACTTAAGAAATTTTAGCAGTTAAATTAGTAGGATGTATTATTTTAAAATAATCTAAAAATTAATTTTCAAAAACATAGGTTTCTAAGCATATAATATTCAAAACCATTACTATTTATATTTTCTCACTCTTTCAGAAACAGGCCTCCAGCCATTGTTCTCCACACGACGATACCAGCCTCTATAACCCTCTTCCTGAAGATGATCACTTTTATTATGAGATGTATATTTTGCGGGCAGTTTTGTGTAATCTCTAGGGCTGTTAGCGCACAAATCTTCAATATGTCTGTGAGTGAAAATTTTATAATATATTTCAGGTGGAAATTTAACCTGTAGGTGGAAAAGTTCAAAGACCACGGTAACTTAATTGCAAAAATGGTTAATGTTTTTAAAAATTGCGTCTTTAAAATTTCAAATAAATGTGCTTTAAATTACTACATAAAATTTTATCCATACTTACACCACCTAATCTGAATCGTACATTGATGCCAGCAGCAGCATCTAGAAGTTCTGCCTATAAAAAAAAAATTACTCTTCAACATTCTGCATATATCAATTTACAATGTCTCACTCTATTATGTTACAACAGTTGCTGAATATTATTTATGGAATAGCTGAAGAGGGTAAAACTGAAATAGTTAATTTTAAAACCTTTTGTAATGGAGGTACTGGGGATTGAATCCAGGACCTCACACGTGCGAAGCAAGCGCTCTACCACTGAGCCAAACCCACCCCCCTCAAATAGTTAATTTTAAAAAACAAAGTATCTTAGGATTTATTTTCTTATAGACACTCAATAAGTAAGACAGTTTACATGATAACTGGGAAAATGATACCAAACTATGTTTCCTTTCTATGTAATGTAAAAGTTTAAAAATGAAATGATTTTTTTATTCATAAAAATAAGTTTTTAAAAAGTCCTTTAATATATGATTTTTCATATTAAATATTATCCTCCAGGTAAATTCAGAGAAAAAAAAATGTAACTGTTCAATGAATTTAACACCAGATGATCTTTCTAAACTAGTTTTTATTAAATCAAAAATCCATGTTTAAATTTTATAAGAATTGTATATAATTGGTCTTCTAAATTTTAGTGCCCCCACACCAAGTGGAAAGTAGAGAAAAAAATTCTTGGTCTTCAATATGGCCCTCAATATATTAATTTAATGAGAAAATAGATGTTATCCTAAATTGCCCTGCCTGAAAGACAATTAGTTTTGCACAATTTTCTCCTGACTAAAAATTATACATACACACATATGATCCCTGACTTTTAATTTTTGACTTCATGATATGCAAAAGTGATACTGAATTCAGTAGAAACCATATGACTAATTTTGAATTTTGATCTTTTCCCAGGCTAACGATATGCTGTATGATATTCACTCTGTCCTGTGATGCAGTGTGCCACACCATCACAAGGGTAAACAACCAATACACTTAAAACCATTCTGTACCCATATAACCATTTTGTTTTTCACTTTTGGTACAGTATTCAACACATTACATGAAATATTCAACACTTTATTATAAAATAGGCTTTGTGGTAGATGACTTTGCCCAACTGTAGGCTAATGTAAGTGTTCTGAACACAGTTAAGGGGCTGATCATATAAATCCGATCAGAGATTGAGCTGTGTCAAGTCTGGATGGCAGATTTAGTAATCTCTGTCTGGTCTGTCCACTTTCAATTTTTCCCTGTTTATTGATAGGTTTTGGCATGTCTCTATCTCCTCAACCATGAAATAATGTGGGAGATTCAGTTACACTCTTTGGAAGACCTCAGCTTAAACCTTTATCCTGCTACCACCTGTAGATTCAGTTGGGGGTGGGGAGTAGGCTATGTGTTTGAGGTAAGTCCCTTCCTTCTAGCATGACTTTGTCTCCTAAGTTTATGAGAGACTGTATTTATTGGAATAATGTTATTTAAGGTGGACTGAGATTAGTTGTAAATGTTCACTGAAAACTCTAGGACAACCAAAAAATAAAAGAAGTATAATTAATATGCTAAGAGAGGAGGGGAAATTTAATCATATAAAATGCTTAGTTAAAACCTGGAGAATGCAGAAAAAAAGAAACAAAGAACAAGTGCAACAAATAGAAAACAGTAACAAATATAGTAGATATCAAACTATGTGAGTAATCACTTTAAATGTCAATGCACTAAATAATACCAATTAAAAGGCAGAGACTGTCAGAGTGGATAAAAAAATTAGACCGAACCATATGTTGGCTACAAAAAACCCACTTTAAATACAAAGACACAGATAGGTTAAAAGAAAGGGGATGGAGAAAGAGAAAGCATACTAACTAAAACTAATCAAATGAAAGATGAGAAGCTATGTTAATTTCAGTCAAAGCCAAATTCAGAGCAAGGAAAATTATCAGAGATGTAGAGGGGCATTGCATGATGATAAAGTGGTCAATTCTCTAAGAAAATAGGAAAATCCCTAATGTTTATGCACCTAACAATAAGGCATCAGAATATGTTAGGAAAAAACTGGTAGAACTGCAAGGAGATCTAGAGGAATTCACTATTATGGCTGGAGAATTCAACACCCCTCTATCAACCAATAATTAACATAGTCAGCAGACAAAAAATTAATAAGGGCATAATTAAACTGAACAATGTCATCAATCAACTGGATCTAATTAACATTTATAGACCACTTCTTCCAACAACAGCAGAATATATATACTTCTCAAGTTCACACGGAACACTTACCAAGACAGAACACATTATGGGCCATAAAAAACACCTTAACAAATGTAAAAGAACAGAACTCATATAAAGTATGCTCTAGACCCCAATGAACTTAAACTAGAAATCAGTAACAGAAAGATAGCTAGAAATTCCCAAAACCTGGAAAATAAACAACACACCTCTAAATAACAAATGGGTCAAATAAGAAATCTCAAGAGAAATTTAAAAATGTTTTGAAGTTACAATAAATATACAACTTCAAATTTGTGAGATGGAGCAAAAACAACGCTTAGAGGAAAATTTACAGCATTGAATGTATGTATTAGGAAACAAGAAAGATCTGAAACCAGGAATCTAAGTTTTCACTTTAAGAAACCAGGAAAAGAAAGCAAAATAAATCTAAGGTGAGCAAAAAAAAAAAAAAAAAAAAAATTAGAACAGAAATCAATGAACTCAAAAACAGGAAATCAATAGAGAAAATAAAAGAAACTAAAATCTGGTTCTTTGAAAAGATTACTGAGTAAGCTTATGGTCAAGCTAACTAAAAAAGGGAGAGAGAGAGAGAAAGCACAAAATACTAATATCAGAAATGAAAAGGGGGCCATCACTACTGATTCCATGGACACTAAAAGGATAATGTACAAATATTATGAACAACTCTATGCCCACAAATTCGATAACCTAAACTAAATGGATAATTCCTTAAAAGACACAACGTACCAAAATTCACACAAGGAGAAATATACAATCTGAATAGACAAATATCTACAAAGAAATTGAATCAATAATTAACCTTTCAAAGTAGAAATCACCAAGCCCAGAAGGGTTTCACAGGGTAGTGGAAATCACCCAAGCTGAACAGATAAAACAAAAAGAAATTTAAAAAAATGAGGATAGTTTAGGAGACCTCTGGGACAACATCAAACATACTAACATTTGCTTATAGGGTCCTAGAAGAAGAAAGAGAGAAACAAACAGGCAGATAACTTATTTAAAGAAATAATAGTTGAAAACTTCCCTAAATAGAAGAAGGAAACAGACATCCAGGTCCAGCAAGCATAGAGTCCACAACAAGACACATTGTAATTAAACTAGCAAAAATTAAAGATAAAAGAGAATGTTAGAAGCAGCAAAAGAAAAACAACTAGTTACATACAAAGGAATTCCCATAAGACTATCAGCTGACTTTTCAGAAGAAACTTTGTAGGCCAGAAGGGTGTGGCACAATATATTCTAGGTAATAAAAGAAAAAAACTACAACCAAGATTACTCTACAGGGCAAGGCTATCATTCAGATTTGAGGTAGATATAGAGGTTAACAGATGAACAGAAGCTAAAAGAGTTCAGCACCACTAAACTGGCTTTACAAGAAACGTTAGAGGGACTTTTCTAGTAAAGACAAGACCACAATTAAAAATATGAAAATTATTAAAGAAAAAATCTAATTGTTAAAGACAACACACAATAAAGGTAGTAGATCAACCATTTATAAAGCTAGTAGGAAGAGTAAAAGACAAAAGTGGTAAAAATCTAAATCCACAACAAGGAGTTAAAGGATACACAAAACAAAAAGATGTAAAATAAATAAAAAACATTAAACATGAGGGGGTGGGGGAAGTGCAAATGCAGGGTGTTATAATGCATTCAAAATTAAGAGATCATCAAGTTAAAAAAAATACATATATACACAGACACTTACACATCTCGTGGTAACCACAAACCAAAGAACTGTAATAGACACACACACAAAAGGAGAAAGAAACCCAAAGTAACTTAAATATAGCCATCAAATTACAAGAGAAGAGAGCAAAAGAAGAAAGGAATGAAAAAGAACTATAAAAACAACCAGGAAACATATAACAAATAGTAATAAATGTATACCTATCAATAATTATTTTAAATGTACATGGACTAAATTCTCCAATCAAAAGATACAGGGTGGCTGAATCGATAGAAAAACAAGACCTAGGTATACGCTGCCTACAAGAGACTCACTTCTGATCTAAAGACACATACAGACTGAAAGTGATGGGATGGAAAAGGTGTTCAATGCAAATGGAAATCAAAAGAAAGCCAGGTATCAATACTTAGACAAAACAGACTTTAAAACAAGGACTGTAACAAGAGACAAAGAAGGACATTACATAATGATAAAGAGATCCATCCAAAAATAATATGAAACAATTATAAATACAGATGCATCCTTCCCAACACTTAAGGAAGAAATAACACTCAATGTTTTAAAAAATCAAGAAAATAAATGGAGAAGAAACATTTCCCAACTTTTTTAGGATGCCAGCTAGATCTGATACCCAAATCTCACAGAGACAGGACAAGAAAGTAAATTACACGTTCTGCACAAACATAGGTGCAAAACTTTAAACAAAATATTAGCAAACTAAATTCAGTGATATTTTTTAAAGTACTTATCCTTTGTGTTTTAATATTACAACTCAAATATGTGTGTTCTAGGAATGCTATGTGAGTTTAACATTCAAAGAAAAATAATATCTCAATTAAAGCAGAAAAATGTCTCATAAAATCTGACATCCATTCTTGGTATGAGAAAAAGAAAAAAACCTCTTTTAGCCCAGTAATAGAAGGAAACTTTTTTAATCAGATAAAAGATTTTTTTTAAATAAAAAAAGCCTATAGCATACCTTTTACTCGATGAAATATTGGGCCTTTTCCCTTTGAAATTAGGAATGAGACAGTGGTTGACCAATTAACTCAAGATGCTAGTTAGTGCAGAAAGGCAAGAAAATAAAATAAACTGTATAATGTTTGGAAAGGAAAAAATAAAACTCATTATTTGAGGATGATATGCTTGTTTATGGAGAAAATCCTAAAGAATATATGTATAAATTATTAGAATTAATAAATGAGCATAGCAATGCACCTGGGAACAAAGCTAATAAAAATTGGTTGTCTTCCTATATAGCAGCAACAAAAATTGGAAAATAGAAAGCCTCTAATTACCATTTATAGGAGCATGAAAAGGCAAGATATAAATCTAACAAAAGATGTGCAAATCCTCTATATAGAAATTATAGAAGAGCTAACTAATGTTTCTGGTTGGGTTTCCTGGAAGGAGACACTGACACGAAGTTTGGGGGCCACATGATATGAAGTTTGGGGGCCACACCAATGAAAGGAAGGAGAGGGAAGAATGTGGATTGCAGTACAGGCCCTACAAAGCCTAGGCCAGTCTTACAGGGAACTCTAGAGGGAATATTGCCCAACAGCAGTCTGGTCTTTATATCCACATCCTCAGCCCCACACATGGCTCCGTCACTGGATGTGGACTGCCCTGGAAGCAGCTGACCTAGGGGGAGGCAGTTCTCTGCAGGAGAAACTGAAGATGCTCACAGCTGGAGGCTGCCTGCTGATTGCACTCCCTCCAGCTGTGCAATGTCTTCTTGTGAAGAGGAGGCTGGGTGGCACATTTCCATGTTTCCACAAATGTTCGTGTACGGGAGCTCTAAATATTGGTAAGACATCAGTTTTCCTAAAATAGATCTAACTATTCAATGCAATCTCAATCAAAATTTCAAGAGAATTTTAAACGTTTTTTAAAAAAATCGTGATGAAATACACATGCTAAACATAAGTTTATCACTAGCGACATTTCGTACATTCACAATATTGTACAGACAATATTTCCACATTTTAGTCACTCCAAAAGGGAGCCCTACTCCCATTAAGCAGTCACTCCCCTTCCACTCTCCCACCTAGCCTCTGGCAATCACTAATCTGCTTTCTTTCTTTCTTTTTTTCCTTTTTTAAAAAAAAATATTCTCTATTTGTTCAGACATCCCCATGTATCGTCCTCCTCAGCTTTATCCTACCCAGGCTTTGGGTCTGCCTGTTCTTGTCCTGTCTGCCATCCCTTGCCTCACATGGCTGTGGGCAGTATATGATTTTGAATGCTGGAAGCTGGCCCAGCCCTGGCACTGCATGGAAGCAGGCGAAACAAAGGCAAGTCTCTGTGCAGCTCCCTCAAGGAATCGCCAGACAAGTCAAAATACACAACCACAACTTTTGAGAACAAGGTCTGTATTTGACCCCCTGGCCCCAGCAAGCCACACCAGGAATGTGAACTTTTGTCTCCACAGAGGCCATTAAGCTGGGAAACGGGGGATGTCAGGTAGGGAAGCAAAAACACCACAATGTTTCTTTACCAAAATTTAGCAGCCTCTTTCTTCATTAAACACTTTCCTGGTTGCCTTAAGTTGTTTTTTTTTTAAATTAGATTCCTGAATTCTGATAAAGTTAATTCTGATAGTTATTCTTAAGAGCTCCCCGCTCCACTATTTTTCAGGATGGTGGAAGATTTTTTGTTTTGCATATGGAAATTGATAAGTTAATTCTAAAATTTACATGGAAACACAAGCATCCAAGAGTAGCATGCAGAGTCTATGCAGAAGTGTAAGATGGGAGTACTTCTTCACGACATAACAGGCTTATAAAGCTATAGCAATTAATACACGGGTAGAAATTAGATTAATGGAACAGATACAGACAGATTCAGAAACAGACTCATACATAAATGGTTGCTTGGTTTATAATAAAAATGGCACAGCAGAGCAGTGGAGAAAAGACTACCTTTTTAGTAAACAGTGTAAAATCAGTTGGATCTCTATATGGAAGAACATGAGAGCTGACTTCTGCATACACAAAAATCAATCCCAGGGGGACTGCAGATCTACTAGATATAAAAGGCAAATCAATAAAGTTTATATAAGAGACCATTTGCATGACCTCAGGGTTGAAAAAGTTCATTTTTAAAAAGCATCAACCATACAGAAAAAGACTGATAAATTGGACTACATTAAAATTAAGAACTCTGTTCATCAAAAGACAAATTAACCTAGAGGTGTAGAGGAAACAAAATTGGCCATAAAGTGGTTAATCGCTGAAGCTGAGTGATGAGTATATGGCGGTTTATTACTTTATTCTTTCGACTTTTGTATATGTTTAAAATTTTTCATTAAAGAAATCAATGGAAAGACTATTGACAGTGACAAGTCAAATCACTGAGTGAAAAATGGTATGTGTGACACATAACTGAAAAAGGGCTTGTATAAAGGATACCCGGAGAACTGCTAAAAACCAGTAAGAATAAGAGAGACAACACACGTGTACAAGACACTTGAGAAAGGAGATGTGTTAGGGGCTCAGCTGACTTGGAGGCGAGAGAGCTGAAAGGTAGTTAGCAGCTGATTAAAGCAACAGGCGAAAAAGGAAAGAGCGCCTTTAACCGCTCAGCTGCGAAGTTACGATCAAGTCTAAAGAGCCCCAAATCAAAGGAAGCAGCAGCGCCCCCTCGGGTGGGCGCCCGCTCACCACGGAGGGGCCTGCACAAAGGCCCGGCTGTTTTACGTGTGTGGGGGTGTTGGGGGAGGGGCGGGAGAAAAATGGAGGGGGGAGGGTCAGGTACGCTGATTCAGACTGAGGTAAGTTTCTTCCAGACTTCCAAGTAAGGAGATCTCAGCAGAGGTGCCTGAAGACCTCTGCTCAAGGCCTCAGGTAAAGAAACCTAGGAGTGTAGGCGATGGGGCTAGGAACGTGCCTAAGAGCATGACCAGGGAGGGCCGGGGTCCTTGACTGTAACTCCGTTTAGAGAGTGTACTGCACCGACCGTGCACCGAGTCGAGTGTGAGGCGGGGGCAGCTTTCCCCTGTGAGTCCTGGCAGGTAAAGCCCTGGTAATTGCCTGTGGTCACGCCTGAAAAATCATATATAGAATTGTACACAGGAGCAGAACTCCTCAAAATGATGCTCAACTTCGTTAGTAATCAGGGAAGTGCAACATTAAAAATGACAATGTTAAGCCTTGGTGAGAACGTAGAGCACCGAGAATTCCCAAAGATTGCCGATGGTAAATATAAACTGGTATAATAACTTTGGAAAATAGTTTGGTGAATTCTTCCATCCAGCAATTTCATTTCTAGGTAGACTAGAAACCAAAAGAAATTCACAGACATGTAAATCAAGAGACATGAATACAAAGTCCCAGAAGTAGCATTTATGACAGCCTTGAACTGGAAAAAGTTCAAATGTCAATCTACTGTAGAAAGAATTACTAGCTGTATGCCCATAAAATGGAATACTGCCATCAATTCTATGAAATGAATGTACGTACCCAAACAATGTTGAATGAAAAAGCTAGAAACAAAAGTATACGATAGGATTCTATTATACATAGTTTTAAAAAGGAGAAAACTAAAGTATAGTGGTAGGATTCAAAATAGTGGTTATCTTTTGGAAGAAGGGAGTTGGCAGTGATTTGCAGAGAACCTAAAAGCAGTGGTTTGAAGTATGAAAACACTGACCTGGGTGATGGTTACACAGGGGTTTGCTTGTGATGATTCATTGTTATAAATATTTTATGAATTTTTTATATGTGTGTAGTACTTTAATTTAAAAGTTTTTAAAAATAAATACAAGCACATTTAATTTATAAAGTAGCCACACATTTTTAAGGGGGAAAAAGATATTGTATCAATAAATAATGTCAAAGACTTAAACATAAGACAAGACACTATAAACCTCTTAGAAGAAAACATAGGCAAAACATTATCTGACATAAATGTCAGCAATGTTTTCCTAGGGCAGTTTACCCAGACAACAGAAATAAATGCAAAAATAAACAAATGGGACCTAATTAAACTTATAAGCTTTGGCACAGCAAAGGAAACCATAAGCAAAACAAAAAGACAACCTATGGAATGGGAGAAAATATTTGCAAAAGATGAGACTGACAGAGAGCTTAACTTCCAGAATATATAAACAGCTTATACAATTTAATAAGAAAAAAACAAATCACCCAGTCCAAAAATGGGCAGAAGACCTAAACAAGAAACTCTCCAAAGAAGACATACAAATGGCCAATAGGCACATGAAAAAATGCTCAATATCGCTTATTATCAGAGAAATGCAAATCAAAACTACAATGAGGTATAACCTCATACCAGTCAGAATGGCCATCATTTAAAAGTCCACAAATCATAAATGCTGGAGAGGATGTGGAGAAAAGGGAACCCTCCTACATTGTTGGTGGAAATAGAGTTTGGTGCAGCCGTTATGGAAAACAGTATGGAGATTCCTCAAAAACTAAAAATAAACTTACCATATGATCCAGCAATCCCACTCCTGGGTATATATCCAGAGGGAACCCTACTTCAAAAAGATACATGCACCCCAATATTCATAGCAGCACTATTTACAATAGTCAAGACACAGAAACAACATAAATGTCCATCAGATGATTGGATACAGAACTTGTGGTATATTTATACAATGGAATACTACTCAGTCATAAAAAAGAATAGACTAATGCCATTTGCAGCAACATGGATGGACCCAGAGACTGTGATTCTAAGTTAAGTAAGCCAGAAAGAAAAATACCATATATCACTTATATGTGGAATCTAAAATAAAAGACAAATGAACTACTTATAAAATAAAAACAGACTCACAGATACAGAAAATAAAGTTATGGTTATTGGAGGAGGGCAGGGGACGGGGGTGAGAAGGGATAAATAGGGAGTTCGAGATTTACAGATACTAAGCACTATATATAAAATAGATAAACAACAAATACACACTGTACAGCACAGGGAACTATATTCAGTATCTTGTAGTAACATGGTGAAAAAAGAATATGAAAATGAATATATGTTTGTTCATGTATGACTGAAGCATTATGCTGTACACCACAAGTTGACACAACATTGTAAATTGACTATACTTCAATAAAAAAAAATAAATAAATTTAATAAATCCTTACCTCTTTAGGATTAATATATCTCACTATCTGACATGGCTCCCCTTGTCTTCTTATATTAATCAGACTTTTTAAATGTTGGAACACAGCAACATTCTAAAAGTTCAAACACATAAGATTTTATGGTCAAAACTGGGTTTTCTACCTCTAATTAGCTTTTTACCTAACTAGGGCAAAATAAGTAAAAAGCATAAAACAGATTTGCATATGTAAACTTGATTTTAGAAACATTATCCACTTAGGGTTTGCTTTGACAAGCCAGGCAATATTGGTATTATTCTCACAGAGTTTTACTCTTAAATTTATAATTGTATTACTAGCAACTATAAAGAAAATCTCCAAAACTTTGGCTGTGACACTTTCGCATAATCCAGAGTAATCTAGAAGAAAGACAAGATGCAGTTTAGCAGTTAAGAACACTGAGTATGGCATAGTATTGTCAGGGTTTAACTGTTAGTACTTACTAGCTGTGTGATACTAAACAAGTTGTTTAACCTCTCTGCTCAGTTTCTCACCTAAAATATGGGAGCTATGGTTGGGAGTAAATGAGTTAATATTTGTAAAGCACTTAGAACAACTTCTGGCACAAGAAAGCTCTCAATAAATATTATCATATTATCATTACAGATTCCTCCTCATTCCTGTAGTAATTCCACTGATTTACAAACCTTATCTACTTTTCATGTTAGCACAAATTTAGTCAAGCAACTGAGCAATTCTTCTATCTTGGAAATCTATTTCTTTGGTAATCCTCTCCTCATACCTTATCCCACTGCCCCCAAACCCTTAATAACTCTTGGTAAACTTCTCCCCACTGTTTACTCATGTTAAATCAAATCAAACAAATTCAAGTTGAAGTAATCCATAATACCAATATAACAATTGGAAGTCCCACTGCAATTGCCTGTGGAAGATGGTGCAGCCCACATCAACAGAAATAATACTGTTTCTGAAAGGAAGATGTAAAGGAAGATGATTTTCTTAAGTAAAACCCCAAATTGGGTATCAAGAATAATTTATGATGGTTTAAAATCTGAGTAGTATCTCCTAAACGTATAGATTATTGCATCAAGCCACCCTCAAACTCAGTGACTTAAAGTAACAACCACTTTCTGTGGGGACAACAGGGAACTTCTGCTGTTCCTGTTTGGACGTGTGTATTTGGCCGTGGTGACCTGCGAGACCAGCTGGAGCTGGGTGATTTACTCTGGCCTCACACACATTTTTGGGTCTTCAGCTTGCATTGTTGGAACATCTGGAACTTTTGGGCCTCTTTCTCTACGTAGACTTTCAGTCTGAGTTTCTTCATAGCATGTATGTTTCAAAGTACCAGAGAAGAAACAGCAAGGCTTCTCTTGAGCATCTCTTAGTCTGAATTCTATTAGTCAAACTCAGGACCTCACAGGCCTCAGGACATCAAGTGCAAAGTGTGACCCATAGGAGATTCCATATATAGTATCACTCAGGGGTGGCCCTGAAGAGAAATACTTCTAGGGTACAGAATTCAAGCAGCATACCTGGTTGTCTATTGTGCATAGAAGGAAAAAATGGCCAGAGGTACGGACCTATGGGCGGGTAGTAACTGATAGTTTGGCTGGATGGTCAGGGATTTGGAAAGAACATGATTAGAAAACTGGTGACAAAAAGGTCTGGGGAAGAGGCCAGACCCCTGCAAATGTGCATCAAGTGTGGAGATACGTGTGTCCCATGTCAATACTCACCAAAGAACAATCTCAGTAGAGCAGAATATTAATAATCAAGTGGGCAAGATGACTTATTCTTTAAAAATCAGTCAGTCTTTTTTCCTAGCCACTGCTCTCCTTGCCCAGTGGGCTCATGAGCAAAGTGGCCATGGCAGCAGGAACGGAGGTTACTCATGGGCTCAGCAACATGGACTTTTACTCACCATATCTGGCTGAGTGCCCACTTTGCCAAAGCAGAAACCAACACTGAGCCCCTGATATGGTACCATTCCTCGAGGGAATTAGCCAGCTTCCTGTGGCACAATGATTAGTTGGAACGCTTCCATTTTGGAAGGGACAACACTTGATTGTCATTGTAACTGATACTTTACCCTCCTGGGCGCACAATATTCCTACAAACACCACCATCTGTGTACTTTCAAAATGTTCTGTTCACTTGTCATTGTATTCCACATAACATTGCTTCTGACCAGAGAACTTGCTTCACAACAAAGGTAGCACATGAGTGGGTCTGTGCTCGTGAAATTCACTTTGCCTTGTTCCCTATGACTGTAAAGCACCTGGCCTGGTAGAATGGTGGAATGGCATTTTGAAGACTCAGTTACAGTTAGAGTTCCAGTGACAAGACTTTTCAGACTAGGGTGATTTCCTTCATGTTACAAAATATGCTCTGAATCAATAACCAACAAAAGATGGTATTTCTCCCACCGCCAGCATTTATGAGTCTGAAAATTAAATGGTGGAAGTGAAAGTGGCTCCCTCTCAAAATTCCCTCTAATAACTCACTACTGAAAAGTTTGCTCCCTGTCCTTGTACCATTGGGTTCTGTGGCTATAAAGGTCTTAGCACCCATAGGAGGACATGTTTCCACCAAGGTAAACACCAATAATTCCACTAAAATAGACGCTGCTACTGTCACCTGGCCATTTTGGGTTCCTCATGCCAATGAACTAGCACCCCCCCCCCAAAAGGGGGTTCCCTTATAAGAGGAAAAAGGGCCCGTTTAAGTGAAAGAGGGGAGAGAAGAGTCAGCACTAGAGTGATATGATGTGAGAAGGAGTCAGTAGGTCATTGCTGGCTTTGAAGATGGAAGGAGGCCATGAGCCAAGGAATGTGGGCAGCCACTAACAGCTGGAAAAGTCATGAAAACAAATTCTTCCCTAGAGCCTCCAGAAAGAGCACAGCTCTGTTGACATCTTGATTTTAGTGCAGTGAGATCCATTTCAGATTTTGACCTCCAGAATTATAAGATAATAAATTTTTGGTGTTTAAAGCTACTAAGATTTTGGTAATTTTTATAGCAGCAATAGGAAATTAATATGTGCCTAATCTTATATCTAGTATTTATATTACAATACATCATAGGTAGAGTATGACTCAAAAGGAAGAGGAGTAGGATGATGCATTTTAAAGGAAATATTTTTTAGCGTTGGAAATCAATAGTTATGCCCCAGCATAGGTTTTATGGCTTTAATAGAGGCAACAGAGGCAAATAACAGAAGATGTGATTAACTGACTTAAAGGTATTTTTGTGTACTAGAAAAAGAGCCACACCACTTCATACAAAATTATCAGGAACAGAGTGCTGATGCTATCCTAAAGACAAGAGTGAATTTTAGCTCTTGGCTCTCACCTAACCCAGGATATCAACTTGGATATTCCTTATTGGATAAGGAGACCAGTTCTACTCAAACTAAAGCACAATGAGAAACTATTATATTAATCCAACTATGTTTTAAGTCCTCAAGAGTAGATATTCAATAAATATTTAATGAGTCAATATATCCCCAAAACTTGCTCACAACCTGATTCCAGAGTCAAGAAGTAAAGTTTTCAGAGGTGAAAGCCAAATGAGCCTGTTAGTGACACTTTCACTGACAGCAGCCGTTATCAAAGTGCCGAGCTCAGACTTGGTACTCAGTACATCTTTGTGAGGCTATTGAGAGAATTAATTAATGTTAACTTTTTGAAACTTTAAAAATGTTTACTTATAAAGCAAAGAATGGTATACAACTGTTTAATATACTAAAAAATAATGAATTGTATACTTTAAACAGGTGAACCATATGATATACAAATTATATCTCAATAAAGTTGCAAAAAAAAAAACAAAACAAAACCCAAAGGAAACTCACAAGAAAACTTTTCCAGGCCTTCTGAATGACTATAGCAGCTTTATCCCTCTGTGTAAATTCTGATTCCTGTTTCCAAGCCATGTGAAAGTGCTAAAAGAAAATAAGTAAAGGAGTATATTTTGACTTTAAGTATATTTTAAATCAATTTATATACTCCATTATGAAACTGTCACTAGAACTCAATGAAAATCAAATAGAAAGTTGTATAAAGGGAATAATGAAAATGATATTTGGTATCAAAATAATTATAATAAAAATGGATACCTATCATTGATTGCCTAATATATTCTAATTTTTAACTGAAATATAGTTGATTTCCAATATTATATTAGTTTCATTATTTTTAAAGATTATACTCCTTAATGTTATTACAAAACAATGGCTAAACTTCCCTATGCTATAAAATGTATCCTTGTTGCTTATCTATTTTATACATAGTAATTTGTATCTCTTAATCACATACCCCTATCTTGTCCCTCCCCAATTCCTGCTCTCCACTGATAACCACTAGTTTGTTCTTTATATCTGTGAGTCTGTTTCTGTTTTGTTATATACATTTGTTTTACCATTTAGAGTCCATATACAAGCAATAACATAGAGTATTTATCTTTGTCTGATTTATTTCACTAAACATAATACTGTCTCGGTCCATTATTGCAAATGGCATTATTTCATTATTTTTTATGGCTGAGTAGTATTCCATAGTAGATATATACAACATCTTATTTATCCATTCATCTGTTGATGGACACTTAGGTTGCTTCCATATGTTGGCTATTGTAAATAATGCTGCTATGAACATTGGGGTGCCTGTATCTTTTTAAATTTGTAACTTCATTTATAACTGCTTTTCTTCTACATTCAAATCAAATCAGTAACATATCTTTGAATACTTGTTATGTTTCTGACAGTGTACTAGGTATTTTATATACTATATTTATATTTTATATACATCCTTACATTTAATGCAGTTCAATAGAGAAGCCATGCACACACATACACATGCACAGGTTTACAAACAACTGTGTGTTTGTGTATGTGTGTATTTTAAATAGATGGTAGACTGAGCACACATTTTCACTTCTATCCTCCTAGAACCCAACTGAAGTGACAATGTATATAAAGTTAACCCATAACATAGAGAAGGGAGTTCATGAGCAAATAAGAAATTTTATCTTATTTCTGGAAAATCAAAAATAATTGGTCGTATCCTGTTGGGAATAACTATGTAAAAGGCCTGCCTAGACACACTTCAAAGGGGCTCTAGTGAGAGAGCTGGTTTGTCATTGGAACCCTAGAAAGGATATCAATTAGGATTTAGCAATTTAAAAGGGCTGGAAAGAGAATGACTATAGACAACAGGGTTAATTGAAGATCTGTATATGGAATAGCTGTGCCAGTTGTCTCCACTGTCACTTCAAGTCCCAGAGCTGCAGGCAAGTAGATATTTACCATTAGTCAAAAATATGCTGGTAGATGGATATTTACTGTTGGGCATAAAACAAACAAATCCTGAAGACTTATTTCTTTAAAAAATTCACATAAACTCTCTGGGAAAGCTAGTTCTAGTATGGATTTGGCACTCCACAGTAAAAACCCTCTTATTTTAGCATTTGAGAGATGCCTTACTTAACTGATGGCTACCTGACCCTACCCCACTCTGAGAAAGCCTGTTAATTAACTTACGCCACCTACTTCATAAAGCTCCAACGCAATCTTTCCACTTGTGAGTGTGGACAGCAGGAAAATGAGAGACTTACACAAAAGCATGTGATACTCACACTAGTGCTCTAGAAAAACTGAGACAGATCTTCATTCTTCATTACTAATAGACAAACAAGGATCACTTGATGTTTAAGGAAAATCAATGATGTGGAAAAAGAAATAACAGAATCTGAAGGAAAGAAAAATGGTAATCAATTTAGCTTAGATCAGTATGTTGAATGGCTTTAGGAGGGTTGTTTCTGGAGATAAAATTGTACCCTACGCAATGAAAGGTATGACTGAGAAGATTAATTTAAAAAGAGGTTAGAAACTCTGAAAAAGAATTAATCATGCATAGTCATGGTTCAAATATAAGGCATATTAAAATACTGCTAAGAGGTAAAGAGAACACATTTGATCTTGATTTTGGATACATTCTACTTCAAGTGGTCCAGAGGGTGACTTCTAAATAGCATATTATGTGGCCATATAATTGAATAATTTATATAGTTCTAGTAATGTAAATGCAGATTTTTTTCTATAATTTAAAATATTTTAACCAAAATGTGTACTTCTTTCAAATAAGTAAAATAACGTAGAACTTACACTAAAAAGCAAGTTTTTACCCCATCTCACTCTTTTCCACCTTCATACTCTAAAAGCAATAATACTTAACTATTTTTTGTTCTAGATCGTCTAGTCACTATTTCCATGCTTCTAAATAATATGCTTGTATAGTTAGATTTATCAACTTTAGAAGTGATTTGTTGACTTTCTGCAAAGATAATTAAGAATTTATCTTACTTATCTTCCAAAACCCTGCTTATCTTCCCTCTCAGAATCACACGTCATTATTTTTAGTTTGTCTGTTTCTTACCTTATTGCTTTAAAGAATATTTAAACCTTTGTCTCTTGTCCCATCATGCTAGCATAGGTCACTTGACTCCTCCTTACATATAATAAGGATATAAATATCCCTATCCTTCTCTTCACATACCTTCCAAATATTCAAATCCCCAAATTCCATCACCTCTACTTGTCAATATTCACTTGGAGGGATTTTTCGAACATCCTGAATACAAGTCCTTTATTGAATATATGTATTGTGAGTATCATCTCCCAGGGTGCCTCACTGCTCTCTTAAAGGTGTTTCTGTTAAGTCTTTAATTTCATAAAATCCAGTGTATCACTTGTTCTTTACAGTTAGTGTTGTCCGTGTCCATTTAGGAAATGTTTATCTAGAAGGCAGTGTCCTCAAGATGGTATCAAAGGTCATACCTGATTTCACTCCACCTCACAAGAAGATCAACTAAAGTCTCCACAGACAACACCCTTGTGAAAATACCAGAGCCCAGGAGTGAGGCTGAAGCACCGCCCCCCACCCTAGACTGCAAAGACCAAGAAGGACGGTATTAGAAGGGTCAGAGAAGCTTTTTACTTTCGCCTCTCCCCAAGGTCATCACTGTGCGGCACTAAAAGGGCCCCTTGGGCCTATGGATTCTTCAGTGGGAAGAGAGGGTCCAAGGGAGACATGCAGCTTCCCCAACACTGCAGGTTTCCTGTGAGGGGCACTCAGATCTTGCCTCACGGGGATCACTGGGGGTTAGACAGAGACAGAGAAAGGAGGGGCAGGGCTGACGGCAACCTGTGCTTTGATCTCAGCAGTTTGCCTTACTGCCGATACTTGCGCCTAAGCAGAGATCTCGCGAGTTCACCGAAGGCGCAGGGAGGAAACGCGGGAGAAGGGCTTAATCCCGGCCGATACCGGAAACGCGAGGCCGGACGCCCAACAGGGGCTTCAGAGAAACGAAACGTCCTAAGGGGAGTTGGGGGTGGCGCGGACCTCCAGGAAACGGGACCTTCAACAACGGAACCAGGAGAGCCTCCTATCAGAGGCCACAGAGGCAGGCCCATCCGGAGTGGTAGCGGCGGAGGGGTGGGGACACTATTCCCATCAGCTGCCAATCGCCGCCGGCCCAGAATCCGCTTGTGCCCTTGGTAACACCGCAGACGGAAATGACGCATTCTAGTTCCGCTTCGTTGGCCAGGCCAGGCCCCGTTGGCCCCGCCTCTCGGCCCCGCCCCTCGGCTCCGAGTTTTCTGCCCCGCCCTCCCGCTTGAAGCAACGCAAACGTGGTTGGATGTGTCGGAGGTTCCCACCGCGTTTGTCGGTGGCTTCCAGACAAAGGGTTTTGGAAAGGAAACCAAAGTGACTTTCTGCGAAATTGTGCTCAATATATTATAAAGCCCGGCTACTTCAACCAAGGACTTTAAAGATGTTGGAGAAATGTGGTGAATTCCTTTCTATTGAATTAATGTATTCGTTTGTAAATAAAATAACCGGACCCTCCTAGCGATTTGACAGAGCCTGCGCGGAATCAAAGAATAAGTGACACGTGACTGCAGCCCAATGCTATTTCTAAACTTAAGTTCTTCAGTTGATAAAACCTAAAGTAGTTTTTAAGTGAAAACAGGTGACTTCTTAAGTGAATTCCCAGGTAACTTTACACAAATACTGCAGATCTAAAATAAGTTTGATTTGCTTGAATTCTAAATAACTCAGACTTGGCAATGCTTTAGTTTGTCACTTATTGCTATGTCAAATAATCTTGTTCAGAAACTGCCCGATTCTGCTGTTTCCCACCTATGGTCATATATGTATTACAATTAGTTTGTAAGGAAGATTAACGTCTAGGGGAAAACACCTGAAGAAAATGTTCTCTGTGTAATACAGAATTGTACAGAAGAACTTGCCTGAAGGCTAATTCATTGATTCACTGAGCTTTCAGAGTTCTCTTAAATCGTTATCACACATCAAAGTAAGCAGGAGGTGTGAGCTTTAGTTCCCTTTGGTGTAGTTACTTGATGCATTAATACATAGTAGCTCTGAAAAATAAACTATAAAATATAGTCATGGAAATAGTATGTGTACTTGTACTTTCTGTTTATATATTACTTTAAAAATACACCCTATATATTTTTAATGAAGTGCCAGTCTGAATTACTAAAAAAAAAAAAAAAAAAGATTATGATGGTTACTGTTTGAGCATGTATTATTTTACCTTTAACCTGATCCAGAAGAATTCAGTAATTTCTTAGTAAAAGGCTCAGACCTTTTTTCTGCTGCACTAATAATACATGTAAAACTATAATTTTTAAAAAAGAGAATATCTTTAAAGTATCCACAAAGGATCATTAAGGCTCAGAACCATCAGGTTTTCTATTTCTTTATTTATATGCACCTGCTTAAATCTAGGAAGAGTTTACTAGGAAACAGAACTCAGAGAAACTTCTGGGTGGTTTTACAAAAATATTTCCTTCCTTTCTATTTGGTGTCAGATGGGATAGCTGTGTAAATCTAAATTGTGTCTTACACTTAACATACACTCTAGAGTTTTCAGAGGGAACAGAAAACTTTCATTGTGGCAACCAGAACAGAATCTTGCCATAACATTCTCCCCAAAACTATTGCATGTCACCCCAAACTATTCAAAATCAGGGAATCACTTGGTGAATCACCCCAATTTTAAATGACAAGAACGTGGGCAGAAAACAAGCCATTTTCCTTGGAGGACTTACTTAGCCCACCCAGGTGACAAGTCCCTGTTTCGTAGCTGCCATGTTAGTGGTACTAGTGACATAGGTGGCTCATAGAGGGTTCTGGTTACTCTTTGGGGAGGAGAAAGTTAAGGGGGTGGGGTGGGGTGTGAAGGGGAAACAGTCTTCATATTTCTCTAGCTGGTTCATTGTCATCTGAAGAATGTTACTTCGTGCTGTCTGCTGGTTCACATTAAAGATGTGGATAAAAACCCTTAGAAATCATAGAGAGAGGCTTATGCTCTGCCTGTTTAAAATATCCCCTTACTATATGCTTTGAACTGAATTAGCTGGAATTTGGTAAATGCATAACTTAACTGTAAGGCTCAGGTATTTATCCCAAACCTCCTGGAGTGCAGGTGATCTTGCTACCTCATTCCCTTGAATCAAGCCTCGTGACTCAGGTGGTCCTCAGTTCCCAGGCCCTCAGAGGGGTTGTGATATTATAAAGGATGTATCTGATCTTTGTCTCTGGTTCCTGGTACAGCGTTTCAAAAACCCTTAGAATTTCCTGAGTGACTTTTATGCTAATGAAGTATTCCTGGTGGGGCTCCTAGGTAGCTTCAGAATGAGGCTGGTCACCAACAAAGACCAAGCACATCCTTAGAGGATTGGGACGTTAGCTGTCCAAACACCTGGGAGGGGCAGGGAGCTGGAGATTAAGTTCAGTCACGTGGCCAGTGATTTAGTCACTCATGGATGCCTCATGAGACTCCCTCAGAACTCTGGACATCAAAGCTCAGTGTGGCTTCCTGATTGATGTACATGAGGGTGACGTGTCCTGGCCCCCAGGGAGAGAGCATGGGAGCTTTGTGCTCCCTTCCAGGCCTTGCTTTATGGGTATCCTTTGAGATGAAACTGTAGTAGTGAAGTGTAGCATTTTCCTGGGTCTTGCGAGTTGTTCTAGAGAGTTACTGAAGCTGGAGGGCATCGTGGATACCCTTGAATTTGTAGCCAGTTGGTCAGAAGTGTGGGTAGCCTGGGAACCTCACTTGTGTCTGGTGTCTGTAAAGGCAGCCTTGTGGAACACCGAGCCCTAAGCCTGTGGACTCTGATGCTAAATCTGGGTGGTCAGCATCAAATTGTACTGAAGTACATACACCCAGTTGGGGTGAAACAAAACAGGTAGCTTATGAAAATATTTCTTTTTTTCTAACTCTCGTCCCTCCTGCCTTCACTTCTGGCTGCCCTAACTCCCTCTTCATAGGCCACCCCCTTTCCTCCCGCTGCCCACTTCCAGGATTTGCTATTTCTTCCCATAGAATAAATAAACTCCAGTCTTTTCTTTTTCTTGTGTCTAAGAAATGCTGCCGTGTGGTTATCAAAGTTTAGTGTGGCTTCCTCTTCTGTACAGCTGTGCAGAGAGAACTTGGCTTAAAAGAGACAAGTCTGATCTCAGTGACTGGAACGGCTCCCTAAGAGGATGGCGTGGGGTGGGGGCAGCAGTAGTTGGAATAGGGTAAACTGGTTCTGTGCATAAAAGAGGGATTTTTACAGTCTGGTTAATTTTGTCAACTATTTGAAGTCAGACATACCTCACCACCACAAGGATGACTTCCTTTCCCTCCAAATAAGAAATTCAGTGGGGAGGGAAACAGCTCAGTGGTAGGGCACATGCTTAGCATGCACGAGGTCCTGGGTTCGATCCCTAGTACCTCTGTAAAAAAAAATAGCAATAATAATGAAATAAAAATTTTTTTCTTAGTTCTTCTAACCTTGGCCTTATGCTGGGGGAGAATTTTTCCTCTCCCTGCCCGCTATAGACTGAAAATTTGTCTCCACCCCACACTCCAAATTAATACATTGAAACCCTATCCTCAGTGTGATGGTGTTTGGAGAACTGGGGACTTTGAGAGGTAATTAGCTCATGGGGGTGGAGTCCTCCTGATGGGATTAGTGCCCTTTTGTAAGAACAGGCAGGAGAAAGCTTGCTTCCTCTCCCTTTGCTTTCTGCCGCATGAGGATACAATGAAACAGCGTCAGTCTGCAAACTAGGAAGTGGGCTCTCATCAGACCTCAGATTCTTGGACGTCCAGCCTCCAGAACTGTGAGAAACAAATATTTGCTTACCACAATAAAGGTGTTAAATTTTTTTTAAATAAAAATAAATTAAAATTTTAAAAATTTAAGAAATAAATCAAAAAATTAAAAAATAAAAAGAAACAAATACTTGCTGTCAAAGCCACCCAGCCTATGGCATATTTGTCATGGTGGTGGCACAAACTAAGATACGGCACTTACTGTATTTTTACCTGAAATAACAGAAAGTAATGGTGTCAAGCCCAAATATCTTTTCCTTTAACATTAATTTCTACCCACTAGGAACTTAGTGTTGGTGATAGAAGTTTTGATTCATTTATTCATGAAGACATAAGAGAACTAAAATTAGACCAACCCAGTTACAAAAGCACCAGGGCTATATAGGTGGTTACTATCCTCTATCTTAAAAAACAAAATTTATCTTTTTCAAAATCTTATTTAGAAAATTGACTTTATTTAAAAAGTAGTATGTCCCATGATACAAAATTCTAGACATAGATTTAAAAATAGCACAAAGGAGAACATAAATATCCAGTTTCTTTCTTTTCCTACGTACATCTTTTGTACATTTATTGTCTTTTCCTAGGTTTGCATTTATCTTCATCGTCCGATCTGATTCATACTTACAGTAAAAACATTTCAAATGTCATAGACAGGTATAAGGCAAAAGTAAAAATTCCCTTCTCTCTATCCCTTCCGCAGATACGGGTGAACATCCTTCCAAACTTTCAACCGCATGGATATATGTTGTTTTTATATAAACGGTTTCACTGTTACTCATGTTATTCTGTAACTTGCTTTTTTCGCCGAATACTGTCATGGAAATCTTTCATGATAGCACATTTAGAGCTACTTCATTCTTGTTAATGGTTGTACTGTATTTCTTGATGTATTGACATCTATTTAGCCAGTTCCCTCATGATGGCTATTTAAGGCATTTCCAACATTTTATTAATAAAAATACAACGTTGTACCAAAATGTTGATAGCTTATTTTGACAAATGCAGTCATTATATTAGCTTGCACATCCTTATATCCATCTCCTCCTTAGGCTCTGGTCTCTGTACACCTTGTCTTTTATTTCATGCTTGTGCACTTGTGCTTTTGAACAACTGGTGGGTATTAGAGTTTTCCATGAATACTTGGCTTTGATTACCCTGTTCCTAAATATGCCATTGCTTTTGTCTAGTTAAAAAAAAATTCTGTGTCCTTTATTGATCTTCAGTAAACAATAGAAATGACTACTTTAAAGTGGGTACATGTTTTCTAGGTTAGGTAAGTATTTCAATTAGGGGAATAAATACCTTTAAATTGGGAGTGTGGCTATTTCTTGTTTGGGGAGTGTGTTCTTTAGTGAACTGAATCTTGGATTGCTGGTGTTACAAGGAGTGTGTAATGAATTTCTGGGCTCTAAGTCTGAAGTCTTCACCCTATCCTAAGAGGCAGAGGAAATTTCCAAAGTTTTAATCGTAGCAATACAACACAGTGAAATACAAGAGGGGGTGCAGTGAAGAATAGATACTTGCTTTTGTTGTGAGCTTATGAGTGAATCCCAAGATCCCAGGCTTCCTGCAGCTTGTTGCCAAGGTTTTCAAGTATCCCTTTTAAAGATTAAAAAGAATTAAAGATTTCCATCTGACTACACTTATCATTTACCTATTCAGTATACAGATAATAAAGGAACCCATAAGATGCTCTCATCTACTTTAATAACTGTGTTGTCCTTGATGGGTGTCCGACTCAGACAGATTGGGAATTACTAGCTTAAGGCACAATCTCTCTTTAATTTTGTCTCAGGCCTTGGTAAAACTTAACTAAATTCACATCTTTTTAGTTAAAAAAATTTCCCTCCATAGTCTCCAAGCTACCTTTAATAACAGAGTCTTCCTCATCTTCCTGAATTATTCTTATCAGACCTTCTAAGAAGCAGCTTGCTAACACTGAATGCCAAAAGCAGCTTGTTGGAGGAGAACTGATGCAAGGAGGGGGGAAAAAGTCCTGCAAAAATATCTTTCCTTCATAATTGGAAGGGGAAGAGGGAAAGTGAACAAGGGATGGAAACAAACCAATAAATACAATGCAGATAGTTTCATAGAGAGTTATTTATATTTTGGCTAGCCTCTCTATCTACTACGATCCCGTTTTCTTTTTTAGAGAAACTATCATGCTGATAATAGCAGTTTTTACTCAAAAGAAATTAACATCCTAAGATATTTGGTAATGCTTGCTCTAATACTGCTGTACCGATCCACATCATAGAAAGCCACCCAGAGGAGCAGTCTGCTTGCACACAGCCTTCAGGCTGTTTTCCCAGCCTTCGGAGCTTAGCCTCCATCTGAATGCTGCCATTAAAGATGTTGCCGGCACACCCGGGAGTGTGACTCTGGGCTGACTTAAAGCTCTTCTCTTACAGTCCTTTTCCTTTGGCACCGGCAGATAGACGCACTGTCATCTGGCTGAGGAACGAGTTCCATTCCATCACGTATTTCGGGTTTGCTGGACTGGCGCTCAGCGTATTTCTGGAATGTGTTGGAATGCAATGGAAAGATTAGTCCAAGCTTCATTCCACTGAATCCTCCTCCCTCCCCTCATGCTATTGTTTCTAGTTGCCGAGTATCTTCCAGACTGAAACTGAAGGTCTGGTTGATCCCAGCCCTAAAGTTACATTTTAACTTTAGCTCTTATAATAGGCACTAGTGTGATGTTTCATCATCTAACAAGGAACTCCAACCCACTCTTTTATGTGTAGATAAGAAGCTTCTTGTGAAGGGATGTCCAGCCAAGTGTCCCAAGCTGAACAGCAGCATCTCTCAAATTTATCCTCCACGTGAGGAGGATAAATTATTAATGAATGGATTAAAGAATTATTAACGAAAGGATTAATGAATCATTAATGAATCACTAACTTTCCTGAATAGTCAAATCAGCAAACAAAGATGATAAGCATCTCAAAGTAAAGCTAGTGGTTTTATGCACCCTTCCCTTTAAGCCTGTAGTCAAATCTGTTTTTGTAAAGGACAACAGGCCTGTGAAATGTCCCTCCTTTGGCCGCTGACTGAAATATTCCTACACATTGACTATTTCAGTTCAGTGGTTCCACGTACATTTAGCTGTACATTCCCGGTCCTGGGCCAAACCCAACCAAATACTGACACGTGTACAAGAGCCTAATTAGCATCTCAGAGGGAGACATTCCTATCTTTAACATTACAGCTAAACTAGCAGAGGGAAGGGAACTCATTTAAGGGAAAGGCTGCTTCTAATAAATGGTGGGATTTATCACTTTCATTTTTCTGTGAGAGGGTAGTAGCCACAGGCATCTGAGAAAAAAAATTTTTTTCCTGCCCACAGAAAAATAAGTTTAGGTTAAAATCAAAAACATAATTTCTTATTTTTCTCTTCCTGGTTAAATTTTACTAAGATCCAAGGTAATGAAAGACTCAAAGAACCGATCTTTGGATTCCCAGTAAGTGTCTACATTTCAGAATTCAGCCCTAAGGCTGATTATAAATATAGCTTAGATTAGATATAGGTTAGATGATAAATATAGCTGTCCCTTGAACAACGTGGGGGGTCAGGGCGCCGACCCTCTGCGCAGCTGAAAGCCTGTGCATGACTTATAGTTTGCCCTCCATGTATGTGATTCCTCGCTTCAGATTGTGTAGTACTATAGAATTTCCTACTAAAAAAAAAAATCCACGTATCAGTGGACCTGTGCACTTCAAACATGTTATTCAAGGGTCAACTGTATTTTTCATTTGTTTATGTTTTATACAGCAAGTTAAATATTTGCTTTCCATCCTGTACTGATAGCAAAAGCATGTGTCCTAAGTAGTAAGAACAAAAAGGCAGATACTTTGCGCAGAAAGAGAGGTTAATGACCTCTGGTCCAACCCTCTTATTTTCCAGATGAGGAAAGATGCTGTTCTCTGAGGTTCAAGGAATTCCCTGAGGCATCTAAGAACGGACAGCACTGACAAGATGGGAGGAGCTTTTAATCTCTAGCTGTGAGGGAGCTAAGCATTGTTTTTCATAATACTGAATGGAGATAAAAATGTGGTGGCCACAGAGGGACTTAGCACTATCTTTCTATAGGCTGGTGCCTCAGCTTAGCCAGAGTGCCATAGGCTGATTCAGCCCCTGCAGGAAGCAAGACACTCAGGCCATCCATGTACTTGTTCCATCCAACCAAGCAGGACGGATGCTCTGGACTGACCTGCAGGACGCTGTAATAGTAGCAGTAAAGCCGGTGGGGCTGGAGCAGGTCCCTCGCAGTCAACTGCCCTTCTTTGGCAATCTTCTTTGCTTCTTCATCATTTTCCTGAAAGATTTAAAAAGAAACAATGAATGGAAATTCCTTCTGTGACCCCCAAAGAAAGCTTAGTGTGAGTGTGAGTAGGACAGATGGAGGGTTGATTGTGAACAGCACGGGAGAGATGAAACATGATGAAAACATAACTTAAGAACCAGGCTAGGGGAAGTTGCTATCAAATGGTACCTGTGAAAGACTATGTGATTTTGTTGTGATCAAAAAGCCACTTATTAGTACCCAGGTTGTTCCTTCAGTACCAGGAATAGTCAGCATTCCTAATTATACTTTTTAAAAATCACTAATATTCTATCATACTGCACACAGGAAAGCCATATGCAAGCAGTTCTGACTCTTTATAAAGGGTCACAGGAATATTTCTGCCTCAGGCACCCAGTTATTTCCATGGCCATATGGCTTCTCAGAAACAGAATAAAGTTTTACAACGGAAGGGTCAATTTTATAATTTCACCAAAAAGCCCCACAAAGCCTTTTAATACTTTTCCTTTAAAAAAAGAATTCTTATTTTATGAGAAACTCATGATTTTTGGGATGTTGTATAGCATGACTTCATTGAGAACTTGTGCCTTTTTTCCTGACTGGGGAAAAGAAAAGGGTAACATAATTGCTTTCAATGTTTTCTTGTGCATAAAGCACTTTAACCTTTTCTCTTCAACCTGTAATTTGCACTTGGTATGTTCCTGCTTGGGTGTGTGTGCATGAATAGTCATCCCTTTAAAAAAAATCTATATTCTATGTAACAACTGGACTTAACATCTTCTAAAAATCCTGAAAAATATTGATAGAGAGTATTCAAAATGGTCCTAATGGTGATTCTCCAGATACTTCAAGGGAACAAAAATTTCACAAAATAACGTTTCTTTTGACTAAATTATGTCAGATTAAATTGTGTCATGATGGAACTCATGTATTTGTTACTGCCTAAAGAAGCTAAAAGTGCAGAAAGCATACCTTGGCCCATTCAACTTTCTCTAGTAGATCACTAAGATTTCTTTTAATTGGAACATAATGTTTCCAAGGCTTTAGTGCCATATAGAAATGTTCATAATATGGCGAGTCCTGCTTCAGAACCAAACTGTCACCCAGCATGAGATATGGGTACCTATAAGCAGCCACGGTCCCATCCACATTCACTTGATACTTGTACTAAAAGATTAAAACAAACATAAACAAAAATTTTAACAGTCACTTGCTTCACTTCTTCTTCTTGTCAACATCGTAATACTTAAATATAACATAATAATAATAATATATTAATTATTAATAAAATAGTATTCATAATAATTAATAATAAAATAAAGAAATTATTTCCCATTTTCCAACTTCAGTATTTACAAGTTTTATGTATTATTTTGTAACACACATCTCTTTGTACTATAATCATTACTGGCATTTAGCAGGTCAATTATAATAATTAATATTTATAATGTAATAATAATAATAAAATTATTTTCCATTTTCCAACTTTAGTATTTATAAGTTTTATATATTATTTTGTAACACACATCTCTTTGTATTATAATCATTAGCAGCATTTAGCAGGTCAATTTTAAGAAATATAACAAATTTAAAGACAAGATGATAAATAATTTTAGAAAGTAGTAATACCTATTTCAAATATGTCTATGGAATGGAGAATTTAGATTTCTGTAACCAGGTAAGAAAACTATTTTCCAAAGCTCTATATTTATTAAAGCTTAATGTTGACAACAGTTTATACAATTTCATTTATATATTATTTCATTTGTTCCTTCAACCCATGTAAGTATGAAAAAGGAAGGCATTGTCTCAAAGTTCAGATTTAGAGTTGAGGAGAAAGCAACCCGGAGAAGACTGAGGACTGATATGATGCTGGTGACACAGTATGTCTACTGCTGACGTATTTGTTGGGTGAATGAACTTTGATTTATATGTCAAAATCACTTTTCATTCAATTATAATAATGTGAAGCAATTATCATCCCTCCCACCTTTTCTTAACAAATGATAAAACTTGTTTTGAAGATGTTTTTGATGTCCTCTTTTACATCTTCATGTTTACTGCAACTCATTGTAGTTATCACGTTTCCACTTAAGGTTTTCTCCTTTCTATAGCATCCTGCTTCTTTTCTATTCAGAGTTGACCTTTCAATATTTCTTTTAGCATAGGTTTAGTATTGCTGAATTCTTTTAGTTTTTGCTTGTCTGGGAAATTCTTTATCTCTCCTTCTGTTCTAAAGGATAGCCTTGCCGGATAGAGTGTCCTAGGCTGCAGCTTTTTCTCACTCAGGACTTGGAATATATCTTGCCACTCCCTTCTGGCCTGTAGTGTTTGTGTAGAGAAATCAGCTGAGAGCCTTATGGGGGTTCCCTTGTAACTCACTCTTTGTTTTCTCTTGCTGCCTTTAGGATCATTTCTTTATCCTTGACTCTGGCCATCTTGATTATGATATGCCTTGGTGTGGGTCTGTTTGGGACCCTCTGTGCTTCCTGTACTTGGATATCTGATTCCTTCTTTAGTTTTGGGAAGATTTCAGTCATAATTTCTTCAAATACCTTTTTCAATCCCCTTTTCTCTTTCTTCTCCTCTGGGACCCCTATTATGTGTAGATTGGCATGCTTTATATTATCCCATAGGTCTCTTATATTGCTTTCATTGGTTTCAGAGATACTTCTAAACCTCTGTTCTGAGTTCAAATCCCATGCTTTATTCATTATCTCACACTGAGAGGAACAGGATATACTCAGAGATTTGGTAATTACTTTCTTCTTAAATAATTGGTACCAAGGAGTTTGCCAGCCAACAGATTTGGTCACATAGTTCACATCTCTGTCTCCTTTGAACCTCATACATGCTCTGAAGGAGCCAAGCAGTTGTCACATGTATTTAGAGGCTAGGGACACCAAGAGATGAAGTCCTTAAGTTATCCAGCAGAGGCAGGACTGGAGGCAGAACTTGAACCCCATTTTACCTGTATGCAATTTATATTCTTTTTATATTAAAAAATTTATATTCCCAGTTTATTAAAACACATCCAAAAAAGAGAAAAATAGAAAAATATACCAAAACCCTAGTTTAATCCTTGTACTATATTTTGAGTATTGAATATGATTCTGAGCTATGTGGTAAACAAAGTTAACAACAACAACAAAAAAAGAAACCACATGAGTTTTGTAATTCCCTATGCCTGATAAAAAAAGTGCATGTCAGGTCACAAGATAGGAGATATTTGCCCAAGCCCAGCTACTTGGTTGACTTTTACCACAAGTTTATCACTTCATATCTATCCAGGAAGACTCAAATGCATACCTTAAAGAAGTCAAAGAAACCTATCAACTTAGCTTTTCCAAGCTCCTTTTCTTTCTCTTGGAAGAAGAAATATCCTGTAATTCCTGCATCTAGTAGCTGGGGGTTTTCCTTGGACAGCTGCACCAGCTGGAGCCTCTCCTCTCGGCTGTCTCTACCTCTGAAGAAAGCTTTCTCTGTTTTATTGATCCAGGAAGGCCCTAGAAGTTTGAGACATGAAAAATCTGATTATAAATTTGACATTTTTAAGCAGCACTATATACCATAGACAAGACATGGAAACAACCTGTTCATCGACAGATGATGGATAAAGAAGTTGTGGTATATGTATACAATAGAATACTACTTAGCCATAAAAAAGAATAAAATGCTATTTGCAGCAACATGGATGGACCTGGAGATCATCATTCTAAGTGAAGTAAGCCAGAAAGAAAAATACCATATGATATCACTCAAATGTGAAATCTAAAAAAAAAAAAAAAAAAGAAAAGAAAAGAAAAAAGAAGACACTAATGAACTTATCTATAAAACAGAAATAGACTCACAGACATAGTAAACAAACTTATGGTTACTGGGGGGAAAGGGGGGTGCAAAGGGATAAACTGGCAGTTTGAGATGTGCAAATACTCTTATATATAAAATAGATAAAAATACAACTTTCTCCTGTATACCATAAAGAATTATATTCATTATCTTATGTTAATCTATAATGAAAAAGAATATGAAAACAAATACATGTATGACTGAAACATTATGCTGTACACCTGAAATTGACACATCGTAACTGCTATACCTCAATTAAAAAAAGAAAAAAAAACTGACATTTTTATATGATAAGTATAATCATCTTTAATCCACCATAGTCATTTAAGATGTTAAAACTCTTTTGCCATCAACACATCTTCTAAAGTAAATACTACTTAAAAAAAAAAAAGCTCTAATTTTATCCTTTTGTGTACTAGTGGGAGCCCACTGAAATAATGACTCGGCTCACTCACCAAGGCACTACCTTCTTCCATCTTCTGTGCTTCACAGTAAAAAATGAACTTTCATTCTTAGACAGAGTGACTAGAACAAACTATACAACTAAGTAACACCCACACGTCTTTAACACCCAAGTTGCTCAGAATTTTGAACATATCACTTTTGAATCCAGTGAAGAATTTTTCTAATATTTTGTTAAATGCAAATACATATGTATAACTTGACTATATATATATATATATATCCTGTCTTTCCTGGGAGGGAAATAATCTGGAAGAATTCATTTAAATCTCTTTCTGTTATTTTAAAAGGTGGTCATTAGTTAACATCTGTCCATGTTCTAAGGGATCATAAATTCATAAAAGACAGAAACTGGAGAGGGTCAATCTCTTTATTTTTAGTACACTTTTCAGGCATTCACCGTTATCAGATAAAAAGTAGGTCAGTTTTCGTTTCACATTATCTTTAGATAGTTTATAAGGAATCTTGTCTTACCAAATAAGCCCAATGAACTGCCCTAAACAGAAACTGAGGCTATAAAGACAAGGCAGGGTTTTTCTACTCAGGGAGTTCAGTTTAATAAAAAAAAAATGGTGTGTAGTATCATAAACCTAAGGCCATCAAACAGGAGGAAAGGAATTCAGATTGTAAAGGATCAAGAGAGGCAGAAAGAGTGAAGAGGAGAATTTCTTACAAAGTGCTGGAGGTACTAATATCCAAATGATTGTTACCACAATTCTCTTACATATGAATATTTCATATTTTTCAGAATCCTCTCTCATTTCATCCAGCAATATAAAGGCATTGAAGTCAGAATTAAACTAAGTGATAGTTTTACCAAATAGGTGTTTTCAAATGGTATCTACAAGTGAGCAACTCAAAGGAGACTCAGTTACGGTAGGTTTGGACATTACTAGCCCAACCAACACATCTTTAATTTTTGGATTAGAAGAATCCTAAACAAACCACTTTAGAGTTTAGAGTGCTGTTTTCCCTTTTTCTTGGTTAGAAAATAAGAATTTAAAGTATTTTAAAATATATACACAGACTCTCTTTGATTGAACATCCCCTCCACCTTCCTTACTTCTAAGCTTCTTCCTAGAGAATGAACTTCACCTGTATTTCCCTGAATAGAGAGGAGATCATTTGTAACACCCCTCATAGCTTCAAGTGTGGAGTGGGTGATGTCGTATGTGGGAAGGATAATGTCTCGTGAATCCAGAGAGCCACACCAGGAAATGATAGGCAAAGGGCCAGGGGTTTCATTGACTTTTCGATGCTCCAAAGGCCAGTCTCCAAGATTAACGTAAAATTCTAAATCCGGGAGAAGGACCTAAATAAACAAAAGAATGTTTATCAGTGCTGGGAAGACCTCAGTCTTTGGTAGTAAATGCTTCATTTCATTGGCTTTTAAAAAATATTTCTGAAATTTATCAGTGCTGGGAAGACCTCAGTCTTTGGTAGTAAATGCTTCATTTCATTGGCTTTTAAAAAACATTTCTGAAATTTGAAAATAGTAGAAGAAGAGAGAAGGATGCCTCTCGGTCATCAGTAGTATCAGAAGATCAAAAAAAAAAAAATGAAAATGAATATACGTATGCATATGCATGACTGGGACACTGTGCTGTATACCAGAAATTGACACATTGTAACTGACTGTACTTCAGTTAAAAAAAAATGTCAAGGGTGAGGATGGCATATGACAATTCACTTAACTAGGCATTTGCCACCTCTGCTTAGAGGTGGTATTTAAAATTGTTCTGCATCGTAGAGGTGGAAACTGGGTAGAAAGGTGCGAACACGTGGCTTTAAGCACTCTTGCTGCCAGCTGCCGAAGTGAGGATCTACAAAGTTAGACCCGAGCTCTTGCTTTCCTTCACTATCAAACTTGTTTATAACATCTGTGTTTGTCTCAGGGACCCACTACTCCATTTCTACCTCCATGGTCAATGTCTTAGGTTAGACTTTCATCATCTCTTACCTAGATTGTTACAATAGTCGTTCCTCACTACATGTTTGATTCTAGCCTCTCACCACTCTAATCTGTCCTCCACATTGCTGCCCAAGTTTCTAAAAACCCAAGTTAATGTTATTATTAAGCTCAACAGGACCTTAAGCTTATGAGACAAGGTCTAAACTCTCCGACTGGAATTCAGGCCCTACTATCTTGCTTCAGCTCCTAGTGGGAGCTCTGAGACCCATCTTCCACCTGCTCATGTACCAGTAAACTTTAGGTGACTCTGAAAATGCCGCCCCGTTTAATATGTAATTCTCTCCGCTTGGAATGCTCTTCTATTGTTCACTTGGCCATCTCCTTTCTCACCCTTCATACCCAGATCTGTTACCTCCCCTATGACCCACCTTCTGCAGGCATTTTAACCCTAGGTACCTCCTCTTCTGACAGACCTATCATGTTGTGGACTGGTTTGTATTCACATCTTGTCCTCAGTTCTGAATAACAAAAACAAGTCCCACCAGAGTGAGCTGTTCAAAGACCAGAGGCGAGTCTCATTTATCTTGTCGTTAAGATTCAGAAATACAGGGCAGAGTGGACTGGTGGTAGCCCAGTAATAAAAAGCCACCTTTAGGATCAGATGCCCCATAATCTGCTCATCTGGTGGGCTACAGGGGAGGTAGGAGGCAACTGCTATTTAAAATAAGAATTGACTGCTGCCCGCCGTTCCATGTACTTGGGAAATTGTATAACTCACAGCAGGAAAGTTGGTTTTTGGTTTAGAAAACTACCTTGATGATCTTTCTAGGTGAGAAAGGTAACAATGCCCATCCTCACCCTTTACTCTGCATGATCAGGAAGAAGGAAGAACAGAAGGCAGTTTGAATTGCTCTGCTGAAGAGGAATTTATAGAGTTTGGCACATGGGGAAAGAGGGGCTGAACAGAGGGATGGGCGGGGTCGGAGGGAGTTGCTGGGGATGTGGAGAAGTCTTCTGAAAGCGAGGAGGCCCCGTCATGTTTAGTAAGAAGCCAAGACCTGAGTACCAAGGCCAGTCAGGGGGAAATTCCCAGAGGCAAGGATAACGGAGAGTCTGATTAACACAGGGGTGTCTATTTTCAAATGTTAGGATTTCTGTTTGGTTTGGTTTTGCGTACTGTGCACTAGCATCAGACAACCTCTCTCTGTCACGCCAACATTCAGCAAAGTGCTCCAATCACACTATTTCTTAGAGCACTTAGGATAAAACAAGGAAAAGTTGTTCTAAGCTCAACTTATTTTGAGTGACAAGAAGAAAACTGGTGTCGAAAGTGAAAACTGAATGGAAGGCGTATTCAGCAGGAATGGAGAACTTCAAGAAGGCACCTTGCAGCTGTAAATGCCTGGGAGTTCGCAGAAACCTTGGCAGTATATTACCTGGCCTCCTGACCTGGGGTGGGGGGGTCAAGCCATTTAAGTTAAATATTAAAGGAAAGAGATAGACATAAAAGTAAAGAACTGTATGAACACTCAGGTAGTCGCCAAGTGCACATTTTCAAGCCTGGAATCCATTTCTGTCTTTTACTATTATTATTCTAAGAATTAAGTGTTAGGGGGAGGGTATAGCTCAGTGGTAGAGTGTGTGCTTGGCATGCACGAGGTCCTGGGTTCAATCCCCAGTACCGCCATTAAAATAAATAAATAAATATACCTAATTACCTCCCTCCCCCACTCCAAAAAAATAGATTAAATAAAAAGTTAAAAAAAAGGAAAAAAATTTTTTTTAAGGAATTAAATGTTATAAATACATAATTAAACTCTCTTGTTTTTGGAATCAGTGAATTCATTCTCATACCTTTCTTGCCAGTGACAGCAAAATTTCGTCTGAGAACATTTTGAAGTCTGTGTATTTCCCTAAAGATCGCCGGTAGATGTGGTTCTTGAGAACTGTGTAATGAACAATGGCACCCCTCTCATCCCCAAACCTTTCTGGAACTTCGTTTAGCATCTGCTGGAGATTGATGCTGGGGAAAGATGCAAAATCTTTTGCAATCTGTGGCTCGTTGGCTGGACAGGACAGAGTTTTCTGCCAGGCCTGGGGCTCCTCTTCTGGGCACTCACAGTACTCATGGTACACCGGTCCTGGGGAAAGCAAAATACGTACACTGCCAGGGTCCCGCACAAGCACTGCAGCACAGGGAGTTGTTTCTGCCCCTGCTGCGGACATGGAATGACCTCTTGGTAAATCCTAAGATTATCCAGACAGGGCTAATCTGCCCTGAACAAATCAGTGGTAAAGGTAGTTATGTCAGAGTCTTGTGCTCCTGCCTTCTGTCCCCGTCTCACTCCACCCCACACCACCTAGGACAGGACCTGCTCTCTCCCGATATGACAGACTCTCAGTCAGTTCACCGATAAAGTCATTTCTAAGGAGTTATAAATGATTAATGAACATAAAACAACTTACCTTTTAACCAGGAAAAAGAGAATCTATTACTTTTCAGGCATTATTATGTAGTAGGGCTGGTGATTTTTTGAAACAAGATGGGGTCTCTTCCTCTGAGTCCCTAAAATCATCTCCATCAGCACATCTCAAAGAGGAAGTATGAAACCCAGGGGCATCTTGCAGTGTAATTTGAAAGTGGCCAGACATATGTATAAAATTATTCTGAAGAATCATTTCAAAAAGAATTTACATCAAAGTTATGTCTTATTTCAAAATATATCCATATTTATTTTAATATAAAATAATTTTTAAAAGTTATTTTATTTTCTTGAGGATTTCTACTTCAGACCATGACAGGTAATAGGGATCAATTTACCCTCCTACCTGAAACTATCAAAAAACAAAACATATCTTTTTTTTTTTTTTAAGACACTAGACATTAGGCAATGGACAGTGAGTCTGAGAGATGAGGAACAAATGAGGTGAACCCTACAATAACTGAAGCTCACTGTCTAAGGGAGTTTCTAGGTTGTGTAAAGGGAAGAGGAATCCAGGCAGAGCCCAGCAGTCTCACCGAGTGGAGGAGACAGGCTGAAAGTCCAGGGAGATCAAGGCAACAGAAGCTGTAGGACATACTCACTGCAGAGAGAGAGAACGCCAGAGATCTGCCCAAGGTTCCCTTCAGATATTTAAGGCATATTTATCAGTATATATCTATATATATATCTATATCTATATCTATATATATATAGAGAGAGAGAGAGAGGAAATTATCCAAGGCAGAGAAAGAACCATCCAGAAAGATTAGAGGCAACAGTACCCATTGTTCATACAGGGCTGGGAATGGTGCCTATTCCTACAAGCCAGACTGGAAAGCAGCCAAATTCATAGGGATTGGGTGGCGTATGCAGAGAAGTACTGCCTGACTAGTAAGGAATAATCAGCGCTAGACTAAACATGGCTCCAGGTTTGCCTAATAAGTCATAAAAGAAAACTTGAAGATTAAACTATTTCTAAGTAACTCAACTGCATCTTAGAGAAAAAGCTCAAGAAGATAAGAAAACATCAAGCAGTGAAGAATACGCTGGATGGAATTAATGACAAATTGGACATTGCAGAAGAAAAGATTAGTGAACTTAGAGCAATAGAAACTATACAAAATGAAATGGAGAGAAAAACATTTTTTTAAATGAAAAGAGGATAATTGAGTTGTGGAATAATTTCAAGCCTAATATATGGGTAATTAGAATTCTTGGAGGGGAGCTGGGGTAGAATAGAAAAAAATATTTGAAGAAATAATGGCCAAAATTTTTCTAGATTTAATGAGAGCTATAAACCCAAAGATCCAAGAAACTCCACAAACTGCAAGCACAAGAAATGTGAAGAAACCTACCCCAAAGCACATACTAATCAACTTGCTCAAAGCAACCGATGAGAAAGCCTTCAGCTCACGGAGGAACAAAGATAGGGATGATGGCAGACTTATCACTGGAAATAATGCGAGCAAGAAGACAGTGGAACAAAATATGTCAAGCACTAAAAAACAAAACCAAACCAAACACTGTTAACCTATACTTCTACCTGGTAAAAATGTCTTTCAAAAATGAAGGCAAAAATAAAGACATTTTCAGACTCTCAAAAGCTGAAAGAACTAATCACCAGCATTCTCACATTAAAAGCAAGATTAATGGGAATCTTTTAGGTAAATGATATTAGATGAAAATATGTATCTATGCAAAAGAATGAAGAATACTGGAAATGGTAGCTACCTGGGTAAATACACAAGATTTGTTTTTTGCTCATTTAAATCTCTTTAAATTACCAAGTGTTTCTTTCCCTTAAAAATATCAAGTTAAATTGAGCTCCACGAGGTACATATATCATGTTTCTCCTGGTGCACATTGACTTCGAGGTCATCATAACCCACTGTGAAAGCCATGGGGTCTACCCCTAAGGCTGGCTCTTGATTACATAATAATTACTCACCTTTCAAAATATAGGGAGACTGAGCGACATGTTCATCACCATAAAGGACCTCTATCTTCAGCCCTTCGTTGACACTTTCATACATTCTATATCGCATCAAAAATGTCCCATCATTCCTGTCCAAAGGTTTAGGGACGTGAATCCGAACTAACTCTTTAGGCGAGAGAGATTTGATTACTACTTTGAATAGCGTTTGACCTGAAAGAAAAAAAATTATAAGTGATTCTACTATTTCATAGTTATTTTGTTTTACCAATTATTGGATAGTTGTCTCTACACAGAAGTTATTTTTTTCTGTACCATCGGTGGAAAAATTATTTCAGTTTGGAAGATCCTTGAGGCCAGGAACCATGTTTGGTTTACGTCTTCAAAACCAAGGATCTGATTCAACATTTGATTCCTTAGTCAGTCAATAAAGACTTACTGATTGAACAAAATCATTGAATAAAAAAAATTCTTAAAAAAGCAAGGAAGAGATGAATTTTTTGCCTATTTGGCATCTTCTCCTTTGGGTGGGTTTAAAGCTCAGGTAATTAAAAATCCATAAATTTTTAGAACGACAGCACACTAAGGCAATCTAACTTTCTCCTTGTAAAATATGCATAAGCTTTCTTTGTAAATCATTTTAATACCCAACAACCCTTAATTCTGAGGAAATCTCCCTTTTATAAACCCAAATTTCAAGTTATATTCCTAAATCCATTTCCTTAAGTAGAGAGAGATTACAGCTAGTTGCTAGACTCTGTACAAATAGAACACACACACACACATACACACACACGAACACACACACGAACACACACACTCATACATACCTTTGTAAATACTAGAGTTTACTCCTCTAAGCTTGTTTCCTCAAGTTGAAATTAAATGTTATCCTAGGATGATCTAAGATCCCTTTCAGCTCCAAAATTCTGTGGGTTTTCTGTTCCAGGATAAAGCATACCTAACTTAGCAAATTTTCCCTTCTCTTGGCAGTATATTAGCTAACTTTTTAGGCTTTGAAGCAATACTGTTGCTGGAATAAATGTTGGGACTTCTTTCTTCAGAGAGGACGGTGGAGGTACCTGCACTCAGTGCAGATCTGACCCTCAGGAGCTTGACAAATAAAGATCAGTTAATGTTCTCAGCGCAGTTAATCACCATATCAAAGGGAAATGTTTAAAAAAAAAAGTGGCGAATCTTGTGAAACACACAGCCCTAGTAAACAATAAGCTGTGATCAGAGCATTCTTTCATCTCATCTCTATCATATTTCATAATATTCAATATTAAGCATATTTAATATACATTTTTGAAATTACTGAAGAAAAGTTTGTTTCTCCGATTCTTGGTTTCTAAATCTAGTGAGAGATCTTTCTTTTGATCTTCAAGGGTTTTACTTTTTCTTGTGGGTCAAAAGAAATGTTTCTGAGTCTCTTCAATTTAGTAATAGTGATACAGTATCTGACATCTTGCTGCTAAATAATTAAGTACCAAACACATACATTTCAGGATTCTTGAAACAAATGTGATAAAATTATGAAAGAAATCTGCTAAAATAAATGAACTATAATAGATAAATGTAAGGGATGTTGTGAAAAAAAGTAATAATTTAACGTGAAATTATCATAAATATTGGCCAATTACCTGAAATGCTTCATGAAACACTTATTGCTTTATGTTATTTCCACTTGGTTTCAGAAAGGCAATGTGGTGTGGTAGACTGAAAATTCAGGAAGGCAGAGCTGGGGACTAAAAAGCTATTTCCATCAGTGGTCTCTCTAAACTGGAAACAGGACAGAAAAGTTTTCTTGTCTCCTGATTAAATAATGCTATTCTCCACATGTTTACCATTTTAAATATATAAAACAGATAGAAGACAAGCGTATTAATGACTATGTGATTTTTTTGGAAAGAATTGGATGTGCAGAAGAAAACTATCTCCAAACACTTTTTAAAAAATTTTTTATTATTTTTATTTCATTATTTTAATTTAATTTTTAAAATTGAAAATATTGGATTAGATCTCTATGGTCTCTTTCAGTTATAACTTTTTTTTTTGTCTCTGAAGTTGCATTTAAATTATTCAAAATGTGTGTATAAAAACATAGCCATTGGAAACACATATTTTAAATGTTCCATTATTTTTATAGTGATCTTTCATGTCTCTGTTCTTGTTGGCATGAAATTAATGTTAGAATCAATGCAAAATAATAATGATCAGGAGTGAAACAGAAATAAACAATTCTAACAGCATAAAAGAGAAAATGAGAAGAGCGAAATTTCAAATTGCTTCAAAGGGAAAGAATGTGAATTCTCATTTGCCTTGGGGGGTAATAACATGGAGCAGAATCAAAGTTCAGCTTGAGTTTTTCTACTCCTCAAATTCAGACTTCTTCAGGAAAGAGCCAACGGAAAGAGAACGCAGTGACTAAGGGGAGAAAAGGCTGGCAGTATCAAAGTCTTACATCATTGGAACCAGAAATGTTGAAGACTTTTGATCTGAAAAGAAATCAAATACATTTAAATTCACTTACTTAGTCAGGGAGACTGTGCCAGTCCCTGAGCTTGAGATTTTCATATGTATTTTCTCTTATTTATTTCCTCCGGGAACTTTTGAGGTAGGTATTTGTCACCCCATTTTACAGATCGGGAAGCCAAGGCTCCCTTGAAGAAGTTAAGCAGCTTGCCCAAGATCTCATACCTCTGAGCAGCAGAGCCAAAATCTGAACACAGATTGAGTCTTTCTTCATTCAAAGCCCATTCTGAATCCAACTCGTTACGTTGGTAATGTTAACATGTAAGTTCCCAGAATTCATAGTTGGAAAAATAACCTTTGGCACTGCTGGTACCATGGAGTCAGCACCTCCCTTGTTGTTCAGAAGTTTATTAAGGCCCTCTACAGCTGCAACAAAAGTGTCGACTCCACCTGGCCAAGGGAATGGAGTCCCATAAGGACAACCTGTTGTGCCTTGAGGCTAAGTGGCAAATCCTCCCAAACGTCTGGCTGCCTGCTAACCGCGTACACTCTCCAGGGTCCCACTGAAAACTGGTTCACAATAATCATATTACTAGCAATTTGATAAAAGGGAAAGAGCATTGAATTGGTATTAAAAAGGTCAAGTGTCTGGTCTTGGCTCTGACACTTAACAGCTGTGGGGCCACAGGAAAGACATTTATTTTCACCAACCTTGTTTCTTATGAGAAAAGTGAAGAGAATAGTATCTATCCTTCCTGCCTTACAAGATGATTGAGGAGAGCAAATTAAACAGCGCACAGTTGAAAACACTAAAGTGCTACACAACTGTAGATAATTTTATGAAGATGTCATTCCTGATAAAGGTAGAGAACTGAGTAGAACATGAATACTTGTATTGTAAAATCTTGACATACGCCAATCACCCTCCATCCACCCCTTCTTTCTTTTCTTCTACAGTATCCACTGAGCGTCTCTGCCAGGCATCGTGTTAGACGCTGGGTATACAACAGTGTCAACAGATTCTGCCTACATTAATAATAGAAGGAAGTACTCAATTTAAGTCAGAGGTTAGTGAAAATGAAGACATAGATTTTTTTTTCCGCATCCAAGGTCACAGACCACCGAGTTTTTGTCTGTGGACCCTTGTTTGAAATCCCGTTTCATAGCTTTCAAGTTCACACGTTTGTTACCTACGTACCTGGAGATAAGCAGCATAATAATAGTGTTCAGATAAATGCAGTACTGTTAAATGGGAGTGGTAATTAATAAGGGAATCTTGGTAAGTCATGTAAGATGGTCTATAGCTTGAGAAAAATTTGACTCTTTTCAATTAGTTCTTGGAGAAAGAAATTTTTCAGAATCTGCAAGTGCATGATGGTGGCAGAAAATGTAAGAGACTGAGTGAGATTTTCAGAAGTAAAGGGTAGCTTTTTTTTTAAGTAGCTTTATGCTTTGTTTATCATTGTATTACTTAATTATTTTATTTTGGTGGGGAGAGGTAAATAGGTTTATTTGTTTTTAGAGGAGGGACTGGGGATTGAGCCTAGGACCTCGTGCATGCTAAGCAAGTGCTCTACCACTTGAGCTATACCCTCCGCCAGGGCAGCTTTTTAAATGGAAGCTAGAAATCAAGTGTCCTGAAAAGAAATGAGGAGAATCCAAAGGAATGAAAATGAGGTTGTCTGAAAAGACTTGGTGAAAGTCTTTAGTCTGTTCATTTTTTCCTTATGCCTTTTCTCCTGATTATAAAAACATTATGATCACTTTGGGGGAAGTTTTTTTGGGGAAAAAAAGAAGAGTGAAAAAAAATGTATCACTCTCTCTCTTGCTATGACCACTGATAACATCGATGAATGAGGTACAGATTTATTTATTTATGTTAAAGTTGGAGTGAAACCATGTAATTTGTTTCCTGTTCCATCCTTAACCCAGTACAAGCATTGTTAAACGATCTTTTAAAACACAACTTTAAATTTTTTAAAATTTTGATTGTGGAGAAAAAAACCACATAAAATTGACCATCTTCACCATTTTTAAGTGTACAGTTTAGTAGTGTCAAGTATATTCACACGTCTGTGCAAGGACTCTCTAGACCTTTTTCATTTTGCAGAACTGAAACTCTGTACGCATTCAACAACTTCTCACTTCCCTCTTCCATCAGCCCCTAGCAACCCCCATTCTACTTCCTGTTTCTATGAATTTGAATACTTTAGATATCTCCTATCAGTGGAATCAAAAATATTACTTTTAAAGGTTGTTAAATATTCCATCGCATGAATGTACTATACTTCGTTAAGCAATCACCTTACAGTTGGCTATTTAAACTTACTGTAATAAATAATCATAATCCTGCAAGAATATCCTTGCCCATAAATCTTTGACCACATTCTGATCATTTTCTCAGGACTAGAAGTCAGATTCCCAGATTAAACGGCATAGACATTTTTCATAAATTATTTTTTAATTATATTTTCTAACTGTGGGAACTCATATTTTTGCACATTAGGTTTGAAATGTTTAAGACTCTTGATATGTTTGGAAAATTACTTTCCAGAAACATTTGATCATTTGTGCTCCTGAGACCAAGCAGGACCCTGTGGGGCACCCCCCAACCCCTCCTGTTTAAAGAAAAATTGAAGTCTTCCAGGCCTCCCTGAGTCAAAAAAGAGCAGGCTGAAGCAGTGGATGATGAGAACCACAGAGTCACAGACTCACTGTCTGATGCACATCCTGAGGTGCTTTTACAGATACTATAACCGTCACCAGAGGGAAGAGCTAAACTGCGTGATGACCAGGTCTCTCCTCTAGTTTCCCCTTCAGTTATCTTGCAAACTGTTACTGGCGCAGTTGTCCCCAGGATCATACCCTTGTGCCTCCCTCACTTGGAAACCAATTACTCCTATCTAAGTCTCAGGAGGAAGCTGCACAGCAGAAAAAAAGACCTGGTTACAACCAACTAGGCTCAAGATGACGGAGGATTTGACCTCCAGTAGACCTTGAGCCTCACAATATGCTCACTGTAACTCATTAGGATGCTAAATGACATACCTACCAGCGCCTTGACAGTTGATGATTGCCATGACAACAACCAGAACAGTGTATACAAGGACTGGAAAAACAGTAATTGGCTCCAGCATACCCAGAAAGAGAATATGATGGCAAAAGTCTCCAATGAAAGCCCACGTGGCCTGACCTAGAGTGGAGCTGTCTCAACCAGCTATCTTGGCTGATGGCTCCCCACTCAAGGGCTTTCTTGCCTTTTCCCCTTTGGAGCAACAGCCTTTCAATCTGTCCCTCTGCCTCTGCTGAGAATTCTTCCTTCACCTGGGGGATGAGGGTGGTGGCAAGGACCCAGACTTTTGGTGGGCTTTCCAATTTGGGGCTCTCTCTATCCACTAACACCCCCTACCCCAGCAGAGGATGAAGGCCACTGTCTGAGAGAATCCCATTGCTCCCTTAACAGCTTTGCGTACTACCACTTAAAAAATACTTGCCATTATTTTTAGATTAAAAAAATGAAATTTTATTCAAATTTATAGTTCTCTCATTAAGAGTAAGATTAACAGTATTTCACTTTGGATCATGGAATTTTACTTTTTCATGTATAAATTAATTTTTCCCTTAGTTTTCCATCTTCTTTTCTTTCTAAAATCCCCCCAATTATAAAATTAATGTTAGAAAACAAAACTATAAAGAATAAAATACACCCCATAGTGAAAGACTGAATCTGGGTTTAAGAATCCTTCTCTGATCCTTAGGGCTGTGGATCTTTCTAAAATTAACAAAAGTACTCAGAGTTTTCCACAGGCCGTGGAAGGAGCACTGAGTGTTCCGATTGTCTCTGTTGAAAAGGGTGCCAATTGGCAGGACATAAATTAGACAGAAATTCGCAAATCCTGACTGGCAACAACTTGAACCTAGCAGAACAAGTTGTAAGAAGTTGCAAAAGATGTTAAGGAGAACGTGGGAGGACGACTGGGCAGAAGGGATTCGGGACAAGATCCACCCTCTGCAGAGAGAAAACCTAAGGAATTCCGGGTTTCACCAATTCCTGCAATCTGCTCCCAAGAACTCAAAACTCCAAGAAAACAAAAATCCAGCGTGCAAAACTTCCTCCTGTCTGCCCACCGCTCCGACATTTCCTTTGAGTAGGAGGGAGCTCGTCCAAACCCAGCAGGCCTAAACGATGTAACCCTACCCAATTCTTGGGCTTGATGACTCAACACGTGAAGGCACTCCCTGCATGCTGTAACATCTCAGACAAGTCGGGGTGGGAAGACCATCTCCAACTTGTGACTCACGCGGCATTAACGTGCTGGGCGCCATCCACTCGGAGTATCAGTCCCTGCACGTTAACTGAGGACGGGCCCTCGGAGTTCGTTCATCCATCCATCCATTCATTCATTCAAACAGCAGACTCTTGTTACAAGTCCCTCCCGCCTCTGGGTCCGGGGAGGGCGAGAGGAGAGTAGGTGACCAGACCCCGGGGAAGGGCACTGACGCCGGGGGTGGGGGGAGTGGGAAGGACGCCAGGAGGACGGAGGGGAGCGCGCAGCCAGGCGAAGGAGGCCGGCGGCCCAACGCTACCTGGGGGCGAGCGAGTGAGGTTTTGGCCCTCGGAGCTGACGGCCTGCAGGTAGAAATAGCGGACGGGCAGCACGGCGCCCGCGCGCAGCCCGGGCCCCCACACCAGGCTCCGCGGCGCGCTGACCGGCGCCTCCGGGGCCCCCGCGGCCACCAGCAGGGCGAGCTGCAGCGGCAGCAGCGGGGCCCGCGGGAGGCGGCGCATGGTGGCCGGGCCGCGGCGGTCCAGCTCGGCGGCGGGCGGCGGGCGGCGGGCCGGCGGGGAGCGGCGGGGCGGGGCCGGGAGCGCGGCGGCCCGGGGCTGGGCCCACCCCCGGGCGGGCTGCGCGCCGCCGCCCGCCGGCCCCTCCCCGGCTCGCTCCCCGGCCGGAGCGCCGGGGCGCCGCTGGGGTCCGCGGTGGACGTGTCGCTCCCCCGCCAGCCGCGCGGGATCCGGGAGATCGGGGTGTGCGAGGCTGCTGCGCCCGGCCCCCGCCTCCGCTTGCTGGAGTCTGACCGCTGTTTAGAGGAAACCGCAGACATAGTGGTGATTGCTGTGGGACGAGGGAAAAGGCCCAGCGGCCGAGAACCTCGAAGGGTTTAAGGAAATGCCTTCAAACACGGAATTGCTCTGGGTTTGCAAGACACAGAGCAAATGTCACGCCCCTCCTCCCCTCCAAGGCCAACTCTCCCAGTCCCTGCGTTCATACCAGCACCAGATTCTATTGCGTGTCTTGTCTGTTTTCTGCTCCGCAGCCTCCCTCGCTGGACTGTGCCCCCTAATCCCCTAACCCCCCACATTTCCCTTCTTTCAACAAGTGTTTACTGAGCACCCACTGAGTTCGGGCCAAGCCTCAGGCAAGGAGCCCGGAGCTGGGCACAGAGTAGCAGAAGTCAGGGTTGAGCCTAGGGGGTGGGTGAGCGTCGCCTCAAAGTCAGAAACTCCTGTCCCTTGTCATGGATGAGGAGTAATTGGTCTTGATTAGTCTCCAGATGCTGGAAGTTGGATCTGGGAAGAGATTGGCATGGGCCCTGATCGCTTGGAGCCACTGTCTGCCTCTCTTTTCTGACCACTTTATCTACATTGGTTAATTGTTTTTCCTTCTTTTATCTGCTTATGGTTTGAATCGATTCAGAGGAAATAAAAATTCTTTACAGGCTGGTTGAACTAGGGGAAACTCACATTCCGGATGGACGGAGGGTTTCTGCACCCTCCTTCTGAATCCAGAGACGCCAGAATCAGGCCCTGGGCAGCCACCTGGCTTTATTTGGGCTGCTCAGCTTTCCTGCTGTGATTTTACCAGGGCAAAATCTTTCCCATGTTTTCACCTATTTTAGTAATGCTGAGCAGAGTTTGTAGACAGTGTTCTTTGTACTTTGGAAAGATTTTCAGGAACTGGTGGTAAATCACTGATAAATTGTAGGGCTAAACTGTAGCATTTCTTGGTGTTACTTTCACTGCTGAAGTTTATCTCTTGTGAGTACATATTTTAAATGGAAAGCTTTGCTTTATTCTATCACTTAAATATTGTTTGGAACACGTTTTGTTTGCATTTTTGCAAAATCAAAATTAAAATTTTTTTCAGAGAAATAATCTGAGGTTTTTAGCTGGTACTGGATGGTAGTGAAATATGACCTAATAAATTATATTATGCTTGTGGTATTTTTGAGAACGTATCAAGGAAGCTGTATAATTGTATTTGAACACTTGTTTAGCAATACTGAGTCTTTACCAACCTGTTTTCTTTCTCATCTTAACCCATATCTTAAAAAAAATCTCTCTCTTCACATCAGCCAATGCCTTGATTAGATTCTTTACGATAAATCAAATTCCATTCGCTCAGCAAATGTTTATTCCATGCCTATTAGGTTTCAGACCTTCTACTTTGACTTCACAGGCCCCTGCGGTTAGTGGAAAAGAAAGACAAAGAGGCAACATAAATAGTGTGATAGTGTTAAAATATGGGTGTCGGGAGCTGGGTAGGGTCTGGGATTTTACCCTACTTACAGGCTAAGGAATTAGTCTGTTACTGTTACATGGATGTTGTCAAGAGACACAGGATTCCTGGTTCAGAGATAAAGGACTTTTTTATGCACAGCAAAAGCGGTAGCCAGAGCTTCATGTTGGTTGTGTTGGATCCCCGTGTTATGGGCTGAGTTGAATTCCTCCGTAATTCATATGTACAAGTGCTAACCCCAGCACCTCAGAATGTGACTGTACTTGGGGACAGGGCCTATAAAGAGATGATTAAGGTAAAAGTAGGCCCTAATCCAATCTAACCAGTATCCTCATAAGAAGAGGACATTTGGGCACACAGCGGGACACCGGGGATGCTTGGGCACAGAAGAAAGGCCATGTGAGGATGCAGCCACCTGCAATCCAAGGAGAGAGGACTCAGGAGAAATCAGACCTGCTGACATCTGGATCTTCAACGTCTAGCCTACAGAAATGTGGGAAAAATAAATTCTGTTGTTTAAGCCACCCAGTTTATGGTGTTCTGTTACATCAGTTCTAGCAGAGGCATACCACTCTCTCCGACTCCACACCCCCCGAAGTCCAGTGGGGACGAAGCAAAAGGCCTTTCATCCCTTCATGATGCCTGAAGTGAGTCACATCATGAGAGAGACTTCTCTAAATTGAGGGGCTTGCTACTTTTAGAGTAAGGGGAATTAAATCTGCTCTTCCTTGGCGGAGAAGTGTTATCTCATCCCTCAAGGATGCTTGCTGCAAACACGCCCTGAGAAATGGCATGGGTAAAGACTGGTCAAGGACTCACATTCTTGGCATACCCAGCAAATATGTTCTGGTATGTTCAGAGCTGATGCCCGATTGCCTCTCCCAACATAAGTATACCTACCATGTGAGGCCCAGTTAACCCAGCCTTGGGAGAATCGAGAGGCTTTCTGAGAGAGGTGACATCTGTGCTGGATCACAAAGGTCAAAAAGGAATCTGCCACAGGAAGAGGGGGAGAAGGGCATTCCAGGCAGAAGAAACGTCCCACACAAAACTTGAAATAAATGACACCCTCCAAAAGGTTTTCTATTCCTTTTCACAATCATCTCTATTTTGAGTTCAGACACATCGAATTATAGTCTGTGTGTGACTCTGGAAGGTCTACATTTAATACATGTGCTTTTATGAATTGCACTGGCCCCTGGAGTCTTCACATTAAAACGGTAAAACTCACAGCTATTGATTGTCCACTCAGTGCAGAACTTCTCTACTTTTTCTAGAAAATGGTCCTTTTGTTTTTTTTTTTTTCAACTACACAATCCACCGTTAACAATGAGGCTTTGCCAAACTTGACCTTAACCCACAGCCATTGTGACTGGTCCATGGTTTAGGACCTGCCTCATACTGAACCAATCAGAATCTTTTCCTTGGGAGTTTAAAATCAGGGTTAAGCGATTTCGATTTGTAACTGTTCTCTTAAACAGAAGCAATGTAAATGTCTAAGTCTTTTGTTTTGTTTTTTGTCTTTTCGACTGAAAATGGAGGAGAAATATAGAAAACTCTTTGAGTTTCCTCTACAGTGCACTACAGAGGCTTGATACACTTCATAAGCGGCATCTCTGCTTTGGTTTCTGGGATATCCCTGTATCATTATAATAAATTCATCTTATAACATTAGAGAATTGTCTCATTTTTTTATGTTATTAATAAAAACCTTACATTGGCTTAGGCAAGCTTAGATCTTCTAAAATTCATAAAAAATTATTTTAAAATTATTTTGATAATGTTTACTCAGCACCCACTTTTTGCATTCTGCAAGGTGCTGGGGATATAAACTCAGTGCCCGCCCTTCCATATAGTACCATTCCAAGGGTAAGTTTTAGATTTTGAGGTTTAAATATTAACTTGCATTTAAAATCTCATAATATAAGGCTATTTCCTCCTAAAATACAACCAGTCTTTGGTCCAGTCTGAGTCATGCACTCATCCCTGAACCAATCAACTGTGCCCAGACTCTTAGGGTCGTGTAAGAATGTTGATTCTTCCGCAGTGAACATGTGGTGGTGTCAGTTGGAGAATGGAGTCACCAAAGAAAAGAAAAAAGTATCTACTGGGAAGACAATTGTATCAGCAACCACTGCATACCTCTAAAATATTTCTAGAAGTATTTTTGATTTTCTCTAGCCTGGAATTACAGCATAACCTGAAAACGATGGGTAGGGTAGAAAGCATGGGCTCAGAGAGAAAATGAATACCAGCATTTATTTTATTAAAACACAATGTTTCCCAAAAGTTCTCAGCACAAGGAAAAAAGATTTTCTTCTCCTTCTCCCCTTTCTCTTCTCCTCTTTCTTCTTTTTGAATCTGTGTGAGATGATGAGTGTTAACGGAACATTATGGTAATCATTTTGCAGTATAGGTAAGTCATGCCACTATGCTGTATACCTTAAACTTACACAGTTCTGGATCTCAATTCTATCTCCATAAGACTGAAAAAAACCCACATAATTTTTCATAGAATCAAGTACAAATATTAATTTTCTAAAAGAAAATAACTGATTATTCTCCTGGACAGTAAATCTTTTCAAAAATTATCTTTAATTTTTTATCTGTTTACCCACTGATGTACCATTCTAAGTGCACGCATATAGTCATAAGGACACACACACGTAGATTTCTGTGTGAAATTTATAGTTTCTTCTTTGGAGGGGATCTTGGCTACCCCTCCTTTCTCTTTTCTGCTGTTCTTGAACATACCTTCCCAGCCACCACCTGGACACAAAGCAACCAACATTAATAGCCTAGTATGTATCTTTCCACTTGTACAATGCATATGCAGGTTTCCTGCTTAATGCTTTACAAAGAATGAGGTTTTGTTTTCCTCACTCAACAGCACCACATGCAAATTCTTCTAAGTCAACTTATATAGTTCTATTTTAGTTTTTAATAGTTTCATAATATTACATATATGGATGTTCCATCGTATATTGAATAATTTCTTATTAGCTATTCACTTTATTTCCAGTTTTAGCCACAACAAACATTGCAGCAATAAAAATTGTTGTGCATGAGTCCATACACATTAGTACTTTTATTTCTATTGGAGTGATTTCTGGGGCAAATGAATATGGTGATTGGGTGTATTGGTTCACTCAACATCCTGATTCTGCATCTTCCCGGTCATAACAGGGACAGACGGTCCCATGGCAGCCCAGTTCTGTGGCGTTGTTTTAGGGATCGGATCTGGAATTTCAGCCTAATGTCTATTTCCTCAGCCCTACCAATGTGTTTCTGAGCAAAGTATATACACTCTGATAAATGCGTTCCTATCTGAACCACCTGAGAGAATTGTATTTCTACAACTAATAATCCTAGGTGATCTAATGTATTTTTAATTTTAGTAAAGGATAGTAAAACTATTTTGAATAAAATACTGCCCATATTCAAGATGAAAGTCTCCTGGTAGAGAGATGGTTTTGGGTTCCTTTTTTAGAAAAGATGAAAGATTCGTACAAATCTACTGATTTGTTTAGCAGGAATGAACAATGCATGGCTTACATTTCAAGTGGAAACACCTGCTTATCTTTCTTAAGTGCTCCTGGGCAGTAGATGCCCTAACTCCACGGAGCTCCCTCTATAAACGTGGGAACTCTCAGAGAGAAATGCCAGACCCTCCTCATTCTCCCTCTCTTGTGCGGCCAAGGACGTTGATATCCACTTGTTGGGTGGTTGCTTTTTGGTACAAATGGAAAGAGAAGAGAGACGGAGTCATCGTTTTTTAAAACCACTCATCGGTCTGATCTTACTCAATAGCCACCAGAGAGATTTGCTTGAATAATTTTGCCCACCTGACTCTCCTTTTTGTATTTTTCCTGAAACTTTCACACTTAAAAATAATCTTTTTGAGGATGAGAATAAAAACCAAGTCAAACACCGCAACGATTTAAATCATTTATTTTAACACAGGCATTGTTTTGCATTTGAACCTTGTCTAACACGCTTCATATCTAGAGAACACGTCTGAGAACAAGGACATAAAGGATTATTGGAAACAGTTTAACGGAAGTGCTTACGGCTTATTGTAGGTTTCAGAAACACAGAAATGCCAGCCACAAAGAGCATCAAAATGAAACATTTTCATATTTACACTGTACCTTTCAATGGGATATTCTGAAGCTTTATTCCTAACAGTACACTTTCAGCAGTAAGGCTTCTTTGACCCTCTGGCATTCAGCAGAGTGCATTACTTTTACAGAGGTGTGGGTTTTCCAGTGTAATTCCTATCTTCCCCACAACCTTAGTGGACTTCCTTGCACCACCCCCAGCACAGGCACACATTTATCTCTTAAACAAAGTAGCTTTTATTAGCTTATCATCAGTCAAAACCTTGTTAGTAGCAGTTGGAGTTTTATTAACAACAACGTATTTACAATGAAAAGGGGTAAATTATTTAGAGGGAAGACTCTAAAAATTAAAATAATCTCATTATCTCATTATTTTCATTTTAAGTGGACTTTACAGGTAAAATTTATGGATATAGAAGTCCATTATCTAAACAAGTTAATAACTTACCACCTACTTATTAGTATTGATTCCCTCATGACTTACTCCATTTATGTGAATACTTTAAACGATGATTATATCTCTTAGAAAAGAAGTTATGGGTATAAAAATTACTATTATAAATTACTATAGTGATACCAAAATGAATATTAAAAAGCAGCAGTTTGTATGTTAAAATACATAGATATTTGCTGTACTTCTTTAACGAAGTGTCTTATAAAAGTATAAAACTGTAGAAGGGGCTATTTTCATGAATTTTCTGTTTTCTTGATTCTTGAGCCAGACCAACAAGCAAACCTTACAAACGGTGCAGGTGAACATTGGCCACCAATTATTATTGAATTCAGATATTAGATTCTAGTGCAGAGAAATAGGGCCCCAAAGTAGTTGTTTATCCTTACCTTACCTTACCTAATTGTCGATATAGCCCAAATTCAGTGAAATTTAATCTAACTTCATTTCACTACTGTAACATACATGTAGACTCAAGAGCATTTACCAAAAGAGAACTTGCAAGCTGATCATTTAAAAAACCAAGAATCTTAACATTACAGCATTAGCTTTGAATATTTCAAGCTTACACAGAAAACACAGGTCATGGTTTATGAAATTTTACCTAAATAATCAGATAAGTAGAAAAAAAAGGAAGGTAGAATTTACAAACATACATGAAACAAAGAATAAAATGTTATTTATTTTTTTTACCATACAAATTTGAATGGAAATGTTTAGAACGGTTGATTTAAAATTCTATTTCAGTCTCTTTGAGCTCAGGATTGGTCAGAGCTTGAATTTTAAGAAAATTTATGGACTTAAGAAATAGCTTTCATGTTATTTACCACATTTTCATTAGTTTTGAGTTTCGTGGGAAAAATGTGAGCTAGCCCTGGCATTTTGCTTCCCGGCAAGGCAATGATTCAGAGGATAATAATAATGTAGTCCTTTCTTGGACTTCTATCAGATCTCTGTACACTTCCCCAACACCTACCATTATCCTTAATTTATATGGGTGAAACACACTAGGTGAGAAAAATGGAAACTTGAATTAGACCAGGAAGCAAATATAAACCAAACAAGACGAAATCCACTCACGTGACCCTCACAGTACCAAGGTCCAGGATGACACGATTTCTGTAGTTCTAGCAAATTAGCTTCACTGCCACCTAGTTATTGGTCTTTATCTCCATTAGGAGGAAAGAAACCCCCAGAAGTTCTGCACGGCAACAAAAGAGTTAGGAAACCCAAGTTATCAGTGTATATGATGGGCTATTTAGTCTAGATCAGTTATTGAAGGAACCTCAATGACAAGCCCTTAGAAGCTCAGACTTTTAATTTCCGAGGATTTGGTAAGTCATCTGGTAAAGAAGCCTGCGAATCCCAAAGTGTCAGATCTGACTTGGTAGTACTTCAGGGACCTGACCAAGGCTACCACTTGTGACTAAAATGTCTCTATCACATGGAAAAAGTGTTCTAGCCTGAAAATAAAGAAAATTTTAAAATAGAAGGTTCTGGAGAAATGGAAAAAAATCCTTAGATGTAAGGATGTCTCCCCAGGTATGTTCCCTTCCTAAGCAGAAATTCTGTGGCCAAGCCGCCCTCCGTACCATCCTACAAACCATTTCAAAGGCACTCCTAGGAGTACTAATGTTCTTTGGCTTGCTAGGGATTCAGCTCCTCACCTAAAAATTCAACAAGCACTTCAAACATGTGTCTCCTTGGCTCCATGATGGAGATAACAGGATGTCCTTATGAAAACCCGTTTCTATTTGAAAGAAAATAAAAAAGCCCAAACTCTGAACTTCCTAAATGTTGATGAGTCAAACAGGATAGTAATATTTGCTTCATCATCATCACCCCTACATTTAATTTAATGTTATGAGTATGGGGTATGGACTGGAAGAGGCAATACGAGTTTTGCTGTTGTGCTGAGATATTAGAGTTGTAAATAGCAATGAAAGGTATAAAAAAAAGTTGAGGGGAATGTAGAGCAGAAAGTAAAAACTGGGCAGTGAAAAAAATCAGAGATTCAGTTGGGGCTGAGGGGCAGAAGGCCAAGGACATACACAGAGGAAGAAAACAGCAGAGGAACCCTCTAAACAAGAATTCGTTGCCCTCGGATTCAGGAAATCTAGATACAGAGTGTGGAGGAGAAAAAAAAAAAAAGAGAGAATTTGCCCAGATTAGATTTAAAAAAAAATATACCTGCCCTTTCCATGGACACACTTACTTACGCTTTATTCACATTTTACAAACTGTTGGTGGAGGAGTTCACGCAGTTTACTGGGAACGCCTCACAGTTCTGACTCCTTGTCATTTTCATCCAGGTAGTATTCGTCGTCTGTGGTTGTGTCTGTGTCACAGTCTGAGTCTACTGGATCCTCTTCATAGATGTTAAGTGGTGCGCTTGGAGATAAACCCTCTTGTGGCATCTGATTACTAGGAGAATTTGAACTTGCTGGCACTGTTGGGTTAGGAGGGTTAATTATATCGTCTTTCAGGAAGCCAGGGTTCTTGAGAAAACTTGGTTTCCACAACCTTCCTTGTGTGAGTGACCTCTTTACATTCTCCAAGAAAGCCAGCTGTTGCTCTTTCCCAAAAATCCCGTAGTCAATAGGTCTGGATATAGATGTTGCAGACCTGGGACCCATTTTTGTCCTGTCGCTGTACAAAGCCCACCTTTCATCTTCCTCACTGGAGGGAAGTTCAGAAAAAGATTTGAATCTTCGACTGTACCCATTGTCGCTAGAGAATTCACCCCCCAGGGTCAGTCGACTCAGGGCATTGTCAATAGAAACGCTTTCAGAAAAGTGGCGCCCCCTGACTTTTGGAGGGTGACTTTTGCGCAGCAGATCACCGTGTACATTGATGCTTTTTAAACTCTTTGAACGGTAGGGCTGTGGCTCAGGTTCCCACTCCAGCGATGATGCGCTCCTTTGTTGCTGCAGACAGCTGGCCAGTGGGATGCTCACTGTAGAGTTCTCTATGGGCTCCAGTTGAAGAGGAGGGTTCAGCCTCCTCTGATGGTCAGGGAAGTCAGCTTCCCTGAGGCTGATCCATGTGGGTTGGGCCAGGGGTCCTGACTCTCTTTCCAAAATCTGAGCTGTGGTTATATCGTTAGAATTCTCATGGCACTTTGCTTGTAATTCTGAGATATTTTTTAACTCGTTGTGATGTGGTTGTAAAATGCTGTTTGACTTTTGATTCTTCAAGTGTGTAGCAGCTTCTCTGTTGGAGATAGTAACCTGGGGGCGGTTCTCAGATTCTTCCACAGTCATTCCATCATTACTCAACCTGTGTGCATCTGTTGATTCTGCGGATTTTAAAGTAGGCTCGGGGGACAGTGAGTGGCACTCTGGTGAGGTGCTGAAGCCAGAACTGTTCCCACTTTGGGGAAAGATAGTAGCCACGTGTCTTCTGGGGCTTAAATCTTTAGCTGGACACTTTCTGCTTGCTTTGGACATGGCTGCCGGTCGGTGTTTAGCTGAAGATCTGTTTTTCCCCTTTTCTGGGTCACCCAAGCTGGTTTTATTTTTATTACCTCCTCCAGGAAGTGAAGGCTGATCCCATGCCAGCATCTGCAGTTCATCTTCAGCCTTGATCTCTGTCATACTCACCTCCTGACTTTGTTGAGTTAGCGCTCTGGGTTCAGACTGCAGACTGTCTAAGTCTTGTTCGCCTGAACAGGCTTCCTCATCAAGCTGCAGTTCATACAGGGCTAGAGTAAGAGCAGAGGCTTGGCTTTCTGGGCCAGAAAGTGGTTTATCAGGTTTTTTGGGGAAATCTGTTCTAATTTCCCCTTTGGCTTCCCAAGGCTGCAGTCCATTGGCACCATCACCCTCAGCCATGCCTGTGACATCTTTCTGAAGACTGCCAGTAGCTGTAAAAGCTAGGCCACGACCTGCACACCCCCCAGGGCGTCTTAGGATTTGGGAGTTTTCAACATCCTCTTCCGAATGGGCTGGGAGGTTAGAAAGACCACTGTTACCTGATTTAATGGATAGCTGACAATTTTCCGATTTCTCTTTCGTAACGTTTTCCCCCTGAAGCATTGATGACGTACGAAGGGTTTCACTTTGCAATTTTTTCCCTTTCTCTGTCTTGCTTTGTGGATCACAGGGAGGTGTTTTAGCCACGTTGTGTGGGGAAATCTCTCTCGTTTGAGATTCCTCTTTATGAAGAGAGGCATCTGCCTCAGTGGAAGCCACTGCCTGTAATGTAGGTTGGGAGGGTCCAATGCTTGGCGAGTGAGAAGCAGTCATGTCTTCAGTGGTGCGAGAAAGACAGTGACTGTTCTCCTGAGCAGAGCTGACCGGCATCTTCAGATCTTTAGATGAAGATGTTCCTGGCTGCTCTTGTGTAGAGTAATTTAGTTTGTCTTTTTCTAAAGCTTTAGGTGACGTTTCAGTCCCCACTTTCGTTGATTCTGTAAGTGACTCGATGCTTTGTGTGTACTTTTGAAGAAGGTTACAGAATGTTTTGCTGTGCTTCCTCGGCAGAGTATAATATATTGATACCACCTCAAGACATTTCACATTATCTTCATCACCTGAAACAGAAAGTACACTAGTAGTCTTTAATTTATGTAATGTTTTCCCACCTTCTTTTCCTGACACATCTGAGGAAACAGGAAAAGGGCGTTCATTTGGATGGGAAAACATGCCTGTTCTGGAGGCAGCAATTTTACCGTTCTTTTCAGTGCCTTCTTGAAAGTATTCCTTTTGGTGGTGTCTTTTGCTTGAAGAACCACCCAGGACAGCTGAGTCACTTCCCAGAGGGCGAATGAGTCTCTCCCAAGGCCTTTGTGTTACGGCAGAAGCATCTGTGTCTCCTCTCTCCTCTCTCCCAGCTGAGGGGTACGGTACCCCCGAGGGGCAGGACGCAGCTCTCTTGATGATGACCGGAAGTGGTCCTTTTCTAACAGAAGCAGACCCAGTGTTCGTCGCACCTGTCGTCCCCTCTGAGGCTTCAGGTGCCACTGAGACTGAGTCTGACACTATTTCACATTTGCTTTCCGACTCACAAGAGCCGGGACTGAATTTGTTTGGCGTGCACTTCCCTGCTGGGTCCTCCACGATCTGGTTGGTCTGGAATGGAAGTGGCTCACTCCTACACGAAGAAGCCGCCAGCTCACTTTCAGACTTCCTGCTATTGATGAGAAAACCGGCCGATTTTCTCGGTAAGGTGCAATAAACTGTGTGAAGCTCAGGAGCCTTGGAATGGCTTTGGTTCTCCTCCAGGTGATGGCGGTCACTTGTGGGTGTTGAACAACTTTCTGTTTTGCTTAACTTTTCAATATAGGATATATGTCGTCTCACTTTTCCTTTTACCTTTCCATCCCCGCAAAGAAGGTGTGAGTGGCCTTTGACAACATCCACCACTCCATCTACAGGCACACGATTATCATTACTCTTTGGGTTTTCTGAGAGGCTCAGGGAAAACTGACTATTTTGGTTCTTACAGTCATTCTCTTTTTCTTCTCTTTCTCCCAGAGATGGAGCTTTGCCTGAAGGAAATTTCCGGGAGAACGCTGTAGTAGAAGGAATCACCAGAGCACCAAGGCGAGAATCATTTGATGGCGAGGAATCTGGCACTGTACCTGAGGACAGATCTGAAGAAGCACGTGGCATGTTGTGGTCAGCCGACTTGCTACAGTTGGCAGAATAAGCTGTGACACATTGTTCTTCTTTGGTATCTGAAATAGCAGGCTTTCCTGGAGACTCTGCATTTTGATTATCAGTACTCCAGTGGTTATTTTTAATAATGCTGGAAATATCGTCATCACTTACTGATAATTCCTGGTGACAACCTTGATCTGGGCTGGGAAAAGCTGATGGCCTGCTGTCCTGAATGAAAGGAAGGGAAATGGCGGAGGCAAATTTTCTGTCCCCAGTGTAACTCTTCTCTTTTTTTAGTTCGTTGGCTTTATGACTTTTGGAGCCATCTCTCCTGGAAACGACTCCAGGCAACCTTTTTGAACTTACTGTGTTAGATGCGTTAAAAACAAATCTGCTACTCTGGGCTGAGTCCTGGGAGAGGGGATTTTGAAAATCAGGGAAAGGGGTAGAAATCACTGTCTGTGAAACAAGTTCGTGTATTTCACCCACCATGTCTGTCTGATCCATCTTGTTTAGTTGTTTATCCTTTTGCAAAATAGATTCATTCAGGTCTTTCTCATTATTCACTCCTGTGACCAAGATATTGGGACGGCTTTCAGTGACAGGTGGGGAGTCCGCTGAATCACTGTTGGTCACAGTGACTTCCGTACAGCTTCTTGTTGGGAGAGACGCAGGCTTAATTTTCTGCAGAGTGACTGAGGGATTCTGAAAGGTGGGACTCCGAGGATCCCCTCTGTCATCAGGATTCTGAGGAAAGGAAGTTCTGAATGAGGGTGCTAGAGTCTGAGCAATGCCAAGTGAGTAAGGTTCTCTGTTTACGAGTACTTCTGTAGGAGAGCAGTCCTGTTGAGACACTAACCCACCAGATTTGCTATGATAGCTTGAACCAGCCATGGAGCAAACATCTGGGGTGCTGAAATGAGCTGACTGGCTCCTACTACCTTGGGACACCTCCGTGCCCTCCAGTGTGGATGTCTGAGAATCAAACTGCCAGGCACGTGGCTCTTCCTGGTCTCGGGAAATATTTGCTCTGTAACTGGGAGAAAATGAGCCCCAGTGTTGAGAAGGAACACGATGGCCATGACCAGCCCGTGTACTATTTGCTTCAACGGAGATCATTTCAAAGTCTCTGTCAGAAGAAGTGAATGATTTCCTGCTTTGATGAAATCCAGACCAGGAATAATGCTCTTCCTGTTGGCCCCAAAAAGGACTTTGTCTAAATCTCTGTTCCCTGTTTCGTCCAAAGGTATTGCTGGAGAAAGGCCTAGTAAATGAGTTCTCTTCATGGTAGAATGGCATATTCTCTGAGTTCTCAAATGGGTCAGGACTCATTGCATTATCCATGGGGACATTTAAACCAACACTTGGGTAAACACTCTGTGAACGATAAAATTCATACCTCCTCTTCTCTTGAAAACACCTGGGGTACACATACTGGTCAGCAGGGTCAACTTCCATTGGTGATGGTGCCCTCAGGAACTCTTCCTGGTTCTGCCTATCTCTAGAAGAATCTGGTCTATTCCATATGATAGAGGATAAAGGAGTTCTCTTTGGGCTTTGCTTGTGGCTTGGTGGCGTAAACCCACACTTGGTCTGAGTTGTGGCTGGAAAATGTAAGCTTCTTGCTGTGAAATACCCTGTAGCTGGCAAGGCTGATCGTTCCCTGCTGTCAAAACACAGAGAAGCACTACCAAAAGCACTCTTTTGCACGTAATCTTCTTCTAAGACTCTGGGCTCCCTTGTCCTGTACATATCATAAATGGTCCTTGTTCTAGGAGAAAAGGTTTTAAAACCTTCCCTAGGGGTTCTTGGTCTTAAGATGTCATAGATAGACATATTAGAGGTATCACTGTAGCAATTTTTGTGCCTTCCTGTGATACTACTTTGTCTGTTCCCACTGGAGTAAAAAGGACTGGACTGTGTTCTTGATCCATAGTTGAGAGGTGTTCTGGTATCCACTGAGCTTGGAAATTGTTCCTGAGCCAGTTTGCTATCCAAATCATCTAAAACTAAAAGGAGAATACGAGTCATTTTTTTTTAGTATAAGATTTTACTATCTAATAATATTTTGAGTTGTTGAAGCCCCTCTTGAAGACACATAATCACTTATAATTTTTAAATCATATTATCATAAAAGTGATGACATTAGTTCTGATTGTGTTTTTAAGATAGCTTTACTTTTACAAGGCTATAATGGAAGTTTCTTTTTCATACTTTTCCAAATCATACTTTTTTCAAAGTTAACCTTCCATAATGCCTTAAGATCATAAAGCTACATTTTTTTTTCCTAACAATGAATTTTAACCATGGATTCTTTTAGTGAATTTTTTGTATCGCTAGGTAGGTGTAATATTTCCAATTATGTTTACCTCAGGCGATGGGCGATGGTAATAGAAATGAAAGTCTGTAAATGACATGTGACTTCTCAGTTGTACCATTAAGAAAACAGAATTACTGCCAAAAGTTTAGCACCCAATTTACAAACATATTTGAGCAATGGATTGGATTAGAACTGTGCTACATAACCTTGTAGGTTTGGTACTATTACTATTCTCACATTATAAATGAGGAAACTGAGGCACGAAGAGATTAAGGAAGTTGCCCGGGTCGGTCTCACACTTACTAGGTGGATCCAGGCAGTCTGTCTCCTGAGTCCACATGTGCAACCACCGTGCCATAAAAGTTCACTTCCTATTTTTCCTTTTAATGAACTAAAGATGATTTCACTGTGAGCTCATAATGTTACGAGGATGTGAAGTTGCTGCTGTTGAAGAATATTTTCTCAGTACCAAGGTCAGAGCGTAAGTGTCAGTCAGGCCCCAGCGCCCTCCCTGTTATACCAAGGACCTGGGCCCCCCCCCGAGACCCAGGGCTCATGCTTACTAGGACCACCGTCCCTGTGACCTCAGAAAAGCCACAGGGTATTTTTAGTTGGTTGGTATTTATTTTAATTATATTTACTAAGTCACATCTGACATCTTTCCCTCAATAAAAATCTGTCGGGATTTAAATAGAACCATCGTCTTTTAAGGTTTTAAGATGCCTCGTAACAGATACATTTTATCATATTCATATCACAATAAATATGAGCAGATTGTGTATTCTTTGAAGAAATGGTCATTAAAAGATCAAATCTGACGTGAAAAATAAGTTAGGAGATTATTTAAATTGCTGAAGAAGATTTTGGTTTACAGAAATCTTTCCTTCTGAGTTACATAAAATGGTGCACCCTCTTTGGTTACTTAAAATTACTTGTCATTAAAAATTGTGATTTTTAACTCTTCGACAACAGAGGAAGTGAGGTACATCAGTATCTGAATGAATGGGAGTGAGACAGACTTGTAATATGCTGATTATGTTAGGGCAGGTGCTGAAAGGGTTTTGGATATCAGCTCTGGGTTTTCCCTATCCTATTTTATTTTATTTGTAAGTTGGCACAGCCAGCAAAAGAAATGGTCTTGAGCATTAAGGATCTGCAACTAAGGAATTCTTCAGGGAATCATCCTGTCATTGTTGTAATGAAAAAAATTCTTTACCCTCAGTCTCTGAAATAATGTACTCCCTACATCCATAAAGAAAATATCAGGCAATGCCAACATATAAGGCAGGGCAAAAAGAAAACAAACTATATAAATCTGCCTGTAAGACAAATTACAATGAAATCTCTTTGATTTCTGTTTTCCCTTTCAAGCTGTTTATAGGTTTTTTTTCTCCTTATATAAAATCTTTTGCTGACTACAAAAGCAATAAATGGTTATAATAGAAAACACAGGAAAGTATAATAGACAAGGTTAAAATCACCCAAAATCTTTCTTTCCAGAGACAACCACTCTCAACAGCCCTACAGCAGGACTTTAAATGATTCAAAGTCACTTTGAATCTCAAATTAACAACTACTCTGGAGGTCAAAACAAATTCCTGTTTTGCTTCTCCTTTTTATTTTTAGAGAGGTCAAGTAATTTTTTTTTTTTTCATTTCATAAATAGTATCTCTCCTCTACCAGCAAAACCTTTGTTTTGGGACAGAGGTTTTCCTCTGGGTCTCTTTTCTCTGAAGCAAGTTCTCTGCCAGGAACCACCTTACTGGAAGGCATTCCTGGGCTGACCATCCAGCTGGGTGTCTCTCAGTGACTACACCCGCGTCCTAACTGTGGGGCTGAGGTGATGTCATCGCCTTTGCAAACTGAATTTAGTTCCTCAGGATGGAGCTGGTGAATGAGTTCAGACTTCATTTTTCAAATGGCCGGGCTTACTTGAATACACAATAATCTACGTCCAGATGAGCTATGTTTATATGATAAGATCCATGTGTATACAGTACTTCGGGAATCCATTTTAGTCTTATTGTTTATCTACTGTAGAAGGTTAATTGTTTAATGACAATTTAGATTGCATCACAGTGCAGTTAGGTCCTAACCAGGAACAATAAAAGTCTATTGAGAACAGTAAACTTTACAGATATATTCCCTAAAGACTTATTTTTCCCTTTTACCTGAGGTTAAATATTAAACATTATTATCATTCCATAGATATATCAGGCCTTGATCACAGAATCTTTGCTTAGATTATACTTAAATACAAGATTCTTTAATTTTTGTGTTAAAAGCAGATAACCACATGCTCTTCAGTAAACAAGAGGATTTCAAAAATAAAGTGCAAAGTTGGATATGATTTGATCACTTTAATACAAACTGTAATTATTATTTGCTTTCCTTTAGTCCTGGGAGTTCCAAAGGCAATTTAATGCACAGACTTACCTTGGAAAAATTCATCTTCTAACAATGAAGTATCCCACGAAGTCAGGCTGCTTCCCTCCCTCATACCTGCTGGCTTGGGAACAAACGCACCGTCAACGGGTTGATTTTCTGGAGATGAACTGTGTATTTTTGCCTGCTAATTTAAAAATAGAAAATGTAATATTATTTCTGGACCTTCTCCAGCCGACGTGTTCCCACAAAATGTTCCAAGCTTAAAAGTCCTAGTCCAAGGACAGCAAACAATTTTCCTAACACGTGTTTCTCCAGTTGTAATGTTTTGTTGTTTTTTTCCGCAATTTCCAAGTGATCAAAAAGCTTCTCCATCCCTGCGTTAATTCCTTTCAGTATGTGCCTTCGGGCAAGACATTGAGCCTCTCTCTGCCAAAGGTTCCTACAGCCTTACACAGCACTACACAAACCTTACGGAGTTTCTTGGAAAAGAGGGAAAAACATTGACCTCTTTTGAGTTGGGAGTGTTGTCTCCCTGGCCCCAAAGGCTGTAATTTTTGATTTCTTAACATTGTACCTCTTTTCTATCAAAAGGCAGTTAGCTGAAACTTGCAGTGGTCCTTAAGATTTACGACCTTGATGGGTTTAGGGGAAAAAAAAGTATTTCTATCCACAGAGCTGATGTAGAATGGTGGTACCTCCCAGACAAACATAAGGAACTGATTTGAAACAAAGGTGCTGAAAAGCATGCCCTTATAAATGTTTGTTTTTTAAAACATTGCTAGTTTTATAAGATTGAGGAGAACTATGTAGAGCCAGAGTTCTTTTCCTTCCTTTACTAGCAAATTTTATCTTGATTTCATAAAATCCATCACTGTCCTACTTTTAAGCTTTAATTTGCCTTCATAACCTTGGCGGAATTATCCACTCCCACACCTTCACATTCTTTTGCCAAAACGCCATTTGCAGTTCCTCCGTCAAACTGGCTCTGTCGCTCATGACTCCACTTCAACTCGTCCTGCACCCTCTCCCTGAACAGGGCTAGCAGCCACTCCCCGTTCCAGTCGCTTTATTTTCAGCTCACTTGCAACCGAGTCCTCACCTCCTGAATCCCTCTCTTCCCCAAGTTTTCTCTTTTCATTTGATGTTTACCATCACATTTTGTCTCATCTTAAGACCAAATCTCTAATCTTTCCAAAGTTCCAGCTTTTTAACTTCTCCATCCCAAGTCTGTCCAATCCTAAAGCCCAGGTTCTTTTAATCCTTGCATCCCTCACAATCTAGTATTTTTACACCTGCCTGTTTTCATTCTCAAGATCTAGGTCAGTTTTTCCTCCTAGAAGCCCTGTTCAAATTTCACTGACTCAGCTTTTTCAGGTCTGTGTGCAAGTCATAACTGAATACATACCAAGGAGGTTTATTAATAAGAAAGAAATAATTCAATGATAATTTATTGGTTATTGGATATAATTTAATACACATATTAAATTTAGAAGTAAGCAAGTATTAGAAGCAAAACACAACTATAGGGGTATACCAGTTGGAGGTAATAAAACAGGAAACTAATCATTTGAGAAATCAGATCAGTTACAGCTAAATTCTTTTCTCTCTGAAGTGTATCAGGGTGTTCTCTTTTGCACCCTACCTACCGTTTCTCCAAGTCTTTATTTGTGCTGATAACCATTGGCCATAGACCTTCTAAGTCCATTCCTCCCAAACTTGCAGTTTTGGTAGTTGGTGCATGGTAGATACATTTGATTAAGAGAATAGTAGGCATCACTGTCTCCCAAACATTTTAATATCCAAACAAACTTCAGATGTCCTCTATGTAGACCAGAGTACATTCCTTTTGGCTTCCTGGATCACATTCTTTTATAATAAATTTATAATGAAATGAAAAGTACATGAACTGAAGACTCAGGTGAAGAGATGAACCTCTCTAGGCTGTGAAGGGGATCTACCACCCAGAGGCTCTGAATATAAGTTCCTTGGGTTATATTTCTGCCCAGATCTTCTGCTTCAAGGCCAACCCTATTCACCCAACATATTAAGAATGCTTTCAGCACAGAGAGATAGGAATTATATGGCTAAGAGATAATATGGAGAGTTCAAGTTTACCTCTGTTAGGATTTTTTTTCCAGTAATAGAACTGTCTAAAAAAGTAACTGCTAGTCAATGGTAGGCATCTGACATAGTGAAGATCGAACACATGACTCATCCATCCCTAGACCTCTTGCTTTTGTTTAAGCTACGTGAGATACTGTCATTATTATTATTATTACTTCTATCAGCAGCAGTAAATACACATTGATTATTGTAGGCAATGTGTTAAGGGCTTTATATGTGTTTCTTTACTTCATTATTTTAACAATCCTATGAGGCTGGTACTATTATTATTCCCACTTAGAGAAAACCACACTTGAGAAAAGGGAGGTTTCAAGAGGCCAGGTCATTTTTTTTTTTGCTTCAGGTCACACTGGTGAAGGGAAGGACTCATTCCCAGTTTGTCATTTTCCAGAGCCCGTGCTGAATCACCCTGTTGGACTTTTTCATTAGTTTATCAGTGCACTGTATCCCCGCTGGGGGCACCGGCTGAGGCCAAACACAGGTTTAGAGCTGCCGGGAAGACTCTGAAGTTTCTTGTCACCGAGAGCAGAGGTAAACCCCTCCTGGGCTCAGAGCACACACAGATCCTGGGTCAGGGCTCAATTTACACCAAGAATCTTCCTCCAAATAAGGTTCCATGCCATAAAGTCACCATAAAGATGACGCCTATTTCCCATTTCTGGCACACCTTCGTGCAGCAAAACCATGTCAAAATCCTTTTCCAGTTTTTGATGTAAGCCTTTCCTCCCCAGCTCTCCTCAGCACCCACGCTCCAAGCTCCCTACACGCACGCGCTAAAATGCTGTGCGATTTTTCTGAGGCCTCCGCATCTCTGCTCCTGATCTTCACTCTTTCTCCTCATCTTCTGGAAAGAATCAACTCATCCCTCAGAGTCCGGTTCCTATTATCACGCTCTCTGTTCTCCCAGGAAGAATTATTCACCACCGTGTTTTTTTAGGCACCTCTGGTATGGTACCTACCAAGTCACATCAAAGTTGTTTACATTCTTTCCAGTCTTACTTTACCACTAGACTCCCCCTTCCTCCCTGAATCACACATTGCAATCCCCACTCTGTTCTAGGAAACCAGGGATTCCAGGAAACATGAAGAAGGAGCCTGGAAGTGGACCAACTTCTAAAATAACCAAGAGAGCATGGTACTCTCCTTTGTATCCTGAGGACCTAGCACAGCATCAGCATATAAGGGATTAATTCATATTTACCGAACTGAACTCCCATGTATGCTTCCCACAATAACATTTCCCACTTCTGAATTTCTCCAATGCATTTTTATATACTTTTTTCTGTACTGTCTTATATTTGAACAAAATTATCCATTTATTCAGTTTTTATTATACTTTGAAAATATCTTGGGGGTGGGGGTATACCTCCACCATGCTTAGCATGCATGGGGTCATGGGTTCCACCCCCAGTACCTCCATTAAAAAATTAAAAAAATATATCTTCTTTCATTTGAGCCTTAAAACAAATTTTGAAATAGGCAGGGCTTATCATTCCCACTTTGCAGATGGAAAAACTGAGTCTCAGATAAGTATCTTACTCAAGTCACAGGAATAATAAAAGGAGACACTCGCTACTGACTCTCATATGGTCTGATTCCTTCATCCTGTTTTCTCCACTACATTGTTCTTAATTGTCCTTTTATTAACATACATATCTTCAGTTAGGTGGTAAACTCTCTGAAGACAGGAGAACCTTGCTTTAAACATTCCAGGCACACATTTATGGATTGATTTTTGCTACACTAAGGTATAAAATTACATATATAAGATCACTTTTAGTGAAGATTATTACAGAAATTGAGACATGAATATTGACTACATTAGGACTCAGTAAAACATGTCTGAGGCAGGAAAGCATAATGGTTAAGCACGTGAATTCTACACACATCCAAATCCTGCTTCTGCTCCTTAATACCTGTACAACTTTGGACAAGTTTAACTTTTCTGTACCTTAGCTTCTTTCTTCGAAAAATGAAAAAAAAATTAACAGCAACAATAATGCCCCTTGGGGGTGGGGGATATAGCTCGGTGGTAGAGCGTGTGCTTGGCATGCACAAGGTCCTAGGTTCAATCCCCAGTACCTCCATTAAGGGGAAAAATAAAAATTAAAAAAAATAAAAATTAAAAAATAAATATATGTAAAAAAAAACAAACAAAACCAAAACAATAACACCCCTCACCTCATAGTGTTACTGTCAGGATTAAATGAATTAATAGTTGTGAAACACTTTAGAAGGGTGTCCAGCCCTTAGTAAGTCCTTGCTGTGAGCTGTTGCTGTTCTTCTGTGGTTACAGAGAACCCTGGAGGATTCCTGTGGATGCTGGCCACCTATGAGTTAGAAAAGTGTCCCACAGAATTAGGGGCCAGGGTTGGAGGATGCCGGCTTTAAGGTCTCAGTTACATCTTAAACATGGTACGTAGAATCCGCTGAGCAAAATGAGGCTTTCCCCACCCCCAAGTCACTGTACTGACACTGTCTGCAATTCTGACATAAGGAGACAAACAAACCTTGGTCACAGCATAACCTCAGACCACCTGAGAACTTCCAGGGCTGCCAAACCTGTAGGGCAGCTGTCGGAGCGGAACCCTAAGCTCACCGAGGTCATCAAATGCCTTGGCTTAAGTCAACAAGTTAATTTTCCAAGATGTTCTTGAATTTATCCCGCACCTGCTTTCCTGCAAAGGTCACATCCAGCATTTCACCGTGTGGCTTAAAACAATACATTCATTTCTTCTTTCAATTATCTGAGGACTCACATCGTGCCAGGCAGTGGGGATCACGGGTGAGCAGACGCAGCCCCAGCCTCAGGGAGCTCACACCAGCCCATGTGGCTAGTGCCACAGTGGAGGTACGTTTCCAGGGGTGCACAGCTGGCGTGTCACCTAACAGCAGACCCAGCCAGAATTTGCTCAGAGATGAGGAGTGACCAAGAACTGCCAAGGCCATATGGTTTGTCTCCCCTCAGAGATGGTGACTACTTTCTCTGGATTCCTCTCCTATAAGGAGATGGTTCTCAACTAGGGGGCAATTTGCCCCTCAAGGAATCTTCGGCAATTCCTGGAGATATTTTTGATCGTCACAATTTAGTGGAGGGGAACTGCTGGCATCTGGTAGGTAGAGGTCAGGGATGCCACTAAACATCCTATGGTACACAGGACAGCCCCACACAATGGATTATTCAGCCCAAAATGTCACAGTGCCGGGGTGGAAAGAAGCAGTGAGTAAGAAGATCTCTAAGTTTCTCCCAACTGAAATAAAGGGGTAAACTGAGGCAAGCTCAAGCGATGAGTGTGCTTGGGAATAACAGAGGAGTTACAATTTGGGACACGCAAACTGTAGCTAGCTGCAGGCAAGTCCGCTGAGGGTTTGGGGTTGGCTGTTTTTGGGCAGAGAATGTCAAGAGGGGAGAGTTCAGTTAGAGTCTGTTAAAACCAAAAAAAAAATGTAGACCAGCTTGGAAAATTTTCTGAGCAAAATAAAACCCAGTCCAGTCTTACAAACAAGCTCAACCCAGCTTATTCTGTGAAGCCAACCTGACCCGGGTCATTTCTTGTTCATGCCTCTGGAAACCATAAGCAAAACTTCCCAAAATTGATGAGAGGCAACTCCTGACCAATTCCCTATCATTTAAGAAAATTCCAATATTATTATCAGTTTTCTGTAAATCAGGCATTTATAGCAAACCAGTCTTTGGATCCTTAAGCTTTGCCTTCCTCAAAAAACACACATGAGATTTTCCATTTTATATCCTCGAGTTCCGTTTCGGATCGAAATTCTTTCATCCTCTCTAGCTCTAAAATTTCTGTTTTCTGAAACCCTTTGCTTCTTTCAAGCTGATGTAAATGTTTAAATAGCAGCTTCCTTCTCTGTTGAATGGAAGGTCAGCCAAAAGATGTAGTACGACCTCCAGCAAAATGTTGGGGTCCCCTTTGTACAATCCCTGCTAGGCTGCCAGCCAGGTGAGAGGGAGTTCACGATCTTAAAAATCTCGGCAAGAATCCCTGCGGCATCAGTGGCCACCTCCCATCTCTCTGCAGGCTGAGGGGACAGGACTTTCATGGGCAAGTAATGGAAATCTACATGTGATACAGAACCCTTGTTTTCAACAGCGGCTTCATGATTTTCTCTCTCCTGCTTTTTTTTCCCATTGTCTTTAAGAAAAAAAAATTTATTGAGGTCTAGTCAGTTTACAATGTTGTGTCAATTTCTTGTGTACAACACAGTGCTTCAGTCATATACATACATATATTTGTTTTCATATTTTTTATTATAGGTTACTACAAAATATTGAATATAGTTCCCTGTGCTATACAGCAGAAACCTGCTGTTTATCTATTTTATATATCGTAGTTAGTATCTGCATCTCCTACTTTTTATAGTAGTTATTAACTGGGGGTAACTATCACTATAAACTTTCATTTATATTCATAGTTCTTACCTTTTAGATTGATGTGCTCTGAGCAGTGAAATGGTTAAAGAAAAGCAACTAGGAACCAAAGAGGGGGGAGGGTATAGCTCAGTGGTGGAGCGTGTGCTTAGCGTGCATTAGGTCCTGGGTTCAATCCCCAGTCCCTCCATTAAAAAAAATTAGACCAAATAAATAAAAACCTAATTACCACCCTTCCCACTCTGCCAAAACAAAAGAAAATTAAAAAAAAAAAAAGAGAGAGAGTGTCACAGAAGGATATCCACTCACCCTCATACTGGACTCTGAACTTGCAGGGACTCCAAACTAGCTCTCCTGTGTTATAACTTCTAGGTGCCTGTCTTTCTTTTTAAGTTCCTCATCTGTTTCAGACTTCCTAGCTCTTAAATGGTAGAGGATGGTTAGCTCTGAGCAGCTCTCTGAGGAAACGTACAGAGGCATCCCGGAGCAGGGCTCTGTTCTTTCAGGGACCAAAGCTGCGTTGTGCCCTTTCAGTTAAAGGAGAGTCTGCAGGTAGCGAGTAACTGGGGCTCATAAGCAAAAAACGGGCTTCGGGGCTGATGGAGATGTAGGCATTTCTGACTCTGGGCGTGGAGTTACAGACACCTGGGTCTTCTAGTCCCGACTGTTACCATTTACCAGTGTGACCTTGCACATGATCTTTAAATTCTCTGAACCTCAGCTTCTTCTTCTTTAAATGGGAATAATAACAGTGCCTACTTCATAAATTACCTCAGGGGATTACATGAAATGATCAGTGTCAGGTGCTTGGATGGTAGCAGGTGCTCCACTAGCATGTGGCAGTTGTCGGGGCTGGCATCGTGGTCAGTTCTCAAGCATATAAAGGAGAGACAGAGGGTTCCATGTGATCTAGAAAGAAGTAGCATTACTCTGAAGAGGAAAGGAGGCTCACTTTTGCTTGGGAAGTAAAGAACCTCTGTTTTTATGCACTCTTCACCAGAATTCTACCCCATGCTTTTTGTACAAGAAGAAAGGAAGATGTTAGTACTGAGGGCACAATCAATTGAAAAATGCCTCTATCCTCCTCCTGCACACTTAGGTCCCTTCCAAAACTCCATCTTTCTTTCATCTCCAAACCACATGAGTGACTCAGAAAGACAGAGGTGTACACAGATCAAAAGTCGTGACTGCAAATAAGCAAGAAAACTTACAGCTTCTCAATCTTGTTAGTATGAACACAGAGGTAGATTTAAATTGAAGCCCTTTAAGTGGAGGGTCATGTTGGGTCGGTCCCCCAAATGAACTTGTTCTGTCCAATGCATCTCACCTATCAGTGGCTTCCTCTTTGAATACAAATGATGATCTTACTCAGAAGAGGCCTAGCCTAGACCCACACTGGTCTGCAAGTTTATCTCGAAATTTTCAAATCTGGTCTCCATTTGTTTTTGATTTTAACAGATTTTTAACTGAACTCTCTTCTCTTGACATTCCCTGCCCAAATACAGCCCACCCCAAACCCTGAACTTGCCCACTGCTAGCTACAGTTTGTGTGTCCCAAACTGCAATTCCTCTGCTATTCCCAAATAAACTCTTCCTCTGCCCAGTGCTTTGCAGCCCTACGGGAGCGCCATGTGGTAAAACGTCGGAGATGCTATTGAGGGTCTCAGTGGACACACGATGGCCTCACTTCTTCCTGGCAGAACCTGCTATTTGAGCATTTCAGTACCACAGCCAACTGGAAACCCATCACAACTGGGAAACCTGGAGCTTTTTAGGAGAAATCTAAGCTTCTCAAGTAAATATAAAACTGAGCCATGGAGAATTCTATTTAAATAGGTAACCAACCAGGAATTACATTAATTCTGAATTCTTTAGCGTGACCATTAGTTCTTTGGCTACTTACCAAAGCGGTTCCCTTCACAGACACAGGAGGTGGGTGGCCGTCACATCTGTGAAAAGAATTTGGATTCGTACTTGAACATAGCATGAAGACACAGTAACAGAAATAGTCACATTTGTTGAGTGTTTACCAGTGTTCTCACGCTCCACAGGCATGTGCCCTCATTTAGATACATCACTCTTGAGAAGTGGACACTGTGACAGCTCTCACTTTACAGATCAGAGGATGGAGGGGCAGAGAAGTTAGAAGACACTGCCCAAGGTACACAGCTAGTGGCTGCGCTCAGAGCTGGCCGCAGGCTGACTGATCTTGGGCTGTCCTTAATCAGCATGGCACACAGACTCTTCTTGCAAACGGGAAACAGATTTTCTGCCTTTGTACATCTTTATTTTAAAGAGAGATTAAGGCAGAACGAGACTCAATTCATAAACGGATTTTTTTTTTTAAAAAAGCAAACCTTATAAAAATGGCTTTAGGATGTTTATTTTTATAACATATGCCTTTTTATTCTGAAATCATCTTGGAAGAGAACAACCATGCCTTTCTATTTATGTTGTTTCTCTAAAGTTCAGTAGAAGGTGAAAAATTTACAAGACATAGGTCTAAAATTGAGATAAATGCTGATCTTTTAAATCTATAATCCTATGCAAGGGTGCCCTGTCTGAATTACAGTTTAAGAGTTAATAGACTGTGATGACTCAGAGCTCTAAATGACATCAAGTCCTCTCCTTCACTAAGAGAACCGCAAAAGGGAATCAAGAATTTAAAAAGCTGGGAATTTGGTCAGATCAATGAAAAGTGGCAAGATGCAATCTGCCTTCCTTCAAAATCCTAGTTGCATCATGGTTCATGGAAGCTGAGCAAAAAACCCGGAGGTCAAACAATATTTTTAAAAAATAACCCACATGCATTTTATAGTTTAGCTCAACATTTAAACAAATTAAAATTAATATGGGTTTTTTCATATTATTCTGAAATACCATCTCTATGCTCATCATATTTAGAATTTCGAGACGGCTTTTATTTGTGTTTGTCCTTTCCATACAGCTTTACTGAGCCTGCGTGCCTTCTGCACACCAGGCACTGTTTTGAGTGCTTTGGAGGAAACAAATATGACTGAGACGGCGACCCTGTTCCCTGGGAGGCTTTACTATAGGAAACATTAGACAAAGAGCCAAAACGCCAGCCGCGACGACGTGGTAAGGACAACACAGAGGTGTAAGTAAGATAAGCTGAAAATGCAGAGGGGCCGGTGAGCACTTCCTGGGGATGAACAGGGAAGGCGAGGGGCAAAGAACAGCCTGAGCACAAGCCTGGAGTGAGAAAGAGGAAGGGAGGCTGCGAATTGGCAAGTAATTCAGTTAGCCTGGAGCCAAGAGAGTGTGCCAGATTGTACAGATTCTTTCCAGAGCCCTGTGGGGCTGCCGGCCTCAGGGTGCCCCCACACAGCTCAACACTCTCATCAGCTCACCAGGCCCCCGGTCTGACTTGGAGAGAAGGCAGCAGGCTGCGGAGGGCAAGAATCAGCTTCTGAGGGTGGCAGGAGGCTGGAAGGTGCAACTTTAGAGGATGCTCAGACCACAACAGGGGCAGAGTGTCACCAAGTGCGAGGGTGTGCTGTGAGGAAGGATGCCCGCTCCCTGACAGCATGCAAGGCCACGGGTGCCATGTGGATTTCAGTAGCAGGTGTAGGACTCAGGAGGCTTGGAGGTCCAGAGTCTCTTGCCTTAAAGTTAATCTTTGTGTCTGATATGAACGGCTTCCACTTGCAGAGTGAATAAAAACAACAGTGCAATCATGAAAGGTATGCTGGTTAAAGTCCTCCGGGCTTCGTGATTCAAGGGACACAAAGCTATCTCTTCTGCATCTGCTCTCAAGTCCTACTGATATCACGCAGTGAACATCTCTCACACGCACTCTCACTTCTCCAGCGGTGGGCAGAGCAGCTTCTCAGCCTCGGCACTGCTGGCATGTCTTCAGTGTAGTGGTTTGTCACATGCATTAGGTGACATCTAGCATCATCTCTGACCCTACTCACTACATGCAAATAGCACCCACCTTTCAGCTGTGAAAACCAGAAATGTCTTCAGACATTCTCAAATGTCTTTTCGGGGGCAAAAATGCCCCTGGTTGAGAACCACTAAGCTAAAGTACTTTTTCTAAAATAAAAATCTGATTATGTTGCTTCTCTGTTTAATGGAAGAATTATATACAATACACACATACACACAGGCATGAAATACACCAAACTATTAATGTTTGCCCAGGTCAGTGGGCTGGGAGTGATTTTTATCTGATATGTGTATTATATAATAAAGAAATATGCTTCTGTATATGAAATATGATATAGATAATAAGGAAAAGAATGGTATTATTTGGAAAAGCGATTAAAGGCTCCCCGCTGTCTACAAGCCCAAGTCCAAGCTCCTTAATTGCACGTACAAGGTCCCCAAGCTCTGGCCTCTGCCAGCTGCTGCCACCCCACCTCCTTCCAGTCTCACCTTACATGGGGTCACAGAACCTCGGTGACCCACATGAGTTCCTGCTTTTTTCCAGTCTCTGTATCTTTGCTGTGTCATTCTTTCTGCTGGGTGCAATCTCCTGACTTGTAGTTCCCTAGCTCAGTCCTCTGTGGCCTTCAGAAATCAGCTCTCCTTTTCCAGAAAGGTTTCTGGATCCGCCAGCCTGAGTTAAGTGCTTCTCCTCTGCTGTTCTCCTGGCAGGAGTACCGTGTATTGACCACAGTACTCACTACCCTATACCACAATCATCAGAGTCCTCGGATGTCGGCCAGGACAGATGGCATCCCCATGTGAATTCTACAGGGATGCCTTTCCTCAAGATCCTTACTGTCATTTGCCAGAAAATCGCCACCACGAACACACAAATCCATGAAGACCATGATGTGCTCGGCACTTCCCAGAGTTCCGTGGTGCACCTCCTGCCCGACCACATGCAGCATCGGGTGTCCCTCCTAGATTCTAAAGTCCTCCAGGCAGGGACTTTGCCTTATTTTCACAATTTTATCTCTACCAAGAGACACGGTATCTAACCCGGATTAGACTTTGATAAATAAATGAAAGAGAAGTCATCTCCTCAGCTATTAGAACCATGCCAGGAATTTGACGGCCCTCCCCACTGTGGGGGTAAGAAGCTATGCCACCCAGGTTCCCAAGCCTGGATGAGCATCCAGACATCCTGGAGATTTAAACCTAAAGCGCCCCACTTCAGACCTGAATCAGAATCACAAGGCTGGGGACTGGTAATGTATCACTATTTTAAAATGTTGGTGAGATTCTAATGATCAACCAGCTCAACTGGGAACCACTCCCTTTGCCTTGCGTCTCCTCCTGTCACCACAACCCTACTGTCGATCCGGGGACACCACGCCTGGGATCACTGGAGGAGCACTTCCAAACAAGGATCCTGCTTCCTCGGATTTCTCCTTCTACCTAGGTGTCTTGCATTCCTGTGCCGTCCAACTCATGCCTAGGCTCTCAAGCAGGAGAAAGGAAGACGATATAGTGGGACATTTGGAAAGAGGTGGGGAGGGAGAGGGAGAGGAAAAGGGAGAGAGGCGGGGAGGGGGAGAGAGAGAGAAAGGGAGAGAGAGAGAGAGAGAGAGAGACAGAGAGAGAGGAATGGAATCCAGGAAAAAGAAAATCTGCTTTTTTAACTTTCCGAAATAGTATTTGACCTTTTTGCTCATGTAAACTCAGGTCGAAGCTGGGCTGCTTCAGCTGTGTACAGCCTATGACAGATCAGGCAAATCTGGGCATGTCTGAATGAGACAGGAGGGAAGGGTACAGGGCACTGCCATTAAGGAATGACCCAGCAATTAACACCAAGGTGGCGGACAATTAAACTCCCAACAGACCTTGAGGCCCAAGATGGTGGGAGATTTGACTTCCAGTGGACCTCGAGCTTCATTACAGGCTCTCTGTAACACATCAGCGTGGGGAATGACACTCCCACAGGTGCCATGACGGTTCCGAGGCTGATCATAAAAGGTCACAAAGTGGGTGGTGGCCCAGTTCCTGGGAATGAAACCCAGCCTTTTCCCCAAAGTAGCTGGAATGGTCTTCCTGCTTGTTAGCATATGAACTTACCGGGCCCATAAAAACTAACAACCCCCACACCTTGTGACCTTCTCTTGCCTTCTGGGACAGCCTGCACTCTGTCTGTGGAGTGTATCTCTCTGAATAAGTCTACTTTTACTCAACTGCGGCTCACCCTTGAATTCCTTCCTGTGCAAAGTCAAGGACCCACACTTGGTGGGGTGCGTCCCAGGGACTCAGCTGAGACCTGGGACATGGCCGTCTTCTCATGCCCCATTTTCCTGTGTCTTGAAGAGCAGCGAGGTGGACCTACCAAAACTCTTTGCATCTGGAGGTAAAAAAAATCATCCTGAAGGAACAGGGTAGGGGACAGACACACACTCACTCTCTGGCCACAGCTCTGCAGTGAGCACTTGCTATGTACTACGCACTGTGATAGTCCTCAAAAGAAAGACGCCAACTTGAATTTAACTGTCCATGCTACTCATGAGCCTGATGAACTAGTTCTCTTTTGCTTTCACTCTGGGACTCCAACAAAGGAAAGAGTAGAGGAGGGAAAGGTCCATATCCCCAAAGTCACCATATTGAACTGGTGGCACATGGCTTCACAGCTCTGAGGACGTGTGAGGACATGGGAGTGAGTGGCCCCCTTGGAGGGACGACTTCACTGTGGAGTGTGTTGGAGCATGGATCAGAGGGTGTCTGTCACATCACCCATTCATGGTGGGAGGGCATCGGTGGAATAATGTGGGTCTGGAATAAGAAAAAAAAATAACTGTAGGTGCTACTTGACAGCCAGGAAGGCTGCATTTATAAGCTCATGACGTACACTATTAGGCACTTGCTGAAATTGCCAAACTCTGTGGAAGGCATTTGTGAGGCAATGGAGTTGCAGAAATTCTGTGGTATGGACTGAGCACCATAGGACGCAGGCAGTAAATGCCCCGAAACAAGGCACAAGGAAACACGACATACAGGGAAATGTTGGGGGAAATATATACGCAATCCAGTCCTCAATACCCGAGGGCTCCAGGAGTCAACTCACTGCGGACAGAACCGCTAATTGGCTGAATCCGCAGTTACGGAGGGCTAACTGTACATTTTGTATAAGATACTTAAGCTTCCGTGGGTTTTGGTATCCCTGGGGATGGGGGGCGTCCCACAACCAATGCCCCACAGATATGAAGATAGAATTGTACATGGCGTACTTTTCTTTTCTTTTTAATATTCTTTTTAAAATCATTTTAAAATATTTTGCTTATTTATTTATTTATTGTTATTGTTGTCTTTTTGTTTTGGGGGGAGGTAATTAGGTTTACTTATTTATTTTATTTTATTTACTTATTTATTTTAATGGAGGGACTGGGGATTGAACCCAGGACCTCAAACATGCTAAGCATGCACTCTACCACCTCCTTCCCTATGTGTACTTTTTTTGACTTTATTGTGTAACAGTAAATAAATTAAAACATTCATGGAAATTTTTCTTTGTTCTGGGGTTAGGGTAGAGTTACAGAGGGTGCAGTTCAATCATTTACAAATAGATTTAAAATAATAATGGGAAAATTTGGGAAGTGCATAAATTTGGGAGGAGAAACCAGTCATATCTGAATCAGAAATAACAAAACATACTGCCTTTTTATGAATTAATGAAGTCACTATGATCCTATGGCTTCCTATCCACTGATAATAGAAAATCGAAGCTTCAACATACCGTACACTTATATTGGCTGGGCCTTTCTAAAGTGAATACGTATATCTAGTGAAATAATGGTCTCTTTTCTTTTGAGGAGAGTTACCCATTGTCCAGTGTCATTTCTCAGTTAAATCATAGCTTAAAAAGAGGAAAAGAAAAAGACAATGGTAAAGAAATTTCTCTGATACTCAAGTCCTTTAGGGCTGAATAGAGGCTTTTTGCCGAGAGGGGTTGGCTCTCTCGCTGTGATTTCCAGAGCAGCCTCTAAACCGCCTTGCTGACTCGTTCTCCGGAGCACCGAGTGTGACAAAATCCAGCCTTGATGGCTTCAGCAAGTAGAAACCTGACTGCTGCCTAACACAGGATGACTGTGCTTCCCCCGGGGCCCTTTGTCAGCCCCTCCCGCTGCGCTTATGGGCAAGGAGGAGCTCCTGAACCGAGTCTGTATTCTGAAGCTTGATTGTGTATTTCGAAAAGATCAGAACTGCCAAAGAAAGTTAGGCTCTGCTTTAGAGAAGAGAGCCCCTCCGAACGTGTGACAGGCGATTTAAATTCCTACCGTAGTACCCATAGTATAACAACCCTCCTCTCCCGGTCCAACACGCACATAGTCACATTCCGGATTTATACCCAGATATTTAGGTCATACTCATATTTTAAAATAAAAAAGGGTGTACTTTTACGTTTTATCTTCTGGAACCTCTTAGCAGCAAAAACAAAACAAAACAAAACAAAACAAACAAAACAAACAAACAAAAAAACCCCCCAAAAACCAAAAAAACAAAAAACAAAAACAAAAACAAAAACAACCCAGTGCCTTCGTTATATTCGGCACCAGCACAATTACTCCCACTTATGGTCTGAACATAAAATGTATTGGAGGGGAAGGGTATAGCTCAGTGGTAGAGTGAGTGCTTAGCATGCACGAGGTACTGGGTTCAATCCCCAATATCTCCATTAAAATAAATAAGCCTGATTACCTCCCCCTTCCCAAAATAAAGTAAAATAAAATAAAAGGATCGTCTCAATCCCTTTAAAAATGTATTTAAAGATGACACATTCTAAAAACTGCTAAACACACACACATATGCTTACATTTGTTTCATTTTTGCATGCTGTGTCTGGTTAAAAGACAGCTACAAGTAATTTTGTTACAGAAGAACAGTGGCTGAACAGAATTTTGCAAGAGTTTCAATTTTTTCCATTTGGTCTATAACCAAAATACATGATACCTTGAATGAAGATTATAGATCTTTTATCTTCTTTGGTCCACTTTTGCAGCAATTTGCAATATGAGCTTGGAAATAACTTGTCAATAAAGTCAACAGTTTCCACAACTTTTTCTACATTTGACTAATGTTAGATTGTTCAGCTATATATAAAATACTCTGCCTTAGAGAAAATCACCTGAAACACAAATTATATCCTAAGTCCCAGCTCCCCACACGTTAGGAATGTTTGTTTTCTCCTTAAAAAAATATTTCCTATAAAGGAAATACTCCTCAAGTTTAAATTCCCAAATGAGAGAATTACTAGTGTTTCAAAACATTTTTTTCCTTTTTCTTTTTTACAAAGAAAAACAACTCACCTATTTGAAGAATATTTCCTTGGAAGTGACTCTGGTAGAAACAATCACATAAATCTACATTTTGTTCAGCTGTTCATTATTTCATCAAAGACAAAAACAGCCTCAGGGGAAAACTGGAAGCAAAAACCCTTCCATTCCTGCAAGAGGGGAGGACAGAGCTGGGCTCCAAGTCCGGGAGCCTCATTACAAGCCTCACCAGCTGCTGGCTGCCTACTGTTTTTCAGCAAGAGTGACCTCCAACACCTTTAGTTAGCGCTGCAATGCACGCTTAATGGCACACACAGAACACGTCACGTGCCAAGCCAACACCTTAAGAGGGTGGGAAGCTTTTCAACCAGGAAGACGGGCTGAAAATATTTAGCAGTCAGCTTGATTGGAAGCAAAGCCTTGTTTGTTTTTCACAAAACAATCCAACAACGTAATGAGTCAAGTTGAACTGATTTACACAGTTCTCAACTGGGAGCCATCTGGAACGATGCCTCCTTTGCCCCCAAAGTTTCTCCTCCTCCACCTTCAGTTTAAATTCTGGGCAGCTACATCAGAACAGCTGCCCTCAATATTTCTAATGGTGGTAATATTTTTTTGCTCTCTGTTTCCAAATTCAGTTTTTCTCTACTCTCTGCTCATCTCATTTACACTTGTTTACTCTTTATATCCCATCTCTCCTGACACATATACTCCCCAAAGAAGGAGTAGTTTCAATTTAAATGTATCTTCCCAACCAGGGCATAGACCAGGGTCTTGGGGCAATGGAGAATCTGTCAGTAATTATTTCCCAACATTTAACCCATCGCTCACCAAGTCCACTTCCTGAGACCTGTGCAGTTGCTTAGAAGTTGCAATTCAAATGAGCCCGGTTTTATGGTTTCTTAAGAACTTTGCTCAGTCCTGTTTCCTTTGTTACTATCTGAAATTAAACTCTAAGAACAAACATTAAACATTATGAACACAAAACAGGCTGCTGGCCTCTGGTATCAGATAACGAATTAGCTGTCACATGATCGAAATTTAACTCACCCTTTCTGTCCCAGTGATTGAAGCTTTGAAGTTTCCTTTCTGGATTTTCTGAATGAGAACAGGGAAGCAAACGATGATCTGAAGCTCTGCCCAGAAGGCACGGATGTTGGGTTTCTTGGATTAAGGGTATTTTTCGATCTTGATGTTTGTAATTCTGTAGGCTCTAAAAGAAAATTGCAAACATTTTGCATGATTAAAATATTTTCATGAATATATTTATATTCATGTATGACTGAAAAATTGTGCTGTACACCAGAAATTGACACAACATTGTAAACTGACAGCCTATACCTCAATAAAAAAAAAAGGTGGATTAAGGATGGATGGATGGATGGATAGATATGTGATAAAGCAAATATAACAATATGTTATTTGTAGAATTGAGATGGTGAGATCATTTCAATTTTTCTTGATGTTTAAAGTTCTTTGTAATAAAATGTTGCAAAAAATAAAAAAAAAATTTGCAGGTAACTATATCTCGGAGGACTAAGGCCTCCCACCCCCGCCCCCCATAGAACCTAGAAATTCAACAGGCATCCCCACGTGAAGACGTCAGAAATCAGGGCGAGTCCTCTGCCTCTGACGGTTCTGCTGAGTGGAGAAAACCCTCACAAAGGGGAGGGAACCTTTCAATACATACTGTGCACTGCAGATCTGTAGAATGTCCCTCCTCTCACTCTCAATGTGTCTTCCCCAAGGCTATCCAAAACCAAAGGTAAGGTGTCAGGGACCTCATTCAATTCTCATGCTGTTCTTAACTACCCTGTGCTTCAGAAATTTTTGTTTTGGTGCTTTTAAAACCATACTGATAGATAATGTAACTTTTTATACCAAAGAAAGTAAAGGAAAAGGAAATAAAGCCTTTGAGAGTGTTCTTTATTCCCATCAAAAATCTAGCTCTGTGTATATGCATTTGCTACATATATGGTTTATATGTGGGTATGCATGTAACAGAGATCTGCATAATATATATGTATAGATAACATACCATTTAATATATGAGTATTAATGGAATACTACTCAGCCATAAAAATAATAAAATAACACCATTTGCAGCAATATGGATGGCCCTGGAGAATGTCACTCTAAGTGAAGTAAGCCAGAAAGAGAAAGAAAAATACCATATGATATCACTCATATGTGGAATCTAAAAAACAAACAAACAAAAAAGACAAATGAACTTATGTATGAAACAGAAACAGACTCACAGACATAAAAAACAAACTTATGGTTACCAGGGGGAGAGGGGGTGGGAAAGGATAAATTGGGAGTTCAAGATTTGCAGATACTGACTGGTATATATAAAATAGATAGACAAATTTATACTATATAGCATAGGGAACTGTATTTAATATCTTGTAGTAGCTTATGGTGAAAAAGAATATGAAAACAAATGTATGTATATTCATGTACAACTGAAGCATTGTGCTGTACACCAGAAATTGATACAACATTTGTAAACTGACTATACTTCAATTAAAAAAAATTGGTCATCAATGAAAAAAATATGAGTATTAAAAATCCTAAGACAAGATCAACATATACCAAGTCCATCACACTGTAATACTTTTAGACATACTAAGTTTATAAATGTTTGAGGAATTCAAGGTAAAGGGAAAGTCACAATGCTATATATGGGGTGAATCTAAAAATCTGACTTGTGAATCTTTTTAGATACATTTCTTTATTATGGGAGTTGCAAAATATTGCCAACACATAAATTTAGAAATATTGTTACATGTTTCTTGATGTTACTAAAGTTAGTAACATATAACAAAAGCAGTCAATGTGACTCTATTAGCAGGAACAATACTTTATATTGTTACAGTATTTTAAATTTCTAATGTACTTTGTTATTCTCAAATAGTCTTGAGAAAGCAGGTTTTATTATCCTCATTTATAGATTAAAAAAAAATAAATGATTTTTGAAGGTAAAAGAAATGCTGAAAGTCACAGAGTTGGAATGTCCAAGGAGGGCATTTGTTTGAACTCATTTATGGGGCTTAAGTTACCAAAGTACCAGAAGGGTGGTGGCTCCCCTACCACTTTCCCCCTCCCTCCCCTTCTCTTCTCTGTCACCCCCTCCTTCTGTATCATCATCCCATTTAAGTGCTTACTGTCTTAGAGCTCAGTACTTTATACATATAATCTTATTCAATCCTCACATCCTCCTTGAGTTAGGTATTATCATACCCATTTAAAGATGAGAAAATTGAGGCTTATAGGGAATAAGTAACTTGAAAAGAGTCACATGAATTCTGATAGAATAGAGAATGTATAGACTGAGTGGAGATTTGAATCCAGGTCCTTTTGGATACTGACGCTTGTATTCTTAACCACTACACTACCTTGCCTGATTATAAAAACATACCCCCAAGACATTACAGTCATTTTCAGTTTACTCTTTTTATTGTGCATTGTGTTATAAAACTTCCATCCCTTATGATTTAAAAAGTCCTAAACATTGATTGATTAATTTGGAGAACCCATTGAGCCCTTATCTACAATGAGATGCTATAAGGGAAAAAAATGTAGATCTAATTATTTTTTTTCTTACCATTTTCTGCCATCCCCTTCCTCAGCCTGTAAGCAAGTGGTTGCTTTAACATTTGGCTAACATCTGCTTCATTGCAAAACTTTTTTCTTTGAATTTCTTCAAACCATTCACCAGTCACTCCTTGAAGCCATCTGATATCTCTCTTTGTCTTCTGGAGTTTGCTGAAATCAAACAAAAATAATGCACCCTTTAAATTTCTTCACATCAAGTGCAAACTCACGTGATGAGCCAAATTTTGCCTAGCGGAGGCGCTGTGTGATCTCTGAGTCCCGGGCGAAAACTGGATGTAGCTGGAGTTTCCTTTTTACCACTGTGTATATATATCTTGGCTGTATTCATATAAATATAATGACAATTTAAAAGTCTTTGCTAGTAGTTGAAATTATCAAGTTGCTGAGGACATTGTGGGTTGAGCATAGTGCCAATTTGACCTAATAATGCATTTGAATGATAGATATTTTAATGACATGGAGAAACTAGAGTATTCAAGTTCTGATTACTCGTTCATTCATTCATTCATCCATTCGTTCTTTCATTGTTTAGATGTTTACTGAGCAATGTTTATCAGCAGGTCCCTGCTTAGGCCATGGGGATTCACCAGTGACTGACTGTAACAGACAGGGCCCTTACTTGCCCATCCCACGGTCAAAGATCAAAGCTTCCATGCAGAAAAGAAACTGTTGAATGCAATGGTCTTAGGTCGTGGAATTCTTTAAACACAACACCACAAGAGCCCATGAATGAGGGCGCAGCTAATGCTCAGCAGTGAGGGACAGTGTACTTTGAGATGGACAGGAAGAGCCAGCCTAAGCAAGATGTGACGGACCCAGGCTTCCAGAATGCCAGAACCACAATTCTGCCATTATTTCTTTTTCCTTCTTCCCTGCCCCTTCTTGCTTAGTCTTCTCTCAAATGAATATGCTGCTCTAAGCCCTTAATTAAATCATTGGTTTTGATTTTTTTTTTAAAGCAGATCATTTTGCTCCATTCAAAAGGACCCTAGATCTGTCTGGAAATGAGAGATGTTTAATCCAGAGGGAGACAGCCCTGGACTGAGGCCAACAGAGCAGAAAGGGGAGTCTGGAGAACATAATGGCACATCTCAGCAAGCGGCCAGCTTGACAAAGCGCTGACAAAAAAGCCAGGCTGATTGTTGGGCTCCCAGCTCGCGAAGTTCTGCTGTTTTGGAAAGAATTTCATGTGACTCCATGGGCGCCCTTTATCCAGGGTCCTCTGGGAAGCTCAAGTGTTGGAGACTTGGTGTTACTAAGAAAGCAGTAAGCCAGACAGCTGCAGAGTCGCTCATTTGGGGTTAAGGGCAGTGAACTGTGGTGGTTGCAAGTCCGGCTCCTGCTTGGGGCTATGATACTGTCATTTTAGCAAATAATTGAGAGGGAAGCCAGAGGCCATCCTGCCCAGACTTGCATTTTGAAAAGCAGTCATCACGTCTGGGCCACATACTTTGCATTGGTGCCTCCCCTTATGCCACCGCCACCCCTGTGCCAGGTCACTCCTGTCTTGACTGCTACTGCTCTTACTGACAGACTAAGAGACCACAAATACCCGCTTCTAACCAGCGCTCGCTGCCTCCGACTTATTAACTCCTCATGTGTTAATGCCCCACATTTGTACATGACTTCTGCTTTCTCAAAACCCTCCCAAATCATCAGACTCCAACATTCAGGACCATCCAGCCCACCTACTCCTCCACACACCCTTGTCACTTCAGAGGACAGTCGAGCTACCTGACTTAGGAACATTCTAGTAAACATAACTTTATTATTTTTTCGCTAAAGGCACGATGTAACATTGACTCTCTTTTACAATAATCACACTCCATTTAATTTCATCTCACTCATTCCATTCTTGCATCACATCCGTCACCACCAGTTTCTTTTTTAACGTCTGGCCAGTGAGGTCAGAAATCTGTACCTCTATGTGAATACTCACACAGTGTGTGAATTCTACTCTAGGAAATAAAACTTAAGAAATGCCTCCCTGCCCCCTGCGAAGTACATAAACTGAACATTATGCAGTTGCTAAAAATAATTACTCAGGTAATGCAGCATCTTGGAAAAATGCAAGTGATATAAAATGAAGCAGAAAAAAACGAAAGAGAACATTTTATCTATGTTTGCAGCTATGTGAAAATGATATGCCCTCTCGCACACACTAGGGAAAAAAATCAAAACCCCTCATCTCTTAGAGTAAAATAATTACAGGCATCAATCCCACTTCTAGCTTTTTAAAAATTATTTTTATTCCATAAGGACAATATGTGGACCTATTTTTTCTTTTTGTTTAATTGTGACTTTTAAATTTATATTAGTTTTATTATAATTTTTCTTATAGAGAAAATATCAGTCATATTTTCACAATCCTGAAGCAATCAATATTACTCTATTTTTCTTCTCCATTTTTCACATGACTGTAATAAAGTTTATGAAATATACATTTGTGGAAGGCCTCCTACAGAGAAGATGCAGCGATACAATGGTGAGCAGAGCAGATATAAGCTCCTACCCTAGAGAGCTTACCAGCTAATTGGAGAGACAGATGTGAGCCCAGTAATGATGAAAATGTAAGTAACAAAGAGTGGTAAGTACGATTTATTCATTCAACACACGTTTGGACCCTGGACAAAGAGCAGTGAACCAGTCAAGTCCTGGCCCTCATGGAATTTACATTCTGCTGGCGCAGGAGTGGGGGCAAATAATAAAAAATTAAATTGGGGAAAATATATATATATATATAAAATGCTATGAGAACATATAACAAAGGGACCTGGTTACGTGAAGCAGAAGCAAAGACTTCCCTAAGAAGATAACATATGGCCTGAAGGATGAGGGATGAAGCAAAAAGGTAGTGGTTACATGGTTCTGGGAGAGAGTTTTCCAGGCCGAAGAGAAGCAGCTATGGAGCAAGTGCGCCCCAAGGAAAGAAGCGAGGAACTGAAACGAGGCTGGCCTGGCTGGAATGTGGACGTGGAGAAGACTAACTGGTGAGGGGGGCAGGGAGCAGAAAGGCAGCTAGCTGCTACATCATGCAATATTTGGGGTTGGGTTAAGCAATTTGACCTTTAGTCCTGGAGCAATGAGAAAGCATTATGACTTGGCAGGGGCATGACATATGAGATTTGCACTTTCAAAAGATCATCCTAGACTAAAAAGCGTCTGCACGGCAAAGGAGATCAACTAAATGAAAAGGCAACCTACTGAAGGGCAGAAAATATTTGCAAATCATATTATCTGATAAGGGGTAAATTACCAAAACATATTTAAAAATTCATACACTTTAATAGCAAAAAACCCAAACTATTTGATTAAAAAATTGGCAGAAGATTTGAACAGATATTTTTCCAAAGAAAACATATAGATGGCCAACAGGCACATGAAAAGATGCTCAGCATCACTGATGATGAGGGAAATGCAAATCAAACCACAATGAGATATCACTTCAGACCTGTCAGAATGACTACTATCAAAAAGATGAGAAAGAACAAGTGTTGGCAGAGACAAGAAGAGAAGGGAACTCTCATGCAGTGTTGGTTGGAATGTAACCTGGTGCAGCCACTGTGGAAAACAGTATAGAGGCTCCTCAAAAAATTAAAAATAGAACTACCATTTGATCCAGCAATTTCACTTCTGGGTATTTATCTGAAGAAAATGAAAACACTAATTCAAAAAGATATGTGCACTCTCGTATGCACTGCAGCATTATTTTCAATAGCTGAGATATGGAAACAACCTAAGTGTCCATCAATGAATGAATAGAAAAAGAAGATGCAAAATATATACACATATATGAAGGAATATATGTATATATATGTGTATATAATGGAATACTATTCAGCCATAAAAAATAATGAAATCTTGCCATTTGTGACAACATGGATAGACCTTGAGGGCATTATGCTAAATGAAATAAGTTAGACAAAGACAAATATATGACCTCATTTATATGTGAGATTTAAACAACAACAACAACACAAACAAGCTGATAGATACAGAGAACAGACTGGTGACTGCCAGGAGTAGGGGGTGACGGGGTGGGACAAATCAGTGAACATGGTCAAAGGTACAAAATTCTAGTTACAAAATAATCAAGTCATGGGGATGGAATGTACAGCCTGGTGACTATAGTTAATAATACTGTATTGAATATTTCAAAATCACTAATAGAGCAGAGATCTTAAAAGTCCTCATCACAAGAAAAAACATTTTGTAACCATGTGTGGTAATAATGGATGTTAACTACACTTACTGTGGTGATCATTTCACAATATATAAAAATATTGAATATTATGTTGTACACCTGAAACTAATGCTGTAAAATAATTTTTAAAAAAGTTTTTAAACTAAAGAATAATGTCAAATATACCTCAATAAGTTACAGTTTTTTGTGGGTTTTTTTTTTTAAAGATCATCCTAGCATCAGGTGGAGACAAGATTCCAGCGGAAAATAGGAGAGAGTAGTCAGGGTACTTACAGGGTCTAGGAGAGCGAGGGGTTTGCTTGGACCAGGATGGCAGTGGTGAAGTGGAGGAAAAGTAGAACGCGTTCAGAGCTACTTAGCGGGTAAAACTGTCCACCAAGTGATGAAGTAACTTTGGAGGGTTAAGGACAGAGACACGTTAAGGAAGATTCCGCAATTTCTGATTTCCATAGGTGCATAGAAGATCAGATAATGGGTATATAATCTTCAAAAAAGTTATACACAAAATACCTACAACATTACTTATCTTTGGAGTAATCATTAAATATTTGCATAATATTCAAACTGCTATGATTTCCATGATTTACTTACTAAATAAACTCCAGTGCAGAACATTGTGATTTTCCCTAATAAATATTGCTGTAATAAACATCAGTGCACATTTTCTATTTTCACAGTGACTCTGACAGACACTGAAGTAGAATTATTGCCTCAAAGAGTCAAAACATTTTTGTGATTCTTTATACACACAACCACAATGCTTCTCAAGATGGCTATAGCAATGTTACTCATGCCAGCAGTGTACACACTTGGAAGAGTAAATATTATCATTTTGAGTATTTTTATGTTCTGAATGTAACACTTTCAAGGCATGTTTATAACTGCGGGCAGCTGTTTGTTTCTTCTAAGAATTTTTGTTTCCTTTTCTTAAAAAAATATGCTACATTTCTTTGGTAAGTGATGATGTTTGAACACCTTCCCATATGTCTGTTTACTAATTATATTTTATGTTTTGGTAATTGTACATTTTATCAGTTTGTAAGTCAATGCCTTAGAGTTTTTCACTGGAATTGGTATGTTTAATATTGGCTTTATTCCTTTGGTAACTATGTAAGTTGAAAAAGCTAAAGCTCTAAACATTCTTAGAAAGAATGAACAGTACATATATGTAAATTAAAAAATAAATGTATGGTAAAAAAAAAAAGATCTATGAAGCCATGACAGGCATGGAAGAAACTTAAAAGACATATTACTTAAATGAAAGAAGCCGGTCTGAAAAGGCTACAAACTACGATTCGAACCAAATGACATTCTGGAAAAGGCACAGCTACGGAAACAATAAAAAGATCATGGTGTCCAGGGGCTTGGGGAGAGGGAGGGAGGAATGAATAGATGGAGCACAAGGGATTTTTAGGGCAATGAAAGTATTCTGTAGGATACTATAGTGGTGGCTACATGTCGTTATGCATTTGTCAAAACCCATATAATGTACAACATCAAGAGTGAGCCCTAATGTAAGCTATGGACTTCGGCTGATAATAATGTGCCCATGTTGGTTCATCCATTGTACCAAATACGCCGCACTGATGGGGGATGTTGAGGGTAGGGGAGTGTATATGTGTAGGTGGGGAGGGCTGTGTGCGAACTCTCTGTATTTTCTGCTCAATTCTGTTGTGAACCTGAAACTGTTCTAAAAGAATAAAGTCATTCAAAGAAAAAAAGAAAAAGAAAAAGAAACTCATTATTTTTCTTACTTGCTCTAATTATTTTCCCCAGGTTTCTTTTATTCTGATTAGATTTTGAACACTGAGTTATAGAAACCTCATTCTGATGAGGTCTACGGTGGGTAAAGCATAATTAATCTGTAGTTTATGTTCATTTGTCTCCTGAAGACAATGAGAAATGAAATGCAGAGAGTGGTTATATGTATATAAATGAAAGGGCATGATTTTGAAGAAATTCATGGCTTTTAAAGCAGAAGTATTCCAAGGTTTTCAAGAAAGGGGGTGAACGCCCACAGCCAAGAGAGAAAATTCAAGGGTAAGGCAGTCAGAAATGGCACTGTGTTTACTTAGTACTAAAGAAGTGACACACATAGTTCTGGCCCTTGAAGTAAGGATAACCCTAGGGAGGGATACTATGAATGACATAAAAGTCTAAATACTCTGGGTAACGTAGCTTACCTCCTTAATCTTATATGTAAAGCCCTATGTAATATAGAATAAATACAGCCTGTCACTCATGGTGGTTGACTGAGCTTCTCGTACTAAAAAGAGCACAACAATCTCAAAACCAGTGGTTTAGGCTTAAAAAAAAAAAACCCCAAAATACCAAATCAACTCAACACTAGCAAAAAAAGAAAAAAAAAGTCAGAACATTAAGTAGGGGTGCGTTGATGTGTGAAACTTAAGAAATCAGTGTTAAGTTTCAGCTGGCCTCAGTCTGACAAGAGAGAACATTTTCTCGCTGAGTGGAATTCAAGTTCACGGCCAGCCTGCACAGGGCTCTTCCCAATCTACTTCGGTTTATTATACACTCAGCCAGTCATTTAGAGCATGCAGTCCACTTCATGCCCGTGAGAATAACCTCGGGGTGACAAAGGACATAGGTGTAAGTAAATACAGAGAGAGACAAGCTACCAGCACAGAGCTTGTCTGCTTCATTAGTCCAGCTTGACTCAACACGTCACGAGGGCCTGCTGTCTACGCCTGTGATTTGCTCTTCCCCCCAGGCTGATTAACTTGACAAAACCAAATCAGGTCTTGTCTTGCTGAGCACCAGTCCTCTCTGCTCCATGTCAAAATGCTCTGCTCTCTCTTCTTTCACAGAAATCATAGTCGGCTGTGTCCTGCCTTCAGTTCCATTCCAGCACCTGCCGAATGAGTCTGTCCCCTGAGGTTCCTCCTCCTGACTTAAATTTGTTTTTCTTTATTTTCCATCCTTGAGGACTGAACCCACCTACCCTCTCCTCTTCCTTGTCCTCCCCGCTGCCCCCCCAGCCCTCACTGACCTTTGCTTCTCATTATTTTTTTTTTTTGGTCCACCTTTATTCTGAGCAGGTCTTTGTCCCCATCTCTGTTTTCATTACTAATTAATTACGCACCAACCCCTGAGAATGTGCTCAGTAAATGATACGCAGTTGTCTCTCCGTCTTCCAGTCTTTGGCCCCACCTGTCTGCTCCCCGAGAACCACATCCTGGCCTGCTGTGGAGTTGCCATCAGGTAGTAGAAAGCGCACTGGACGAGGGTCAGGCTCTAAGCTGGGTGATCCTGGCCAAGTGTTTAACTTTCTTGGCTTTGTTTTCCTCATTTGTGAAAGAGGGTTAAATGATGCGGGAGACTGTTTACAAAGCAGGCCCCCACGACTCTGGCTGAAGGTGCCCCCACGATTACGGCTGAAGGTACCGCGCTCTGTGCGGTGATCTTGTCCCGCCGCCCCCTGGGTCTGGGCTGGTCTTGGGCTTGCTTAGAGCACCTGAAAGTGATGACGTGAGCCTGTGAGAGTTCCCAGCCCAGGCCTCAAGAAGCCTGGCAGCCCCTGCCGTCTCCCTCTCGGAATCTGGATCCTCTGGCATGAAGAAGCTCGGGCTAGCCTCCGGGAGGGTGGGTCATAGAGGGAGGGGCCCAGCCGAGCGCTGTCACCAACCGCTGGACGTGGGTGAAGCCCTCTCAGACCATCCGGCCACCGTGCAGCCCGCAGATGGCTGGAGCCAGATGAGTGACCCCGGGCGGTCCCAGCTCAGAACTGCGGGCTAATGATAGAAGTCATCTGAAGCCATTAAGCTTTGGGATGGTTTGTTACGCACAATTTTAAGAAATGGACACAGATGAGATTATCTGGAAGATAACCTTCTGGTCTGAAATGGATGGTCAAAGGACTCATCATTCTCATATCAGAATTAAATCACTGAGAAATCTTATAAAAACTAAAATGAGGTTCAAAGCATAATCAGGTCAATCCTCTTGTCTTCAGGTGATATAAAAGCAATAACAAATGAGGGCAGACACTATGCATGGAGCAGCCACCATCTCCTAGGATTCTGCAGTCATAATGCTGCCCAGATGTGGTGTCCTCACTTACAGAGACCAACAGGAGGGAGCTGTCTGGGATGGAGAGCTGGTATGAGAAGTCAAGCCTCATTAAAAAACCTCCTGACCCATCTCACTGTCTCTGGGGACTACTAATCCCATTAATAAACAATGCAATTGTTTGGAAAGAGGGTGGGAAGGGATAAATTTTGGAGTTTGAGATTTGCAAATGATAACCACTATATATAAAAATAGATTAAAAAACATTTCTGTAGAGCACAGGGAACTGTATTCAGTATCTTGTAATAACCTTTAATGAAAAAGAATATGAAAATAAATATTTGTATATATATGCATGACTGGGACATTATGCTGTACACCAGAAATTGACACATTGTAATTGACTATATACCTCGATTAAAAAAATTTTTTAAAAAATAAACATTGCAATTGATCTAAGCTCAAAATGGCTTTTGCCAATTAAAAAGGTGGCAATGATCCTTTAAATGTGATTGAAGAGAGAGCAGTTAGACATCTTGAAAGCAAACAAAGCCTCTAAGCCAGAAAATAGGAATTATAGTTTCCATTTTCTTGTCTGAAAAATCTCCAATTTCTCAAAATAGTTCGCTTCCCAGCTTCCCTTGCGGAGGGCATCAGGTCCTCTTTTTGCTGTTCTTACCTCCCTTTTCATCTCCTCAACTCACATTTTTTTCCCTCCACTTTTCTTATTTTCTTGGCTTCCATAAATGTATCTGTCTGCTTTCACAGCTGGCCTTCCAGTACATGACCCATCTTATTACACCTTATTCTGCCTTCCAGGCAGCTAAAACTCATGATCTCTATCAACCCTCTCCTCTTGGCTTCAAGGACCAAATGTCCCCCGAATCCCCCACCCTACCCTAGTCTTATGGTTTCAGTCATCAGGGAACCCTAGAACGAATTGTTCCATTACACTGAATCCTGCAAAAGTGGATTTGTTACTTGAATTGTAGGAAATTAAAGCAGCATTAAAATGTTCCTACACAAGAATTCAAACACATTTTTTTGGTTTTATATTGCCTAGCAACCACAACACACAGAAAAGCACATATGAGTGCATGGGGCGGGAACTGTGTCAGAGCCTAAACATTGAATTAGTGTCATAGCAGACATAGGATCAATCTGTCCAAGCAAGGACCTTTCAAACCCTGAAACCCTCAAGGAAACTCAGCATCTTGGGACAGGGTTGTGCCTTTGTTTTCCTGTTCCAGAAAGGTGACACTTCCAGGTCTAGGTTCCCTATCCCTCATACTCCAGCGAAGGCTTTAGGACAACTGCGGTGAGTTATCAGCCAGGAAGGGCAGAGTAAAGAATGCAAAAGCCCTTGTTCAGTGGCTGCACAGGCAGCTTAACAATCCAGGGCCTGGCCTCTCCTCTCCCTGTTTGCACTTCTGAAAGGACTGGGGTTTTTGTTTTGTTTTGTTTGCCATTAAATTTTTTTGCTTGTTTTAATTTTTCCTTTTCTTTCTTTTCTTTATTGAAGTTTAGTCAGTTATATTGTGTCAATTTCTGGTGTACAGTATAATGTCCCAGTCATGCATATACATGCATACATTTGTTTTCATATTCTTTGTCATTAAAGGTTACTACAAGATACTGAACATAGTTCTGTGTGCTATACAGAAGAAATTTGCTTTTTATCTATTTTTATATATAGTGGTTAGCATTTGCAAATCTCAAACTCCCAAAGCCATTCCCAGCCCCTTTCTCCCGGTAACTAAAAGATTGTTAACTATTGAAAGGACTGTTTTTTGACTGCCATTGCCCCTGATATCAAAGCCTATTTTTTGGCTCAGCCCACAGCTGAAATTCAGGAAGGAGCAGGGATTAGAAAAAACGCAAGCAGATGTATTGAAAAAAAATGTGTTCTTTTGATAGTAGTAAAGTTAATCATAGAAGGAAATCTGGAGGAAGGGACGCTCAGTTAAGGAAAAGTGATAAACTAAAGCAGGCAAGAGATAACAAAAACAATAAACCTTGGAACTCAAAAGGTGGCAATGAATAAAGGCACCAGCATTAGAGGCAAGTTAGTTAATGAAGCCTATTTAATCTCCTTGAATGACAGTGACTGAGTTTGCCCAACCTAGAATAAAAGACAACTTTTTCTACATTTTTTAAATTGACTAGTACTGTCTTCTTGGCTGTTTATTCTCCTCTGACATAAAGTCACAACAAAAGGAAAACAAAAATTAAGTAACGTGAAGGATGTGTCATTCCATACTGGTTCAGATCACAGCCAGTCATTTCTTACTGATCAGTCACCCTGAGTGTTAGAGCAGGCAGACAGCCAGGTATAAGCAGAGAAAGGGGGGCATGGGCCAAATGGCAGGAAACCATACATCTTGTCAACCACGGAGGGTCCTTGGGCAAAGAAAAGCAAGAACCTCCAGACTGACAGGAAATCACAGATTTTTGGGGTGACAAGGATCCTAGAGGAAGACAAAGAAAGGAACGAAAAAGCAGGAATCTCTGGCATCCGAATGTAACCTTTTTGCTCATTATACCCTCATTACGATAAAATTAGCCTTGCAGATAAGACATACACATCATGCACCGATGTCATGACACTTCTGATCCAGACTAAACAAGGACAAAAATCCCTCCTCCCTTTGGGAAGGTGGAGTTGGCATGAAAATCAGGGAATACAACCCTAAACCACTCCCTCCTCAATATATATTCATTCATTTTTACACCCCATAAAACCAGCTTGCCAAAGAAACTCAGGGCAGCTACTCACCTGAGTCTGCCCGCTTTCCCCTTGAGAGTGTACTGTTGCTTAATAAATCTTTGCTTTTCTTTCCTGACCTCCACATCTTGTCTCTGAATTCTTTCTGCAATGAGACAGGAACCTACTCTTTGGTAACATAAGGAAGGTGCCACAGCAAAGATGAGCTGTTCACACTGAGGCCAAACTTAGAGTTTAAGTGCCAGCCCCTCATCTGGCCACAGGGCTTTCTGTCTTCCTAGGTTTGTCTTATCTCTTTCTTAATCTATTTATAGCTGTTACCCAAACCACCTGGGAAAGCATCCAGGGTCACCTCTGCATTTGCCAAACTGTATTGAATGACTTGTCATGAACCTGTTTGTTCCACCAGCTGTCAGCCTTCTGAGGACAAGTACCATGTCTCATTTCTTTTGGTTACCCGAGGGCCTCGCACCGTCTGTGACCCAAGGTCAATCAATACGTATTTGCTCAACTTTGGGGGTAATGAATGAGTTCTCCATTCATCACTGTGAAGCCATTCAGTCAATATCGGATGTAAGAGAGAGGGGTGATCCTGCACACACAAAAATCATGTTTGTAAAAAGTAATTTCCTTAGGAAAGCTGGTCAGAGCTAAGGTTTGTACGGTGCTGATTCTAAGCCAGGCGTGATTACTTCCATCAGCCAACTGAATCTTTACAAGAACTCTATGAGTTAGGTATTTTTATTCCATTCTACCAATGAGGAAATTAAAATGCTGAGAGGCTGAATCACTGTCGGACAGACTCGTTTGAATGCTGCCCCTGATCTTTATTAACTGTGTGATTTAATCCTCTCTGTGCCTCTGTTTCCTTATCTGTCAAGTAGGGATAAGAATAATAACAATATTTCATGTTTTTTTGGGGTGAGGATTAAGTGAGTTAATGTGAGTTAAGGCCCATACACCTGTTCTGGCACAAATGAAGTGCTGAGTGTGATCCGTGAAATGCACAGGACAGGTGGTAAAGGGGCAGATGGATGGAGAGCAGGGTGGGAACTTGTGTGTTTCCTTCCCCAGCACAACAGAGGTGGGTGGAGGGCAGTACAGGGAATTGCCCTAAGGCTTTTCCTTTTCCTGAGAAACTCACACGCATTCATTGTTCAGCGTGGGCTACCCACCCCTGTTGGATCTCCAAGTTGTACTTAAATTAACAGCAAGATTGTGAGAAAACCAGACTTGGCAGTGCCGACTTCACAAACACTGCCTGAATGCCACGCTCAAGATGGGGAGAGACTGGGTCAGGCTCATTGCCGCCACTGCACTGGCCCCCACGCTGCTCCGAATGCACTGGCAGATGCCAGGGGTTGGGTACATGGTTGCTAAGGATACGGAACTTATTTTAGTAAAAGACCTCAAAAACATTTACTGTTGTAAACTCTAAGGCAAATATACGTGAACTGAGCACTTACACTTTTATTTATCTGAAACCTGATTCCAGTCTAAGTTTAAAAAGTAACTATTCACTCATGGAGTCAATGAATTTTTTTTTTGAGTACTTATTATGTTCTAGGCACTGTTCTGGAAGCTTGGAATACCTCAGTACACAAAAGAGACAGTGCCAAGCCTTCCTGGAGCGTGTAGACTTGCAAATAGTAGTATTTCCATGGCCACTGATTTGGCCCAAACCACCACCATCTCTCACCTGGACAAGCACAGGAACCTTACTTGTCCGCCTGCTTCCACTCTGACCCCCTCTTCCATCCAGGCTCCACACAGAAGTCAGAGAGACATTTTAAAAATGTAAGTTATGGCAGGCGTCCCACGGCCTTGCTTAAATCTCTCAGGTGCTTCCAGTCATGCTCAGAATTCCAAACTCGATGGTCCTCAAGTCTGTGCAGTGTCTGCCCTCTGCCTTTCCCACCACTCTTCTCGTCCGTCTCTCCCCACCACTCAGCACTTGGCCGTCTTTCTGTCCCTCCAACCAGCCAAGCTGGTTCGCACTTGGCTTTGCATCTGCCGTCTCCTCCACCTGGAATGCCCTTCCCTGTTTTGTCACATGGCCATTCCTTTGTATCATTTTGGCCTTAGCGAAAATGTCCCATCATTAGAGTGGCCTTCCGTGATCCTCTACAGGGAACTACAGTCACTCTCTATCAAGTTGCTTGATTTACTTTTCTTAACCTCATTAATCATCTTATGAAATCATCTTCTTCATTTCTTTACCCTTTTACTGATTAAAATATAATCCACAAGAACAAAGACCTCGCCTGTCCTGTCTTGTGGAACGATGTCTGACATACATCAGGGGGTCAGTAAGCCCTGGGTGAGCACGTTGTGTGAATTTGGGCAACTCTTCTCCCGGGAATAGAATTTCTTCATCTATAGTATAGGGGAGTTGAACTAGAAGCTCTCAAGGGTGCTTTCCTGCATTTTTTCATTCTAAGATTGCTTTTGCTAATATTTCAAGGGATATACCCTTAATAGTTAACAAATCCATCTCTAGTTCTGAGAGCTCATAAGTGTCTGGCTTTGTCTCCCTTGGGCCTCTGTACCTCAGCCCGAGTCCCAATCATTCATACTATTCTCACGTGTGTCAACTGCCCTTTCACTCCCTTCACCCTGTTTTTCTGCTGCTTCACCCTGGATCCATCACGTGATTAAAATAAAATGACCAGAAGAGGATCTGTGAGTCCAAGTTCAACCTGACAATTAGTTTACGGAAGATGAAGACAGTACTCCGTGTTCATCCAGTACCTTCACGAGGCTGCTGAACGTTACGGCAACCGTGCGCCTGCCACGGCCCATCCCTCCCTGAGGGACGCGGGATGTGCACCTGGAGTTAAATGTTGAGCGCATGTTGTGTGACAGCCGCCGTGCTAGGGGCTTCCACATTCATTATGTCATTTACTCACCACGGGCGCCCAGCACGGTAGGCATTCTTATACTCATTTTATAGTAAAAGGAATTGAAACCATAAAACATGAAAAAACATGCCTGTGGTTATAGAGAGGAAAGTGTTAGATTTCCGCTGGCCCTCAGATTCTCACCACCCAGCATGGTAACACGTGTTGAGAGAGTACAGGTATTTTCAGATTATTTTCCTGAATTAGTCGACACTTACTTCTCCTGAACTTTTTTCATGCTAGGTGTCTTGTCATGGGATCGCCAGCTCCCTAAGCAGAGTGCCAGACATTCTGAACACACGATAAACAGTGACTAAATACTTGTTGAAAAGCCCAACAAAGGAATACAAAAGAATTAAAAACTGGAGTTTTTAGGCTTGCTTCTCACTTACACTCTTTACACAGATGCTCAGACAACTTCCACTGAAATTTGTAGGGCAAGGGTTAGTTAATTTAAGTTGGATGTTAGGATTTTACCAGTATAGAGCTGCAGAATTGGATATATGTGCCTCTTGTAAGGCTGTTATTAGCACAACTGCAAAGCAGATTAGAGCCGATAAGTTCTGATCAGTAGATAAAGTATATGATCGCAACATCTTGGATTTGTTTATTATCTTATTCTTTCCACAAGACAAGTGCATCCTAAATTCTGACCACTAGTTATGTACTTAGGTAGCAAGACAACTGTACTTGTGCAAATCGAATGCACCCCTCCTTCATTTTCATGAGTAAGAACGTGGAGCATGTTCTCTCTCTCATATTCAGGCAATTTAGTGCTAATCCTTCTAATGTGTCTGACAGGAAAAAAATACTGAAGGAGAAAGGCTCAGGGGCACCCAGGCAATTCCACAGGGTTGAAGGAAAGTGAAGCCCCCGGAGTTTCATTCCTGCTCCAGGCAGAAAGGTCACAAGACTATGTTAATACCCACAATTCTCATTCTCAACTTAATTCCCCCTCTGTATCATGAAAACATAAAGATGTTAGAAAGTCAACTCAAATCCAACATTTGGAAGGTGGCTTTAACTTTAAGGAACTTAATGTTGCAATTTAAGACTCCCTCCCCAAATTCCCTGTCCACACACCGACCAAATATGTAAGCTCGGGGGTGGGGGGGGGGGGGGAGAAAGATTCCTGAAATGGCTACTTGGTCTTTGCTTCAGAACACAGAACGTTGAGAAAAGGCTTGAGGCTTTCTAAATGCCACCACCATGAATGTACTGCCCTTGGGTGCCCATCAGATGAAGGTTCAGAAAGTCCATGACTTGCAAACCATAACCCACTGGAGGATTCAAAGAAAGTTCACCGTGGACATCAGTTAAAGCTCATTGGTTTGGATTATAATTTGTAATATATTTTCAAAAAGAAAAAAAAAAGATAACCCTTGAAGTAACTCTTATGCAAACAGCTGCTGCATTTCCCAAGCCCTCTGGCAAACCTGCCTCGCAATGATCAACTTGAGTTTAAACTGCTTTTCTCCATCTACTAACCTGACGAACCAACACTCCACCTCCCGAGAAATTCCTGCCGAATCACATCCTACAGGACTTTGCTTTGAACATTTCCCTTTGAATCCTTGTGCTAAATGGTGTCATTAGAATTACTACTCTTCCGATCAGGTATCCCAAACTGTTTTCATATGGTATTATCTCATCCAGAAGAGCTTATAAAGTTTTGTCTTCAGATGTAGTTACATTTATTTGCCCAAACATACTTCTAAGAAATACTCCTAGAGTGAACAATCAGTACCTGGGGTGAAATGAAGTAACGCCAGCAGTCCTAATGCTTGTCTCTACTCCAAATGATGTAACTCATTTATGGGAACTTTACATGTACGTAAAAGATATTTTACTGGTCATATTGTTGTTATATGTTATCGTTTACTATCATTTTAACTTTTAGATTCTAGTATCTAAATTCTTCTTAATAACAAAAAAATTGTGATCATTCTTTATAATGTATTAAACGCTTTATCAAAAAATGCTTTATCATAAAATCTCAATGGATCTTTGGAGAAAAGGCTGAAATGAAGTTTTTGTTACACAATAAAAATGACAGTGTAACATCAGCGACTATTATGCACTTTACATGAATGTCTCAGTGTATCAAGAAGAGGTACAGAACTGTATTCAATCTGTAAACAATCATCCCATTTCTCAAAAATGAAAAGAAATGTCAATATAATGAAGCAGTAATGCCAGGTGTATTTTACAGAAGAAAAGTGGAGATGAAAAGAACCGCTACTCGGTATTGTACGTGGGTGTGGCCCATTCTTTATTAACAATGACCTTAGATTTCAAAAGTCATCATCTATTTGGTTTTGAATCACATTAGCATTCTTTGTAAAAATGTTTGTTCTCTTTCCAGCAGGATCTGATGGAGTAATGTACAGCATAGAAAAATAAATCTGGATAGCTGAGTCCTTCCGTTTTGTTTTGTTTTTGTAAATTCTGGCCCCTTTACTGGTATCCAAAAACACGACTCAATTAAGCCATAGAAGTAATGAATTAAACGTGGTGGTTTGCCTGTCAGAGAGACATGGGCCACCTGTCTAGCATACAGGCAGTCCGTGATGTGCTGGGAGCCTGTTCCACTCATAGTGAAGTGGTCACTGGTAGTTGCTGTGCTTCGGGTCACATGATCCAAAACTGTTCACACTCCTGGCCCTAATCAGCTGAGCCAGGGCTTCATCCTTGACCCAAAAACTAAACATAAGCAAGAATGCTGCCTGTCTGATGTGCTCTACTTTGGAAGATTATTAACAACTTAATCCCATCCTTCCTCTTACTATGTCTTGAAGTCATGATGACAAGTAAGACAAATTACAGTGACACAGTGGCTGAGATATACAGTGAGAAGGCACGAAGCAGTACCATGAGTAGAAGCCATGAGGCAACAGAGTCGTGAACAGCCAGAAGCCATGGGGCAGAGAGGAAAGTTGCAAGAGGAAAATCAACTGTGGCCATGGAAGCAAACAGGGAAAAGCAGAGCAGAGCAGCTGAGCCACAAGGCTGGTAGATTGCCAGCCTGGTTGATGGGCACCAGGATGTTGCTGTGATGTGGTCACTGTTCCACTTCCCAAGGACTGGTTGTGCAGGCTGAGACTGTCTCCTGTGTTCCCTTACTTCCCCAATGCAGACTCATAATAGAGCGCCACCCATCACTTGAGGTAAACTAGTGCATGTCCCTTGTCGTCTGAAAGCGCATAATGAATAGCCAGCCATAGCGACATGTAGGAATCTGTTTGCAAAGGAATGCTTCAGGGTGGGGATGGGAAATTTCAAATATCAACAAAACTGACTTTGATGTGCCGTTATACAAGTTTAAAATTTATTTTTTCTAATTATTAAAGTGAAATTACACTCAATACAGAAGACTTGGAAATTGCAGAAGAGCTTGAAAATGAAAGTCGCTCATAATCCACAACCAGAGATACTGCTGTGTATGCATGTCCACCAAGCATTTTAAAGCAGGGGTAACAGGATGTTACACTGGGATCCAGCCTGTCTCAGTTTCAGCTGAGGCATGAGAGCAAGAGATACCACACACCCAAGCAAATTGTGAGAAGACCAATAAGGAGAATTTGCTTGGGAGGATTTATAAAAACAAACAAGAGCAAAAAACCCAAAGCCTTTACCCTGTGTTTTCTTCTACTTTTACAGTTTCCAGTCTTATGTTTAAGTCTTTAAATGATTTTGAGTTGATTTTTGTGTATGGGATAAGATAAGCGTCCAGTTTCATTCTTTTGCACATGGATATCCAGTTGTCCCAGCACTATTAGTTGAATAGACTCTCCTTTGTGCACTGTGCATTCTCAGCAACCTTGTCAAAGATTAGTTGATCTATATGCATGAATTTATTTCTGGATTCACTGTTCTGTTCCATTGTTCTATATATCTATCTTTATGCCAGTATCATACAGTTTTAATTACTGTAGCTTTGTAATATATTTTGACATCGGAAGCGTGATGTGATTTCATGAATATGACACCAAAAGTGCAGGCAATAAAAGCAAAAGTAGACAAGTGGGACTAAATCAAGATAAAAAGCTTCTGCACAGCAAAGGAAACAATCAGTAGGGTGAGAAGGCAACCTATGGAACAGGAGAAAATATATGCAAACTATACTTCTGATAAAGGGGGTTAATTTCTAAGATACATAAGGAACTCCCACAACTCAAAAGCAAAAAAACCTAATAACCTAATTTAAAAATGGGTTAAGGACTTGAATAGATATTTCTCCAAAGAAGGCATACAAATGGCCAGTAGATATATTAAAAGATGCTCATTTGTCAACAATGACCAGGGAAATGCAAATTAAAACCACAATGAGATACCATCTCATGCCTGTTAGGATGGCCACTGTATTATAATAATAATAATAATAATAATAATAATAATAATAATAATAATAATAATAAAAGATAAGTCTTGGAAAGGATGTAGAGAAATTGGAACCCTTTTACACTGTTGATGGGAATACAAAATGGTGCAGTTACTATGGACAAGAGTATGGAGGTTCCTCAAAAAATTAAAAATAAAATTACCATGTGATCTACCAATCCCACTTCTGGGTAATTATCCAAAAGAACTGAAATCAGAATCTAGAAAGGACTTTAGCAACCCCATGTTCACTGCAGCATTATTCACAATGGCCAAAATGTAGAAACAACATAATGCCCATCTATAGACGAACTGGTAAAAAATAAAAAAGTGGTATATGTGTATATATACACACACACACACACATTAGAATACTATTCAGCCATAAAAAAGAAGGAAATCCTGCAATATACAACAACATGGATGGACTCTGAGGACATTATGCCAAAGGAAATAAGCCAGCCACAGAAGGACAAATATGTCATGATTCCAATTATATGAAATTTCTAAAATAGTCAAACTCATAGAAGCAAAGTATAGAATACTGGTTGCCAGGGGTTGGAGGAGGGGGAAATGAGGAATTGCAAATTAACAGGTATAAAATTTCATTTATGCATGAAAGAAATTCTAGAGATCTGTCATACAATATTGTGCCTATAGATAATAATGCTGTATACTGTGCACTGAAAAATCTGTTAAGAGTGTGGATCTCATGTTAGAGTAACAAGTCCCCTTACCCACATTGGTTCAGAGAGTATATTTTTTTAGAGAAAGGGGCTTCAACAGTACCACTGAAAGAGCTTAAAATAGATCCTTTAGTTTTGGGGAAAGGCCAGCTGGTGTCTAACTCCTGCCCGAGAAGCAAAAGTTTGAGAAACCAGACTCAGCCAGCCCATAGTAAGAGGAGTGAAGGGAGACTGAAAGGAGTCAGTTCTCTCTTCCAGAGTTTCTCAGGCACAAGCATGTCTACATATTTCCCATGGACACAACACAGACCACAGAAGAGGCTGAGGGGGTGTGGAGTTCTCTTAGTTCATGTCACAAGAGCTGGCTTAAAAGGTGAAGAAACCTTAGTAGAAAGACTGTAAGTGAATCAGAGGATCCCTAGGGATGTGGAGGGGCTGGCAGAGAGTCAGGGAGAGCACACCATTGCATCAGAAGAACTGCAAAACTACAATGAGATATCACCTCATACCAGTCAGAATGGTCATCATTCAAAAGTCCATGAACGATAAATGCTGGACAGGGTGTAGAGAAAAGGGAAACCTCCTACAGTGCTGGTGGGAATGTAGTTTAGTGCAGCCACTATGGAAAACAGTATGGAGACTCCTCAAAAGACCAAACATAGATTTACCATATGATTCAAAAATCTCACTTTGGGGATATATCCAGAGGAAATCTTAATTCAAAATAACACCTGCGCCCCAATGTTCATAGCAGCACTATTTACAATAGCCAAGACATGGAAACAACCTCAATGTCCATCGACAGATGACTAGATAAAGACGTTGTGGTATGTTTATACAATGGAATACTACTCAGCCATTAAAAATGATAAAATAATGCCATTTGCAGCAACGTGGATGGACCTAGAGATCATCGTTCTAAGTGAAGGAAGCCAGAAAGAGAAAGAAAAATACCATATGATATCACTTATATGTGAAACCAAAAAAAGAAAAAAAAAAAAAGAAAAGGACAAGTGAACTTATTTACAAAATGGAAACAGACTCACAGACATAGAAAACAAATTTATGGTTACAGGGGTAGGAAGGGATAAATTGGGAGTTCAAGATTTCCAGATACTAACTACTATATAGAAAATAGATAAACAGCAAGTTTCTACTGCATAGCACAGAGAACTATATTCAATATCTTGTAGTAACCTACAATGAAAAAGAATATGAAAATGAATATATGTATGTATATGTTTGACTGAACTATTATGCTGTACACCAGAAACTGACACAACATTGTAAACTCATTATATTTCAGCAGAAAGAAAGATAGAAAGAGAAGAAAGAAAGAGAAAGAATGAATGGAAGGAAGGAAGGAAAGAAAGAAAAAGAAAGCAAAGAGAGCTGTAGGGGTCTGTGCCTGTATGAGGGGAATGGCTGCTGCTCTGAAAGGTGCTGGAATTAATCATGGACTGGACAAGCTAAGTATTGCAGTGAATTGAGAATGTGTTTTGTGTCTACAAGTGTCCAAAAGACTTTTATTATAAGAGAGTGAGTAGAAAAGTCATGGGACAGCCTGCATTTTTATCCAGTGGCATTTAAAGGCAAAACTAAAGATGCTTTCTGATTATATCCCATGAGTCCTGATTGCTCAACATGCCAGTTGTACGTCTGTGCATTTTTCAGAATGCTTTTGAACTATAAATATTGTTTTGCAGCCAGCATTTCCCACTTAGCATTATATTGAGAATTCTGTGCTACATCAGTATGCTTTTACCATTGTATCTTTGTGCCATAGTATATGCGCCTACTCTCTTATTATTAGATACATGAGTAGTTACTAACTTTTCAGAGCCATGATGTTGAAATGAACATAGTTCCAACCTAGCATTGTGTACCTCTCTGATGAATTCCTTAGGATAAATTTCCTTGAAGCAGAATTGTCAGAATGGATCCTGTTTTAATGGCTGATGAAATACATTGACAAATTGCTCTGTAGAAACCTTAGACCAAAGTTTTCTCCAACCAGCAGATTCTATATATGTGCCAATTTCCCTGTATGTTTGCCAACATTAGTTATTTTTCTTTTTATTAATTTTTGTCAATCTGATATCTAAGAAGCAAAAACTTTTTTTTTCCATTAAAAATTTCTTTGATTACTGGTGAGGTTGGACAATATTTTATATGTTCATAGGCTATGAGTTAATTAATTACTTACTTATTTAATTAATTAATTTATAGTCAGTTTACAATGTTGTGTCAATTTCTGGTGTACAACACAATTTTTCAGTCATAGATGAATATACATATATTCATTTTCATATTATTTTTTTCATATTCTTTTTTCACTATGAACTACTACAAGATCTTGTATATATTTCCCTGTGCTATACAGTACAAATTTGTTTATCTATTCTATATATACTTGTCAGTATTTACAAATACGTGTCATTTTTTTAATGACTTACCTCTCAACACCTTTGCTTATTATTGTAGCCCAGTTGTCATTGAAAATATTAGTTCTGGTTTTTTTTTAACTTTTTTTTTTTAGATTGAAGTATAGTCAGTTACAATGTGTCAATTGTGTCAATTTCTGGTGTACAGCATAATGTCCCAGTCATGTGTATATATATATATATATATATATATATATATATATATATATATACATGTATTTGTTTTCATATTCTCTTTCACTGAAAATATTAGTTCTTTGAATCTCAAGGCAAAGGGCCAGAACAATGGCAAAGCTGGCAATGCTTGGTATTTGCTTCACAGTGTAGCTCACAGACCGGCCTGGGTGTCCCTAGGCGGGGGCTCAGGTTGGCCACTGTGACATGCTACAGAGCAGTGCTAGATGTTGTCTTCGGTGCACCTGATTTTCTTGGTTGTTTGCCTCTGTCCAGGCTGCAGCAGTTAAGTCTAAAGAGAGGCATCATGTTGCCCGAGTGCACAGACTCTGTTGTCCATGACACCCTCTAGTGCTATCTTCATCTTTTCCCAGCCAACTGCCCCAGACTGGCATGGTTGCCAGTGGGTTGCTGGGCCTGGATGGTGGGGACAATCAGATGATGGGTTCTAATCCCTTTGTTCCTAGGGCTGGTCAGGTAACGTCCATGTGTATCATTTTCCTCACCTGTAAAACTGGGGCTTTTCATAACCTGACCCCACGCTTACCTATCTGGGCTTGTTTCCCATGACCCTCTCATTTAAACCCTCAGTGCCAACCATCCCAAACTCTTTGCCATGCACTCTAGGACCTCCTCCAAGTTTTTCTCCTGTTTGCCATGCCCTTCGTTACACATTCTTTGTCCCATGATTAAGTCAGTGCTTGCACGTAGCTAAAGGATTGAAAAATGCTCTTTGAGTTAAAAAAAAAAAAAAAGAACTCAGTTAAACTATAATGAGCATTTAAAATTGTAAGGACGATGTAAAGACACTAGGAAATTTAAGATCTAACAGTGGGAAAAGATATGTACAAAATAGCTGTGCTATAACACAGGACATGATAGATCATTATGAAAAACAGATTCTCCATCCACAACATTTCTCATACTAACTACCCAGAGTTAGGGCAGACCCCCCAGGTTAAGGGCTCAGTCCTACAAAACCGAACCCACGTCAGACACAAGCCTCAAGTCCGGGCCTCCAGTACTTCTGACTGACTGGCTATAAATCGGGCATTCCCGTGACCCCCCTCTTCAGAGCTGATAATTTGGTAGAACAGCTCACAAAGGATATTTTAAAGGATACACATATGACAAGATCCAGAAGGGTCCTGAGCACAGGAGTTTCTGTCCCTGTGGAGTTTGGGGTACGCCACCTCCTGGCACTGAGAGGCATTCTTGTTCACCAACCCAGAAGCTCTCTTAACTGTGTTGTTTATTGTTTTTATGGAGGCTTCATTATGTAGGCATGATTGACTAACTCTCAGGCCCACTGGTGATTAAGTTGGTGGGGGGCGGGGTTGGTTGGGGGGTGGCTGAAATTTTCCAACCCTCTAATCACATGATTGTTTCCTCTGGCAACCAACCCAAAACCTCCAAGAGTCACCTCATTAGTGTAAACTCAGGTGGTTAAAAGGTGCTTATAATGAATAACAAAAGACATTCCTCTCATCTCTACCATTCGGGAAATATCAAGGGTGTTGGAAGTTCTATGCCAGGAACCAGGGATGGAGACCAAATATATATATATACACATATATGTATTTCTTACTATATCACGATCACATAATAGAAAACCAGATCTCTTGTTTTTTTTAATTGAGTTATAGTCATTTTACAATGTTGTGTCAATTTCCAGTGTAGAGCTCAATTTTTCAGTTATACATGAACACACATATATTCATTGTCGCATTCTTTTTTGCTGTGAGCTACCACAAGATCTTATATATATTTCCTTGTGCTATACAGTATTATTTTGTTTATCTATTCTACATACGCCTGTCAGTGTCTACAAATTTCGAGCTCCCAGTCTGTCCCTTCCCACCCTCCTCCCGCCGGCAACCACAAGTTTGTATTCTATGTCTGTGAGTCTGTTTGGGATCATAAAGACGGATAAGATTAATTCTGGCTGAAGGCTGGGAAAACATTCCTGAAGAGGGGTCTTAAAAGATGGATAGAATAGACTCACTGGAGTATGAGCCCCAGTAGGACAGAGTCTGAGTCCACCATTGCTCCTCCCAGCGAATGATGGAATGATTTGGAAAGTAGGTATGTGTGTGTGTGTGTGTGTGTGTGTGTGTGTGTGTGTGTGTGTGTGACGGGGGGATGCGTGCAGCCATCAGCAGCAGACAGTGTTCTGAGCGAAGGAAGTGAAGTAGGAGCGTAATGAACTTGCTTTTGTTCTCGTTTCAGGTGATTAGAAGAAGTTTACATTGGCTGGCCTGGCATCAAGAGAAACTGCCCAACTTTACTCGTGGAGGTCAACCATTATCTATTCAGGTTTTCAATACTGCTCTGGTCATTGGGTTATAAATAAGAGCCCCAGAAACTCTGAAGTTCTCTCAATTCTTTGGAACATATACACAGAAATTTCAATACTAAGGTGCATATACACAGAAGTTTCAATACTAAGATCGTGTAATTCTTCTGGAGGCGCCTCTGTTCTCAGGTAAAGAACAGGGCTTGGAGAGAAAGCTAAAGATGTCTTTCTGTGCCCTCATGCCTGTCACTCACACAGCTGGTGACTGCTCCCTGATTCAGCAGATTTGACTGAAAGCCTGAGATATAGATAAAGGTTCCACATAACCCTTTAACACAGAGTTCATTTCTATTTTATCAGAAATGATTTTGTGCTGCTCCACTATTTATCATTTACAGAAAAAAAAACAGTTAACCTAAATCTCATTCTCTTTGGGGAAGATTGATTAAAATTAGTGGACATTTAGCAGATGGCACTGAAGGTGAACAGACCCCTGGGGAGGAGGAAGAAGGAATTCAGGAGTGAGAAATGCTCTAGCAAGCCAGCAGTTTCCCACAATAAATAAATGCTAGCATTTTTCTTTAGGACTTTAGTTCCTAATATTGACATGAAAAACCTTCCTGAACTGAAGATTTACACATTCCAACTGGTAATTAAAGTTCCATAAGTGTGTTATGTAGACTGATTCAAGGGATGCATTAATAAGCCACAGTTGGAAGTCATCCTCCCATTTTCCATCTTTCACTTATCTACATCCAACCACCCTTCACGGCCAGTTTCTTTATGAAGACTTTCCTAATAATTTCAGCTTCCATCCATCATTTCTCTCACTCCAAAATCCTACCGTCTGTACCACCCATTAAGTACTTAGTCGTGGACAACCTTCAAATGGTATTCAAATTTTTGGGTTCTACACTTTGCATTTACCATAGCCATTTGCACAGCCCATACAAATAGTAGGTCCTCAAAATATCTGTCAACTATTTCTCATTTTAATAAAAAAGAAAATATCACTAATCTTGTCCCCCAGCATGCTGAGATTTATTTAAGTCAACCCCACATGGTACACTCAGAAAGGGGTATCTTTCCCTTTTATCATCGCTTTTACTGAAGATACCGTTCTCAGCCTTGCTGCTCTGAACCCAGAGGTGTGCATTCAGCATATTCAGAAAAATTCTGGAACACCAGGGCCAAACGGTCTGCCCGTGGCTTCACCCTGGTGCCCAGCCGCTTACCTGATGGGTGCTGGGTAGCGCAAGGTAGAATGATGGCTGTGCCTCTCTCTTCAGTGACTCTGGACAAGATCGCCAACGCCCTAGGCTGTGGGCAGGGACAGCGAAGAAAGGGGGACCCCCGTCCCTGCTGAAGGTGAAATACGCTCTGTGAGCCGCCCCGAAGAGAAGGATGTGGCTGAGAAGAAGCGTGCCGCCACTTGTGGAGAGAGACAGCACTTGAAATGAAATGTCTCCCCCTTTTTTGAAGGGGGGGAATTGTGCTTTAATGATCAGTTGGTCTTAATTATTTTTGCTTCAAATAGCAGAGAGATAAAGCTCCTGACAGAAGCCCAAAGCTGAAAGGAAGGAAGTGAAACTCTCCGCAGTGTCCTCTGGCTGCCTGGGCACCTGCTGCCTGGCAGGCTGTTCACCCTGGCTTGCCCGTGGGGTGGTTCCTGTGGGCCAGTTCCTGTGGGCCACTCAGTCCCCTCCTCTCTGTCAGGTGGCTGCTTTCAGCTTCTCCCCAGGAGTCCTCTACCAGGCCATCTGGAGCTAGGGGACAAGCTTCAATCTCCCTTTGAATTCTGCTTTGAAATCTGCCTATTCCTCCCTTCATCGCCCCCCGCCCACTCCATCTTGGTCACAGGCCTAAAATGAATGTCATTGCTAAGAGATAATATTCATCAAGAGATAACGTATCTAAATGTTAAAAACTTGATGGAGGAATTGATGTCTCTTAACATTCAGATTTATGACTTCACTCAGGACTCACAAAGTGTAGCATCCACTTGAATCTACCAGATTAGGTGTAAACAGTAGGTCAAATGCCAAAAACTCATCAAAGCCAGAAATGTGAATTCGTACAAATGCTCCATCCTCCTCCTCCTCCAGCCAATCAGTCACCAAATCCTGCTAATTTAACTCTGCAAATATGTCCTGAATCTCTCCGCTTCTCTTCATCCCTAGTCAAGACCCCTAGCATATCCATCTTCTAATTTGGGCTTCACCTTTTGCCCAGAGCCATCCACCCAAGAGGCAGATGTGATGCTGTCAGTCTGTTGCTGAGCACTGCAATGGCTCCTCCTCACCTCCCGTCGTACCAAGCCCTCTCTTGCAGGCCCCTGGCTCTCACTTTGTTTTCTAATGACAGCCACTGCTGATGGTGCTGCGACTCTGGCAGTCTTTCACACCTTTGTGCTTTACCTAATGCTGTTCACTCCGTCTGGAAGGCCCTTCCCACCTTTATTCACCCCACACCTCCTTCAAGACTCAGTTCAGGCATCACCTCCTCCAGCAAGTCTTCCCTGAGATCACACATAGGGTTGAGTGAAGCTCCGTGTCCCTGTGTGCAACTGTCTTATCATCTGCCACATTACAGCGAATATATTGTTTCCAAATCCATCTCCTGCACTACGCTGAGAGACTGGAGAGCATTTTGGTATCTCTGGTACTAGGTTTGCGGTGGGCTCTCAAGTATATTTGTGAAATAAATGAGTGTTGGCTACTTAACAGAAGTGTTGTTTAGTCAACACATTGGGGGAAAAAAATCTGTCTTATGGGGCTTTCACTCTCAAGAGGAAGACAGAGGTACCCAACTGCCAACCCCTGACCCCCGATGTTGTGAGGCACTCTCAGGAGGGTCCTGAGGCAGTGACAGGTTCTAAAGACAGTTGCCCTAATGCTGCAAATGGAGGAGTCTTGTCATAACCGGCAGGTCCAAGAGAAAGAGGAGAAATTGCAATGCTACCCCCAGCACTTAACTTTGATGGTTGATGACAACCTACCTCCTAGGAAGGAAGGCAGATCCAAGCCGAAGGGGTAGCGGGAGCCGGGCTCACCTCCCCAAGAGACCCGGACCCCTGGAGGGGTAGAATCTTCCATCTTTAGGGGCTGCCACCCAGGAGGGCCAGCAGCACCTCAGTGATGAAGCTCAGAGGAGCTAAGAAAAGTATTGTCATCACTTGGATGATGAAACTAGAATTGGTTTGCAGCACTCTTTGGAAATTGTGACATTTACCACACTGTTAGTTGGCTTTTAGACCCGTGAAAATTGTTTGTAATAAAACGTTTACATTTATGTATCATTTTTTTTCCCTTGAACTGCTGCTTAAGGCTCTGGGAGTCCCAGAGCAAGATGTTACAAGTTGTCACACCGGGTACGTGAAAAAAGCTGGGGAAGAGGCGGAAGCCAGAGCTCAGTGGAACTGGGTGTACCAAGGGCCAGGCAGAGCTAGGTGAGGGTGGGGTCCGTGCGGCTCCGAAGGTGGAGACAGCTACCCTGGAGGGAACATGTTACTCATAAACCTTCTGAAGAGTGTTGCCCGGATGGCAGTGGCAAGGCAATTAAACAGCTGTGGACAGATGTGACCTAATTTACTGGCCTTTCCTGTTGTCTTTGGTGGAGCCGTTGCCGTAGCCTAACCTACAACTAAGAACGTGTTCGGTGGGGTGCAAGGTGGGGGGGTTGCTGGGAATAGGGAAGAAACTGAGGTCCTTGAGGAAGAAGTCACCAGCAAGCAGGCCACGCGGAGGGTGGCCAGATCCTGCATAACAGACGCCCCCACGGGGAAGACCACGGTCCTCAGTCCCCCTGCCGAGCCACAGCTCTGTGTCTACCGTAAAGAGTGAAGCACCCAACACCCACTACTAGGGGACGACTTCCAACAGACGGCGTTCCCATTTGGCCTGCGGTGATCCTGAAGGGGGCTGCAAAGTGCAGCCTCAAGTGCTAATGCAGGGCTTCAGAGACTCCGACTGTAACAGAAAAGAACAAATCTGACTCCATATTAGATCTGATCCTTTGGCTTTAACCCTGTGCCCTGTTTCCTAGGCTCAGTCTTGCTAGTTCTGCACCTTTCATAAAACAGTGTTGCCTTTAGGCTGAAATCTACAGGAGAGCCTATTCTCAAGGCTCTGACCTTTAAGGATATTAACACTTTTCCATTCAGCTAAAGATAAGAAGTTGCAGAAAAGAAAATAACACTTGTTTGTTGGAGGATTTACAGGGAAACCATGACCTGACCCACGTGGACAGCTGCAAGAACAAAAGATTCCGTCACCAAGAAGTTTGCAACAACCAAGCACACCCCCTCCCCTTTTTAGTATAAAAGGAGCCTGAATTCTGACTTGGGTAGGATGGTTCTCCAGGACATCAGTCTGCCATCCCCTCGGTATGCTGGCTTTCTGAATAAAGTTGCTATTCTTTGCCCCCGACACCTCATCTCCCGATTTACTGGTCTGTTATGAGAAGAGCAGGAGGAGTCTGGACTTTGTAACAAGACCAGCTCTCAAGTGTGACGATCCAAAAGTCATGCTTATCTACCTTATGGCATCCGGAAGAAAGGAAGAGGACCACACATAAAACACATGACAGAAATGTTTAAAATAGGCTGTAAAAAGTCCTGCAGTTTAAAAGCTTAAAAATGGAAACAAAAAACCTACATTGCTGTAGTCTGGGCTCTGACACAATTTACATCAAAATGCTGGCTGTTGAGGGGATTTAATTAAGACCCCCGGGATTCTCCTGAGGCCACCCCGGAGGCTTTGTGGACTCTGCCTGCAGGACCCCTCCGTCCCCGGGTCGCTCCTGCCTGTATCCCAGCAGCACCTCTGCGAGGCTCAGTGAGGGGCTGAAGAACAGCAAGTGGTCAGCAGCAGGAACAGGGGGTCTTGTCACGAAGCTGGGTCCCATGGGCAGCCTTTGGGTCTCTCCTGGCCTGTGAACCGATTTGGTGTGGCTGTGGGGGCTGAGCTGATGGAGATCACAGGGGGTCTCAAGCTGACCCCCATGCATCATAGCAATCTGTGATCGCCATTCCCACATCCTCTCAACTGCTATTCAACTCCCTTAAGCTAAGGAATTAGCGTCCCTTCCAATCCGCACATTGCCACACGCCTCCATCATCTTGTCTCTGGATCGGTTCACCTGCAGAGCCACAGGACACGCTGTACAAGTGCCACCTGGGAAAGAGTCCTGCGTTAGTCTCACACTCGATCCTGGCGTTACTATGGTCTTGAGGCATTTTGAGAAAAGAGAGACATAAGGATAATGATACCTCATCTGGGAAAGTAAGGATCATAATATCTGCTCTTTCTACATTAAAGGATATTCGAGAAGATCCAGTGAACATGGTAAGCTTTAAAGTACGGCAGACATTTCAAAAGTCACCAGTCACATATTCCCGAATAATAACAATCAGCGAAGACACAGTGCTAACTCCTTCTCTTTCTTTTGACCAGTTTGTAGCGAATCCAGGCTGCATTACCCTTTCAGAAACTCTTCAGGTTTCCACGTTGTCCATCTTTAGCCATGCCCTAGTTTCTCACATCAAATATGAGCACTCAACAGCCAATGTGAATAACCAGGGTTTGGTTCAAGGAAGCGAGTTCAAAGCCAGGATCGAATCACCTCCTGGATATTTATAGCATCTCTGCTTATGTGGAACCACACTTAGTGGGCAGTAAAACAAAACAAAAACAACAAAACGTGAAAAGCAATTCTTCCACTTGTCCGACTAAACAGCTCCAAGGGCAGAAGGTCCTTTTGATCCTGCCAAGCGACTTCCAAGTGGGAAAGTACTAGAAACAAGACATGTTACATTTGTGCCAGGCATAGCCTTCTCAACTGTCCTTTACTAGGACTTCAGGCTCTCCCTTCCCAAACCACAGGATTTCCTGAGAAATCAAAGGTCCCTCAACTCAGGTAAAGGAGTGTCATGTAGAAAAGATGTGACAGGTGAAGTCACGACCCAATGCCCAGGAAGCCAGGACAGGATCCCTTACTGCATATTAGAGTCATCTGGGAGTCTTAAAAAACACCCATGCCCAGCCTGATCAGAGACCCATTCAGCTGGAACGTCAGGGTGGGGCACGACATGGGGCGTTCTGAGAGTTCTCCAGGTGGCTGTCATTTCAGCCAGGGTTGAGAATCTCGGTCTTGGCAGAAACTGCAGCCCAAGACTTGTCATCACGGAAGCCAGGCAGTCACATCAAATGTATCTTAGGGCACAGGTAGACATACAGAGAGGAGAAGCAGGGTGAGTACGGATAAAAGTACCGTCTCCTCCTGTTAAGGTGACTCTCAGTGATTGCCATGCCAACAGTATGTCACCTTGAGCTGATCTGGGTGGTCCACAGCCCCTGCTTAGAAAATCCACCAGTAAGTTTCCCTCGGGAGGTGCTACAGATTGGATGCCTGATCCTAGGGCAGCCCATTCACAGACTGGCTAGAGATGCATCAGGTGACCCGGCATAATGGCCGTGAGCATTGGAATCTGGACAGAGAATGTGGAGTCGGCCAGTTGGAAAATGCAGCAGCAAGAGGCCAGGGAATCAAATGCATCCTAGAAGGACAGTGAGGACTGTGACAGGCAAGCAGAGTAGCTGGTCCTTAGACTGGTCTTGGTTCCCCAAGAAGGCCTTTAAATTCCAGCCTACATGTAACCTTTCTGCAAAGCCCTCTCTATTTAAGGTGCCCTGAGTGAGACTCTTCGTCTCCACCCAAAGACCCTGACCCACCCAGGCGTGATGGAGACAGACCATGGCACAGGAAAGCCATCCAGAAAGAAGGGGAGAAGCCGCAGCATAGAAAAGCAAGAGCAGAATAGGACAACTCCCAAAAGGTGCAGAAGCAAGAGACAGAAACTGTAAAAGTGTTAGGTAGTTAGATAAGTGGGGGCACCGGGCAGATGGGTGGAGGGGAGGGAGCATGGTCTGGAAGATGGTGTTATGCCCGCTTCCAGCATAAAGGGGCTTTACTTCCTCTAAACGCGTGCCAGCAAGGAATCAGTTAGAACCCTACAGACGCAACTGCGCAGTAGCGAGAAACTAACCAGACGTGGGCTGATGCTCATCGTGTTATAATTAACATTGGGGTTTAGCCCCCACCGTGGGCTTTTCTGGGTACGCCATGGGTAAGGACATGCGCAAAGGGGGCAAACACGACTAAGCATTCCAGGGTCAAGAACTGTCAATCAATGAAAAGACCACCTTTAAGCAAGGGGATTAAAGGAGGGACAAACAAAGGCCACTGCTTTTCCTCCCGTTCTTGAAGGTGTACTTTTCCTTTCCTAATAAATCCTTTCCTAAATAAATCCTTCAAAATCTTCCGCTGCACAATGCACTGTGTCTCTCGACTGTATTCTTATCTTTCGGGTAAGATAAGAACTGGGGTCTTTTCCCTTCCCCTTTTGGGGTAACAACAGAGCAGAGTGGGCATGAACAGTAAATAGTACAGGATAAATGGAAAGAAAACTCATGAGAATTTTCTGGCAGGGAAGCAAAGCCTCAGCAACAGAAGACTGGGCAGTGAGAAAAAGCAGTCTCTAAAGGATGACAGAAGAGGACAAGAGGACAAGAAACTGTCCTTTCCCTGTTGTGCTCCATGCTACTGGGAGCTGACGCCTACCCGTAAGCCAGTTCGCTGCTTCCAGCTGGCTTCAGCCGGGCGCTGGCAGGACACTGGAGCGTGAGAAGGGAGAAGTCAGGGTGCTTCTCCTCCTCCCTCTGCCTCATACAGAGCTTCTGGCAGTGACTATCTCTCCCAGGTCTCTAAATCCCAATAAAGGCAGGCCACGGTCCCAGTTCCTCTTGGGGGATCCTAGCCAGTAGGGCTTGGATAACACCATCTGCTCCCCTTTTCTCTCTAACCAGTGGTGTGTTCGAGCTGGCTTGCACTGGTTTACAAGAGCAGAATATGTAAATATTCAGGAACGTTGTGAGCTGCTTGTTAAACTGTTGCTCACTTAAGATTGGCCAATGCTGCAAATCAAGGCTTTTTCTCCAGGAGAGTCAGTTACCAGCACTCCCCTGCCTCCAGGCTTCCTGTAGCTGCCTATCCACCGATCTCCCATCTCCAGTTGCCTCGCTGTCCCCTGATCGGTTTCTCTCCCTCTTTTTATCACCCATATAACCAATTCACTGCACTACGCTCTGTTTTAAATACCTAGTAATTTATGTTTTCCTGGTGGGACCCTGAGTGATAAGCAATGATCCCCTTGAAGCGTCTTACCTGTTCCCCTGGGAGCGGTAAACATTAAGTCCACAACATGCGTGGTTTTAATTTTGTTTGCTGGTTTGTCTAGTAATTCTGTTCATCGCTTATCCTTGTGACTAAGAAATTTTTAAAGCAAATTGGTTTTGCTAGAAGTTAAAAATGTATACCACCCTAGCAGGGTATTGATTTGACCAGGCGAAGAACCAAATCTAAAAGACAATCAGGTTACTTGACGGGGAGATCTCAAGATGAACGGTCTACCCTCAGCTGGATTTGCTACCTGGCATCGAAGATGGGAAGAGGAAGGAAACTGAAACACGATCCACAATCTATGTGCACTAACATATGTATAACAGACAACCACTCTTCTCTGTACAAAAGCCTTTTCCCTGCAATTTCCTTCTTAAGTTTCATGAAAGCTGATGCTGGAGGGTCTGCCTCATCAGCTCCTTGTTGTTGGTGGTATAGTCTGGCTGTTCCACAGCCCTTTCTCTAAAAGGAATAATCAAGGACCCCGGCAGCAGATGAAAATAAGTGGTTCCAGGACAATTTCTAGCTACTTGGGGGAAAAAAAAATCAACTTACATAATTATCCTACCTTATAGGCAAAATATACATCGGATCTAATGAAAAGTTAAATTTTAAAAAAGATTTTAAAGACTAGAGGTAAATGTTAACCTAATTTCTAAATGGGAGTACTTTCTCATCTTAAAAACAAAAAGAAAACTCGGTACATTTCATTATATTAAAATGAAAAAGAAAAACAAACTCTATTCTCAGGTGAATAGAAGTTAAGTGCAAACTGAAAACTGAGGAATATATTTGTAATAAATAGGACAAAAGTCAATTTCCTTGGTGTACAGAGAAACATACAAAGCAATAAGAGAACACCACACCGAGACTCTGTGTCAGAAAGTCTGTTTGCCATCTAGAATCCATTCTCCCTAGTTGCCCTCTTTTCTGGTTTTGTTGTGGGCATCAAAGTGTGCAGTCCCAGGGGATGGATCATGAATAATTTAAGCCCAACATTTGAATTCTATTATCTGATTTCTCAATACCCTTGCAGCAAAGGGTGGCCTTATGACCTGGGTCTGTCAGTGAGACATAAGAGGAAATAGGCGAGGACAGCAGTTGTTAAGCTTTTATTTCTATAATAAAAGGGATAGATGCAGTTGGCTCCACCCTCTCGCCTCTCTTCCTGCCTTGAACATGGATGTGATGTTTGGAGCAGCTGCAGCCATCTTTCATTGCTGCATCCTGACACCCTAAACCACTAACCCAGCCAGCAACTGCCTACATCCAAGTGTCATTTTTTTTTTTGAGTTGTAGTTCTTTACAAAATCTTTTGTTAAGCAAATGATTTGTGAATATTTTCTTCCAGTCTGAAGCTTGCCTTTTCATTTTTTTTCTTTTTTCTTTCAATAGACTTTACTTTTTTAGAGGAGTTTCAGGTTCACGGCAGAACTGAGCAGAAAATAGAGAGTTCACACACAGCCCTCCCTACCCACACATACATACTCACCTACCCTCCACATCCCTCATCAATGCGGCATATTTGGTACAATCGATGAACCAACATGGGCACATTATTATCAACCAAAGCCCATAATTTACTTTAGGGCTCACTCTTAATGTTGTACATTCTATGGGTTTTGACAAATGCATCATGACATGTAGCCACCACTATAGTATCCTACAGAATACTTTCATTGCCCTAAAAATCCCTTGTGCTTCACCAAATGTCTTGTCATGTCAGAAAAATGTATTCCCAATTTGTTAAAGCCATGATTAGATCTGTTATTTGTGACAAGAAGCATTCTGAACATAAAGTCTGAAATACAAATGGGCAAAGGTATAAACAGATCATTTGTAATCATGAAATGTAGAAGAGTAGTAAATATAGAGACTCCTGTTATAGCGGTTTACAGTCAATTATTTAAAAATGTCGATCAGCTTTACTGTTATGTGTTAAATTGTGTCCTCCAAGAAAGATATGTTGGAGTCCTAATCCCCAGTGCCTCCGAGTATGACCTTATTTGGAGTTGGGGACTTTACAGAGGTAAACAAGTTAAAGTGAGGACATGAGGATGGGTTCTGATTCAGTATGATTAGTGTCCTTATGAAAAGGGCAAAATTTGTAGACCAGTGGCAGAAATGCACACAGGAAGGATGCCTCGTGAAGACTGAAGTCACACTACCATGTGCCCAGGAACCACCAGAAGTTGGGAGAGGCCTGGAACCTGTTCTTCCCAAGTGCCTTCAGAGGGAGCGTGGCCCTTCCTGACACCTGGAGGCAGATCTTTTGACCTGGAGAACAGATCTGGAGAACAGAGCAGTGGTTGCCAAGTTACTCTCTCCTCACCCCGCCAGTCCCCTCCCTCCTTCAACTGCCACGACATGCACTGTTTTAAAGCCGAAACTAAGGCAAACTTGATATAAACATAAAACCCCACAACGTTTCTTTGGGAAGTGGGGAGTCTGGTGGTCACAGCAGCCTCTAAATTCCTCTCTCATCATTGGAAAGCCTAACACACAGAGGAAGGGGGAAGCTGGCTCCTGTGATATGCCAAGTTGGTATTTTGAGTACAACCTGTAAACAGGACCAGGGGCAAAGCAAACAAGGAAACATTCCTGAGAAGGGGAGTGAAGTGAGCCCTGGGCTCTCAATTTTATGACCTGTGCAGTTATTGACTGCAGAAAAGCAGACCTGAATCACGTCAGGTTCTCAGGTTAGCCAGCTGGTTCTCAGTTTTCAAACCCAAGTGTACTAACAGGAAGGAAAGTATCTTCTGACTAACCTTAACCTGACCTTGTCCGTCACGTGGTTTCCCTAGATCTGTCCTTCCTTGCTTTGTACACCCTCACGGAAGTAAGTTAAGGTCCACTTAATTAGGAACTGAGTACCTACTAGATGTGTGAGGCTTTCCATCCCTAACACAATCCTTGACCACAAGGAACTTGAGACTGATGTTCTGAAACCAACTTCCCCATGAATACATTAACGTTAGAAAATGTTATGAAGAAAAGAGCAGGAAAACATTCAGATATTTTTTAAAACAAGTATTTGAGAAGTCATATCTATGAAGGGAAACAAATAGTCATTTTGCTTGTGTTTATGATCAAAAGAAATAGTCATTATTTTAAAAATAGTCTATGGCAATTTTAAGAAAATAATACTGAAATGGTTACAGTGCCTTTAAATACCACATCCAGGAGACAACCATCTTAACAGTTTGGAGTATAGCCTTACAAAATGCATACACGCCTCTTTATTTTTTAATTTTAATTTTATTTTTTTAAAAATTAAAAAAAAATTTTTTCAGGGGGAGGTAATTAGGCTTATTTATTTATTTAATGGAGCTACTGGGGATTGAACCCGGGGCCTTGTGCATGCTAAGCATGCGCTCTACCGCTGAGCTGTACCCTCCCCCTCATATATGCCTCTTTAAAAACAAAAACAGTTACCTGCAATTTTTCCTATAGTGGTCTCCCAATATCCATTAGATCCTTTTCCTTAATAATAACATCCCTAACTTTTAGTTGGGCATATGACTCCCTAGAAGTGCATGTGCTTTATTTTCGTGGTCAGTGAATAGCAAGAGCTTTAAGGTAAACAGATGTCAGTGCTCGCTCTGTTACAGGCTGGGTGGGCAATGGGCGGGTAGGCACTTTAACTTCATTGTAGGAGACAGAGCTGCGCAGTGATTAAGTGATGACGGAGTTCACCAGTCCCCTAGCAGTATCCACTCAGTCAGGTTACCTATCCCTCTAAATTTCTTCTGTAGGATGCAGATTAAAAGTCTCTCTTAATTCATTAAGTTGTTGTGGGAAATAATTAAATGAGGTAATGCACATGAAGAGTTTGGCACAGGGCAGATGCTCAACGAATGTAAGCTATTATTACTGTTGCTATTCGCCTTTGAAAAAGATTTTTAAAAAATACCTGCTTTATCAGATTAGGATGAGGATAAAACGAACAGACATGAAAGACTTTAAAAGCTAAAAGAGTAATAATGTCACAAAGCCTAAGAACACTGCTCCCCAGCCTTGGGATGTGGAACTGCAACATTACAGTAATTACACGTGCCCTGCCCCTGGAGACCAATCAAAACAGTAACTAGACAGGAGAGTGTGTCTGAGAGAAAGCACTCCCCTTGGTTTAAGGGAATTAACTCAACTGGATGTTATCAAAAGTGCAGGTGACCTCCAGGCAGTTCTCAGGGTCCCTTCCCCAGCCACACAGGGCTCCCTGAGGGCAAGCTACACTTACTTGAATTCTTCATCTTATAGGGTGTAGACACCAACCAAAAACTTTCATAAACTGAAGCCATTTGGGACAGAATTTCTATGCTGTATTCTCAGGGCCAGCACAGTGTCTGGCCCATAGCAAATGCCCAATTAACAGGCGCCTGATGTTTCTGGAGAGGCTATCCTAGCCAGAGGCAGATTTACCAACTAGGAGAGGAGAGGGCAGACAGAAAGCCTCGGAGAGGCAGGAGATTTGCGCATCTGGCTTTTAATCTCCACAGGGTGCTGCAGCTTCCACCCCCACTTTGCCACCCTGATGTACACAGTGCCCCTCAGCACCAAGCCGCAGCTCAAGGACACTAGTGTAAATCAAAACAGCTAAGCTCTGGAAAACTTTCCGGGGCTGCAATCTTGTCACTGAGCAAAGATAGTCAAAATCCAGGCATGCCATTTTTCAGCTTGATTACACCGGGTGCTGTGACATCATACACTTTATGAATTTTCTGCAACAGGAAAATAAGCATTTTTGGATGTATTGGTGTCACTTCTGTGGCCGACTAGTTGACATAATTTCTTCGCACCTTCTATTTCGGTTACATTTATGAGATGGGGTGGTGGGGGTGACAGGTAGGTAGCTGTGTTTTTCAAAGACTTGTAGAAAGGAAGATGCTTTTCAGATTTTATACTATCTATTTATTTATAGTATTTGTGAATATATGTATACAAACACACATACACACATGCGCGCCCACATACGTATTTCCTCCAAGGTGTCAGAGAAGTATGGGCGAATTTTTCACCCACCAATAAGTTGTGATTCAAACTCTTAGCCATTCTTCTTCACCGCAGCTAGAGCTACCGACTGTGCGAGGCCTGAGAAGTCACACCCAAGTAAATACTTCCAGGAAAATTCCTTTCCGTAACTGACAGATGGGGAATTTAGTCATAATTAACTGACTTTCCAAGTACTTCTGCAGCTCAGATCCCAGACTCACGGGACAAAAGAGGGTAAATGTAACATAGAGATTATAGTGAGTTACAGGGTTCAAAGGAGGGAGAAATCCTGTTTGGCTGGGAGGAGGGTATTGGGGACTGAGAAGAAGGTGGAAAAAAAAAGAGATTGAGAAGTGGGGACAGAAACTAGGGGCTGCGGAAGCCTCTGACTCCAGCCAGTGCAGACCATTAATTCCTCCATCTAGTACTTACAGGGGGCCCATACAGGCGGGCACCTTGCATCTGTGGTGTCCCTCTCCTCTAAGCCATGAAACCCTACACCCGTCCCCTCATCTGCCTTCCTAGAGCCTCAGGAGGTGGCATGTGCCCAGCATTCCTGCCCAGGCTACCATGCGTCCCTACCCCCAGGTCTGACTTCCTCTCCTGGTGATGTCCAGCTTGTGGGCAGCAGAGCCCAGCCCCCAGCTGTCAGGGCAAGCTCATGCCTTTCAGCAAACATTCACTGGATGCTCACCATGGGCCAGGAGCTGCGGAAGGCCTTAGCGGTTCATGGAAAGGAGAAGCATAGATTTTTGCTTTTTCACTTCTAGTTGCTGTGCGCATGCCCAGATGCCCTGAAGAAACTGAAATAATAACCTAGGTACTATTTTGTGTGCTGCTTTTTCACAGAATAATGCCTCATACAGTTTTCCCCCATTGCATCCGTGATAAGCTTGAGGTGTCTACAAAACAACCAAGGTAGTCAGAAATACAGAACTAAAATATCCTACTGGATGGGACATAATGATGTCTTCATAATGGTCCTTTGTAATGACTCCATTCTTACTCAGATTTGATTTCCCACTATTTTGCTATTCAAGGCAATACCGCAATACCCAGGAGTATATGTCTTGTTTTTCCTCTATTAAATTGTTTCCTCAGGGAAAAATATGGTATAGTGGAAAGAATATAGGTTTTAGAGCCAGATGGATGTGGGTTCAAATTCTAGCTCTGCCACTTATGAGCTATGTGACTTTGGGCAAGCTCCTTAACCTTGCTAGATTTCAGTTTCTCTTCTGTGCAAAGTCATTAACAATACTTATCCAAGGGACCGTTGCAAGGACTGTTCAATGGTGGGTGAAGTAATTTTGAGATGGGTCTGGATTTGAATTCTAGCTTTGCTGCTTAACTTGGACAAGACACTCAACATTTTTACATTGTTTCTTTCTCTGTGAAATGGAAATTATTGTGTATACCTAATGAGGTTATTGGGAGGATTAATTATAATTGAATATACATATAACATGTTTAATACAGTGCCTAGGATACAGTAAGGGACCAATAGATGTTAGCTATATTATTATCACAGTAATTACTATTATTACATAAAAAGGCAGCACTTTTAGGTGTTGGTGTGGCCATCTTCTCCACCTCAATCTCCCACTAGTGAGAAATAGCCAAGAACTGGACGACTGGGTCAAGGGAAAGTCATATCTTTATAGGTGTTGCCATATTGTTCACCAAAAGGATGATTTTCAACTTACAGCGCCACCATGCAGAATCTGTCCATTTCACTCCAACCCTCACCCACAGTTTTTCTGTTATTTTTAAAGCTTAACCATGGGAGCTTGAGGTTACTTCTATTTTCTTTTCTATTTTATTACTCTTCTATTTTCCAATATGTTTTGTTTCCTGTTTGGGTATCTTCTAGAGTGAATGATTTATTTCTATCTCCTGCCTATTTATCCATTTGAATCTTGGTGTTTTTCTTAAACATTTGAATACACTCTTTATATGTTGGAAACAGTATAATATTTAATGCAAATACTTTCCCAGTAAGCTGGAGCCAGAGAGGTCCGGTACCATGAGGGAGGATCAGGGGAGAGCTCAGTGTGTTCAGGAGCGTTCCTAGAGGTCCTTGCATGATGAGCTCAACTAGTTTTGTGTCGTTGATACCCATCTCCGAACACCTCTGGTCTTGCCTGATACTGTATTTCTAACTGCAGGCTATGTCTTCTGAGTTGTCTTGCAGACAGATCCAGGCCATCATAGACAGGCCCCAAGCAGCAAACCTTCAAACCCTCTGCATCTAGCCCCCTCCCTTATTGTCCCAGCGAGAGATCTGGAGACTGCTTCTCAGTATAGCATAAAGGCCTCCGAGAGGCTTTCAGACAAGCCTGCTGCACTTTCTCCCAAGTAATACTCTCAGATTGTAAGTCATTTGTCCTGATTTTTGATTAGGAAAATATGATGACCAAAAATGAGCAGAAGAGCCAAGCTGACATGTCATCTCAGGCCTTTTCCTCATGCCAGTACCTGCCGGTGAGCAGAACAGTCACATGGAGACTGCTCTCTAGTGACAGGTATCTGACAGTGGGACCCAGCAATCAACCAGGGGAAAATAAAGTACTAGAAGTAATTTAGCTCAAGGGTCTGCTTTCCTTAAATCATTTTTATATTTTAATGGCGACATTTTCTTAAATTGATGGGGTAATTATTTTTCATAGTTTGTTTAATAGTTAACAGTGTTGATTTTGTCTTAGCGTGATGGCTTCTTCTGTTGATGCTCCAGTTAGGATATGAGGGCCACGAAATCAGAAAATGTGTTTTAGCCTTCCTTCTGAGGCCTAGCCCAGGGGGGTTACACAATAAGGCAAGCATCAAGTCAAATATAAAAAGTCAAAATTCCCTGGAAAGAAAATTAAAATAAATGATATTACTATTTCTAAGAACTACAGTTCATGAGAAGTTCATAGGATGTTGCCAGCATCCCAAGTGGAAGCCTCCCTCCCTCCTACTAATGACTAATTCTGCCCTCAATTTCCCCTGAAATATACTGGATCCACTTAAGAAGCTCCATCCTCTCCGGAGACAAGAAACACTCCCAAGAACACACATTGCGAGCAACCACAGCCTCTTAGTCCTTCTGGAGGATGTGTTAAGACAAACTGCATGCAGCTCTAAAGCTCTCCTTCCCAAGGCTGGGTGTGCCTGTGTACACTGCACGTGCACACGTGTGGGTACACACCTGGGTGTGTGTGGGCGTGGACTGTGCTCCTGAGGCAGTTTTGCACCATTTGAGGAAATGATGGAGCCTATTTTAGTAAAGGCAGAGTATGATTGTGTGAAATACACATCTTCAAACTTCAGGTATTCATTTCTCCCCAGAAGAGACATATCTGGGTAGACAGGTGCGGTGGGGGGGGTGCGGGTGGGCAGGCGAGGGGTGCAGGTGGATAGTGGGATGCCTGGAAGGAAGTGGAAACCTAGAAGCTGCCCACAAACCAAATGGCTTTCTAAATTCCAATCAACGCTATACTTTTTGGTCTGAGAGTGACGCCTTGAAATTTCTTCCACAGTCCACTGGAGAAGGCCTTGAGTGGGGTTTATTCCAGGACTGGTGAGAAAGTCTTTAATTCATTCCAGGACTGATCCCAAACTTCCCCAGAAGAAAAACTGGTTAATTGACATCTCAGGCAATTATCTTGATTTCATTCTCTGGTAATGATCCCTCACCTATAATACTACAGAGTAAGGTCAAAGGCGAAATTCCGCCGCCACTTCTTACCCACAGCACCACACGCAAAGGGACCCAGACATTCTAACCACCCGACGCGTTCCAGTCCCAGCCAGGTTCACTCCACACAATTTGGCAAGTTCGTCGAGCTCCAGCCCTTGCGGTGGGAAACACTAAACCGCCAGTGAGGTGCCAGCTCTCCCGGGCCTCGCTGACAGCAGGCGTGGGGTGGAGAGGTGTCTCTGGGGCAGAGAGGGAGTGCACTGGGTGAGGGTGGACCGGCCGGAGGCCTCTGAGCACGTGGGTGCGCGCGGGCCAGGACTGCGCTCCCTGCCCCATTTCACCCGCCGGCCTGGCCCAAGCGCGCGACGTCTGGGGAGCCACCTGAGCGCGCCGCCACCCAGCCTGGACCCACTGCGGCCGATCGCCGCCCTCGTGTCCCGGCCGGGGCCGGGGCAGCTGCCGCAGGACCCACTGGAGAGAAACTTCACGAGGAACGCGCCCCCGCGGCAGTGGCAGGGGCGCTCCCCACCCAGCGCGACCAGAGCTCGCGGGCAAGCCGGCCTGGAACGCGGTGTCTGGAAGGAACCCCAGCCAGGCCTCCCGAAGTCCTTAAGAGCCAGACTCACTGAAGAGTCCCCCAGCCCCGCGCAGGTGCCGCGGGAAAGCTCTGCGCCTCCCTCCGCGCGCTCCCTGCTCCGGGGGCGCCGCGGACGCCCGCCACTGCGGACCCGACCCAGGGGGAAAGGCGTCAGCTCTGTACCTGATCCTGTCCTTCTCTGCCCTCTGGAGCTCCTCATTTCTTTCCAGCACCTGAAGGATCTTCCTGGCTTCTTCATCATTTAAGAAACTGAAATCAAACCCCTGAGGGATTTTCGTCATTTTCTCTACTGTGTGAATTACACTTAAGCCCCTTGGCGCCTCCTGTTACAGTGACATTTTTCAAGCTGTAGAAGCCCAGTTTCGGGAACTTGATCCATTAACCAATGATAAGTCCGCCCCTTTGAAAATCTAAAACCACAAACCTAGGGAACGGCCCACATCTACCGGGCTGATTTTGACAACACCTTAATGACATACTTCTCTCAACCTATCCAACCAAGAAGCAAAATGAATGGCTGAAGGGAAAAAGGGAACCAATCCCATTCCAAGGGGCGGGCCCTTCCACGCCCCCTCCCTCCCCTCCCCCACCCCCTATCGGACTTGTTAAACCAACAACCCTACGTCATTCTGGCCCTAAGTGAGGCCAAGGCTTAAGTGTTGGTTCCAGCGTATTTGTTTTGGCTGTTGCTGTTTGCTCTCAAAACTTGAGTCTGACTAGTAGAAGGAGTGAAAAGGAGAGTTTCACGACGAATCCTTCTTTTCAATAAAGAGCCTATAGGAAATAGAATTATGCTTAGAAGACCTGGAAGAGCTGAAGTCATGATACAGCTGGCTGTGGGCAGATCCGCCCCAAGGCTGAATTTACTGTAACCTTGGAAATGAATTCTTTGCTGAGTCTCCCATCCCTCAGGTGCCCCCAACTCACTGTCCCACAAAAGTCATGCTCAGACTTGAGAAAAATCAAACAAACACAAAACCGTTTATGGTATTTTAAGAGAAGAGATGCCCAAAGGATGGAAAACTAGTTTTCTGTAAGATTTGCTAATCTTAATAAACTGTTTCAGAGATGTAATAAAAGTGCCACTTTAAAACACTTAATCCTGTGACTAAAGCAAAATGTAATCCTATGAAACCACGGAAATAGTTTTCCTAGAAAGTGTTATTCCAAGATGTGATGGGAATTTCTAAATACATTCACATATATACATTTAAAAAGTTATCAAGACTTTTTCAGAAAACATTTTGTTTCTTTTGGCTTCATTCCACATGCAAAAATAACTTCGTCAGATCAACTTTCTTGCCCCATACCCTCAATTTGGTCACTTCTTATGTAGTGGTGATGGTTACTAACATCTAAAATGTACGTCCACGGGTATCATCGCTTTTAATGGCAAATAAGCCCAATAAAGATTTTGCATCTATAACAAAAACATGTGTCAAAAATGGCAATTTATGTTTTGGCCTCTGGATTCACTACTCATCTTGATCACAGTTATTTAAGACACGTCTAGGCAGGTAGCCATTCAAATAACTTTCCGTGGGTGTCGTTTGTTATTTCTATAAAGCAAGAACCAATTCAGTTCAACAATGTTGTACAACACACAGAACTTCTTTATAAGTAATCTCTGCATTAATGATGGTTTAGGAGTGTCTCGTATATATGATGTTTATTCTTTCCTGTTTTTTAGTGTGTTCATTTATTCAGCATACATATGGAACTTTTTTTTAAATTGAAGTATAGTCAGTTTGCAATGCTGTGTCAATTTCTGGTGTACAGCACAACGCTTCAGTCATACATGAATATACATACGTTCATTTTCATGTTCTTTTTCACCATGAGCTACTACAAGATATTGAATGTATTTCCCTGTGGTATACAGGATAAACTTGTTTATCTATTTTATATGTACCAGTCAGTATCTGCAAATCTCCAGCTCCCAGTTTAATCTTTCCCACCCGCCTCCCCCCAATGGCAACCACAAGTCTGTAGTCTATGTCTGTGAGTCTGTTTCCCTTTTATATATAAATTCATTTTTCTTTTTTTTTTCTTTTTTTTTTTAGATTCCATGTATGAGTGCTACCATACTGTATTTTTCTTTCTCTTTCCGGCTCACTTCACTTAGAATGCCATTCTCCAAGGCCATCCACGTTGCTGCAAATGGCGTTACATATGGAACTTTTTAATGTCGGCACTGGGAGGCTCTTATCTTGTTCCTGGTGTATCAGTGAATTGGCTTCAACTAACATATGATAATGCCTCCTATATGAAAGCACTGAAAAAGATAGTCCTTGTCTTTAGGAAGTTTATCATACAGTGGAGGAGATAACACAAATAGAAAAATGACTATAGCATAACATAATCAAAGTATGAAAAAAGTTCTAGAGCACAGAAGGAAGAAGTTAGTTCCAGCTGAGTGGTTCAGGGGAAGGAAATGGTATTTGCGTTGCAACATGAGGGGTCAGATTTCAACAGGAAGAAATGGAGGGTAGCAAGAAGAGATGTGGGAGTCTATTCTAGGCCAGGGAAACAGTGCGTTGAACAGCAGAAGTACACTCTAGGAATCTTCTCCTAATCCCTCAACTCCTCTGACTAATGGCCAAGTGAGTAAAATCTTGGATGCTAGAAAATACAGGGGATCTTCAGGGATTGGTAAACGATGTGTTTAAGCTAGAGTATGCATTCCAAATAGGGGTAATATTGCCTCTAGTGGAGGAAACTTTGGTTCTTGGCGGGTAAAAGCATCTTACTTGTTAAATGAAATACAGACATACACACAGTACATAAACAGATACACAGCATATCCACGGCATTAGATTTTCATGAGATGGATGATTAAGGAAACAATAAAATACTTTAAAAGGCCCCTTGCAGGGACAATAATAAAAAAGATTGAAAAACACTGGGGTAGTGCACAATACATGTAGAGTGAATAAGGCTGAGCCCTGGCTATAAATGAAGAATCAGGACTCCCCTGTGTAAGCAGTGAGGGGTCAATACAGATCTTAAAAATGACAGCAGTAAAGCTGGAGCTGAACATTAAGGTGATGATTCTGGCAGCAGCAGATAAGGAAGAGAAGGGCGAGGATGGGGGCAAGGACATCACTGTGTTGGAATGCCGATGCAGGACAAAGGGGAAGGAGGACCTGAACTGAACCAGGGGGAGTGGGAATAGAAAAGAGGGTTTGAGTCCAGAGATATTGGCTTGACTGGGTAACTCATTGCATGATATGAGGGTTAGGAAACAAAGAGGCGCAAAGATGATGCAAGGTTTCAAGAGAAGTGTTTGAAAGGAGACATGGTCTCTTTGATAATGGGAGAAGCATCTGGTTTATAAAAAGATCAGGAGCTCAGTTTTATACATAAAGAGTTGGAGGTTCCTGCAGTTTATCCACATGGAGATATTCAGCAAAAGTGGAAAATGTGGGACTGGAAAACCTTGAAACAGGGATGGAGGAGTATATTTGGAAGTCATCTACTTAAAGATGATCACCGAAATACTGAGACTACATAAGATGGCCAGAGTGAAGGGTCTGTTACAGAGAGTAGAGGCTGTGTTCAGAACCTTGAATGACCGCCTTGGATGGACCTCAGCTCCCAGGCATGCTTCAGCCCTGGGCTGCTGCACAAAGGGGCATGTGACTGAGAAATTTCTATACTGAGGTTTTATATTGAGAAAGTTACAGGGCATTGGGGTTTCCCTGGAAACCATACAGGCAGTTTCTATGGGGCTCTAAACTTAGTGCTTTTAAAGTAAAAATAAATCTTAAAGGGTTGTTTTATGATCTCATTCAACCAGCTCCAAGCAGCCGTTTTCATCCTTGGTATCTGGTAAACCTGACAACCTCCTGCCCAGCCTCCCAGCTAGAGAGATGCTCATCAGTTTGGTTTTTAATATTAACAGCTAGATGGACAGCAACCATCTTTCAAAATCTCCCATAGTCTCCTGTTTTCTCCAGTCTGTTTGCAAATCCCCAGAGGAAAGCTTAGTTTTTTTTTTTTCCTTCTTCTTTGACAGTTCATCCAGCCAAGAGAAATGCTGATCACAATACTTGCTTGAATGTCTGAACTTTTGTCACCTAAAGTCACTTATGCCCCCAGTAAGCCATTGCAAATCATCTCTGTAGACTGGGGTTGGGTTTTACACAGAGGTAAACAGCAGGCTATGGGTGGGTTTGGGTGAGAGTTTTCAGTTAAACAAGCAAATACGAGTTGGCTTAAATGTAAGATGCAGTAACAGGCCTTTATTAGTAAACAAGAGATGGAAAATTCTGAGAAGGGAGTTTGCACAGGGAGTTCACACAGTTGTTTATTTCAGTTTTCACTTTTCTAGTTGTGCAGTGAATAGCTTGGCCCATCTAGGTAGGAAACTCCCTTTATGGTTCGTCCTGAATCTGCAATTATGGAGCAAAGATTAGAACAGCAGCTTAAACTCTCTGAACGTTAGTTTTTTGTTTGTTTTTCTTTTATGTTTATAGAAATAAAAACGATAATAATAGAACCAATCTTGTAAGATTATTTAAAAATTCACTGTGATGATGTATGTAAAGCTGTTAACAAGGTCGATCCTCAATAAATGGCACCCAGTAACAATGTTCATGCACAGAGCAGCCGACTATTTTAAAAGTGACATTTTCTCTGGCTACAAAAGTACTACCTATTTATCGGGGCTTGGGGAAAATCGAAAAAAGAAAACACAGGAAAAAACCAGATGGAGATCAAAATCTCGGCTTTATTCCTGGTTAGCAAATGGAAGAATATGTCTTAGTTCTGCAGCCATGTGGGCTCACTAGTCCTGCCCCTTCCAAGTCCATCCAGTCCTTAGGGCAGAGCACCACAAGGAGACCTGGATCTGGGGAGCAGATGTAATTGGTGCCAGGAAGCTGGTAGGGAGAATGCCCATCAAGTGCTTCAAGCTTTTTAATAGATCAGTCCGATCCAGTCAAAAGGCATGGATCGAGGAATTTCATACCCTTACCATCCTCTAATCAGATGACTTCCTCCTCCGTCTACCCTGAGAAGGAATAAGCAAGGATCAGGTGGAGAGGATGGGACGTTCCTTCAGTCATGGATGTTCCCCCACAGAAAAGTGAGGGGATGGTAGTTCCCTGCAATAATGTTCACTATGTAAAAATATATTGAAAATAGAAAAGAAGTATTAATAATCTATCATCTAACTATAACTATTTGTATTTGTAAATATTGTAATTTATATCCTTATATGTCCCCATTCCATTTATATCTAATATATGGCATTATATTAAGTAATCTTCTATAATATCTCTTCATATGGCTGCATTAGCCCTCCCTAGGATAATGAAGTATCATGGCCTTTTGAGTAACAGAAGCATCATGCAAGATTCATAAAGACTTCTGGATTGTCACTGAACCCTGCTGTGACAAACAGCAGAAGTATGGGTCTGAAACCCGAAGTATCATATAAGGGAAGGGGACCAGAACCTCCTGTTCTTTTGTGTCAGAATTCAGTACATGTGGGCTCTATATCTCAAAATCTAGCAGACAAAGCCCCCAACACCTGCCAAATCAAGGATCTAAACAATACACAGACTTACTATTCATCCTAGCCCTAAACTTTATGCTTCATCTCACATCTTCACGGAAGGACTTTCAGTGTTCCCACTCCACCTGAAAGATGAAGGAGGGACGTGGTGGACTCTGAGATTCGTACCGACACCCAGCACTCTGCTCCAAAACTCAAAAAAGAGGTAAAACATTTCCCAGGGCATTATATGGACCTATTGTGATCTTGAGAGCAACACCCGAAAGAACTGGTTCAGTAAACAAACACACAAACCGAAAAACACAGGGCAATTTCCCCTGTGACTATAAACGTAGGGAAAAAAACTCCTAAGAAAAGTGCCAGCAAATCAAAGGTAGTAATATATTAGATGACTATTTAGATTGACTTCTTTAAGATCAGAGGCTTACATTTGTTTGCCTCCATGGTACTAATCTATCAAACTTGATTTTACTCTTTGAGTCCAGGAGATTGCTACCTGGGTAACTTGGAAAGCATGAGGGAGGTGAGAAGAAAAGAGAAGACTCTTCTATGCCTGCCCTGCTTTATTGCCTGGAGAGGTGGGGAAAGTGGGACAGAAAGAGTAAAGGAGAACCCTGATACAGAAGACTGAGCTCAGCTCCTTCCAAGCTGGGGAGAAATACCCACTCAGCCTGAAACAAGCAAGACTGAGAACTGCATCTTCCTCTCCCATCCGCTGGTGCGCAACAGCCTCTTTGCAACCTATAATTAACTGAACCATTATGGTTAATTAATACAGACTGACATCAAATCCAATGGTGGCTCAGACTAAACTGGAAGGTGTCTTTTTCTATACAATTTTTTAACATCTTTATTGTGGTATGTTTCCTGTACAGTAAACTACACATATTTTTGATGTACAATTTGATGGATTTAGATAAATGTATATACACACCCTCTGTACATTTTAAAGAAAGTTTATTAATATACTTGGATTTCTTCTTCTTCTTTTTTTTTTTTTTTGATTCAAGAACCTGGGTTGTAAACTAGATAAAATTGTTATCTGTTTAGTATCACTAGAACAGAACCAAGATCTTGGTCCTTCAATACTTACACTGTGATTTAAGCAGGCAAATTTCCATAAAATAGAATTTGGTAATTTCATTTCTTGTTTCTAAATTCATTACCAGGACCAAGCTTGCATCTAGTTGGAAGACTTTAAGCAAATCAAAATAATTAAGCCCTCCCCAATTAACCCCCATAACTTAATCTGGATATATTTAAAGTACTTTTGGCCCTTCTCTGCCTCTACTCATCACCTGCTCTAATTCATGGGATGTGCCTCAAATAGTCCTTAAACCACACAAACTTCAGGATTCAAGCCGTCACTTTGCTGTGGCACCCTGATTGCTTCCCCTGATTATATTTGTTGTTTTATATGGTTAGAGGGTTATTGTGGCTAAAAATTTAAAGTTTGTGTCCCCTCAAAATTTATATGTTGAAACCTACCCCCCAATGTGATGGTATTAGGAGGTGGGACCTTTTGGGGGGTGATAAAGTCCTGAGGGTGGAGCCCTCATGAATGGGATTAGTGCTCAGGGAAAGGGCCCTCGCAGAGCTCCCTAGACTTTTCCACCTTGTGGGGTCAGAGAGAAGATGGCAGTCCATGAACCAAGACGTGGTCCTCACCAGACACTGAGTCTGCTGACACTTCGATCTTGGACTTCCCAGACTCCAGCACGAGAAGTAAATTTCTGTTCTTTCTAAGTCCCTGGCCTATGGTGTTTTGTCATAGCAGCCTGAACAGGCTAAGACAATTGTCAAGTAACAAGTTGAATGACAGTACAATGCTATCAAGTGTCTTCAAACGGTATAATGATACATAAGCTTCTAGATATGAGCAGTTGAAAGAACACAGAAAATTGCTGATGTGCATTGAGAAGCATGCTAAATCCTCTAGCTGAGCCTGTGGGCGGGAAAGAATTGTCTGCAACAGAGGGGCTTCCTACGGTTAATAGAATATTCCTGCAGAAGATGAAAATATGCCACATACGCTGTCGCCACTGAGTTAGACTGTCTAACTTGAATATAATTGAGCTGAAATGAGTGCTATCTTGGAATAGAGTAACTTCCAGGTCTTGCTAGATCCTATTAAACTAATTGTTGTGTAGATGAAAACGTGCCAGTGCTTTAATTAAGTCTGTGTTATAATACTAACAATCACATGATGGTATGTATTATATTAGATGTTTTTCTAGTCAAGGGGTTTACCTGAGAGACTATTTTTAAAAATTAACAGCATACTTCAACTAATAGTCATAGGAGAGAAAATGACTTGACATATAAAGAAATATAAACTAGGACTAGTGTCCCCAAGACTGACTAAGGAATGATCATGTAAACTTATGACCACGTGAAGAGCAATCCAAGCTTATAAACAATAATTTATATAATAATAGATGTCCTACTTCTGGGCCCTCTTTTTTAAAACCTTAAGTACTGAAATTCAATCAATATTTTTTCTTAAAGCTGTTTTCTGTAGATATAAACGGTCCTCATGCTTTTAAATCTTTATGATAACAGCAAAAGCTATGGAAATGTTTATCTTTTTGCCTGAAGTGTAAATATTTGAATACAGGATGATGGGGTCTTTATATCTCTTTCCTATTTGTTTTTAAGGCTGGTCCAACTGCGATGACACAGTAACCATTCAATGTGCTTCCCCTCATGGCTTATCACATTGCCCACTTGAAACACTACTCTTTACATCCGGTACCCATTTCCAACACATGCGTCTACCCATTCATTCTGGGTTGATTCATTAATTCATTTAAGGTTATCTTTGTTCACGCATTCATTCAATAAATATTTATCGAGCACCTGCCATGTGCCAGGCACTTCTCTTTACATCTTAATTCTAGTTTCTCTTTTTAGTTTAATTTTCTCCAAATTCCCAGTTGGTCATTTTGCGCAATTATTTGCCCCAACATCTTACAGCTCTCTTTTTGAAGAGTGCATTCTATATAAATCTATGTTACCCAGCAGTTTTCCAGAGGGGCAGGTTACCGAGGCTAGATGGGTTTCTTCTGTTACTCTCTGTTGTCCTTAGACTCCCACTTCACTAAAGCTGTCCTGTATTACAAAGTGTGTCACAAGATACTGATAGGAAGCCGGGGGGAGGGTATAGCTCAGTGGTAGAGACGGTGCTTACCACGCACCAGGTCTTGGGTTCAATCCCGGTACCTCCATTAAAATAAACAAACAAACAAACAAACAAATAAATAAACCTAATTACTCCCCCCAAAGAAAAACAAGAAAAAAAATTTTTGTTAAAGAAAGAAAATAGATCCTAATGCCTACTGAAAATACTGTGCAAACCATATATAATTTCCCAGATTGGTTTAAAAATCATATGTCAATGGATATGGCTTCCTTTGTGGTGCTGAAAATGTTCTGGAGCTAGACAAAGGTGGTATTTGTACAACATGGTTTGTACTAATCGCCACTGAACTGTTCGCTTTAAAATGGTTAATTTCATGTTCTGTGAATTCCAGTTGAATAAAAATTTTTTCAATTGTCCATGTTGATAAAATTGTAAACCTCTCCCTTTTCACCTCAGTTGTCTAGGAAATCGTCCAAATGTAAACTCAGTATATCAAACATAATGTCATTATTAACTCAATCTTCTCAAAATGTGAAGCTTAAGTTTAGTCCAACAAGACAGCATTAAGTCAAAGGCATTGTAAACACAGGGCACAGCTGCTCCATTCTGATTTATAGCCTGTTTGCTCCATATATACTTTGAATGTTGGAACAAATATAATCTCCACTTGAGGGTGGAGGGAGCCGTTCCTAGTAAGACCTGATAACCATAAGGAACAATACTTCCTTAGGGATTGACATGGAGGAAAGAAAGCCTGTTTCTAGAAGGAGTGAGTGCCAGTTTGAGAGATTTAAGGGGAAAGATGGCTGGGATTCTGGAATGATATTGGGGAAACATAACATGGTTATTAGCCATAAGTAAATATGCATTTTGATATGTACCTAATGGTCTAGACAGAAAAGAAGAAGTTCTGATGGTAATTGATCTATTTTAGACTAATTTTTGGAGGTAGGCAGTTATTTTTGCTGCATTTAATTGAGAGAAAGGCTGAATATTTTTGCTGATTAAAGAGAGCCTGGGAGCAGCCAAGATAGTGGAGCAGGAGGATGCTCTTAGCTCACCCTCTCCCACGGACACACCAAGAGAGACAGCCATGGACCCACCCATTCGCTCAGAACACCTGCTGAAACTTGACAGAACATCGCCTTCTTCAGAAGACAAAATTCCTCAGAAATCTGGTAGGAGGGAAAAAAAGAAGAAGTAAAAGGAACTTAGTGCGGGACCTGTCCTATGAGGAGAGAGTGACAAAGGAGTCATAGTGCTGTTATGTTGGGAGACTCTCTCTCCAAAGGAGAGGTCAGCTGGGATGGAGGGGGAACCCCCGAGGCCTGGAGGAGTGCACAGCAGCCCTTGGCCAACAGAACTAAGAGAAACTGGCCCAAGGGGTCCCTGCGATCCCCAACCCTAAGTGCAAGCTGGGGGTGGGGTGGGCTGGGACTGGCCGCCAGAAATGGGAGGAGGGCTGGGGCCGACTGTGCAGAGGTAGCCTCAGGGGGCTGGAGTGTGCCATGGGCTGTGGCTGGGAGTGTATACAAAACAGAATAGCCTGGGTCCCCCATAAAAACAGGAAAGCAAGCAAGCAAGCAACACTGCTGGTGTGCATCGTAGGGAGAGGCGCAGCACGGCTGGACCATAGCCTCTGTCTCTGCAGACCCATGGCACCATCGCTGGTGTGTCCTCAGGAGAAGAGAGGTGGGGCTCGGCCATATCCACCATATTTGCTGGTGGGTGGCTCCCAGGAGGAGGTGGGGTTGAAATAGAATTGGCAATAAAAAACCTCCCTACAAACAAAAGTCCAGGACCAGATAGCTTCACTGGGGAATTCTACCAGATATACAAAGAACTCATACTGGTCCTAAAACTCTTCTAAAAGGTAGAAAAGGAGAGAGTACTCTCAAACTCATTCTATGAAGTCACCATCACCCGGCTACTAAAACCAGCCAAAGACACTACCAAAAAAGAAAATTACAGGCCAATATCACTGATGAACATAGATGCAAAAATCCTCAACAAAATATTAGCAAACAGAATCCAACAGCACATAAAAAGGATCATATACCATGATCAAGTTAGATTCATCCCAGGGACAAAAGGATGGTTCAACATATGCAAATAAATCAATGTGATACATACATTACATCAACAAAAGAAAAGACATAAATCACATGATCATCTCAATAGATGCAGAAAAAGCATCTGATAAAATTCAATACCCATTTATGATAAAAACTCTTACCAAAGTGAGTATACAGTGAACATATCTCAATATAATAAAAGCTGTTTATGACAAACCCACAGCCAGCCTAATACTCAACAGTGAAAAGCTGAAAGCCTTCCCACTAAAATCTGGAACAAGACAAGGCTGCCCACTCTCACCACTTCTATTCAACACAGTCTTGGAAGTCCTAGCCACAGCAATCAGGCAAGAAAAAGAAGTAAAAGGGATCCAAATTGGAAAAGAAGAGGTAAAATTGTCACTATATGCTGATGACATGATACTCTTTATAGAAAATCTGGCATAAAAGCAGACATATGGACCAATGGAACAGAATAGAGAGCCCAGAAATAAATCCATAGGCCTATGGTCAATTAATCTTTGACAAAGGAGGCAAGAATACACCATGGAGAAAAGACAGTCTCTTCAACAAGTGTTGTAGGGAAAACGGGACAGCAGCATGTAAATCAATGAAGTTAGGACACTCCCTTACACCATACACAAAAATAAACTTAAAATGGCTTAAGACAAGACATGATAAACCTCCTAGAAGAAAACATAGGCAAAATATTCTCTGATATAAATCTTAACAATGTTCTCCTAGGCCAGTCTCCCCAGGCGATAGAAATAAGAGCAAAATAAACAAATTGGACCTAATTAAACCTATAAGCTTTTGCACAGCAAAGGAAACCATGGCAAAACAAAATGACAACTTATGGAATGGGAGAAAATATTTGCAAATTTTATGTGAGTGACAAAGGGTTAATTTCCAGAATATATAAAGAGCTCACTCAACTTAATAACAACCAAACAATCCAATCCAAAAATGGGCAGAAGACCTAAACAAGCAATTCTCCAAGGAAGACATACAAATGTCCGTTAGGCACATGAAAAAATGCTCAATATCACTAATTATCAGAGAAATGCAAATCAAAACTACAATAAGGTATTGCCTCACACCAGTCAGAATGACCATCGTTCAAAAGTCCATGAATGATAAATGCTGGAGAGGGTGTCGAGAAAAGGGAATCCTCCTACACGGTTGGTAGGAATGTAGTTTGGTGCAGCCATTGTGGAAAACAGTATAGAGATTCCTGAAAAAACTAAAAAAAGACTTACCATATGATCCAGCAATCCCACTCCTGGGCATATATCCACAGGGAACTCTAATTCAAAAAGATACATGCACCCCAATGTTCACAGCAGCACCATTTACAATCGCCAAGACATGGAAACAATCTCAGTGTCCATCAACAGATGACTGGATAAAGAAGCTGTGGTACATTTATACAATGGAATACTACTCAACCATAAAAAAGAATAAAATAATGCCATTTGCAGCAACATGGATGGACCTGGAGATTGTCATTCTAAGTGAAGCAAGCAAGAAAGAGAAAGAAAAATACCACATGATATCACTCATATGTGGAATCTAAAAAAAAAAAAAAAGAAAAAAGAAAAAAGGGGACACTAATTAACTCACCTACAAAACAGAACAGAGTCACACACATAGTAAATAATCTTATGTTATGGAGGGAAGGGGATGGGACGGGATAAATTTGGGAGTTTGAGATTGCAAATGTCATTCATGATATATAAAAATATATTTAAAAAAAAGTTTCTTCTGTATAGCACAGGGAACTATATTCAATATTTTGCAATAGCATTTAATGAAAAAGAATATAGAAATGAATATGTGTATTATATGCATGACTGGGACACTGTGCTATACACTGGAAATTGACACATTGTAACTGACTGTACTTCAATTAAAAAAAAGAAAAAAAAGAAAAATGGAACCAAAAAACAAAAAAGAGAAACTATTTTCATTTCAATTCATCCTTCTCTCATTCTACCTACTTTTTGGTATTTTCTGTATTTACTTTATGTACATTATTATTAGAATTAGAATTCAGAGAGATTTTTCTACTGAGGTCTGACCCAGGCCCTTTTCTATAAGCAAGTGTCATGGGTTTATAGACGATGAAAAGGGAAGGCAACGTGAATGTCCAGAAGAGGACTTTTAAAGAAGTGGGTACTGAAGAGAGGAAGCCAGAAAAGTGGTCTGGAAGTGGATGTGGAGGCTGAGTTGAGTGCCAATACCTAAGCGTCCTGGGACTCCAAGGTCAAAGGGGCCAGGTCAGCATAAGAAGGGGCCACCACTTCTGGTCAAGGGGGAAATTTGGGTAGTGAGGACAAAATCAGTTTTTGGTTAAAGGGAAAGGAGCTCTCAAAGTCTGCAACTGCCTAGGAAATTTTGGTGACATTAATAAGGGTTTCAGAGGTCCTATAGTAAATAAGGCTGTCGCATGAAGCTGAGTTGAATGGGACTGACTTGGAAGGGACTGGAAGTTAAGAAGAGGTCAGTGGACAAGAAAGACCCTTCCCAAGAGCAAGATCACAGGGCCCAGAATGGGCTCTTGGCAACAGAAAAAAGGTCTAGGACTAGAGCATCATGTTGATCATTCCCAAAGTTCCGGATGGAACTGGGGTGCCATGGTGAGACACCTTGAAAGGGTGCTGCAAGGGAGAGAAACTTCCACTGAAGATAAATTTTAGCCATCTTTTCCAAAATGAATTGATCACAAAAACAGTGACCCTGATGTTTCAGTTCTTTTCATCCTGCAGAGACTCACTGTCTGAGTATCACTAGCCTGAGGTTTACAAGAGGAAGCAATGACATGTGTCTGCCTAGTTGGTGCATAGGAGGAGATGTTACAAAAATTACAAAAATTAAACTGTGTGCTCTGTTAGAGCAGTGGTTCTCAACCATTTTTCTGTCCCCAGGAACATTTGACAAAGTCTGGAAACATTTTTCACTGTCACCACTGGGGGACAGTGAGTATTACTGGCATCTACTGTAGGGTCAGAGATGCTGCTGAAACCCTACAACTCCCCACAACAAAGAATTATTTGGTCCCAAATGTCAGTAGTGCTGAGGTTGACAAACCCTGTATTAGAGTGATTTGGAGTGAGAGAACCTGGATTCTGAGACAGGCTCCACTTAACTGCTAACTCTGTGTCCTTTGAAAAGCCACTCAGCCTCTCTGATGGATCAGAAGAGATAAAGCTGCTTGACCTACTTATATGACATATATGATGATGCATCCTTCTGAAAAGCATGAAATACAAATGTAATAATTCACCATCACAGGCGGTGACTGGCACAGTCCCTCCCATCCAGCTCTTTCCTGCTGCCCCTTCTCACAACTCCTCCCTCTTGGAGGATTGCAGCAGACTCTAAGCTCTTTCGAGTCCCTTTTTCGAAAAGGAAACTAGACTTGTTTTCCTGAAGTATTGCTTTAAGCATGTGACTTTCAGCATCAGTAATCCACGAGACAGGGCACCACCTTCTACATCAATCCTTGAATTGCCTACTTCTAAAGTCCCATCTTGATACGACTCTATTATCCCTCCAAAACCAGCCCCACCAGTTGCTTTCCTCAGGGTCCCTGCCTTTGCTCAGTCTCTTTCCCTGCCTTGTGCTCTCCCATCCCCTGCACTGTGCTTGCCTACATTCTGCTCATCCTAAGGCTTGGCTCAGCTTTACTTCCTTTGTACTTCCCTTTGGACCTTCTCCAAGCTACCTGCCCTACTTCTCCAAAAGCTTTTAATTTGATACCAAGTTACTCATTATTTTTTCATGTATTTTTAAATTTGGAGTCTCTAATGAGATTGTAAACTTCTTGATTTTAAACCTTTTAAAGACAAGAGTTTCATTCTAAAAACTCAGCTCCACTCACTTTGCATATGAAGACTTTCCTGACCCCTCCCCGTGTGAGTCATCCCTGACAGATGACACCCTCCCTCAAGCCTCAGTCTACCCAAACAAACCTTTCCCATGGCACCTAGAACTAATTCTTCACTGCACTTTTCATTTACATTACATTTCTCCCCTCGCTAGATGGCTAACCCAGTGAAGCAGGAACTGTATCTTAATTATTTTTATTAAACTCATACATTCTGTTCCAGGTTCAATTTTCTCGTGTCACTTATTGATTTTAACAATCTGTAAACAATTGAGAACATTTCCATTCACCCTCACAGAATTCAAAGACCTTAAATGATGGTTTTTCATTGTGGCCATCTAAGAGTCATCATTTTGAAGCTCAGGAGAAATAAGAGAGATTGGGAGCTCTAAAAATAGAGGCTCTTCTCCTGAAATACTGTGAAATATGAATCTGAGAGTGAACAGAAGCTGTTCCAGACAACAGAGTGATACAGGTACAAAACATTACTATGAAAACATCACTTTCTAACATAGGATTTTAGAAAAAGGGAGGAAGAGCCTCATTTTTGTTTGTTCCCTTTCTCATCTGCTTGTTACTTAGAAGGCTTGAAGAGCTTTCAATTCTTTCAAAGTTAGAAGAATTCTAGAGTTCTCACTTAATATTAACATTGAGAATGAGAATTATTTTAAAAACTTACTTAGGGCTATATTTATTAAATGTCATGCTGTTTTAGTGTGGGAAAATATAAAGTCCACTGGAAAAGACTCCATCATAATTTTTCTTCATTCAAAATACACTCTAAATAAAACATTCTCGCATCCACACATGACTAGCAGAGCATCAAACAATTGGAAACCATGTCACTGCTGGTACTTACATCTGAGCAGCTGGAACTGGTGGTGTGACTGGCATGGCGGCTCTAGAATGTGCTAACAATTGTCTTTGTTTTGTTTGGCTCATATATACATACGCTCTTCTAATTTGCATGCATAATTACCTAAATGCCAAGCAATTACGCACTTTCCTAAGTGATTTATTATTATTATTATTATTATTATTATTATTATTATTATTATTTATACATGAGAGGAATCCCTCCCCTTCCCTAATCTTTCATGCCTCCACCCACAGTTACATTAAATGAGGTCCCCCATGTCTACCAATTGCCTTCTGTTAGATCAAATTGAGGGTTATTTTTGTAGCCCTGGGACACTGTCCTATTATTTTCCAGAGTTTTCCCCCATGAACCATTTTTTAAAATCTTGTCTTTGTTGAAGAAAGTTGTATTCTGGCATTTTAGGCAAATCACACAGTTCTAACTCCTTAGGCGATCGATATATTAATGCTGCATGAGGTTCCTCAGCGCCCCCGCTTCCTTTGGCAAAGGAGTGATTTCTCCCTATTAGACAATTAGATGCAGTGGAGAGTCCCAGGGCAATGAGCCTTAAAGGAACATGTTCAGAGATTCCGAACCAGTAGTGGGCCTTCAGGGCTGTCAGCTCTGATGTTGACAGAGAAATAGCACCAGCCAACCAATCACTCCATCCTCATTGTTTCCCCACTTTTACCAAAAAGAAATTGACATGTAATATTGTATTGGTTTAAGGTGTGCGTAATGATTTGATACAGGTATATACTGTGTCCCTCATTTTTTATGAGCATCTTAGGAACATGGTGAGAAATTATTCAATTGTTGTTTCAAGCAGCACTCAGAAAATAAGATACTTAAAAAATTTTTACAAGTTGTGTGAATTTCTGAACTAGTATTTTGAAGAAGTTGGGCTATTAATTCTTGTATGTGTTATTAACAGAATCAGCTTTAAAAGCCTTTATATTTCTGGATTGAAACACACTTTCAAAATGTTTACGCAAGTAACAGGACGATTAAGATAATCATATACAGAGTTTAGTTTCAAAAATTGTAAAAATTTAAGAAGCTACTGTGGTCAGATTTCATTACTGCGCTGATGCCCATCAAGACATGCCAGATGAATTACTATCGTCCTGAACAAACTAACCTACAGCAGAACATATAAGCCTGATTGTGTCGATGAGTCATAATTTTTAAGTTTCCATTTATGAAGCGTATCAATCAGGAACTCTGTCTTGACTGAATTAAAGCTGGCAAAAAAAAAACCACTGCAGCCATTACTAATGGCGGAGGAATGTATGTTTTATGTTCTATTCATACCCTGAATAGATCATTAACAAAGCCAAATGACCAGAGCACAACGCGGTGGTCTAGTCTGGGTCATACCCATAGGGGTGCATTGCTTATTTGGCAACTCTCAAGGTCAACAGTTGGCATGAGGAGAAGCTGCTTCTGACAGAGGTTTTGAGAATGGCATCAAAGTGTTAGAGCAGGCAGATAGCTAGATACGAGCAGAGAAAGAAGAACACAGGCCAAACGGCAAATATTGGGCAAAAAGGTGGGGCATGGCCCAAATGCAGGAAACAATACATCATGTAAGCACCAGGGGTCCCTGGGCAGACAAAGAAAAGCAGGAACCTCTGCGCTGACAGGTGGTCACATATTTTGGGGTGACAAGAGGTCTGGAGGCCGACAAAGAAAGGTAGGAAAAGGCAGGGACGCTCCAGTGTCCAAATGTAACCTTTTGCTCATTATGCCCTTATTTCAAAAAAATTAGCCTTGCAGGTTAGAAGTACCCATCATGCACCGACGCCATGACACTTCAGATCCAGACTAAATAAGGACAAAAATCTCTCCTCCCTTCGGGAAGGTGGAGCTGGGGTGAAAATCAGGGAATATGACCCCAAACCCTTCCGTCCCCCCTGAGTATACTGCTCATTCATTTTTCCACTCTGTGTAACCCACTTGCCAAAGAAACTCAGGGCAGCCGCTCACCTGAGCCTGCCCGCTCTCCCCTTGAGAGTTTAATATCCATCCCTTAATAAATCCTCACTTTACTTTCTTAACCTCTGCATCTTGTCTCTGAATTCTTTCTGGGACAAGACAAGAACCTGGACACCAGCTACATCTACCAGCAACAAAAGCAGTTAAAGAAGTTTGTTTGGAGGGCCTACCATAAGCCCAGCATGTCACAGTCCAGAAATGCATTAATTCACTCACTTAGTCACTCATCAAATGTGTTCTGGATACTCATTGTGTGGAAGATACTATGTGGGAAACCCAGACTCTCAAGGATGTTAGCCGGCAGAGAAAACTTAGTTGTGCCAAGGGCGATATAAACAAAGAGGTTGAAATGCTTAAAACAGAGAAGTGACCTACTTCTTTCTTACCAAAGGCCAGGAGAAAAGCTTTATGTGTCAACCATAGCAGCTTATCAGTGAGGTTCCTCTTTGCTACCAAGAGTCTCTTTTAATATGGAGCCAATGCTTTATCAGTTGTATTGCTTAACAGACACAAAAAAATTCATGTTATCTCAAGAGAAACTGTTATACCAGTTACATTAGGAGATGCTTTCCTGTGGGGAAAAAACTGTATTCTCCCATCCTTACCTCAAATAGTTATTCACAATAATTTAGGATGTGTTGTTTGAGTGACTATTTAATTTGTAAATAAATACAACTCCTAGGAATGCATACAGCATTTTATGGAATTGAGGAAAATGTATACGATTCATTTCGTTTCTTCCATAGTCATAAAATGAAAGTATATTTGTGCATAAAGAGTATTTACATTAAAAAATAAAATAATCTAGGTCTTTTGTGTTCGTCTGTACTTAAGGTATGCTGTCCATTTTTTAACTGATGAACAAAACAACCTGGATATTCAAACTTAAAACATAACTCATGACTCAATTGCTTCTTGACTTTAAAGCCTGTTGTCTAATGGTTTTGCCTCATTGGGATTATATGAATCATCCATCATCTTGTCCCTCGTTGGGATTATATGAATCACATCTTGTCTTCCGTGTGTTGACTGACTAGCAGGAGGCCTCCTGGTTTCCCCTGAGAGATTGTTTCCCTTTTGCTGTGGTCAACATCACCGTAATGCTTGGAAAGGATGATCACATCCCAGGGTCCCGGATGGGGTCCTGAGCCAGGAGGCTGAATTAGGGATAGCACTGTTCTGTCTTATCCCTTAAATATTCCATGAGCCTCTACTTCCTGTCATGCTTAATATTGTAGTCCTTGGCTTTTAAGACTTTACAACCTGGCAGAGGAGTAGAAAAGGTAAGAGTAAAATGAATAAAATGGGCCAGTGTAAGGGGTTTATAATATGTAACCTCGGAACTTCAATGTTAATTAAGGTCCCTCTTAAACTAACACTGGAAGACTGACATAAACCCCAACACTCTCCCATTTTGGAATAGGAAATCCTTAGATTGCTCCCGGGCTTCTGTTTTTCCTTTAATGTTTAACGCTCTAAGAGTATTGTTTGTTAATGGATCGTCATGTTTGGGGACAGAGGGGTATGGAGGGAAGAGGAAAAGAAGGGGGAAGAGAAGGAAGATGACTATGGTCTAGTCCAGGAATGCTTCAGTGATTCAGAAGGAGGTGGAAGCTTGACCTCTTCACTATGACCTTGTCAGCCGAGGAGATGCAGATGCTGTCTGCAGGCATGAGAAGCTGGGTCACCTTGCAAAGGTGCAGATGAGCTAAGGTCTTCCTTCTGTATCCTTTTTGTAATTTCCACTAATACCAAATGCACACCAAAGTAGTTGTAGACAGGTTCAAAGTGTCTTGGGATTGTATTAGATTAGTGGATAATCAGTACATTTATGACAGATTTGGGGGAAAATTAATAAAGAAACAAAGTTAGTGGAAGCAAAAGCCACCGAAGCCACTTAAACAGAACGCTTAGGACTTGACTGTGTGGGTCTAACGTGCCAGAGACCCGTGCAACGTCTACCCACCCCATCACTTTCCTCACCTCTTGTAAGCTCCTGTGGCAGAAGGAGATTTAATTTTTACTTCTAGTGTATATATTTGTTGGAGTTAGTAATAAAATTAATTTTAAAAATCAGAAAAGAATAACTTTAAAAAATGCTGATGTGTTTGAATAGATAAATTGAGGAGGCTTTTTTTAGAGATTTAGAAGTGAGGTGGTATATGAGTGTATATGAGAGAGTGTGTGTGTGTGTGTGTGTGTGTGTGCTTACACAATCATTTTTTTGAATTTGTGATCCATTTTTGAGGGGGATGAGTCCTTATATCATTAAGAAATATTTCTGCCAGACACATTTATTTTTCTATAGTATTCTTAGGTGAATATTCTCAGACAGACGTCTACACCTGTGAATGCTTCCACATAGCTATGGAAACATACAAATTCTGAATGGAAAAAATTCACGTTACGTAGCTTCCACCAGAGAAATAATCACATCCAGTTTTCACTGGAGTCTCTGGGAAAGCTAAACATCTCACTCTTACAACTCAAGTTTAACCTAGAATTAAATGGAACAACTTTATAAAAGGACTTGAGTTTTAAAAACTAACTCCACTCCTTACCTTCCGCATCGCCCCATATAAATAAAATTGACAACATCACAAATAGTAGTCATCTTCTTGTGGTAAATAGGATTCATGTCCACAGTAGCCCCTTGTGAAATCTCCCCATTTCATACCCCCTATTTCTCATGGATGCCTGAGGCTGGTGCTTGAGAAATTATTTTTACCTTCCTTATACCTTGACTTTAGATCTGAACTGGATGTCACCCTGGCCACTAATATAAATGTATACTCATGCTGTTTGATTTTTTTTTTTTTTGGAGGTGGGGAGCTAATTAGGTCTTTCTTTCTTTCTTTCTTTCTTTCTTTCTTTCTCTTTCTTTCAATGGAGGTGCTGAGGATTGAACCCAGGACCTCCTGCATGCTAGGCACACGCTCTACCACTGAGCTATACCCCCCACCCCTCACGCTGTTTGAAAATGACAGGTTAGCCTCATTTGGCAATCCTTAATTCTTCATGCTCAGATAACCCTTACAGCTCCTTCCATTGTGCGTCTGCAAACATTTTCTTTGTCTCTGTGCCTGCCAAGGCAAATGTTATACAATTTTTACATATATGTCTCTGATTTAGGTATTGATCTTGTATATCTACACACATATGTAAATGCATGATTTTTTTTTACTCCAGATTTTTGCAGTTTGCATCCAATTTTTAGGGCTCTTGTCTGATGACTTTTTGCTATCTGTCCATTTTGATCTTCTATTGTCTTCCTTTTGTCCACCACATTAAGATCCTACAAATAGATCAGTTGCTTAATAGTCATTATTATTAAAAATTAGTTTGTTCTGGTAGATAGTGACAGTGCAAATGTGGCTTCACTCACTCTGACCCAAAACAGTATACGGAGTTTGACAAAAGTGGGCTGGATCTTTATGGCTGTCCCATGTAGGAACACTTCTTGCTTCTCCCGTACTTTGTAAAGCTGCTAATATTTTGGCTTTCACTCGAGTGGCATTTATGACGGTGGTAGAAGCTCTTAGTCCTGCATTGGGTTAAGAATAGGGAAGAGCTCTTAAGTGTGGCGAGACTGCCTCTGAGGTGTGTGGTCGGGTGGGGAGGAGCTGGCACTTCCACCCTCCTTGGGAGAATTCCACCTTTCAGCCAGTCCTCTTCTCCCCTCTTGCCTGTGGTTGAGGGCACCACGGTACCTCCCTCACCCAGAGGATAAGCAATCAGCAATTGTCTGGTTCTAAAAGACCCAGATTCCTTGGAACATATCCCTGAGGGAAAAAAAGTGACAATCTGTTAGAAACTGTAGAAGAAATCCTGTTGCAAAGTATAAATAACCACTCAGTGAGGTAGGTCAGATCTATTTTTTCTCTATTTTGGAGATAAGAAAGGGGATACTCAAAGAGGCTAAATTTCTTACTCAAGGTTAAAAAGCTACCATTTATCATGTATCACTGCAATTTTTCTAAATACCAAAAAAAAAAAAAAAAAAAAGAAAAGAAAGAAAAAAGAAAGAAAGAAAAAAACTATATAGTAATTTCACATGGTTCAACCTGACAGTAAACCCTGGCCTGCAGTCTAAAGATCCTGTCTCCCACTCCAGAGTCCTATTTGATACATCACTTTTCTTACTAGGATCTTCAATGATGACTTAAACTGTTTTTATTTAAATGTCACTTAAGTATATACGAACATAAGACTAGGCATAAACCTCTGACTCATGAAGCTTTATTAAACTATAGGAGCAGGGAAGAGAGTGTAGCTCAGTGGTAGAGAACGTGCTTAGCATGCATGAGGTCCTGAGTTCAATCCCCAGTACCTCCATTAAAAAAAAAAACAACTAAATTAAGAAATAAATAAGGGGAGGGTATAGCTTAGTGGTAGAGCGCATGCTTAGCATACACAAGGTCGTGGGTTCAATCCCCAGCACCTCTTCTTAAAAAAATAACTAAATAAACAAGTAAGCCTAATTACCTCCCCCTCAAAAAAAAAAAATCAATAAATCTAATTATCTCCCCCTCAAAAAAAAAAAAAAACAAAACAACTATAGGAGCACCGAATAAAGGAGATATTCAATTTAACAGTGTTTCCCTTCAATACAATAGGACAAAAACTACTGTTTTAAAAAAATGTTGTACACTACTGCAGAACAGAAAAAGAAGAAAATGTTTTATTGTGTGTTTAGTACTACACATCATGGTCACGAGCTCTTGCAAGCATCTGTGTTCAGAGATGGAATTTATGTTACACAACTGCCCTTTTACTACAACATGCCCTTTATAGCATTTGCTGTGTGATGACTCAGTTCAGTTCCGCCACCACTTGTCTCTATTTGCACTGCTTGTAAAACTTTCCCTCATTTATATATACGTTAAGCCTCCACTTGGATTGATCTCATCATTCATGCATTACATTGCTTCTTGTGTTTTTCCCCACTCCTTGACTTATAACAATCAAAGTAGCTCATAATCCCGCTGCATCACATCATTTTCACACAAGCAAATGAAAGTCTCAGTGGATTGACTTTTCTGTGAAACCAGTCGTCTTTCTATGAAATGTCCTTTAATTTTGAATTATCACTCCAAAAAGAAAAGAAGTTTGGCTTTGGTAAAAGAATTAAGCATGAGTACTACTTTGAAAACGCAGCTCACCCTGCAGTGGCCCTAATTATCAGATTTAAAAATTAACTGTAATGTTTAGGGATGTGGATTTTAAACCTATGTAGTGACACTGAAAGGGATGCATCTCTGTGAAAGAAGGACTAGAAAAACTCTCCCCACTGTCTCAGGGAGACTCAGAGGGAACTTGTCAATGCCTAGGTCTTAAGATATGAAAAAAATAAACTCCCACAAGAAACCAAAACCTCAAGTTTACTCCAAGTATAGATCTGAAACTTCCAGCATGGTCCAGGAAAGCCTGCCTTTCCCCACTTAATGTAAAAAGTTGTCCCCATTGGTGTCCTCTCAGCAGCCTAGAAAAAGCACAAATAAAATAAATAAGCTACTTTGGAGGGTACTTACCAATCCAAGGCTTCACAAAAAAATCCCCACTGAAGATAAACCCAAGTTTTTTAAATTATAAAACAAAGGAGTAAATAATTCACAATGTGTGAAAGTTATTAGATTCAATAAAGACCAAATTTATACATTCTCGAAACTTCTCTCCCTTAAACTTCAGCATATAGCACTATAAACTACAAATGTTTGAAATAATTTAAGACGTAAGAAAAAATAGCACAGGAAAATGAGATACTATAAAAGTCAGGCTTTAAAAAAATAGAACTTCTAAAAATAAAAATGGAAAAATACAGCTGTAACTTAAAAACTTAATTCCCTAAGTAGATAATTCATGACCTAAGATATAGATCTAAGGAAACATATGCAGAATGTGAATCTCAAAGAGTTTATGAAATGGAAAGTATGAAAGGGAGTTTAAGAGATGTGGAAGACTGATGGGAGATGTGCAGTGTCTGTCTAGTAAGAATTTCCAAGGCAAGAATGGAGCGTGAAAGGGAGGCAATATTTCAAAACAGAATGACTGAGAATTTTCTTGAGTTAATGAAAGACATGAATGCTCAAGATAAAGGATGCTGGAACACCTGAAATAAAAATAAAATATTAAAACAACCAGAGATTTTCTAAAAATAACACTAAAAACAAACATTAGTTAAAATGACAATAGACTTAAATAGAACGTGTCAAGTTCAGAGTTAATGGCGTAGAAGTTTGAAAACTGTCAACTTAGAACTCTATCCCCAACTAAATGATCATTCAATTGGAAGGGTAGAATAAATATATTTTAAGGCAAAACTGAGAAAATGTACCACTCAGAGATCCCTGCTAACAGAGCTCTTGAATGACTTGCTCCAGGAAGAAGCAGTGTGAATGGAGGTTTGGGAGGTCGGGGAGAAGGTGCACGCTGGTTTCTGACCTCGCTTCATTTCTTCCATCTCCTTCCATTCCAGAGGGTGTCTGCTTCCCTTCCTAGTCTTGAAGTAAGTTGCCCTCTTATCATATCCTCCTCGTTTTATGGAATTTTCTTCTAGTTTGTACCTCCTCCCCTGGGGCACCATCTGCCTTAGCATGGCTAAAGTAGGGGTACTGGGGAACATGATCAATTAGGAAAACAAAAAAGTAACCTGCTTAATATTTTCAAAATATTATCCCTTTAGTGCTTATATTAATTTTGTTAGGTTCTCTTTGAACTGAAGGTATGAAATTTTAAAGAACTGTGTTCAAAGTCCCCCAGGGTTCAAGGCCACCAGCTTGAAAAATGGGCTTGGTAACATTTGCCCTCTTAACTCATTGGTGATCTAATTTTTTTCTTTACAGCAGGCTCATTTTTCATTGTGGTTCTAGGCTTGTCCCAAGTGAGCAAGGCAACGTATGTTCATCGTCTCATCAAAGAGTTTTTCATTTGAGGTGGGGCTTGTGTATTAGACATATTCCCATGGTGTAATTAGTATTATTGTGAAAGACGAACTTCTCCAAGAATCAACACAACTGTGTCTAGCGTGTTTCCAGGTGCAGGGTTTACACTGGCATGTAAATCCACAGAGAGTCCAGTTTCCATGTCCTTCCTGTTCAGCCACATTATTAACACAAATGTTCAAACAGCAGTAAAGTTGTTCTGTGGCTAAATAGCAACTTTCACCCTGTAAGAACTGAGTAGCTCTCATTTGACTGGTTCTTCTGGATTCGTTTGAAATATTTTTAAGAAGAAGGACCTCACCTTTGGAATCTCTGCTTCCATTAAGCAGGAAAGGATATAAACTGAGACTTAAATGACATTTAAGATTCTGTGGTTTCAAAGTCTGTGCTTTGTCCCTTGCCTTCTCCTGCCTTCTCCCTTTTAAGTCGCCTTTGTTTTGGCGCAGTGAGTAGGGAACTGGCAATTCAACTGAACCCATAGTGAGTGATGAAATGCTTATGTCAGTATACAGAACTGGAAACACTGTCATCTAGATAAACCTTAAAAGTTAAGCTACCCAACTGACAATACTTTAATGTTTCTATAGAAGCCTTTTTCTGGAAAGGCCACTTTTCACAATGCAGCAGAGATTTCTTGGCCTGATTTGATAAAACACATTCAACGAGATCAATGTGGTGGCTTCTATTTTACAAAAAAGCAATCAGTTAGGCACAGAGAAATTAGGGGCAGCAATAGCATTGGTAAAGTGAATCCTCATTTATCTTGTGGGTGACCAGAAAGCTCCTGGCCCAAGATTTTTTTCTCCAGTGACCCCGCTGAGGTGGTAGATGAGGTCATGGAGAGAGAGGATCAGTTCTCAAGGGTCTCCCATGACAAGCTGAGAAACTTGACCTTAACTCTGAGAGGATTATGGAAAGAGGTGAAGAGCTAATTTTTCTTTTTCCTTTCCAACAAAATAACTTTTTATTCACAAAACATACTGTCTTCATAAAAATGGCACAACTCACTGTATTTAAAATATTCAGCCATATGGTTTTATTAAAGAGTGGATTGGATACATTCCTTTGCCTCTAGTCACGCCTAAAATACTATCAAAATTACGGTAAAAATTTAACATGGCCAAAAGTCCACAAGGACAAGACAGACAGAAGGAAAGAAAGAAAGAAAGAAAGAAAGACCCAGAAGCAAAAATTGGGCCAAAAAATTTGGAGGCTGTAAAGCAAATAAATGTGTTAATTGGCTCTGGAGAACCAAGAAAGGTACAACCTAAGAGTCCAGGTAGCCACGGAAGCAAGTTGCTTTACACTGCAAAACTGCAGAAAGGCTGGAATTGGAGGTGATGAATACCCCTAGTTGAAAGCTAATGTAAGGGGTAAAACAAACAAACAAACAAACAAACAAACAAAAAAACCCCAAAACCCAATTATCAACTCCAGGAAAAAGAGCAAGTTATACCAGGAAGGAAACACTCATGGCTTATCTGTGAATTATATTTACATGGCCATCATAATGCAATTTTAGAATATTGACCTAACAAAGATACTTATAGTTAAAAGGGGAGCAGCCTTAAAGATCTTCATCTCCCATGGTAGAAATTTAAGTGATAACATTTAAAACTGAAAGTTGAGAATTAGCTGCATAACCATGTTTTGGGGGAAAGAAATATACAGGTACCATACTGAAGAAACAGCTCTAGGGGTTTAAAATGGCTGCTCCTGGGGAGTGAAAAAATTAGAAATGTATATGGGAAGAAAAGACTCCTGTTCTCACAGCACACCTTGCAGGGTCTCACTTTTACTACTATGATATATTTAACTGAGATAGCAAGTAAAATTCTAATGGTAAAACATTAACCACATGCTTGTGGTTGGCAGGGGGAGGGGGGTGGGAAGGGACAGACTGCGAGTTTGAAATTTGAAGATACTGGCAGGCATATATAGGACAGATAAACAAGATTATACTGTACAGCACAGGGAAATACATACAAGATCTTGTGGTAGCTCATGGTGAAAAAGAATGTGACAATGAATATATGTGTGTTCATGTATAACTGAAAAATTGTGCTCTACACTGGAAATTGACACAACATTGTAAACTGACTATAACTCAATAAAATAAAATTAAAAAAATTAACCACACTTATCTTGTGGGTTATTGCAAGGATTGGGACTCAGTATGAAATTCTAATCCCAGAAGTTCTACCTCTTAATAAGTGTGCCTTACATGCTAGTGTTTCTATTATTGTTGAACAAAAATAATTTTAAATATTAAGCAATAAGGAAAAGAAAAAGTAATAAAATACTTACAAAGAAAAAGTAATAAAATCCCACTATCCAATGATAAACAGTGTTATATTGGGAGCAAGTCATACAAGGGTGTGAATCTTTGGGGTGTGGCCCATTGGGGGTCATCGTAGAATTCTGCTTATCCATATGCTTGCTTCTAGTCCAGCTTTGAAAATATTGGGTCAAGGGAAACTATATGTTTAAAGAAACTTTTCTTCTTTCTATGTATTTCTGTTTATCTTGGTAACAAAATCCCATAACCAGTTAATCTGAATGTGAGTCATCCTCATATAAAGATCCAGACTAACACGGTCCTTAATAGAAAAACCAATAAAGAATCTGAATAAACAACTCAAGAAGAGGAAATACAAATCCCAAAATATATTGAAAAACAATCTTTGGCATAATATAAATTGTAGAAATTAAAACAGTACTATGTCATTTTTAGCCTATGAATTAATAAAGATTTTTAAAAATCAGAATATGCAATCCTGGGCAAGATACACCATGAGATGAATGTAGAGATGTGTGTAAACACATACACCCTCTCTGTTTCTCCCTCTCCACCCCCTCTGCAATTGTCTGGTTTTATTATCAGGATTATTCTAGCCTAGTAAGAGTGGGGACAAATGTTCCCTTTTGTCTATTCTCTAGCAGAGTTTAATTCTTTGATTGTTAGAACTATCCTGTAAAACTGTTGGGGCTTAGCGTTTTCTTTGTGAGAAGATTTTGCACTGTTTACTCAATTACTGACATATTTATAGGACTAAATCGGTTATTAGGTTTTTGTCCTTCTGCTTCATATGCTCAGCTTTATGATGTTGGGGCTGAGATGCCACAAATGGCCCACTGAGTACCCTTGATTCAACGTGGTCAAGACTGGACTTAACATCATTGTCCACAAAACTTTTCCTTCAGGAGAAAGGAAATTTTGCTTCAGGAGCATGCTACCAACAGAGGGCACTAGAGGAAGACTAGAAGACTGGAGGAAGACGGAGAGACTTGACCCCCATTTACATCCTTTGGGCTTCCAGTTGGCTCTCAATCCCATTAGAAGCATTCTAGCCTCCCTTCTTCACCTCAGCACTGGCATTTCATTCTATTAACAGTAGTTGAATTCAGTTTGTAGTTTTTTTCTTCCGTGTTTGCAGAATCAGCCTCATTCAATCCCCTCAAAGGTACCCTTATCAACCAAGAAATGGCCCTTACTCAGAGGTCTGAGTTCTATGCATATAGTTGACTATTACACTGGGAACTGAAGTCCACTTGCTTTTTAAGCCTTTCCCCTCTCCTTTCCTGTGTTCTATTTGATCAATTTGATCGACTTGTGTAGGGAGTTTGGGTCTTATTGAAGCCTTGTGTCAAAGGTATCTGGCTCTTCTGGGGATGGCTACAGTGTATTTTCTGGCATTGAGTCTTTGTATCATGAGTGTCAAAGTGCCAGGCATTGGTGGCAGTGATTTTCCACTAGAATAGTTCTGTGGCATGGCTGGCCAGCCTTCTTGGTTCTTAGTGATGTAGCATTCAAACCTAGCTTATTGGCCCTCTCAGAGATCCTGAGAATTATCATAAGACAGTAAGAGCTCTAGTCAGCTTTTCAGCTGTCTTGGATTTAGCTTCTTGGTCTATTGAAACGTATTCACTGATACCTTTAAGAGAAACTCCTGCTGAATGTCAGGATCACTTTTGTTTACTTCCCTTCCCTCTTCTTACTCAGATTTTGGTGACTTTAAGTCCTGACTGGCAAACTTGAACCCCAGTTTCTATCTCCCTAGCTCCATGAAATTGCTGGAAACCGCATTCACTTCTCTGTCTCTTAGTCGCAACCCTCTGCCCTGCTTCTCAGCCTTTCTCTTGAAAAGCTTAAAAATCAGCAAATGCCCCAAGAGGAAAAGTAGCACACAGAATAATGGGCTGACTTCGATAAGCTTTTCTTCTCTTTCATATCTGAGCCCCTTAAATAGATCTTACTGTGTTGGGAGCTGTCCAATATCATATATCCCCTCATCTAGTTGTCTCTTCAGTGGAAGTGGCTGATTTGTTACCTGCTTCATTATAACAATAACAGAATCATAGCAGCACTATATACAATAGCCAAGACATCGAAGCAGCCTAAATGTCCATTAACAGATGACTGGATAAAGAAGCTGTGGTATATTTATACAATGGAATACTATTGAGCCATAAAAAATGACAATATAATGCCATTTGCAGCAACATGGATGTCCCTGGAGAATGTCATTCTAAGTGAAGTAAGCCAGAAAGAGAAAGAAAAATACCATATGAGATCGCTCATATGTGGAATCTAAAAAAACAAACAAATAAACAAACATAAATACAAAACAGAAACAGACTCAGACATAGAATACAAACTTGTGGTTGCCAAGGGGGTGGGGAGTGGGAAGGGACAGACTGGGATTTCAAATGTAGAACTGATAAACAAGATTATACTGTATAGCACAGGGAAATATGTACAAGATCTTGTGGTAGCTCACAGCAAAAAAAAAAAAGTGACAATGAATATATGTATGTTCATGTATAACTGAAAAATTGTGCTCTATATTAGAATTTGACACAACATTGTAAAATGACTATAACTCAGTTAAAAAAAAAATGTTAAAACAAGCAAACAAACTAAGGAAAAGAAAAGAAAAAAAGAGAACAGGATCTCATCCCCTTCATTCTTACTACTATGGCTTTGACCATGCAATTTCCTTAGTCTTTCCTCTTTTCTCCATACTTGTTCTTTTAGAGGCTAACCTCTACCTCAAGATTCTGTTCCATCATTATCTACTCTCAGGATGATTCCCTAAGTCTAGCTTAGATTATGTTCCCATGGCACCTTGTACATATTCCTTAATACATAGTTAAACAATTTTTTAAAAAACATAGTTTTCAATCTGGTAAACTTGAATTCCTGTGGGCAAAAATTTTGCCTTTAATTTTATATCACTGGTGCCTAAGACAAATTTAACATGGAGTAGTTGCTTAATAAGTGCTTTCTTAAATTGGAATTCAAAATGCAGAAATTTTATTGTATGACTTGGATTTTGGAAGGATTTTATGAAAATGAAAAATCAGGAAATACGCTTTATTTCTTCTACAGCTAAGATTAGCAGACATGTTTGCATGATAAAGAAGGCACATCTTTTTTTTTTTTATTTTATGGGAGGGGTATGTGGCACTTTCCACTGAAAACTAGGAAAATCAACCCACTCAGGGCCACACCTTCCAGACCACAAGCCACCTGGTCTTTGGATAAACTGTTGTCTTTGAATTAATGGTTATTTCTTCTGCTGTGGTTTTCTGACAACATAATTTAGTCTCCAGAAAAGGCACACAACGATTTCCTGGAGTTAGTGAGGTGATGTCGCCATTCCGTATCTTAGGGATCTTGACTTAAATTCACATAATTTATCACTAATTTGTTAATTATTTATTGTATCGATACTACAACATTCTCCATTTCACAATACAGCCCCCCCTCCCTCCAAATTCACTCCTCACATCCCAGCCAATCAACATGCTGAAAATATCCTACTGATATCTTACTGGTGAGTTGACTAGGGTTTTATTTAGGTTTTCTCTTATCTTATATTACTTATGGTTCTGTTTTCCTTTCATCCATTAGACCTGCTTTAGAGTCTCCTGTTTATTTATTGTTTTGTCCAAGAAGCCTGTTCCATCTGTAATGGCACCAAGCTTCCCTTTCCCTAGCCTTACCCATAACATAACAGTTTTACAGTTACCAGAATTAAGGTTAGATGATTCAGATCCAGTAATAAACCTCAAACAATTGTTATCAGGTCCAAACTCGTTCTGCTTGCTGCACGACAGGCCAATAAATTGGGAGGGGAGGTGTTGGGGCAAGGAATAGCGACTTTATTTGGAAAGCCCGCAGACCGAGAAGATGGCAGAGTAATGTCTTGGAGAGCCATCTTCCCCAAGTCAGAATTCAGGCTCCTTTTATACTAAAAAGGTGTGGTTGATTGTTGCAAACTTCTTGCTGTAGGAGTTCTTTGATCTTATAGCTGTCCAAGTGGGTCAAGTCATGGTGTCCCTGTAAACCTCTGACCAACAAATGTTATTTTCTATTCTGCAACTTGTTATCTTTATATAAGTGCAAAAGTGTTAATATCCTTAAAGGTCAGAGCCTTGAAAATAGGCTTTCCTGGATATTTCAGGCTAAAGGTGCAGAGCCAGCAAGACTAAGCATAGGAAACAGGGCACAGGGTTAAAGCCAAAGGAACAGATCTAATGTGGAGTCAGATTTCTTCTTTCCTATCACAGGAACAAGGCTCTGATAAAGTTGTTTCCCCTGGAGAGTAGGCCTTTGGGAATATTTCATAATAATTACTCTTCTCCTCACCCTGGCCAGAGCCACAGGGCATTTTCCTCAGATCTTTACCTTGAGAACCCAGTGGGACTGGGCCACCTCCCCTGTCCCCTGACCTGAGACTGTGGCTCCACTCATGCTAATCTTCACTCAGACTCCAGAAATTCACCAAAATTATGATCTAAGTATTCCTACCAGTTTATGGCTCCAGCAGCTTCTGCTTTGGGTAAGCTGATCTTGGCTGTGCGTGCGTCTTTTGGATTTGCCTGTTTTCCCAGATTGCAGAGTGGCAGTATACCCTGCAAACTCAGTTTTCTGATGGGTCCAAAAAGTGTGATTGATTTTCACTTTGTCTAGTTTTTTGTTGTTGTTGTAAGGATGGGAGTGACCCTGCCCAAGCGCTTCACAGATCAGAGCTGAACTGCTAATCTCCTAATAAAGATTCTTATTTAATCTATGCAAGACATAGAGATATATGAAAATAGTACATAAGTAGTGGACAATTAGATTTAAAATAATGTCAAACAACCAAACTCAGTTTCATGTTAGAAATAATAAGATTAGCTCCAGGTGAAGATAAACTACTATTTGTAAAGATCTCAGTTCTTCTTGGAACAAGATAGATGAAAGGTGTTCAGTGATGGAAATTATAAATTGTTTTCAGTGACACAAACTGGAGTATAATCCCAGTGCTGTCATTTACTAGGTCAGTGACCCAGGGCATATCATTTAATCTTTCTTAGCTTCATTTATCTCATCTAGAAAAATGGGATGCATAAGGCTTAGAGATAATGTATGTTATGAATCTAGCAATGCTTACTCAATGGCTAATAAGTGTTGGCAGTTACATTTCATTGAAAAAAAAAAAAACACGATGGGAGAAAAAATTTAAAAATACACCAGAGAATTTGAGGAATAGTAATTGTAGACCATGTTACAAGGTAGTTAAACTGACCAGAAAACCAACTACTCGTGTAACAGGAAAGAACAAATCTGACTCTGTATTAGATCTGTTCCTTTGGCTCTAACTCTGTGCTCTGTTTCCTGTGCCTAGTCATGCTGGTTCTGTCTGTATCTTCTGTAAAAGAATGTTGCCTAGAGCCTGAAATATACAACAAAGCCTAGTCTCAAGGCTCTGACCTTTAAGGGTATAACACTTTCCCATTCATATAAAGATAAAAAGTTGCAGAATAGAAAATAACATTTGTTTTGTTGGAGGTGTACAGGGACACCATGATCTGACCTATGTGGACAGCTGCAAGAACAGAGGATTCTGACACCAAGAAGCTTGCAACAAAACCACATACACTCTTTTTTAGTATAAAAGGAGCCTAAATTTTGACTTGGGGTTCTCCAGGACATTAGTCCCCCATCTCCTCCATCTGCTGGCTTTCCTAATAATGTCTCTATTCCTTGCCCCGTCTTCTGTCGTGTGCGAGTAGAACGAGTTTGAACTTGGTAACACTTGGTGACCATAAAAACAGATTGAATTCTGTCTAACCCCAAGGGGAAGATAGCACCTGATCCTAGACTGCCACCTGCTGGCCGTTACCAACTAAAAAGAACTAACTGCAAGTCCTTAATTCCCCCTAAGTGAAAAATGAGATACGTGTTTAGTTTTTCTTAGACAAATGCTTAGAGAAGGAGTTTCCAAGTATTTTTATTAGTTGACCTCCTTGTCAGAATCCTTCTGTTTTACAGCCACAGTAATTTTTAGTGATAACGTTCATGAGTGGAGATGGTTTTGTTAGACTAATTAGTATTATCTATGGTTCGATGTGAATCAAGGGCATATGGAGACTATTCATTACTATTTTCTTTTCATATGTTAATCTTTCATAGTTTTATTATGGTGTAATTTCAGTGGCATTAAACTGGAACTGATGCAAATTATATAATTCATTATAATCAGCTTCAATTATTATGATTAATTATAATCTATTAGGCCAGAGGTTCCCAAAAGGCAGTGTGCAAACTGGTTGGTTTGGCTGATCACATCAGATTGCCTAGTTTCTGTTTCATACTTGCAGCATCAGAATATTTCTGGGTAAAGCTGAGGACATACTACTAAAAAAAAACTCCCTGTGTGATTCTCAGGAAGCTGACTTTGGAGACTATCATACCAAGTTATAAACTCCTTGAGGCCAGGGGAATTTCTTGTTCATTTTTGTAATCTTGAGGCTTAACAATGTCTAGTACACTATGGGAACCCACAAAAAGTTAGATAAATGAATAAACAAATATATGCATAGACAAACTAATTGATTCATGATTCCTGGCAGTAGTTAGCAACACAACAGCTGGGGCGGGCTAGAACCTCTGGGCCTTCTAGTTTATGTGTACTAGCCAATTAGGCAAATGAATTTTTGTTGTTGAAAATTTCAGAGAGCTTACCTGCACTCTGGAATTAAGGTGGCTGCACGTTGGCCCTGCCAAGTTTTAGAGGATGTGAGTTTAAAAAGATGGAACCAAACCAAGCTGCAACCTCTGAAATTCTACAGAGGTATTATATCCTAAGAATGACTTCAAGCTGATAATATTGATAAGGCATAAAGAAACAAAGAGGATTTCTTTATTTGAATAAACATATGCTTTGTTGTAGTGTGATTAATTTCCTTTCCAATAAAAAAATTGATATACAGTGGAATTGATTTACCAGAAATTATTTGCCATTTTTGTGTGACACAAGAACTTGGGTGGCTCATCTGTTAGCTTCTTTAGGCCAAGTTATTCAGATCTTGTTGAACTCTCTTGAAATTTAATAATATTAAATTTCAGTAACAATGTAAAGAGGCAGTTACAGTGCAGAGAACAGGAAAACTTAAAGAATCATCATTGAAGAGGTCTGTTGTGTGCCTGGAAAAAAATTAACCAGTAGCAGTTAACTCTAAAACATGACTTAGTAAAAATATCGGAGTCTTTTTTTTGAAGGATAGTTGATGTACAGTATTATATAAACTATAGGTGTATAATATAGTGATTCACAATTTTTAAAGGTTATACTCCATTTACAGTTATTATAAAATATTGGCTATATTCCCAGTGTTGTACAAAATATCCTTTTAGCTTATTGTATACCTAATAGGTTGTAACTTTTAATCCTCTAGCACTATTTTACCCCCTCTTCTCTCTCCCCACTGGTAACCACAAGTTTCTTGTCTGTATGTGTGAGTTTGTTTCTTTTTTGTTATAGTCACTAGTTTGTTGGTTTTTTTCAGATTCCACATATAAGTGACATCATACAACATTTGTCTTTCTCTTATTTCACTTAGCATAATGTCCTCTACATTCATCCATGTTGCTGCATGGCAAAATTGCATACTTTTTATGGCTGAATAGTATTCCATTGTATATGCATACCACATCTTCTTTATCCAGTCATCTGTTGATGGATACTTAGATTGCTTCCATACATTGGCAATTCTGCTGTGAACATTGGGGTGCATGTATCTTTTCAAATTAGTGGGGTTTTTTTTAGACAAATACCCAGGAGTGAAATTGCTGGGTCATATGTTAGTTCTATTTTTAGTTTCCTGAGAAACCTCCATACTGTTTTCCAGAGTGCCTGCACCAATTTACATTCCCACCAACAGTGTAAGAAGATTCCCTTTTCTCCACATCCTTGCCAACATTTGCTTTTTGTTAAAACTATCAGATCTGTTTTAAAAAGGGGGGGGGAGGGGAATATTCTCTGATTCTACAGTAAAAATAAATAAGATTCCTAAATTACATATTATATCACAATAAAAAAGGCATTCCTAGGTAATTATTAGGTGATTATAAAAGAGCACGTTTCCTCTTTCTTATAAAATGTCTTTAGGCAAAAATAATCAATGTTAAAATTTACCAGCTTTTTTGGGTATATATTATTTCAGATTTTCACAAATTTTGAGATAAAACACAAACCTCTTACATAATTTCTTACTAGCCATCAGAAACATAATTTAAAAAATTAACCAAACCAGAAAACTAAAAAGAGGAAGCTATTATGGAGGAAAGTGAAAAAATATTATTTGATTAATTGAATACATATTTTTGGAGATAATATAGGGAATGCTGGAAAAAAATAGTAAACTCATCAGACTGTGAAACAGATAACAGGGTGGTAATTTACTTAACCTCCATGTCAACCAAGACAGATGAGTTTAAGTAAAAACTGAAAGAGAAAATAAATCAAATGTACATTTGTATCACATGTGTTTTCTCCCAATTCAGGTACATGGCCATGTAACTTGAATATTAAAGAATAGGTCATTCTTATTGGAAATTATCTACCAAAAACAAGAAATCTAGAATTAAAAAAAAAAGTACAGAAGCTTTGAAAACTTAGAAAAAATACAAACTCAAAACAGTGAAAACTTTCTAGATTCTGTTTATTGTACCCTGAAGAATTCAGTTTTTATTAAAAACTATCGATGCATGAAAAAAATCAAGTTCAGAATGCAAAGGGGTACAGAGACTGACATTTATCACATGTCCTTGGAAATGATAAAGCGAATGAAAAAGCACATCAGCAAAGAGTTACCTTTCCAAAATTGGAATTGGACTTGAAAAGTATGTATGTAACTATTGGTGCTGTGGAAGAGAGACTCAATTTATAGGGCAAAACATAAAACCTGGTAATCAACACAATAGCAGACACATTAAATGAAGTAATTTGAATGAAGCAAGATATGCTAAACATTGTTCAATTACTTTTGGTTATAACCTGCATAGGACACACGTAGAACAGACAACAATTATCCTTAGATTTTTGGATTTCTAAAATCCACTCTTTCTATACATGAACATAGATTTTGGTCAGCAAATGACAACTGGAGAATGATCAGATCCTCATATTTAGCGGACTTCTAAACACAAGACAGAATCCAAAATCTTATGAGAAGAAAAAATCTTTGTGATCGAGGATGATGCTCTCCATTATGAGAGTGTGTTGGCAAAAGCAAAAGCAATAAAAGCTTCCCTGAAGACTGAATTCAAAGTAGATGCCAGAAAAGCTTCTGACAGCAATGTACAAATTGTGACAGTGAAAAAAAATAATGCTACCTGACTAAAGTTAGAATCACTATAGTTTTGAGGTGAAGATGATTAAAAAACGCATTGAAAATGATCTCTACTCAAGAAAAAAATACCTGATGGTTCATAGATTGATATCCGGAAAACTTAAATCTAGTTCAAACAGTAATAATTTTAGTAGTAATCTATTATTATTATATTATATTGTTATTATTAATAATAGATTACTACTACTATTGTTATTAATAGTTTGAAAGTCAGAGATAATGATAGTGCCACAATTTTGCACATGAAAAACCAAATGGATTTTGACACGGAGATTCTCAAAAAGAAATTCTAGACCATCCCATATCCCTGTTGTACCTTCTTTAAATACAACAGTGAAAAATATAGCTAAAATCTTCCTTTTTGGATATCTCTCTCTATACGTAACTATATGCATATATGACTATTGAAGTTTTTATTGTTGTTGTTGCTTTTTTTAGGGGGTATGAGATTTATTTATTTTTGATGGAGGTACTGGGGATTGAACCCAGGACCTCCTGCACGCTAAGCACACACTTTACCATGGAGCTATACCCTCCCCCTCTATTGAAGTTTTTATATCATCCAAGGACTGTATGTCTACCTTTTAGTCCATCAAAACATGGAAGGGTATTAAAATACTAATTTTCAAATCATTATAAAATATATGCTATGAAAGCCCAGTTGAGGCCACCCTGTTACTAAAACTCAATTAGAGGCAATAAGCAGTGGTCTTTTTTTATAAATTATTGATATTTTAAAAGATCAATTATCTAGGTAAAGTTTAGAATGCTAGCCAAAGGTATAGTTTTGAAAACACTTATGTTTAAATGTATTTTTTTCAGCACTATTTTGGCACGACTCTTTTGGTGTGGACATTTTATATTTTAAATCATTTTCATTGAAAATAGAACATACCTACAGAAAACAACACAAGTACAGAGCTTGGGAAGTATTATGGGGCAGATATTCTTGTGACTAGCACCCAGGTCAATAACTAGACCTGTGCCCTCCATTCACATCATTCTGTGAGCTCTTTTTAAAAATTTTCTGGCACCCCAAGACATTCCAGGCTCATTCCATACTTCCTCTGCCCCAGCCCTGAAATTAGGCATTTCTCCAAAGAGCTCGGGTCCATTTGATTGGAAAAAATGGTGTTTATAGACCAAGATCTGGGTAACAGTTGTGCTCATTACTACTGGGGTATCATTGCTTCTACACCTTCTCAAACAAGATACTCTTTAAAAAGCAGTTTCAAAGTACAGAAAGCATGTAATGGTCTTTTCACTATTTTAGAGACATACATAATTTGAAGAGTTTTGATGATAAACAACCACAACTATGTAAAAATTACAATAGAAACTAATGATGAATCATATTCAGTGGGAGATCAATGTATGAGGAACTAATCCATCCTCCACCCTCTAACTTTTAGTCAAGCCCCTGCCCTCACTGAAGTTGTGCCTGCATTTGTAGCAATAGTTACCAGGCACATTTGCAAATCCTTTTCAGCCCTTTCGGAGCCTTCTGATTATTGGTTGGTAGTGGAGAATGTGGCATCTCAAAATTAAAAGGTATTAACAAAAATTTAATGTCCTCAATGTCGCAACTGAAAGCCCATCTGGTGTCATTTCTACAGAAAACAGGTTTTGGAGCAAATAAGCTTTGAAACCATCATAAAAATGCCACTTTATGCAATCAGGATGTGAACTATTTTTATTACAAATCATTAAATCCTAATGACTTTGGAATGTGGTATTGAGTTCTTTATTGTGATGGAACCTTGAATTTTCTTATTTTATATTGAAACTTGATTTATATAATGAACAAAAGTATTTCAGTTAAGGGATCTACTTCATACTCTGAATAGTTTCTGTTCGTATTCATGGATACTGTGTCTTACCTTTCTAAAAATATTAACAATGATTTTTTGAAGATTTGCTCTCTGCAAATCTCTGGTTTATTAGTTTTAGCTTCCAACCTTTTAGTTAAAGGATTTCCTCAAATGTTTGCTTATTCCTTCTTCTTTGAGTAAGGCTTCATATTAAAAACAGGTGTTTGGAAGGGCTTATTAATTGGTAGCTTTTACTGAAGAGCTGGGGGAGGTTCATGACCTGCCATTTCTTTGGCTTCTGCCTTAATATCATCATACTCAGGTCTTTCTCTTGTGCCACTCAGCCTTCTGAGAGGTGAATGGTCCAGGTTTTTGCCTGAGGCACGTTAATGCTTAGCTCCCTCAGCTTCAGGAGAAAAGTGAGACAGAGCTGAGGGCCTCATCCTTCTGTATATATATTTAAAACAATTAAAAATTGTAAAATATACATAAAATTTGCCATTTAAACCATTTTCAAGTGCATAGTTCAGTGGCATTAAGTACATTCATATTGTTGTGCAACCAACCTCCAGAACTCTTTCCATCTTACAAAACTGAAACTCTATACCCTCTAAACAACAATTCCCCATTTCCCTGCTCCCCACCCCCTGGCAACCACCATTCTACTGTCCATCTCTACAGATCTGAGTACTCTAGTGACCTCGTGTAAGTAACATCATATGGTATTTGTCTTTTTGTGACTGGCTTATTTCACTTAGCGTGAAGTCTTCAAGGATCATCCATGTTGTAGCATTGTCAGGATTTCCTTCCTTCTTAAGGCTGAATAATATTCCATCATATGCATATGTGACATTTTGTTTATCCACCATTTGTGGATGGACACTTGGGTTGCTCTCCCCTTTTGGCTACTGCGACTAATGCTGCTATGAACATGGGAGTGTGGGGCTTTTCCAGACCCTGCTTTCAATTCTTTTGTGTATATATCTAGACGTAGAGTTGCTGGATCTTGTGGTAGTTCTATTTTTAACTTTTAGTGGATGTATATGTACTTTTTTATACCCCCCTTTCCCTTACTGAGCTTTACTCTCTACCACATCTAGTGACTCTTGAGTTTGGAGATTCTCCAGTTTACCTCCTGCCACCTACGCTCACCATCTTGTGTTTGGGGAATGAGCATGTGGTTGGGGGAGTCATCTGGCTACGTGGAGTTGGAAAGGCAATTTGAGGGCCCAAACACTCCGCAGGTGAACTTTTGAACTTAATCTCCCTGTTTCCCTTGGCACAGCTCTGCCCCCACCCGCCTAGAGTGTATCAGTGCTCTAGGTAAACGTACCGGAAAAACCATTTCAGTGAAAGCCAATTCACTTAAATGGCCATCTTGCAAGTAACTTTTAATTCCTATTTTTACTGATCATTTTGTCTTTATAATAGCATTTTTAAGGCAAATTTAATTTGACTCTGCTCCAGTTTCCTGCTGCAGCAGCTAGTCTGAGGGGCTAGAAAAAAAGGGAAAACCCAGAAGAACATTCGAAGAATACATAATGTTCATTTTTTAATTCCTAGGGACGTACCCTGCAGTAGATGGAAATCAGAAGTTATTAACTAGCTGTTTGATTTTTAGGCAAATCATTCGGCTCCCTGGGATAAAATATGCAAAACGAGGATCACAACTATAATTCACTGAGTGTGTGTGTGTGTGTGTGTGTGTGTGTGTGTGTGTGTGTGTGTGTGTGTGTGTGTGTGTGTGTGTGTGTGTGTGTGTGTGTGTGTGTTTTACGTCTGTGGTGTTAGCGCGCGGTTTGCCAAGGAAAACCCAGGGCAAAGTAACAGCCACTAAGCGTGAAGCTGTATGATGTCACCATACTAACAGCAAGCAGTGCGCATGCGCCCATTTAAAGAGCCGGCGTGCCCGGGGAGCCGCTCAAGGCCCGCCCTCTTCCTCGGATTGCACCGCCTCCGATTCCCCGCTACTGCTCCGCTCCGCCATGCGGATTCCAGGTAGCCAATCACCGCCCAGTTTTTCCTGCCGACACCCGCGCGTGCCCCGGTTTCAAAAGCCCGGGGGCGGGCCCCTGGTTTGCGCACGCGCCGTCGGCCTCTCTCCCCACGCTGGTTCCGCGTCCTCTCAGAGCCGTACCTCAGCCTGTGCTGAGCGTCTCGTGTCTGGGCTGTCGCCGCCGCCGCCTCCGCCGCGATGGGCAAAACTACAGACAGTCGGGATCCGGGAGCTCGGCCCGACCCCGTGCGGAGCTTCAATCGTTGGAAGAAGAAACACAGACATAAGCAGAGCCAAAAGAAGCAGTTGAGGAAGCAGCTGAAGAAGCCCGAGTGGCAGGTCGAGCGCGAGGTGATCAGCCGCCTCATGCAGAACTACGAGAAGGTGAGGCCGGCGCCGGGGAGGGGGCGCGGGCCGGGCCGGCCGCGGGGCAGCGCGGGGAAGGCGGCCGACCTGTCCCTGGGACCCTGCCTGGGGAGCCCGCCGTTAGTCCCGGAGGAGGGGGCGGGGTGAGAGGTGCCTCCGGGGGCCAGGGGAGGCCACAGGTGGTCTGCTGGGTGCCGCAGCCCGGGCCCCCCGACCTCCGGGCTGCTGTTGTGCTCACCACACTGTTCCTGATAAAATGATGGAAACGCGGTGGTACTTAAGCATAGGGAGATTAATTGCTCTACGTACAGTGATATTTACAAAAATAATACTAACGACAGTAGTGGTAAATAATGACACCTACATTTTAAGTAACTTGTCCCGTGCTTTATGTTAATTATTTGACTTGATCTGAGGTATGGGGTCTCATTCCCATTTTACAGATAGAGAACATTGAGGCCCCCAGAGGATAAGAAACTTGTCCTTAGCGCTTACATTTAGTAGGTGGTGTGGAATTGGAACCTAGATTCATGTCTTTCTGATTCCAAAGCCTGTGTTTTTAACCGTTGTGCCAGACTTGCATCTCTCAACATGGCCCATCCTTCCTGTGCTCATTTCATTTTCTGTTTCATGTCCCCATCCAAAAACTGCCATAGAAAAGCAGGACTCCTGGTCTATTTCTAGTACCTATTGTCCCACAGTGTAGCTGATGCTCCCAGATGAGTGTCCCTGTAGTTTTCATTTTGACTTCTTGATCTCTTCCTTGCTCAGGCTCCTTGGGGCTTCCACTACCCCTTCTCTTCCTTCCCTCTAAATTCCACGTCTGTTGGCCTTCACCCACCTCACGCAGCCTCTCACTGATTGCCCCCTTCCAGTGCAGTGTAATCAGGGACTTAACATGTGGAGCATATCTGAAGTTAAAGTCATCATGTGTCTTTCTGGTATAGCTTTCCTTTAAACAACGCTTAGATCAAAAGTAACATTAGGTAGAGCGTAGAGTTTGTTTTGGGCTTGTAAATTAAGATGATGATTTGATCCTGGCTTTTGCTCGTCAGATGAGTTACTTTGGGCAAGTTACTTTGCTTCCCTTTTCTTGTCTTTAAAAGGCATAATAATATGTACCTTATAAGTTATGGGCAGTTAATAAGAATCCATGTAAAGTATTCTGTACAATGCCTGACACATAAATATTCTGAATCTTACCTGTTATATTATTACTATGACTGCTGTATACACAGCACCGCAAGAAGCCTTTGTGAGGTAAATTGCTGTTAGATCGCATTTTGGACTCCTCTTTATCGCTGCTTCTCACTCTGCTCTCTTCTCTTGTGTAATCCCAAGGTTTATTCCTGTGACTCCTCCTTGTAGTCTACGCAGAGCTCTTCTGAGTTCGTATCCCCCCCCCACCTTTTTAAATTAACTGTGCTGGATGTCTTTCTCCAACTGTGTCATAGAATACCTTTAATGCCATAAACCCAAAACTGAGTTTGTTATCTTTTTCTCCTGAATTCGCAGTCTTGTATGTTATTTCCGTATTGCCACCACGGCAAATTACCACAAACTTGGTGTCTTAAAAGCAAGAGAAATTTATTCTCTCACAGTTCTGGAAGGCAGAAGTCTAAAATCAGTTTCACTGGGCTGAAATCAAGGTGTCAGTAGGGCCACACACCGTTTGGAGGCTCTAGGGGAAATTCTGTTTCCTGCGTCTTCTAGCTTCTGGTGGCTGTTTGTGTTCCTTGGCTTGTGGCTGCACCACTCCAGTCCCTGCCTCCATGGACACATTGCCTTCTCCTGTTCTGTGTCACATCTACCACTGCCCTTTTTTTTTTTTTGCAAGGATGCGTTTGATCACATTTAGGGCCTATCCAGATGATTGAGGATAATCTCCCCATCTCAAGATCTTTAACCACTGTGCAAAGTCACTTCTGTCACATAAGGTAACATCCACAGTTCTGGAAGTTAGGATAGGGGCATACTTGGGGACCACTGTTTGGCCTACCACATCCTAGCCCCCCCATCTAGCAGACTGCTGAGTTGGAAACCTAGGAGGAAACCCCAGAGACTTCCCTCTTATCATTCCTCATCGGGTTAGTCGCGCTAGTGATCTGCTTTGCTTCTTAAATTTCTCAAATGCTTCTCCATCCCCACTGCCTGCCTTAGTTCAGGCCCCATCATCTCTTGCCTGGGCTACTTATCCAATGGGCAGCAGACTTTTCCTGTAAAGGACAGGATAGTGAACGGTTTTAGCTTTGCATGTTGTGAGGGTGGAACCACTCAACACAAAGCTGCTGTGGAGACGCGTAAGTGGGCGTAGTTGTGTTCTAGCAAAACTTCAGTTACTAAAACAGGTGGCTGATGGGATTTGGCCCATAGGCCTTACTGCCTTCGAATCTGTCCTCCATGTTGCTGCTGGAAAAGATTCTTTCCAGGATGAAATCCTATCACTTTACGCCTGATCAAAACCCTTTCTTAGTAGTTCCCAGTTACTTTCAGGACAGTGGTCAGACACTTCAGTGTGTCAGCATATTCTAGTCCAATGAGAGAGTTATTTGTGGTCAGACAAACCTGGTTTAACTCACTCAGTTCAGGTGCTGACTAGCCAAGTTTCTGAATGTCCTTGTGTCTCCGTTTTTTCACTCAACAGAGATTATTAACCACCCAGAGTGTTGTAAGGCTGAAATAAGGTAATGTATATAATAAACCAGGTGGTACGTGGTAGGCACACATGAGAGAACAACTTGCAGCCATGTGACCTGGCCGTTCTCCTTGATGTTTCCACTGCTTGCAGTGAACACTCACTCCCCAACCCTACTCATCCGCCAAGATTCACCTCCAGCTTCTCTCTGTGACCTCCCCAGTGGGGATAGGACTGTGTGTCTGTGGCATCTTGTATATGCCGTTATTATAGCGTCCATCAGCAGGCTGTGATGAGTGGCTTTGTTTAACTTCTTTGTCAGTTCTCCTCCTAGACCATTGACACACTTGCTTTGTGTCCCACAGTGCCTGTCCTTGAGAAGGCACCCCCCTGGTGTTTAGATGTTTGGTGCATGGTGACCTTTTCCAGGTGGCTTTATTCTGCTTGGTAACATGGGTCCATTCTTTTTGGTCTTTTGTTTTAATAATAATTACTACATTTATCAGGCTTTTATACATGTTGATTTGCCATACTCTGAGAAGAAACAACTCTATGAGTTTGTTTCCATTATATAAGTGAGGGAAACTTTAAGACACAGCAAGGCTGAATAATCTGCACAAGTTAAACAGCTAGTAAGTGAAAAAGTTCTACCCCAGGAAGTTTAGGTCTGATGCCGGAGTCCAGACCCCCCTGCTTTACCGCACTGCACAAATGTTTAAATCTCAGTCTTTTCACTAAGTTGAAGGGGCAGTTTTTTCCCCACTAAGTATTGTTCTGCTTTATTAATTTTTTTAATCTTAGAAATATTTTCTTAAGATTTTGTCAGGAAATAAATAAACAGTGTGAAATCAATTGCCAGGGCTAGCAATACTAGAATACAATCAAAGCAGATTTATTATTCTGTAGGTAACAAAGGGACAGACCCTCACCATATGGCTTCTCAGATGGTGGAATTTGTGCATAAAAGTTTTATTACAGTGGACAGTACACAGATGGTGCTCAGCAGCCTCACTGCTGAAATACTGAACAGTTTGATTTGGAAACATTTTGAAACAATTTGACAGGTACTTGTTGAGGCCAAGGTAAAAATAGGTGGAAAAAATACATGTCTGTGTCCCTAGGGAGTTGGGGTGGGGTTGATGTATTTTGACAAATGTTGTAACAGTAAATATGTACAGTGCTGTGGAGTTAGAGGATGGTGTAATTAGGGGGAAAAGGTTAAGTTATTCTGTACAGAGTCCTTTCTGGCCAGATGACTTAGAGAAACATGTTTCTTCTGGGCACGCTACCCTTCCTCCTGGCAGTTACAGCCTCAGGCCTGCTTGTGGAGCTAAATTTGGGCTGGATTTCAGCCCCCACGCCTTAGCTTTACCAGATGCCTTTGTGTAGGGCATAAACTGTCCAGCAGTTTGTGGTATCCATGAGCAGAGCTAGTTCCTGAATGATGTGTTCTCCAGGTAGACAAGATTGGCAAGGACATTGTAGGTGGAGGGAACAACGTGAGGAAATACAAAAAGATGTGAAAATACATGGTGTTCTTTGAGGGGGCACATACTTCTTGGAGTGTGATAGGTGCTCCTGAACTGGCTTCATGTGAGGTTGAAGAAGAGGCTTGGAAGTGGACTATGAATGGCTTTGGAGTCTGTAGTAGGTAGAATAATGGCCTCCTAAAGATGTCAGCATCCTAATGCCCAGACCTGTGAATAAATTATATGGCTGGGGGTAATTAAGGTTGCTAATCAGAAGACCTTAAAATATGGTGATCGATCTGGATTATCCAAGTGGACCTGGTGTAATCATCCAAGGGTCCTTAAACGTGGAGGAGGGAGGCAGAAGGGTCAGTGCCAGAGCACTGTGAAGGGAGAGACTTGACCATCCAGGCTGGCTGGCTGGCTTTGAAGATGGAAGGGGGCCATCAGCTGAGGAATGTGGCGCCTCTAGAAGCTGGAAAAGGCAAGGAAATGGATTCTCTCCTAAAGTTACCATAAAGAATGCAGCCCTACCAACACCTTGATTTTTGCTGAGTGAGGCCAAAACGGACTTCTGACTTCCAGACTTTTAAGTTGATAAATTTATGTCGGCTTAAGCCACTGATCCTAGTTATTTGTTATAGCAGCAGCAGGAAACGTACACAGAGGCTATGTTTAAAACCTTTATCTGGAAGCAGGGGTGAGCCCCTGGGGGCAATTGGAGAGTGTATCTGAACTGTAAAGGGTCTGGAGGCTAGTCTGTTGGTATAGCCTAGATCTTGGATCCTCTGAGAGGCAGATCCAAGATGGGGCTAAGGGAAATGGAATTTATTAGGGACAAGTGTCTGTGAAGGTAAAGGGAGGGAAAGGAGAGAGGGCGGTGGGAGGGGTGGTGGTGGTAGGGGAGGCAGAGCTCAGGCTGCAGCACTGTGCTCCGAAAGCTGCTGACAGGGTGTCCTCCAACCTCAGTTGCCCATTAGAGGACTCCCCTGTCCTGCAGGAGAGGGTACTGCTGCTGTGCTCGGTCACTGACTGGGCGCAGGCCAGGCAGGCAGGTGTGGCTTTTTCAGTGGTGGCCTTAGAGGGGTGACAGCTGGCATTTGTTAGTCAGCTGTGCTCCCTGCAGTGGGAGATCTGGGTGGCTAAGGCCACCACGTAGGGTGTATATTGTCGAGGGGCTGATGGGAGCTGGGGATTGAAGCCTACTGAGAAATGTTGAACTATTTTTTTTTTTTTTTAGTTCAGCTGTTTTCGCTTGCTGAATGTCTCCAGCTCTCTGCACCTGGGATTCATTTAGATTTTCATTGTAATCAGCTATGTTCTATGGGAACTCTGCCCTCTAATCTGATTTTTTCTTTTTTTCCCCTTAATCAGATTTTGGTCTGGTGTAATTTGCGGTAGATTGCTTTTCTTCTCTTGATTGCAATGGGTGGAGCATTCTAGGAAGCTTTTAATACTGCCCCCCTCCCCACCTTCCTCCATGCTTTGCGATGTAAAAGCATCATTCATTTTTGTGAGAAATAAGAGAGTTGGAAAAAGTATAGGAGAGTGGCTGTTCTATCTCCCCTCTGCCTCCTCTAACTTTTCCACTAATGCTGGGAAGTCTTTCATAAGTAGCGTCTCTGAAACATCTGTTCTTTGATTTCAGAAGAATGATGATACAGATTTTAGAAGGTACATAATTTTTCTGAGGGATTTTTTTTTTTTTCCCTAAGAAAAGGATGAAGGGAAGGGGAAAGAGTTTTAATTTGTTTTCAGGATCCGTAGCCATCTTCTGCTGTGGCTTCTAAGTGTTCCTTGGACTGTAATTGAGCGCCTTCTAGACCAGGGGTGGCAGACCTCTTCTGTAGCGGGCCAGGTAGTAAATATTAGGTTTTGTGGGCCACATGGTCTCTGTTGCAACTACTTAGACAATACGTAAATGAACGCTTGTAGCTGTGCTCCCGTAAAACTGTGTTTACAAAAACAGGCAGCAAATTAGATTGGGCCTGTGGGCCACAGTTTGCTGACCCTTGTTCTAGAGCATCAGTGGAATAAAAATGTCCTTTTGTTTTCTTTGGGGACATCTTTCTGAGCATATGGTGTATAACTACGTGGCAGTGGCTGGGTAGGGTCCTGAAGCAGTTCCATTTTCCAGACTCTCCCTCTAGGAGGTTAACAGAGGTCCACTTTGCCTGTGGCTGTATCTTTGATGATGATTAGAGAGTGTGTTGCCTGTCTAGCTCCTTCTATAAGCATTCCATTCACAGTGAAAACAGATTTTTAGCTGATAATACCACAGGTGCAGGGCGGACCACATCTAATGTTAATGGCTGATTTGGGAGACTACTTCCCTCCAAATTTATGTTCCTTAACAGGACAGGATATTATTTGAATAAACTTCTCTCCTTCTAATGCTAGTACACTGATTCTGCCTCCTCTCTGATGTTATCTGGGATGATTTGTAGGGATTATGGTGATGTTTTAATATTTGTGTTTTGGGCATTTGAGGCCAGAGGACAGCCCTGCCTGGACTACATTAAGAATCTTGGGAAAGACGGTGTTTAGACTAAAGTGAAATAGAGGCTGTCATCCCTTTATTGCCTGGAATGTAATATAAATAAATGAACCTTACAAATGCAACTTTCCCCTTTTGTGGATCATGAATAATTTGGCAGCATATTCCCAGATCTAAGCAGCAGTTCCTGCTTTCAGCATCCATAATAAAATAATTCTCCTGAGCATCCGAAGTGAAATTGAGAAAATTGGGTTTATGCTAATGAAGAACATCAGTAATGAACATTTAGATAATTTAAAGTTAAAGGGCAAAATATTACTTACTATGGCTTCAGATCGCGACAGGGACACTTTCTCTGCTATTGGTAAATAATACCCCTCCTTCAGTGTACCCCCAAATGAGTAGTTGTCAGGTTGGATTTCGTAGGCCACTGATCCATGGTTAAAACTTTGAAAGATTTGTGCTAACAAGATGTGTTTCTGCAGCTAACTTCAGTTTATTCTCCAGAGTGTGTAAAGGAACTATTCCCATCGTGGTCTGTGGTTTATAGCCATTTTGCCCCTTACTTCTTAAACTGATATTCCTTGAAGGATGGGCTGAAAGTAAATTTTCTTCCTAATATTGATGTGATGATGATTTATTTTCTTGTTAATATTTTAGAGGTGTTAAGGATGTAGGTGGTAGTAGTTTGTGTGTATGGGTTGAGTGAATGAGGGTTTTTTTTTTACCAGTTGAAAATGGTTACAGACATATTTTTGATAACAGCTTCCTTGAGGCATATTTCTTTTCAGAAGGAATGATAGTTTATAATTAGAAATGATAATTGAATTCAGTCCTGCAGTATCGAGGATGAGCTTGGCAGCACAATGTAGACAAAAAATAATTTTGTTATAAGACAAATGAATTATGTGGTATACTGTTTTGTCTTATCTGACGTAGTCCCCTTTTACTTTTCAGATAAATGTAAATGAAATTACAAGATTTTCAGATTTCCCCTTATCCAAAAAAACCCTAAAAGGTAGGTACATGGTGATTTTGGGACATGTTGTTGGATTTCTTGATTTTTTTTTTAATGGAAAAAAATTCAGAGAAAGTTTAACCTTAAGAATCTTTTTTTGGCAAATAATTTTGATATCATGAAAACTTATAATAAGAAACAATATTAATGCTTTGAAGTTTTACCAGTTTGTCATTCTCGTTCTTTCTGGACTGGTTAAAGAACAGTAGTTAAAAAACAAGATGCCAAGGCCTCTGAATAATTAAAATATTAGTTAAAATAAACAAGAGAATGAACAAAAATGTGACACCTTTTGTATTGATTTACTAGTACCACCAGAGCAAAATACAAGACTAGGTGGCTTAAACAACAGAAATTTATTTTCTCATAGTTCTAGAGGCTGGAAGTCCAAGATGAAGGTCTGGCAGGAGTGGTTTCCTCTGAGGGCCATGATGGGAAGTATCTGTCCCAGGCCTCTCCTTGGCTTACAGATGGTCGCTCTCTTGCTGCCTCTTAAAGTGATTATCCTTCTGGGCACTCACACCCTAGTGTCTCTTTTTAGGTCCAAATTTTTCCTTCTTATAGGAACATCAGTCAGTTTGGATTAGGACCCACCCTAACGGACTCATTTTAATTTAATCACATCTTTAATCACCTGGCTCAGAATACAGTTACATTCTAGGGTACTGGGGTTAGGGGCTCAACGTCTGAATTCCCAAGTCGGCCCACAGTACTAGTCTACAGGGATGCTCTAAGTGTCATTCTCTTCCCTTCCCTGCTGACAGGTCTGCAAGAAGCCCAGTACCGTTTGGTAACTGAGATACAGAAGCAGACCATTGGGTTGGCGTTGCAAGGTAAAGATGTCCTCGGAGCTGCCAAAACTGGGTCTGGCAAGACTTTGGCTTTCCTTGTTCCAGTAAGTAGCTTGTTTGTTTTGGGTCAGATCCTTTGTTAACATGATTTTGAAACACTGTGTGCCTAGGTAGAAATAAATAATTATGTAAAGAGTAATTGGATGTTGGGTTTCCCTGGCTAGAATGCAAGCTTTGTCTGTCTCGTTCTCCACTGCATTCCCCAGGTCCTAGCACAGCACCTTGCGCGTGGTGGGCACTCAGTAACTTACTGAATGAATGAATTATTGTGCCTTGACAGGCCATGCATTCCTGAAGGATGTGGGGTGTTCCAGGGTGGCAGGTCAGAATGGTTCTGCTCTGCAGTAAGCCCAGTGGGGTGGCCTGGAAGGCTGTTTCTGCACTCACCCTTGCAAACATACCACTTGCATTATATTTGCCACTTGTTTAGGATAAAGCTGAAGTATGCTCACTTTAAGGACATTAGGTCATTTATTGAGAATTTTCCGGATCATTGATACCTTTTATGGCAGTAAAACAGAAGAGCCTCTTAGGAATTCACTTGTATCTGTTATACAGTTGGTCTCATAATTTTTAATTCCTACTGATCACTTTTGATTTTTTATTCCAAGTGTTAACCATTTTTCTCTTAAATACTAATTTTTTGTAACAAAGTTTCTCCATAAGTAGAAAATTCAGTCATGGTATAACTAAAGCAGCTGCACAGAGGAGAGTTTATTTTAATGTGGTTTCTGTTCAAAAAATGGAGACAAATAATTTTCTGAAATCTGTTTTAATGGCCTGTAGGCTGGACAGACCTGTCACTGATGACCAGTCTCCTCAGGGCATGACCCTGGCAACAGCTGAGCTGCCATGGGGCATCTTTTCCTCTATAGCTTGGGGGAGGATGCTTCTGGTGGACAGAAGAAAAAGCAAAGCAAAGCAAACAGCTTCTTCTTTGTGATTGGATGAGACTCATAATTGGTGTGCTGTCTGCTTGGAAGGTGCCTTTGATTTGGAGGGGCAAGGTTGACTCAGGAATCAAAAAGCTGCCTCTCTAAAGGACTTACTGAACTTCAGTTTGTTGTGTTTTTTGAGGTGCTGGAAGCCTTGTATCGTCTGCAGTGGACCTCAATGGATGGGTTGGGGGTCCTGATTATATCACCTACAAGAGAACTGGCCTATCAGACCTTTGAGGTTCTCCGGAAAGTAGGGAAGAATCACGACTTCTCGGCCGGCCTCATCATTGGTGGAAAGGTTTGATTTTTTGTCCTTGTCCTCCTTTCTTTCCTTCTATAGCTTATGTTGGAGCAGTGATACAGTTGACTGGGAAAAGGTGGAGATTTCATCTATTAACAGTCAGGCTGGCCCCCTAGAAGGGGGTGGGAGCATCCTGATGTGGTGACTGCCATCTAGAGGCTGGTGGTTGGTTTTGCAGGTCCAGAGAGTCTGTTTTGTCAGGGTATCTGAACTGGTCAGATTCCCTGAGACTAATGAACTCTTAACTAATACGTAAATGTATTTGTTACTAGGCATCGGGAGAGGTACCATTTCAGTGTGTGGACTCGTTCCTTTCAGTAAAGTATCTGTAAGAGGTTGAATGATTCAGAACATTGCTGGGTCAGCAGCAGAAGAGAGGAAGGTAGAAGAGAGTTTTGAGGAGTGTTTATTTTAGGTCCTGGGAAAGCCTAGTGTTCCACTCCCCTTTCTTCTAGTTTACCTGGATTATTTGTCTCTGCTAGAGTCTCTCCTGGATTGTGAGGATAAATACTTGAATTCTCGAATCTACATGCAAATGTGCACAAAAAGAACAGTATCACACACCCTCACAGACCTGTGAACCTGCCACCCAACTTTAGTAGCTAACGTCTGTGGCTCTTGGTTTGAGGAGAGATCTTCTAGAAGGTAGAGAATTCAGCTCTTTTTTTCAGTCCATGAAGTGCAGTGAGTGGTGTCAGAGAGCCCGATCAATGCCGCTGGGGTCTGACTTAAAGAACGAGGATAATTCTAGTTTTTAAGTCGGTTCTGGTAGATACAGGAGGAAAGAAAGACTTGGAGAATTCATATATTTCTCTTGGCCTCAAAAATCCTGGATATGATTAAGAATCCAGAGGAACTCTGAGCTCTTTGGGTCTTTACTAAGGACTTTTACTTGGCCTGGAAATTGGCTGTGCTGTGGAAATAGGAGGGAGACACTACATGAATCTCTAGAGTCCCTCCATTGCTGTGATGACCTGCCACGTGCAGATGGCTTGCATAGTTCTGGTCCACAGGCTGCTCAGTGATGTGTCTGTGTATGTAATCAGAAGGAACAACTGTTTTCAGGATCTGAAACACGAAGCCGAGAGGATCAATAACATAAATATACTCGTCTGCACACCGGGTCGGCTTCTTCAACACATGGATGAGACAATATGTTTCCATGCTACCAATCTCCAAATGTTAGGTGAGTTTCTAACGAATTTCTAATGAAAAGAATCTGGACTTAGGAGGGAGCCCTCATAAATTTTAATGATAGGAGTGTTTTATTGAAAAAGTATTGTGATTAAAGATCTGAGAAATAACTTGAAATAATTTTTTGGCATATGGTTCTAAATCCAGAGAGTACTATTAAGACCTTTTTTTAGTCAAAATAGTTAGAAAGATATAAGCACTCTTTTCTGTATGAAATTAGACACTTCAGTATTTGGCATTGCTAAGAGGTTTTATCTTTTAAGGTACATCTTATGATGCGACCTAATGTGTATTTTTTTAAAATCAACTTTTTATTTTGCAATAATTCTAGATTTATAGGAGACTTGCAGTGATAGTACAGAGTTCCTCTATGCCCTTCCTTCCCCCAGTTTCCCCTAGTGTAACATCTTACATAACTTTGGTACCTTTGCCAAAACTAAGTGATTAACATTGGCACATTATATAAGTTCCAGGCTTTATTTGGATTTGACCACTTTTTCCACTAATGCCCTTTTTCTGTTCTAGGATCCAGTCCCGAATACCACATTGCATTTCTCCTAATGTATGTCTGAAATATTGTAGTTCAACTTGCATTTTCCCTTTTTAGTTCTTGATGAAGCAGATAGAATCCTGGATATGGGCTTTGCTGATACCATGAATGCTATTATTGAAAACCTTCCCAAGAAACGTCAGACTTTGCTTTTCTCAGCTACGCAAACCAAGTCTGTAAAGGACCTTGCACGCTTGAGTTTAAAAAACCCTGAGTACATCTGGGTTCATGAAAAAGCAAAATATAGGTATGTACTCTTTGAAACCAGATTTGATTCAGTCAAAATCAGTCTTCACTCTTTTTCTAAGATGAAGAGTTTAACATTTCAAATTAATACAACTTTTGTAGGAAATAAAACATCATTTTATGTATTATTCCTTAACTGTGCAAATATATTGGTAGATATATTGGTAAAATATTGGTAAAAATTATTTAAATTCTCAATGCACTTTTAAATGTGAGACTAATTCAGTATTTCCCCAAATGTGGTCTGGGGAACAAATATTTTTCCATAAAATGTTAATAGGTATTTATTCACCAACTGTCCCCCACAAAATAGGGATAGGGTAGGGAGATGCATTCCTAGATACATAAATAGTAAATGTTGAGTTGAGGCAAAGCAGTGTTCTTCAAGACTTCTCAGAGCCTTTAACGTTTTCATGGACGTTGTGATTCTCCAAAGCAGTGGGAGATGAATAAAGCTTCCTGCATTCACAGAGATTATTTTGGTACAGAATCATTCTTCTTAGCTGTATTTTGCAGGACTAATTGGTTATGGAACATATTTTATCAAATGCATTAATATTTAGCAAAATATCTTTCTGTTTAAAACATTCCAGAAACTATAGTTTTGTCTTGGTCTCACTGAAACTGGAGAGTAAAGTACGTGGGTTTATGCCAAGTCTTTAAATACAGGGAATACGAGCCTACCTTGACCTTGTTCAACCAATAGATGTCTTGGATTAAAAAAAGCCTGAGCGGGAAAAAAAAAACAAACAGCCTGAGCAGAGGTTAGATTCTGTTCTTCCAGGTGACCCTAATGGGTAAACTTTGGAGAATCCGAGTACGGGTAACTTTGGTTATCAGCAACTCAGGAATGGAATAGCAGGAGGTGTTTGATGTATCGTTTCCTCCTTGGCTTTCCATTAAGTAGATACTGATTTTTGTTTGTGAAGTTGTATTGAGATAGTTATTGAAATTCTTGGTACAGTTAATTTGATAATCTAGACTCTCTAGGTCTTTTGATAGTCTTTGTTCTTTTTGCTGTTTCCTTTCTGCCTGTTTTCAAAACTCAGTAGTGTCTTTACCAGACACTAATTTTTCAATCATTAGGTAGTCTCTAAAACACTTTATAATTTATGTAAATTAATTGTATATGTTATCCTTACTATCAGTTTCTGTGGATAAGCTAGTCATTATCTGTAGATCATAGAGGTAGTTAGAAAAAACTGAATGCAAAAACTGTTTATTTTATAAATGATTCTTGAAATGCAGTTCCATCAGTTGTAAAAACGTGACTTTCGGAAAACATTTTAGAAGGCAGGTATTTAGCAACACAATTTACAGAACTGGAGGTTATATGAGAGTGACTGTGGGACTCTGTAATTTTGAATTCACCAGAAATACTGTTATAAGCAGATGCTGTTGTGAATTTTGTGTAATGTCATTATTGAATTTTCCCCTTTATCAACTTAAGAATTTGGTTAGTATACCCTGAGAAATTATGGTTAAGAATATTTTAAGGCATAAAAGAATATTTACTCTCAAATTGTAAAAGACCAGAATAGTCAAAATTGAATCTTTCTGAATTTGTTTATCATAGTATACTTAGAAAAAATATATCAGTGTGTTTCCTTTATATTGCTGTATATTGCCCTTTTTCCCCCCTTTGTATAAACTGACACACCCACAGGGATGCCTGTGTGTGTGTGAATATACACACACACCTATATATGTACCCCACCCTGATGATGGTACCAAATGTTATGTACTATTTTGCTGTGCTTTTTCACTTAACAATAGGACCCAGAGATCACTCCATTGCACTATATAGATTACTTATTTCTCTTTTACAGTTGCGTGATGCTTTACTGTGTGGATGTACAATAATTCATTCCACAAGTTTTCTGCTGATGGGCTGATTTCCATCTTTTTTTTTTCTTTATAAATAATACTATATCTTTTTGTGTTTTTACCAGAGTATTTTTTGGAACACAATCCTAAAAGTAGCTTTATTAGTTCAAAGAGTAAATGCATGTGTATTTCTCCTCAGCATTTTTATTATGAGAAATTTCAAACATGCAGCACAGTTGAAAGAATTCTATGGTGAAAACCGTGTGCCCACCTAGATGCCACTTAATGGTAGCATCCACTTACTGTCCGTTTACCCATCACTCTATATATCAATTCATCTTATTTCTGATGCATTTCAGAGTAATTTGCAGACACCTGTGCGCCTCCCCTAAGTATTTCAGTATACGTATCTGTATACCACTATCTAGAGTTCAGTATTTGTATCGAGATTTTCTTTCTTGATGTAAGATTTGCATACAGTGCAATGAACAAATTAAGAGTTCGTTTACTGAGTTTTGGTAAATATGTATGTCTGTATAACCCATGGCCCTACTAAGAGGTGGAACATTACCATCAGCCCAGAGAGTTCCTCATGCCCCTTCAGTTGATCCTTGACCCTACCCTTGCAGAGGTGCCCCCTGTTTGCTTGTATATTTTTGATACATACTCTGTAAGGGATCTTGAATGTATTTGAATCATGTGCTAAATTCATTTCTTAAGGGACAACAGACAAGTTCTTTTTGGGGTATGTATATATGTGTATGTGAAAAATTTGTTTGAGAGTCACGCCACTGTTAACGTTCCTTTGTTTTCTGGTCTGGATTTCAAAGTTACCAATGTGGCATATTTTTAACATTTTTCCCTCTTATTTCCATGAGCACCCCTGCCACTTTGGAACAGAACTACATAGTTTGTGAGCTGCAGCAGAAAATAAGTGTGCTGTATTCCTTTTTGAGAAGCCACCTGAAGAAGAAAAGTATTGTATTTTTTTCCAGTTGTAAAGAGGTACCTATTGTTTGTTTTTCTTAAGTTATTTGTGTTAAATCATCCTTTTTAAAATATCAAATTTCCGTTGAAAATGCTGTTTGTCTATTTTAATAGTTGCAGTGCTAGGTGTGGAAGAATTTGTAGATAATGAGAATCCTGTGTCTTCATTTTAAAGGAATCCATGGATGAGACTTGAAGCTCAAAAAAGAAGGACAGAAACTGTTTTTACTTCAGTATTGTTGGTACCTAGCACAATACTTAGAACATAGTAGCCCTCAATAAATATTGGTAGAACCAACAATAGAATGATAGAATGGCTAGACTAGAGGTCTGTATAACCTGACACCCACCTTGCCCTCCACGAACACTGAGCAGAAGATGCCTTTTATTTCCATGCCTCCAGACCTTTGTTCGTGCTTATCTCCCTGCATCCCTTCACCCTAATTCTGGAGGAATATTTAACATCCTTTAAGGCTAAGCTCCAATGTTACACCTGAAAGTCCTTTTCTGACACTCCCCAATCCCCGTGTTCCAATGCACTGTACTCTCTCCTATCCTTCTGTAGTGTTTGTTAATATCTTTATTTAGTTAATCAGCATTTCTTGAACACTTGTCTTATAACAGTAGTCTTATGTGCTTATAAGTAAGGGATTCAGTGATACATAAGAAAACTTGATCTTTTCCCTTAAAGGAAAGCAACTGTGGTTGATTTTTGTGAGACACTTTTCCTCTACTTTATTTCAGATTTCCTGATGTCATATAGTTGTTGACTTACAGTAGGTTGATTCTAGATTTACAGCTTTTGTAGTAGCTTAGCGTGATAAATATGCAGTGAGTTTTCCTCCAGCTTATGGGGAAGATAAGTAGTGGTCTGTCTGTTGTTGGGGGAAAGCACAAAACCTTACTATTTTTCCATATAAAGGATGACTTCAGATTTTTTAAGGACTTACTTTAGATTTTTAGAACTTTACATCTTATAAAGACGGGATGTTTTTGGTATCTACATACGAGGAAGTGATTTTAAGAGTTGATGTTTAAATTTTTACCTGTAGTACTCTGCTTTTCCTCTTCTCAGTGGACAAAGTATATTCTGCCCTTTCTCTATCTATATTCTTTCTATACCTTTTTAGTTCCATGGCTTTAAATGCCCTCTGTTTTCTAACAGCTTCCTAATCCGTGTCCTCATTCCTGAGCCCCAGGTTGTGTATTCACTTGAATATTAGAGATTTCCCAATTGAGTGTCTAGAGGGTATCTTAAATTTAACCTAGAAAAAGCAATTTAAGATTTCCTATCCCTGTGATCTGCCTCCTCCACCTCTTTCCCATCTCATTAAAGGAACGAATCCTTAATTCTTGCATGTCTCCAACTCATATTCAATCTATTGCCAATACTCATTAATTTTCCCAGTTCTCACCACGCCTCATGCTACAGTGCAGTCCGAACCATGCTTAACTTTCTCTTAGCCTCCTGTTTGGGCTTCCATCCCCTTCCTTTCTTTTCTGAGGCACTTCTGCATTATAGCAGGAGTAATCTTTGGAAAGTGGAAAGGAATATATCACTGCTTTGCTTAAAACACTTCAGTGACCTTTCTGTAAATTGAACTCCTTACTTAGGACCTGCGTGGCTTTATTTTGTATCTTCCACATCAGCTAGTTTTTTTCAAGCGTGAGAATAAAGGGCAGTCTTGACTCGAGATGCCGACGGCAGGAAGTTTTCGAGGGCTCACTTTACACTTCTTCAGTTCCCGTATGTGCTTTTCTGAGGCTGGCTTTCCTGAGAGTGTGTCTGTGATCTGGTCTGCAGGTTCTCCTTTTCCATCTCTCCTTTCATGGCAGTCCTTTTAAAACTTTATAAAAGAAAGGCAGGGGTCCCTCTATTCCTAATCTTCTGGGTGCATCATCTCAGGATCAGAGAACTTTCCTAGCACCAGGGTACTGTTGAGAAAGTGAATGACTAATGCTGGGTAACAAGTCATTTTGCAATTCAGATGGTTTCCCAGTCTTTTCTTTCAACAGAATTCGAAAGAAGACTTAATGGAATTTTTAGCTGATGGGTAAAATTATCTGTAATCTATCATATTTTTGACATATCTTACAAGAGCTCAGAAAGTTAAGGTTCCTTCCAGTCCATTTTCTATGTTTTCATGAAGAGATTTTTCTGAACACCTGTGTTAAGAAATAGGAATAAAATCTTACTGTACTCTGCCTCATCTAGCTATCAGTAGTAGTCATTTATGAGTACATAAACTAAAGAGAAATGAAACTAAAGTAACAGTCTGCTCCACCTAGTCTCATATATTAAAAAATATATTTATAATAGAATTTTATTTTTTATGTCTGTTTTGTTTTAAATCAAATTCTAAGATTTCTTGTTTTGGCCAGTTCTATACTAGTAGTTGTAATAATAGTTCAGTCTTAGAACTTTTAATGCAGCTTTATGGCTACAGGAAATTAAAATTAAAACTCATGTATGCATAAGTTGTAGAAAATCATGTGATAAAGTGATCAATAAGAGACTTTCAAGCATAAAACAGTTAATAAAATTCTGTGAATTCAGGAAATAGAAGTATGAATTCAGGAGGTAAAGAAATGATGTAAAGTCTTTCTGTTAGAGAAGAGTTTCCTCACAGTTTGTTAGTAATCTTTCTTTTTAAAGACTTTATTTGTTTTAGGGTAGTTTCAGGTTTGCAGTAAAATTTGAGGGGCCCTACCCCACACATACATAATTTCCCCCATTATTTTTATACATATTTAAGTAACTGGTGTTGGATATCAAATTGCTATGCCATTTAGAATCAAGTGGATAGATTTATAAGAGTTAAGGATGTATTTCAAAATATATTTGCAATGTACCAGAAATTCCACTCTTTAAAACCGCTTAAATTTGGGAAAATGTCAGACACTAACTTAAAAATGTTAAGGAAAGTATATTTTTTTCAAAATTCATTTGGGGAACAATGTGAGCAAAAATGCTTGAAGCCTACAACTCTACATTTCCCTTTCTCTGCTCTGTATTTTTTTAATTGGAACTTGTGCTCTGTAATACATTTTTTTTTTTTCTATTCAACGCATAAGCTTACTTCCTCTTACTATCCAGAAGTTCCAAAATCATTTTCCTGTTAACGCCTAGGTTCAGTACCTGTACCGGGTGTTCTGCCGGCTGCGTCCTGGTATCTCCATCCTCGCCCTGCACGGCCGGCAGCAGCAGATGAGAAGAATGGAAGTCTACAATGAGTTTGTACACAAGAGAGCTGCGGTGCTCTTTGCCACTGATATAGCAGCCAGGGGCCTGGGTAAGAAAACCTCTTACGAGGAAATATTCTGTGATCATGGGAAATACAGTTTGCTTTATAAATGGCTGTATTCTGGGAATACAAATAGTTTGACTCACATACTCAGGGCTTTCTTATTTTATAAAAGAAAAATAAGTAAATGGATAACTGACATGACTGAACACTAAGGATACATCAGTGAAAAGTTTTGTAATATTTTCATCTTTTGTGCTTGCATTGTTTCATGATAATAATGACATCCTAGAATCCTGAGGCGCCTACAGGATCAAAGGAGGGTGAAAAATTCAAAGATAAGAAAAAAGTCCTGTTTCTGTGAAAACTGGAAACTTGACAAATGCTGTAACTGACTTAGCAAGGAAAACCAGTGAAGTCCTCTTGTCTCCAAACATTCTAATTTTTATTTAACTATCATTACATTTAATGTGTTTAAACTTTGAAAAAGCCACTATGATAATATTCTACGACTGGTGGCTTTTGGGGCTGGAGTAGGGTATGGAACTACTTACAGAGGAAAACTAGTTTAGAGGTGAGAACAAAGGATAATAATAAATAGGTGGTTGGAGTTCTTCAATCACTTAATTTTATTGTGTTAATTATGAGGGGAAATTTTAAGGACACATATAGAGATTGAGTCCAAGGTACTGTCATATACGTATTAGCCAGTTTTGGCAATTATCTTTTTCATGATCCCCCTTTCCTCCTGTCTCCTGTCCTTCTGGGAGTATTTTAAAGCATATCTCAGTCATTGTATCAGTTCATTCCTGTGTGACTGGAGGCAGTAGCCAAGTCTGCATATTTTTAAAGCTCTCCAAGCTGTTTTCTCAGCTGCCCAATAACATACCCCACCTCCCCTCCTCACACTCTCCTACCCTCATCACTGTTTTGAATATATAGTTTTGAAACATTTTAGTTGTGTTTGTATCTATGTATATTATGCTCTGACTCCACCCTGCCCCTCCCGGTTTTTGAACCTAAAATAGTTAAGGTCAGCATAAGCCATTAATTATATTGCATATGTAATATGTGTTCTATATACATCACAATGAACAGATACTACTATATTGTCATAGTTTCCTTGGAGTTTCTTAAAGAAACCAAATATTTAGTAGATGTAATTGAAATATTTTTGTACCCTTTCCTGTCTCATTTTTTCCTTCTCCTCCTTTCCCTACACAGTTACTCTCATATAGTTGGTAGGTAACCTTTTAATTGAAGACTCCTCAATTATAGTCCAGTTGGTGATAGAATTCAGGAGGGTCTGTGAACTGATGGGGAAAAAATTATATATATTCACTAACCTTTAACTGAGATTTAGCATTTTTTTCGATTATGAATGTAAGCAGCGAATTGTCGTGGTTTTAGTAGTACCTGTAAGAGTGTCATCAATTGAAATTATAGACATTTTCATTTTACATTACAGTTTCTGTAGATATCTTGGAATATTGTTTCCACTTGTACTATTTTGATTTTATGGTGGTTATTAGACATCCAACTAGGCTGTGTTATTTAGTGTGTTATTAAACAAGCATATACATTGCAAAATATATATTACAATTCAATACAAATGTTGCATTATATTTGTTTTCTCTTATAATTCTATAGATTTTACTTTATGCATTTAAAAATATGCTGAGAAGGGGTTCATAGATTTTAACTATGGCACGAAGAATGTCAAGAGTCTCCTAGTTTATTTTAAAAAGCTTATATGAATGTATTCATAAGCAGTATATAATATTATCTTAGGTGTTTATGAAGTTTCTGTGTAAGCAATATTACACATGCTAGTCTGTGACTTGCTTTTCAAGCCCTTCCATGTTGATTTATAAAGTTCTAATGTATTTACATGGTGTATCTCATAGTATGAATTAATCTATTCCTAGAGTAATCCCCATTTAGGTTTTAGTAGCGCAGATTTGGGTTTTAGTCTTTTTATTACAAAAATGTGCAGTGACTATCCTGAAGCTCTATTATATGAATGTCCAGAAATTTTCTATGATCATTGAAATGTTCTGTGTCTGCACTAATACCACAGATACCAGCTACACATGACAGTCAACCACTTGAAATGTGGCCAGTGCCATGAGGAAAGAATGAGTTTTTAATTTTATTAAATTTTAATTTAAACTTGAATGGCTACGATATTGAGCAGCAAAGAATAGAGACTCATGTCTTTTAGTTGCAGGAAATTTACCTCTGAATTACTTCTTTGGTGGTTTGGTTAAAGAGTCAGTGTTTATTTTGATATGTGATTGTAGTTTGCTAGTGGGGAATTTGTATACTTAGATTGTTTCCTTTCTCCTACCTTACAACGTTTTCCCCTTCCCCTCCTTATTTCCTCTTTCTGGAAGAATATCTGATCTCTTTGATCAGTTCTCTGCTTTTCCTGTTTCTTCTCTTGCCCATCTCATTGTCTTTTTCTGGTTATTTCTGGGGGATTTCTTGACTTTATATTTCAACTTTTCTAATTAAAATTTTAATTAAGTGCCAGGATTTCCTTTTTTTAACAGCCTTTTATTCTTATTTGATGCATGCAGTGTTTTATCTCCCTGAAGATACTAAAGTCCTCTTCTCATTGTTTCTGTTTCTGCTGAGTTTCATTTTTACTTGTCTGTGTCTCCACTTCTGAGGCTTTCCCCGACTGACTGCAATTGGGTGTCTTACTGAATTTAACAGTGAGGCATCAGAAAGCTTTTTTGAAGTGTTTTGTACTTGGATGAGGCTTGCTGACAAATGGCCTTCATTATGAGGGGATTTGGACAGAGTTGGCCATGTTGTGGAGGACCCAAGGTGTCAAAGTCTGTTCTTTCTGAATATTCAGTCTCTCCAGAGGGTACTGCTTCAGCCCCATGAGCAGAGGGGTTAAGCTTGCATCTGGCTCTCTCTAGAAGCCTAGCAAGGAAGGAGACACAGACGCTCCCAGGTGGCATGCAGACTCACTCAGAACCCCTGTTTCACTCTGGCTCTGGTGCCTCTGCCTTCCACTCTCTCTGGTGTCTTGGTTAGAAGACTTCCTCTGGAGAAGGACTCCAGCTCTTTGTCAGGAGACCCAGTGTGTAGGCTAAGGGAGGGGCCCCGACGGTCTGAGTGCCGCCTTTAACCTGCCTTCTGTCTACAGCCGGCACACGTGCCCTGGCCTTCTGAGGCGCCTGGCTCTTTCAGGTCCCAAGAGACAGAGTTCTCTAAATATCTTTGTTTTGTTTTTCTTGATTTTTGCCCATTTCAGTAGATTCAACCCTTCTGAGTAGCTTATATAGCTTAGTGATAGGTTTTATCTTTATAGGTAGGTATCCATAGGTATTGTCTCCCAAAATCTGTTTCTTTTTCTTAGTCTTTTTCTTTTTCTCCTCCCTTCCTCCCTCCTTCCTTCCTTCCTTCTTCCTTCATTCTCCCCTCCCTCCCTCCTTCTCCCCTCCCCATTTCCTTCTCTCCTGCCCCCCTCCCTCTCTCCTTCTCTCCCTCCCTCAGCTTTTTTCTCTGTGATAGAAGTCGATCTGAAATCCTTATGGCAAAGTCCATAAATGACTAGAGGTAGTTCTCTTAAGTCGTTGAGACCAGGATCTCTGGAAATGAATGGAAATTTTTGCAGCCGGAAATATATATGGAGTAATTATTGCTAGGAAATGAGGAGAGGGATTTAAAAAGACATTATTAATTTGAATGGAGATGGAAATAGCAGGAGAAGTAAATTTTCATCGAAATTTATAAACCAGATTCATAGTTCACTGGGAACCTATGAGAAGTGGTTCTTTTAGATTATTAACTCTCAGGATGTTTCATTATTTGTCTGACACAAAGCGGTCTGTCTCTTCTGTGTCAGATACAAAATAATCTTCACATTCAAACACTGTCATTAATTTTATTTCAGTTTGTCAAAGAAAAGAAGTGTTTATTATCTTTTGGTTCATGCAGTCAATTTTATTTTTAATAGAGTTCACAGATGATATCTGTCAGTTTGATGTGATGGAAAGCCCTGGCAAGCAACATTATAAAATAAAAATAGTGCTGCGGGTTATATCTTAGACCTGGTTTTTCAACTTGATATTCTTTTTGTACAGATTTCCCAGCTGTGAATTGGGTTCTTCAGTTTGATTGTCCAGAGGATGCTAACACATACATTCACAGAGCAGGCAGAACCGCCAGGTAGGCTTGTGTCTTTGCTCTTGGTTCTATCTAAGTGAAAAAGCATGCTTCCTGAACTGTGTACAGACCAAGAATGGAGGAGTTCAGGTGAGTGAGTGCTGGTTTGGCATTTTTGTGATGTAGGTTGATAGCAGGTGGACAGCTCTTATAAGTCATTGTGGCTGAGACTGGAGGATGAGTGCTGAGAAAAATGCATGAAAATCTTATTTTAGTGTTTTTGTTCTAACTTTCTTCCCTTACTAAGCTTTTCGTTAGAACTGCTCACTGAACATCATGTCTTTGAATCGTGTCAGTGAAGTATAAGACTGTTTATTCAATCTCTGTTTTCAGATGACAAAATTCGAGTCTTTTGAGCAGTTAAACAGTTTGTTTGAAGATCCATAGAGCAAGGATTTGAACCCAGGCTGTCTGACTCCTGTAAGCTAGCTCTGTGCTCTTACCTTCTCTGGATAGGTGCTTATAAGAGATAGGGTGGTTCTGAGTCATAGGTTTCCCTTTTCCTTTTTTCTAGTGTGGGAATTAGAGGCCTTGTTGGAGGCCACTCCCAAGTACTCCCTTTTCACCGCCCCTCACATTCCCTCTCCCCAGTAAAAGTACCCTGTGTTTGCTCACGAATGTGGGGTAACTATCTGGAAAAGAATATAATAAAGTCAGTCATTTGGGAGTAAAGGGCATAGAAAGGTGACTGGATGAATGCAAAGGAAAATGTGCTGCGTCATTGCTGCTGAGAATGCAGTGATGTTGGGAGATGTATGCTGCTGGGAATTATAAATGTTAGCATCTTTCTAAGTAGCATTTGGTAGTACTTATCAAAAGCCTAGGGTTCTTCTTTTTGCTTCAGTAATTCCCTGTCCAGAAATTGATCTTAAGAAAATAAAGTTTTTATAAAGATACTCATCTTACCAATATTTGTAATGGTTAAGGATTGGAAATAACCAATTAAATGTTAGACCCAAGATCACTAAGAAAATGGCAGAGACAGAACTAGAACTCAGGTCTTTGACCCCAAATTTCATTCTTTTTCACCAGGTCATCATTATGAAAGACTAGCCACATGTGAGGTAGGCCTACTGTGAGCTGCTGCATGAAAATAAGATGTAGTGTCCATTCCATTAAGGAAGCTTTAGTTACCTTGAAAACAATCTGTAGTTTAGAGGCATATACAGTATTAGCGGTATTGACAGAAGTTTTAAGAGGGAGCTCCAGAGGAAATACAGGAGGAAGACTTCACAGAGTAGACAATTGGGTTCAGTCTTGATTGGCAGATACAAGTTCTTAATACAAGATATTTTCTTCCTCTGTTAACTACATGATTTATAATGTATCTCTCTGTATTTTAACTCAGACTCAAATCCCACCTACTCTTGATAGTTGTTTTGAGGTGGAGGGTACTGGAAAATACAGGAATTCTACATGTCTGCATCCTAAAATGTGATCCTTTCCTTAAACAACTCCAAACGCTGACCCCCTCGTCAGCGGTTGAACATCCTTCCCTGAAGTTAAGGAGTGGTCTCTGTGCCACTCGGTATTGTAACCGCTGCAACTTGTGGCTATTTAAATTTAAATTGAGTACAGCTAAATTTAAATTAAAATAAAAATTCAGTTTCTTAGTTACACTGCTCACATTTAAGCTGCTGTTAATCCCATGTAGTTAGTACCATATTAAACAGAGCAGCTATAGAACGTTCATATCATTGTGAAAAGTTCTATTGAGCAATACTGGTATATGTTTAAGATACGTTTTGCTTAAAATTGTTGAACCAAAGAACAACAGATTCATATAATAAAACCATAAAATGGAAAACTATAAAGACAGCTGAAAGTAATCTAGATTTACTCATTCATTTGTTCTGTATGGATTTAACAAATACATGTTAAGTGCGAAGCATTGTACGTGGTGGGAGATACAATGAGGAAAACAGGCATAACACCTGAGCTTGTTCGTCTCGAAACCGAGAAGGAATACAGACAATAAAATATGTAATTTCAACAGAATGTGATAGTTTACTCCCATCTCTAATTTTGTTGCAGTCACAGGAACAAATGACAACTCTCTTAGGTTTACACATGCAAAGAGAAGCAGACATCTTTGTCTCCTGAGAGGTTATAATCTTTTTGAGTCACATAAACCTCCCTATTACCTGAAAGTTTTCTTTCAGATTTCTGTAGGTTTTTGAGATGTGAGTTTATTAACAGGCATTTTTTTTTTCATTTTTTAAAAATTGAAGTATAGTTGATTTACAATGTTGTGTTAATTTCTGGTGTACAGCAGAGTGATTCAGTTTTATACATATATATACACAGACACATATATGTATTCTTTTTCATATTCTTTTCCATTATGATTTATTATAGGATATTGAATATAGTTCCCTGTGCTATATAATATGAACTTGTTGTTTATCTATTTCATATATATTAGTTAGTGTCTGTAAATCTCGAACTCCTGATTTATCCCTTCCTACTCCCTTACCCCACTGGTAACTACAAGTCTGTTTTCTATGTCTGTAAGCCTGTTTCTGTTTTGTAAATAAGTTTGTCTTTTTTTTTAGATTCCACATATAAGTGATATCATGTGGTATTTTTCTTTCTCTTTCTGGCTTCATTTAGGATGACAATCTCCAGATCCATCCATGTTGCTGCAAATGGCATTATTTTATCATTTTTTATGGCTGAGTAGTATTCCATTGTATAAGTATACCACAACTTCTTTATCCAGTCATCTGTCGATGGACATTTAGGTTGTTTCCATGTCTTGGCTATTGTAAATAGTGCTGCTATGAACATTGGGGTGCAGGTCAGATAGGCTTTTTAGTTGTGCCAGTGCATGTGGGCAGGTACAGGACAAACTGATTCCTTTGCAGAATACATTTAGCAGTATTTTAAAATTATTCATCCTATGTGAAGATTATTGGACATCTCAGTATATCAGGAAAAGATTCAAGAAGGGAAAATATTTCCGGGTTCTTGGTTCTGGAGAAGTTGTTAAAAATCTAATGTCGTTGAACATGCCATGGTGAGCATTAAATAGGTTTTAATGACTGTGGAGATGAGGAGGGGGTACAACAGCACAATGATTGTGTTTGAAGGAAGAATACCAATTTGAAAAACTATTGTAATGTAGTTTCTAATGTGCTTATTATTTTTCAAAGTACAAGCCTGTTTGACCCTTTGTAACCAATTAAAAATATTTTGAATTGACTGTCTTAGATTTATAGTCAGTGGAAAGGTTTCGGGTATGTAATGCTTATGTTTTCTTTGACAATCTAATAAAAAAGAAAAACCAAACTGCAGTTTAAAAGTTGCCATTAATGGGCTTAGAGATAATTAGAAAGTTTTGTGGGCCATCAGACTGGATAATTGAATTGAATAAAGACTAAAATAAAATTTGAAACTAATTAAAATCCTGTGTATATGCTGTAATTAAACCTAGGTTGCCGGATAATGTTTGCTTTTGGAAGTGAACTGTAATGTACGGATGTAGAGAGATGAATTCACTGTTTTGTGGCAAAATAGCTAAGGTTTGGGGAATGTGTTTTTTTCCTTTCTGTGTTTTAGGTAAAAATAAAGGGTGATTTTGGTACTTGTTGCCATAAGTGCTTATTCTGTTTTAGTTTCTTCACCTGTTTAAAATTCTTTTGATCGTTAGCAGTTGAGAGAAATTTCTATTTTTTTTAACCATCCACACCCCTTTTAACAAAGTGATCTCCTTAAATAGGAATATAGTTTCATAAAGCTATATCCCGTGATACATTCTATCACTTAAAAGCAAATATCTTTAGGGCTTGCAGTTTTGGGTACTCGTAAAACCAAGCTCTTCTATTTCTTATAAAAATGCCCAGTTGAAAATAAAAAAGATTTGGGGATGGAAAGTCAGTACACATGAGATACTCCTAATTTTTAAAATGCTTTTGTTCGGACAATGGGGCCTGTGGGTAGAAGATGGGAGTTTATATTATAACTGTGAATATATATAAACAGTTGGCCGTTTATAGGTAAAAGGTGAGACTTTATATATATATAACTGTTTGTTTCCCAGAGTAGTGGTAAAATTCCAGCAGTATTTCCACTAAGCCTTATTTGCCTGGCTGCATTTTGTGGATCTCAGATTTTTGGGGAGACTTCCGTAGCAAAATGTGGTTCCAGTAGGGGGCAGCAGAGGCCAGTTCTTTGCCTTGCACACCTGCCAGCATCAGTTTAGAACAACAGCAAATATGAAGATGGAAGCTAGTTAAAATTTCTAATGTAACTTGAGAAGAGTTCATGGTTTGTGAAAAATATTGGTACTTTATAGAATAGATAATGAGAATTTTTTTGAATAGTATCTTTAATTGGTTTGTAAATTGAAATATAAAAGTAGAAAGACAGTTTCCATGATAATAATTTACTGAAGCATGTTGTGTATGTCTTAGGTACAAGATAGGAACAGTCTTTTCTGGTGGAAATTCTTACTACTTTGATTCCTTCATTGAGATTCTGTCTTTCATCAGCTTCTTCTAGACAGAGGCTGTGCTTCCTTGCGTGGCCTTCTGCCTTTGTTTGTTAGTATCTAGGATTTAAAGCTTAAAAAAAAAAAGACAAAACCAACCCTTTGTTTTTCATCAAGGAACACTGAGCTGGGGTAGGGTATGATCACTCTCTCTATAGAGGCAGATAAGGGGGATTTCTTAGGAATCCCTGTTCCCTCGCACTCCCCCCGCCCTCCTGCTGGCTGTCCTCAGCACGGCAGACAGAGTGGTCCTTTTAAAATGCGAGTCAGATCATGTCACTCCTCTGATGGCATTTCACTCAGAGTAAAAGCCAGTGACCTCCTGGCCCTGTACTGTTCAACCCCCTCCAACCTTATTTTCCATCGTTCTCTGCGTGTTCCCTTGCTCCACTCTGGTCTTGCCATCTCTTCTGCATGCCAGGTATGTTTCTGCCTCAGGGCCTTTATTTTATCCGTTTCTTCTACTGGAATGCTTTTTCCGCGAGTATCCACATGGCTGTCTTTCTTACACGGCCCCAACCACTCCTTTCCTTGCTCTATATTTTCTTTTTTCCGTAGCACTTACCACCTTCAAATACACTAGCGCATTTACTCACTATATTTATTGTTTTTGTTTTTTTCCTTTTTTCGCTAGATAGTAAGCTCCATAAAGGCGAAGGAGTTTGTCTACTTAATCAATGTTCTCATAGCACTTGGAGCAGGGCCTGGCATGGCGTAGACACTTGAGATAACACAATTAGTTTCTTACGAATCAGAGATAACATATTAATTATCTATTGTGGTGTAATTAATTTACCCTACGTTTTTCGTGGCTTAAAGCAAGAACCATATATTATCTCATGGTTTCTGTGGGTCAGGAATCCAGGTGTGGCACATCTGGGTCCTCTGGCTCTTGGTCTGGCACAAGACTGCAGTCCAGGTGTCACAGATACTGTGATAGGCTCAACGAAGGGTGGATCCCTTTCCAAGCTCACTCATGCCTTTATTGGCAGGATTATTTTTCTTGCTGGCTGTTGGTTAGAGGTGTCTCCCAGTTCCTTTCCATGTGGGCCTCCTCTTAAGAGGGCTTGTCACAACATGGCAGCTGGCCTCATCAGAGAGCAAATGAGAGGGTAAGAAGGAATAAAGTGGCAGCTGCAATGACTTTTGTGACCTAGGCTCAGAAGTCACACTCCATCTATTTTTTGTTAATAATTTGTTAGTTTATTTTATTTTATTAGTTTTTATTTTTTTATTTTATTTTATTTTATTAGTTTCAGGCGTACAACATAATGATTTGGTATTTGTGTATTTTACAAAATGATCATCAAAATAAGTCTAACATCTGTTACCATACATAGTTACAGAATTTTTTTTTCTTGTGATGTCTGTGACTTATTTCACTATTTTTTTGAATCTGTTTTTGCCCCACCTACTCCTGACTTATTTCCCTTAGCTTAATGCCCTAGAGGTCGATTCATGTTGTTGCAAATGGCAAAATTTCATTCTTTTTTTATGGCTGAGTAATCTTCCATTGTGTACATATACCACATCTTCTTTATCCACTTATCCTCTGATGGACACTTAGATTATTTCCATATCTTGGTTATTGTAAGCAATGCAGTGAACATGGGAGTGCATATATCTTTTTGAGTTAGTGTTTTTGTTTTCTTTGGGTGAAAACCCAGAGGTGGAATTGATGGATCGTATGCTAGTTTTATTTTTGATTTTTTTGAGGGACCTCCATACTGTTTTCCATAGGGACTGCACCAATTTACATTCCCACTAACAGTGCACAAGGGTTCCCTTTCTCCACATCCTTGCTATCAACACTTGTAATTTCCAGTCTTTTTGATAATAGTCCTTCTGACAGGTGTGAGATGATACGGTGGTTTTCATTTGCATTTCTCTAATGACTAGTGATGTTGAGAGCTTTTTCATGTACCTGTTGGCCATTTGTATGTTTTCTTTGAAAAAAATGTCTGCTCAAGTCCTCTGCCCATTTTTTTGACTCAGATTCTTTGGTTTTTGCTATTTTATGAGTACCTTGAATATTTTGGATGTTATAACCCTTTATCAGATACATGATTTGCAAATATTTTCTGTGCAGGAGCCTTTTAGTTTGATATAGTCCCACTGTTTTATATTTGCTTTTGTTGCCTTTGCTCTTGGTGTTAAACCGAAAAAAACATAGCTAAGACCAAGGTCAACACTTCATCTTGTCCAGGAGGCCCAGGTTATTGGAAGTTAGTAATTTGGAAGCTGCCTACCATACCTAATATCAAGCTGTTCGAATATGTAATTTCAAGTATAGAGTTGTAATTGTGAGGTATATGTGAAGCAGGGAGAGTCTGGGACCTCCCTCACAGCTCCACAGGATCATTCTTGCCACATCAGGGTGTGCTCTGGTCCAGATTAACCTGAAAGTCCCTAAGTGATATACAAGGTTTATCACTTACACAGGTGGGTCATTGGTATAGTTACAAGGCTGACCCTGAAACCTACCCCTTAAATCCACAGACTGTAAGCAACGCTGGTACATTGTATTAGCATCTCATCAATGAGGACTCTCATGCTAGCAGATGTATCATGTTTGTTTCCCAGGAAACTTGTCATTAGCATGTTTATGAAGAGATTTGACTGTATTTCTTTTTAAAAATGTTTGGCCAGGGCAGCTTCATCCCTACCCCTTTCCCCTGCACCCCCACATGAGTGATGGATTGTGGCGTAGCCATTCACTTTCTAACACTCAGTAAGTATCTGGGTGAATATGAATGAACTTGTTTAGCCTTTATAATAGCCTCACGAGAGAGTCTTCTTATTAGGAAACCGTCAGATCATGAGGCAGAATGTGTCTAAGATCACGCAGAGGTCCATGGCTGGGATTTATGCTTGGGTCTTTCTGACTCTATAACTCATGCTCTCGCCAGTGTACCCCAAACTAGCCATTTTCATTTAAGGGAGTCTAGTGGCTGCTGCTCCCATGCAGGGCTTCTAGAATGCATGAAATCAGGTACTTCGAGAAAGAAGGTAGATGTTTCTGTTCAAATTGGCTGCCATTTGTGGTCACGAGGATAAACTAAAAATATGTACATTTTCCTTCTTTGTTGGGACTATGAGATAAATATCCCTTAGTTGATCCAACATTGTCCTTAAAAGTCAAGAAGTTTAGGTTTGGATATGGCTCTGTCATCTGATGGCTGTGTACCCTCAGATTGTGTTCTTAACCTCCTTAAAGCTCAGTTTCTTCTCTTGTAAAATGAGATTAACCATATCTCTCCGGTTCCTGAAAGTGTAACTTAGGTGGTATCAGTGTCACTTCTGTATGGGTTTTCTTTTTGTTCTTGATCTATTAAAGCTTTAGTTTTTTTGAAAAAAAAATTCTTTCCTGAGGACAGAGTTGACAGAGTTTAATGATTTCTACCCTTTCCCTGTGCAGTTCATGAACCCTTGTTCTTAATCAGTTTGCTAGAAGCTTCCCATGCATTACGTGTTAGCCAGCTTGGTTTCTTTCCAGTTATTTTACGGTGAACCTCATTTGTCAAACCGCTGAGCCTATCAAGGCATATCTCTTTTTGTTTCCAAGATCTTAGGCTGCAGATGGCTTTATTTTTCCCAGAATGCTTTCCAGTCTGTCTTTTTCTCTTTTAAATCTCGTGTAGTATCTTTAGATATTCTGTGAGTCAGAGATACCCTTTTCCCTGGAATAAGCTCTCCTTTGTACCACATTGTGCAGGAGGAACAGAACAATTGGACTCTGATTCCTATGGCTGTCCTTCTGCATCCGCATGGCTGACTGCACTGTCCTCCCACAGTGACAGGAGCTCTGGGGGCTGGTTGCCGCAGGTAAGGCTAAGGTGTAGGGAGAACAGAAGCAGACATAGGGAGGGGACAGAAGAGAGAGAAGGGAAGTGGAATAACAGCATGTGACCAACAGTGCTCTCCATTTCTCTACTTCTCCATCATACTTGTGTTGTGAACAGTGACTAGTATATTAAGAGTCACAGGTATGGAATTTAGTCCTGAAGGGACCTGGGCCATCTCATTCAAGTTGTATAACTTATAAGAAAATGCAATATGTAGTGGAAAAAAAACTCAATATCCAAGGTTATAAAGCTAATGAATAATATAACCGAGGCTTGAAATCAGTTCTCCTATCTCCAAATCCAGTATTTCATCTGTGAGGGCAGTTTCTAGTGGTTTGTTTGCATTTATTCACTCACCAGATATTTAAATGACTAGCTTTTAGGTACAAATGATGTATATTAGGTGTGAAAGGCAAATTCATATGTCTCCTCAGTTTAATGATCAAGATAAGAGAATAACTAACATTGGTAGTACTCAGATGTGTGTTAAATGAGGAAAGAATGATATAAAAGATGTAGATTTTAAAAGCATATAAAGTTTTTTACTTTTTTTTTTATTAACTTGTGTATCCTACAAAAGTAATGTTTATTTATTACTCAAATTCCTGGCAATGGCAAAACAATTAAACCACCTAAATTCTAGAAAAGTTTCTTTTTTATGTATATCTGTATGTATATATATTTTTTTAAATTGCAAAAACGGAACCATTCTAAATGCTCTTTGATAACCTGATTGGTAACCTGGAGAACCAGGCTGGGAGCACTCAGTGGCTAGGCAGTTATGAACACTGCCAGATCACGCTGCAGCAATGGTTGAAGGTAGAAGTGAACAAGGTTTAAGGGCCACTAAAAGACTCACCAGAATGGAGTTTTTGTTGGGGAATCTGAATTGGAGGATTAATGGTTCTTGGGTAGAAGGCAAACTACTGACAGAATGGCAAGACTTTTTTCCCTTCCTCTGGCCATATTGTTTCAAGGTTATTTCAAGGAAATAGTTACCACTGTGATCCAAGAGCCAGTGGTCTGGTTCTCCTATTTTAGCTACAAGTACAATTGAGCTGTAGGGTATTAAGTTTACTGATAATCAGACAATTATGATCAGATAGAGGATCCTCCTTTCTGGAGGGAATCCTGGTAGAGCTGAAAAGAAGTATTGAAAGTTTAAAGTCCATGTAGTGATCAGCTGATTTATTTATTTAGGCCAACTTCTTGACCTTTCAGGAACTTTATTTTTTATTTGCTTCCTCTGTTGGTTGCTTGTTTGTTTGTTTGTTTTTTGTAATTGAATAGAGTTTATTGTAAATACATTGCTAAGCATGTTGGTTGCTTGCTTTTAAGACAAGCAAATTAATGTAAAATAAAGCTCATCGTAAATTCTAAGGAGTTACATAAACATAGCATAGTATTAACACTGATGGTGGAAATGAGATTTTTGTTACATTTCAGATGCAGGGCTTTTTATTTGGTGCCTACAATGTCTCTTAAGATAATCTGTCTAAATATATAGAGTTTTAAAATGTAGGTCTTATGAAGAACATTTATTTTTCTTTATACATATATTTAGCCTCAGGCTTTGGATATTGCTTTTGAAATCTAAAAGCTAACTCATGGGTAAATAGATTATTCTTGTAAGAATTTTTTAAAAAAGGAAATGTGCTTATGCCTTTTAAAAAGTGCTTTTAGTTTTGAAATAAAAGCTTACTGGAAAATTTTGGGTGTTGGCATGTGGGATATAATTTGTGCTTTTACATTGTTTCTGGGAAAGGATGTATGTGATGTAAAAACAGGTAAAATAAACAGTGATGATCTTTATTAAAAGATACTTGCTTTGCGGAATTTGACCTCGGGACATGTTTTTCCATTTTCCTTTGGGAATCTTTTTCTTCTAAATTTCATGTTGCAGTCTGTCTTAACCTTAGCCTTTTACGTGTATGTTCTGTTAGCTGTAATGTTAAAGGGTTTGGATATGGCCCTTTTGTGACTCTACTCATAACGCATCCTCCGAGATTATCCCTGGATGCATGAGTGGGTAGATAAGATTGATGTAGGTGATTAGACTTACTCTTGCTTATGAGTCAGTCTGAAGGCCAGATGTTCATTGGATGCCTTTTTGATAACCTAGCGATTTCTCTGTACCCCTCTGCTGTAGTTCTGGCCTAAGCTTAATTGGGAGCCTTGGTACTTTCTCTCTCCATCTCTGAATTTGGATATAGAATGTTAAAAGGATTTGTTTCGCTTCAACCCAGTGTTCTCTCTTCTTCCCAAATGTTTCTCTTTGTGCCACATGAAATAAGCCTTTTTGCTTGTGAAGGTAACTGGCTTCACCCCAAGAGTCTGGCTGCTTGGAGGGTATTTGGTGAGTGCATACGTAGTGGTCAGTGTTAACTGATCTCTGTCCCCTTTGACTTTCGCCCTGTCCTTGGTGAATTCCTGGGACTTCAGAAGTTGTAATGTCTCTCAGATACCTTGTTTGTCTGGTTGCCTCACTATTTCATAGACTGATAATTTCTGCCTTCACAGATAGTTTAGTGCTTAGGGGAAATGCTTTAAATTCATATTTCTTCATAGTAAATTAAGACGAAAGATTTGAGTCATACTGGTCTGTATTGAAATACAATGAGGAGGTTTTTCAGTTATGAAACATATTTAGTAAAAGAAGTAAATGTATGTTTGCTTTCTTATCCATGTTTAATACACAAGCATTTAGAAAGTCTAGAAAAAAGCAAACAGACATGAAGTAGCCAAAACTAACCAGTGGATTCTCTCAAATGCTGTTTTCTCCCTGGAAAAGTTGACTTCCTAACAGTTGACTAATTCCGGATTATTCTTTTAAGTCTCAGCTTTTTATATGTCATTTCCCATTTCCTCAAGCAGTTTTTTTTTTTTTTGCTCTTACAGCACGTTCAGTAGAGCTCTGTGTTACGTGTTCTTACAGCTTCTTGTATGTCTGCTGGAACATTTATACCACTTTGTTGTTATTACAGGTTTTATGTCTGCCCCTAATGGTCTGTAAGCTCTGCGACAGCCAGAACTATGTCTGTTTTATCACTCTGTTTTAGTGCCTGGCGTATAGTAGCCCTTTAATTTTTTTAGATTTATGTATTAACTTAAAACCTTTAAGACCTCTGATGTTTTATTCCATACTTCTTCACCTGTCATTGTACACGTAAAGATATATAAATGCACCCATACACACACATCTATACACATACGTATACTTCCGTAAAGGCATTACACTGGAATTTTTTTACCCTCCTGGGTAAGAATAGAATTTTTAAATCAACACGTGAGATGAAAATTGCCCTTCAGTCTTTGGATTGACCATAAGTTAACAAAGCCAGTTTCCCTCCAGTGTTAGTGGTAAAGTTCTGCTTATATACAGTGGTAGTCAGTCTCTCTCGACAGGCGCATCCAAGGTCCTCCAAAACCAGACTCGCGTGTGCTCTCCAGCAATCTTCTCTGCTGTCCACTTACATACGCCAGCTTCGGCTGAATTTCTCCTCTCTTTAGTTCACTCTGCATTTGTCTTATATTTTCTGGTTTCCGCTCCTTTGTTCATGCCATTCTCCCTCTTTGGGATACCTTAGCTCTTCCCTTTCTGTCCATTTTTAAGGCCCACCTCGGATTCCATCTGCTGTAACGTGTTTCTCTTTTTCTCTGGCTCACCCTGAGTGGCCTTCCTTCACTCTGAGTTCATGACGTTTATTGCCGGTGGTTCTCCTTTCTTACTTAACTGATTTACCATTTTGGGGCTATTTTTATGAATCTCTTGCTGCTGTTGTGTGTGTGTCTTTTCTAGACAGTTAGGTTTTAGATCACTGAAGGCAGAGATATTCATCTCCTGTTTATTTTTGTTCTTCACAACTTATACCTGGCACAAAGTTTCTCAGTAAATAGTTTATTTGGTTAACTATAAAAAGTCATCTGCCCTTACATTTTATAGCGTGAACCCTGAAGAAAGTGCTTTGATATTACTTTTTGTTTTGTGTCTTTAAGAAATTTCTGCAAATACCTGATTCCGTTCTGTCTTAACTGCTTGCATGTAGTATCTGAGGTAGCAAGGAAATCTGTATGTACGTAGCAAAAGGAGCTCCAAGCAGCTATGGGTGCCTTGTGGCCTGCTTATGTAGAAGCTTCTGGTAGTGCCTCTGTACTAGGTGAGGGAAGGGAGGTCATGGATTAGAGGCAAGCTTTTTGCCTGAGCGGAGATCCATTTCTCGTAACTGATGTCTCAGAACTCTGAACTGTGTTATTCTAAATAAGAAAAATCCCCAGGAAGATACTTTGATTTCCTTAACTTATTGAATGCCATGTTTATTAAATGATTAGTTTTATTACAACACTAGTGGCTTGAGTGAGACATGGTCTCCTTGCTATAGGTAGAGAGCTGTTTAAGAAATTCTTCTTAACGGATTTGTTTCTTCTTCTGTGGTATAGCCTAAAATGCACTAGGAATTATAACTAGTGATGAAAATTTGAAAAGGCTGTTCAGAGCCCTAGTTTTCTGTTATCTGTTGTCACAGATTAAGAAAAATGACAATCCTAATATTTACTAATTTGGTGTCCTTCCTTTCTTGTTACCTAGTCACCAAACTGTTAAAATGTAAAACACAGGTTGCATTAATGTGGAAGGGGTTTCATTTTTTTTTGTTTGTTTAGATACAAAGAGGATGGTGAAGCTTTATTAATTCTGCTTCCCTCAGAAGAAAAAGGGATGGTGCAGCAGCTCCTTCAGAAGAAAGTGCCTGTGAAAGAAATCAAGTAAGAGCTATTTGCCGTCTTGATGTTATTGTTAGGAAAATGAAGGCATGAAATTATTATGCCTAATTACATATACCTAATTCCCTCCTCCCTCTGATCTTTTCTGCTGTCTGGTTTTTGACTTTTTGTTTGCTTTGTTTTTAATGACTTTTTTTTAGAAGAATGTCAGTGGAGAAAATAAGATAAAAAAGAGAACTTCTTAGCATCGGGAAGCATTGATGGTTGAAAAGATTAAACCTCTTGGATGAAATTAGGGTTGTCTGTTCATTTCAGAGGCTAGGGCTCTCCTGTCATTGAAGAAGTTAGAACTGATTCTAGTATCACTTGTGTCGGGACCCTTGAAATATCCTGGCTTTATTTGGAGGAAAATAATTTGGAGAGTGGTTAGTTGGGGTGGAGGGGTGGGTAAGGGTTTAGAGATGAAACAAGATTGGATGTGGGTTATAATTGTTGAGGCTGAGTGAAAGTTTTCTACCTTTGTATATTTTGGTATTTTGTGTAATTAAAAAAAATACAAAAACACCTCATCTCCCACTACCTATCACCACCATTTTGCAGGAACAAAATGGTTCAGTCTAAACTGAGGGAAGCAAGTGGGGTTTCCTTTGAAAACCTTGAATACACCCTTGTAAGGATTTCATTCTTCCCTGTAGCTACCTGGGCAGATTTAAGTAATGGTTCTGTTTTATTATGCTTAATTTCTAGATAAGGAAAACAATATTTATATCCTTGGCTACTTGTTTATTATTTAAATTTGGTTTTATGATATTTGACTGAAAACAAACTTACAAAAAATGATATTTGCTTTCACTTATTCCATTTCATTAGTGATCCACCTCTCATGAGAGCTATTTCTATTTTTAAAGACTTCAGAACTAAGCGTTCCTAATTGTGATGTTAGCCTAGCCTTTCATTCACTTGGCATGGGCTGTTTAGAGAAAATGTCTGATTTTTTAATTTCTTTTTCCTGCATTATTCAAAATATGCAGACAGTCAAATTTATGTCTAGTGTAATTTCAGTCTAATCTAGTGTATAGGTGAGAAATAATGTAGATTTAGAAATCCTGAGGAGAATAGGAAAATGCTGTGTACTATTTTTAGTTTTCAAAATTGAGATGTCTTAGTTTAACCTTTATCTTTTTTTCCAAAAGAATCAATCCAGAAAAACTTATAGACGTTCAGAAAAAATTGGAATCATTTTTGGCTCAAGACCGAGATTTAAAAGAAAGAGCTCAAAGAGTAAGTCACTTTTGAATTGGATACCTCCATTGCAATAGAGCATATATTAAAGTTAAACTTTATCATTTTCTACTACTTCTAGATTACATGGTTATGCTTCAGATATTTAGGTAGTATAACTTTCAGATAAGTGTAGCTTGTTCTTTAACTTTGAAAAAATTATGTATTTCTTAGAGTAACCAGGGGAAATATCTATTACTTGTCCATAATCTTGTCAGACATATAGAAAATTCTCTTAATGATGATTTTTAATGCACAGTGGCTGAATTTCTAATATACTTGACAAAGTTATCATCTTTTGATTTCTTCAGTAAAGCTGCTATTAACTCCTGACTGCACTTTCTTGACTGTAAGATTAATATATCCTATATCAGGTTACATTTCTAGAAAGCATAGCCCTCTTGCTAAATTGTCTTTAGGAATGAGATTTTAATCTATAGATATGGCTTAATGTTCCCAAATGCTTTTTTGGACTTAGAAATCCTCTTGGTTGGCAAATGCACAAAGAGTTGTCACTTTTAGTTAAACTTATTTTTTAGTTCTCAGAGTACCCAGCAATAGATTCTTTAGAAAAGGAAGACGTGAAGTTATTTTGCATTGTGCTTACAGTTGTCCAGTCTTTGAATCAATGGATATTTGGGTCTTCCTTTATGAAGCTCTTCATTTTCAACACTTATATTTCAGTTACGAAATCTATGTAGGATATCTACACCTGCATCTTCCATAACACATCAGCAGTGAGTTAGAGAGCAGGGGCTCAGAGACTGGGAGGAAGGAGATAGAAAGGAGGTCTGGGAAGGGCATCCTAAGTGGATAGAGGAGCCTGAGCGGGGAAAGGCAGTGGTCAGGCTTTTGTGTTATGGTTTGTTAAACTGGGTATTCTGAGCAAAGACGTTTTATTTAAAGAGCAGATCTTACATTTGAGAAATAACCTAGGTTATATTTTATTGAATTATTATTGCTCTGCTTGATATAACAATGTTAATGATAAAAGCTACAATTCAAATGCTTAGTATGTGCTAGGCACTAAGCCATGGCATGACCCTATTACAGGACAGTTTCATATGCGTCGTGTTATCTGATCTCCCCAACATCCTATGAGTGGGTGATATTGATTTGCTTTTATAGATGGTAAAGTAGGAGTGTGAGAAAATTAAAAATTGTCCAGGGTCACATAGCTATTAAGTGGCAGACCTGAGATTTAAATCCAGGTCTGACTTTCTAAAGAACTTCCCTGATACATCAGGAGAAATTAATTCCGAAATATAAGAGGACCAAATAATGAACTATGGCATAGTTGGACTTCTGTAAGCTCACTTCACCTGAAATCTAATGAAAAAGGTCTTTAAACAGTTTTTTTTTTTCTTAAAATTTTTGAGCATATATTTGGGCATGAAAACATTTGTGTGCATGTGTTCCTGTTTTGTCCAGTAGACATACTTCAAGCTAGGAGTTAAATCTTTTAGAAGCTTTGGAAATAATAATACACATTTGAAAATAATATACATGAATTCTGATATATTGTGACTTAACCACATTCAAGTCATTCAATTATGAATTGGGAAATACGAAACACTGGAAGGGTGTTGTTTCACTGGTTTCTGCATACAAGTGAGCCTTCCAGAACAAAGATTATAGAGAAGCACATTGAAATAAATGATGTGATTTATTGGGTGTCACGCATGGTTTAGCAGAATGGCTAACGTGTTGCCAGTAGCAGCAAGCTATCTAGTTTCATAGAAGTGATTTTCTAGCTTTTGATTATCATCTGGATAGAACAGAAATGATAAGCAACTGATTCCTTGTGGACAACTGTAGGGGAGAAAAATTATCCTTGAATTGTTCATTTTAATGCCTATAGAGACAGGGAAAATGGTTTGAAGATTAATGTAAATGGCTTGAAGAAAAGATAAGTGTAAAGTTAGAGACAATGTGAAGTTTAGGAAATACTGAAATGGGAATTAAATGTACTTTACAAAAACTAATTTTAAAACCAAAAAATAAAATTGCTTACTTAGATATGTTTCATCATCTGCTGCCTGTTTATATTACAGACTGACAGAGTATCCAGGATCATGTTTACTTTTTAGTTTGTAATAGCTCTTGACATAGAGTTTTCTTTCTTTTTTTTTTTTAAACACAAACAGAAGAAAGATTACAAATTAATGACACACTACTTGAAATTATGATGAATTATTTGAAATTATAATAAAAAAGGAAAAGCTTTAGGAATAAACTTTTTCCTTACAATTTTATTAAGCTTAATTTAATGAAGTGCAGTAAAATTTTATTTTGTTGTAGTAGTAGTCAAAGGATGTTTCTGGTAAGAATAACCGGTATTATTTTGTACTTAATGTATTGCAGAAAATATGCCCAGGTATTCTGCATGCATTTTTTCTCATTTAATTCTCATAACACTCTAAGTAGAAGGTGCTATTATATTATATTTGATAGATGAAGACACTGACAGAGAAATGAGAACTTGCTCAGCTAGTAAAATGTGGAGCTCAGATTATCAACTGTGTTATTCCAAAGCCCATGTTTCTTCCCATTAATGGACCTGAATGACATTAACTTCTAGAAAGCTTTTTGAGAAGGTTATATTTTGTACTGAGTAGGCTTGATGAAACCAAATTTAAAGTCTTTTCTAATACTGCATTTCTAAAAAGGTAGGTTTTTTTGTTTTTGTGGAGTTGAGATATACTCAACTGTTTTTTTAGGTTTTTTCACTGTCTTTGAATTTGTCTCTTTGGTTAATTTTCTTTTATCTTGGTTAAAATTCATTTTCCATTTCTAACTGTTACACATCATACATTTCAACCTTTTGTGTTTACAGTGTTTTGTCTCCTATATACGTTCCGTCTATCTGATGAAGGATAAAGAGATATTTGATGTGAGCAAGCTACCTATACCTGAATATGCCCTGTGAGTATTCATATTACAGTTCTGACTGTGAGTCCTCAAAGTCAGAGGGAATTTGTTTGAAACCTGGTTCTGAGAGTCTTAGTTTAAGCCACTCTGCCTTACCTTAAAAGAATCTGTTAAATATTTGCAGAGAAAAAGAGTGTTCAAACTGTAGAAAGCTCGTTGAGTGTTCAGTTCAGTCAGGAAGAAGTTTCTTACTTGTAAGTATAAATTCCTGAGAGTTGCTCTGGCTGTTTCCTATAATTTGGTCTTAAAGTAGATGGAGAGCAATTGATAAGTGTTCTTTGAAATCTTTAATTGTCTGTAGTCCTCTTGTTTTCTAAGATGCGGGCCTGGTTTAGCACAGACAGTTCTTTCTATGCTTTGGATGCAAGTCGCCTGTTTTAGATTGGTTTTCCATGCTGCTTATTGCCTGAATATTCTTTGTGTCTTGGTGTTTCTTGCAGGTGCTCACAGTTCCCAGGGCAAAAACGTCCCTGTTTGGCAATTGAGCTTACTGTTATATGAGAACGGAACTCTTGGTCTTGTTTTGGCTTAGCACTTGAAGGATTTTTTACCCTAACCTTTTCAGCTTTAAGGAGGAGCATCCATTTCTCAATGGAGTCCTACCTGTGGGAAGGGCATTGATGAAATCCTATAGAAGCACTCTTGAGGTTAATCATACTTTGAATGTCAGCATGAAATCTCCTAGTCTGTGATGAAATATATACTTTCAAGGCAGGGTCTATATATTTGGTCTGCTCTCCAGGAATTTGAGTGCCTTTACCTTTAAATTGAGTCTAATAAAAATCTGTATCTGGGTGAGCTGCTGTTTTCTTCATGTTAGATTGCAAGTTCAGTATACCAGGTAATTTGTCAAAAGTAACATTTTAAAACCATTTAATTTGCTAGATAACAGAGTAAGATCACTGAGTTTTTGTTTAGGTAATGGATGGAGAATCATATGCCATGGACACATTTTTGTTCACTTATCTGTTGACCACTTTATAATTTCTGAGTACGACTCATGGTTTAGATTATTAGCTGATTTTTCTGCTTCATGAAATTCTTTCCCTGTTTTGTCATTGACGTAGCTGTGATACTAGCAAACAGGAGAGGCACAGATCTTAATGCTGCAGGGCCATGTTTAGGGGACATTTTGTATATAGAGATTTTTTTTTTAATTGAAGTACAATCAGTTACACTGTGCCAATTTCTGGTGTACAGCACAATGTCACAGTCATGCATATACATACATATTTAATAATGCACTTTGATCACACAGCTAGTAGTGACAGAGCCAGGTTGTGAACCTCAACAGTTCTGTTTCTGAATCCACGTTTTACAACGATACCTCTCAGTTTTTGTGAGTCATGTCTATAGGAAAAAGGCAGTGGATCCGTGTGGCAACGTTAGCTTTTTATTATATCAGGCCTTGCTTTCCAGTCCATCTGTGGGAAGTCAGAAGCCGGGAAAGACCTGATCAGAGAGTAAATCTTGATTTTATAAAGAGAACATAAGATTTTTTTTTCTTTTTTTGGTCTCTGGTTTAAAAATCCTTTTTTATAGAAGTGATTGTGTTACGTTACGCCTTAGAAGGAAGGATGATAATGCTTGAGTTCATTCATTGCAGGGAGCTGTGTTTTGTTCTTTCATGGCCATGCCTTTTCCTGCTAGTATTTATGTTAGTATTTATATTCTACAAAGTGTTTTCATATGGTTAGTATATCAGATATTTACAACAACTGTGGTAGGCCTGGTAGATATTGTTACTCATATTTGAGGAAACTGAGCCTGAGAGAGTTATATTGGAAGTAGGCAGATCTAGAGCTTGAACCATTCCTTGTTTCTGGTCTCATCTCTTTATTTTGTACCATGTTAACCTCTTAATGGAAAATGAGATGTCTTCAATATTTTCTGACAGTTATTCAGTATCTTTTGGGTCATCTAAGCTGTCAAGATTGACTTGTATCTCAGAGGAACATTTTCTCTAAGAAGAAAACTAAAAATCTCAACTCCTGACAAATCATTTCATAATAAACTCACAAACACACATCAATACAGTGTATTGAGATAGCTGTTTTCGTATGCTCATATTTAAGGTCTCTCGGGCTTGCTGTGGCACCACGGGTCAGATTTCTTCAGAGAATGCAAAAATTGCAACCCACCACAGAACAGGTGGTGAGCCAAGATAATAAAGTCATTGAGCCAAGGGCTCCCTCCCTCACCAGTGATGAAGTGGAAGAATTTAGAGCCTACTTCAATGAGAAGATGTCGATTCTTCAGAAAGGTGGAAAAAGACCAGAAGAGACAGAGTATAGACTGGATGATGGTATTAGTGATGAAGAGGAAGAAGAGAAGGAAGATGAAGAAGGAATGGAAGAGAAGCTGGCAAAAGCAAAAGGGTCCCAACCTCAGTGTGTCCCTAGCGATGAAGAGTCACAGAAGACCAAGGAAGTTCCTGTGCAGTTCTTGGACAGAGATGAGGAGGAGGAGGAAGACGGCCTTGATGCTGACTTCTTTAAGGTGAAGCGGCACAATGTGTTTGGGTTGAATCTTAAAGAGAATAAAACATCACAGGTAAGTTTGCTCCCAGTGGAGTGTCCTCTTTTATTTCCCCCAACTTCTTACCATGTTCTGCTTGTTGCCTTTGGGGAACTGTAGGAAAGTAAGTAGGAGAAATCTGTAGAATGGTTTTCTTTGCTGTGGACTCTCCCTCCATCTTTATACCTAAAGATGGAATAGGTGCCAGAGGATTTTCATTTTTTATAACTTTGGAAACTCTAAGAGGTTGACAGCTTTAATCTTCTCATTTATTGGTTTTGCGGTGCGTGTTTTTAAAGTAGCCAGAGTCATGATTATAACGTTAAGGAAGGTGATGGGGTCCCATGGTTTATGGTGTGAGGATCCTTCATTGTGATTCTTAACATACTACTTTCTGATTTAAATAATTACAAATGTTCCTTATAGCAGTTTAATCTCTCTAAACATGAATTTTAGTTTTAATGAGACATTTGGTTTTGGGCACCAATCCAGAATCTTAAATAGAAAGCCAGCACTTCTATTTAAAATAAGCCACTTATGAAGGTTTATTGAAAGTTTCATGTAGGTCCTTTATTTCTTACTAGACACCTGCTAGGAGGAACAGAAGAGATAATCCAGATAATACACCTTTTCCTGGGGTACTTGGACGTGCAAAGTAAATATGTTTCTCCGCCCTTTCCTTATTTTCCTTTTTATTTTGTATGCCTTATTCTTGATCATTTTTTTTTAAAAAGAGAATTGAATGAAAAATGAACCTGAATTCTTATTCTTGATGCAATTCTAAGACTCACAGGAGGAAATATTAAATTTTGAACTCTGAAACTTGGACAGGTGTTTCTTTAAATAAAAACCTTAAAAGTGGCAAACATATTTATTGAGTACTTAATATGAATTAGACATTTTCTAGACATTATCTCATTCAGTCCTTGAATAATCCTATGAGGCATTATACAAGTAAGAGCTAAAAAACGGAGATACAGAGTAATCAAATGGTAAGGCACACCGTTAGTTATTGACAGAGATGGAGTTTGAACCTAGGTATTCTGACTCTAGTATTCATGTTCTTGACCAATAATCTGGTTTTTGAAATCTGATTTAGATTTTCTCCTATGTTTTCTTCTGAAGATTTTATAGTTTTAGTACTTGGATTTAGGGTTAGTATTCATTTCAGCTTAATTTTTATGTATGGTGTGAGGTAAAGGTCAAGGTTCCAGCTATCTCTGTTCCCTCCCGTATGAATATCCAGTTGTACCAGTACTGTTTTCTGAAAATATTGTGCTTTTTCCATTCTAGTTACCTTAACTCTTTGTTCAAAGTTAGTTGACTGTGTATGTGTGGGTCTCTAGGTTGACTCACTTCTGTTCTGTACAGCTGTCCTTCCATCAAGAATACCAGTCTTCGTTAGTATAGCTTTATAGTAAATCTCAAAACCGAAAGTGTTAGTCTTCCAACTTGGTATTTTAAAAAATTATTTTGGTTATTTTTGGACCTTAGCATTTCATATAAGTTTTTGAACCAGCTAGTTAATTTTTATAAAAAGTCTGCTTGTATCTTCATTGAGATTGCAGTGAATCTAGAAATCTGGGGAGAATTGATATCTTAACAATTTTGACTCTTCTGATTCATGAGTATGACATATTTTTCCATTTATTTAGGCCTTCTTTAATGTCAGCATTTTAAGATAATTTTAAGCATGCATATCTTACACATACTTTGTTAGATTCATCTTTTACTATTTTATAGTTTTCAGTGATAAAAAAATTTGTTTCTCATTTTTTATTGCTGGAATATAGAAATACACTTTTTGTGTACCAGTTATTCTAAACTGTCCTATTTAGTTTTAGTGGCTTGTTTTGGAGATTCTTTGGATTTTTACTGTAGGTGGTTATGGTATTTGTGAATGAAGATGGTTTCATTTCTTCCTTTTCAATCTATTTGTCTTCTATTTCATTTTCTTACTTGATTACACTGTTTGTTGAATAGCAGTAGTGAGAATGGACACCATTGTCTTGTTCCTGATCTTAGGGAGGGGAAACATTCAGTCTGATGTTTATATCTGATGTTAGCCATAGGTTTTTTTGTAAGTGCTTTTGACAGATTGAGAAAGTTCATTCTATTTCTGCTGATTTAGTGTTTTTATCAGAAATGGATTATGAGTTTTTGTCAAACGCTTTTTCTGCAACTCTTAGGGTGAACATATAGTTCTCATTTAGTCTGTTGGCACATTGATTTTTCTAATGTTGAATCAACCTTAAATTCCCATGATAGACCTCACTCACTTATGATGTGTTTGCCTTTATCTATTTTAGGATCCGTTTGCTAATATTTTGTTAAGGGTCTTTGCTTCTGCGTTCATAAGGGATATTGGCTTGTAGTTTTCCTGTGATGACTTTGGGAATGTGACACACTTTAAAAGCTTTAATACAGTTTGCCACGCTATCCCACAGAGAGGTTGTATTGATCACTGTCCCACTGGCTCTGTGTCAGTGTCCATTTACTCACACCAACACCGAATATTCATGTTTTTACTGTTTTGGAAAAACAATTAGTGGAAATGTTGACTAATTGTTTGAATTTATTTTTCATTGATTATATTATTGACCATTATTCATTTATTTACCCATTGTGTGATTTCTGTGTGTGTGTATTGCTTGTTTTCCCCTCTTTTTTTTTTTTTTTTTCTGTTATAATATTGGTCTCTCTCCTGTTGATTTGCAAGAGTCCTTAAACCTTAATTACTATTCCTGGCTTTTAATTTTTTTTTTTTTATAACTTCTGTCACACAAAACAAAAAACTGTTTATTTGCCTGCCTTCCTTACTGGATTTTGAATTTTCTAAAATTATTGTCTTACTAACCAGTGTGTGTTCACAGCCTGAAACAGTGTCTGTCACCTAGTGAGAATTTCACAAATGCTTCCTGAATGAATAAGTGAATTATTGAATTTCTTATCTCTTCTTTCACTTTGATAGTTTTGTTTGCTGTGAATTATATCTGTAGAGTTTATTCTTTGAAATCTGTATTTTGAAACTAAGTATGATTTGCCTGATTGACTTATAATGATTTGAAAGATATTGTTGAATTCACTTTCTATAAACATGAGCATAAATGACCTATTTATTTGTCTTAAATGATATACCTGAGCTGGCCAAGCTTTGTAATTTGGATAGTAAATTTAAGTATCTGATAGTAATGATGTAAAATTTTGTTAACTAAGAATACGTTGCATGTTATACTATAGAAAGTTCTATCTTTAAAATAACTTTTTTTTTTTTTACCATAATAAACTGGAAGTATTATGGTGTGTGTATCAAATGTGAGGGAACTTTTGGGGCAGTTGCAGGATTTTGAGATGCTGATAAAGGAATGCTTTTCTGTTTCTTTCTGCACATTCCCTAGTACTGAACACAAAAAGAGTTAAAATGATTGGTTCTTTAGCTGAAATAGAAATAAAAAGGTTGTCAACTTTACCTGTTATCTGCCTTTGAATTTTCCAAATCAATACTTATTTGCACTCAAATTGTCGTATTTTTTATTCTTTATCAAGGCGTTTGGTTTCCAGTGTGATTTTTGTATCCACAGTCTCATTTGGCTTTCTTGTTTAGCCTTGGTTCTTGCATTTTACATTTTCATACTGTGTTGCAGCCATCACTCACTGGAGGCTGCTTTTTTCCTTTATTATCTATTTTTTAAGGATAGACCTGATAAAGGTAAAGAAAACCTTACCATACACAAAATGGGAAATAATACTATCATTTACACAGACAAATGAATTTATTCCTCTTGGGAGACTAAGTATTTTTTTCAGATACTGCTACCTTTTTGTTCACATATTTTTGCTCCTGTTTTAGACGTGTCTTTAGACACAACATGCCAGGCACACAAGAGAACTGGTTTCGTTACTTGTATCACAGGTTGTTTCCTTTGTCTTGATTATTTTTTTCTTCTTGCTCCTTAGGAGCAGTTGTAGAACTCAGTAGAGCCTCGGAGTCAGTGGGAACACATTGGATTATCGTTTACATGGAATTTATTTATCATATCATTATTTATAAAATAATAGATTTTTTGGTATTTTACCAT